>NC_141765.1:19726558-20941558 GCF_982258835.1 Parasteatoda tepidariorum
ATTTCCAATTTTTTAATATTATTCGTGTAGAATGCAGTACTTATATTAAGGATGAGTTAATTAAAATTTCCTTGCAGAAAACAAATAAAGCGATTAAATGAAAAACGTGTACAGTTTGTTTAAATACACTATTATTTGCACGAGTAAGCAAAATTATTTCTTTATAATGACTTATTATGGCTTTCATCTATTTAGATTTTTGCTGTATTCTGATAGTAAGGTTTCGAACTTAAGCTTGATTCTTAATAATTGTATTTAATGAGATTATGTATAAGGTTTTAAGTAAATATCCTATCATCTTCAATATTCAATGATAACGGAAGATATTTGCCCACGTTATTTTTTAAAAATATCAGGTTTATTTTTTTATGACAGTGTCTCTTTAATTAAAGTTTTTAAGCATACACCTTCAATATACAATGATCTCTTACGTAGCACGTATTCACGCTCCAAAATAGCAGAAATATTTCAAACTAAATTTTACTACTAAAGTAGATCCTCAATTTATTGGTAATGGTACAACCGGGCTCCAAACCGCATGAAGGCTACTGATCAATGAAAAATAAAAAAAAATGGTAAAAGCTCATTTACTGACATTTGAAGGGAGGATTGTTGATCCAAGTAGGATTTTGTAGCTAGAGATTGTTTTCATTTACGTTGCAAAATTTTCAAAATTGGTGGTTTTCAGATTATAGGGTGCATGCATGAATGGCTTGCCCTTTTTCATGACCCAAATCCTCAGGAAAATGTCAAAGGCTCTTCTGAGTAAGACTGAATATTAAAAAAAAAGAAACAGTTTCAGTCTGCGGCAGAATTACAGACAGCCATCATGGTTGATACTTGGCATAATATTGATGCTATTGTCCTTCTGGGATTAGTAAAGTGTTAGCAGATCCTATATTTTCAGTCGTAAAAAAATATGACAGATATATTGGAAGTGACTTCATTTCTATGGGATACTTTTTTCCTCAACTTTTACTTATTGAATGTTTTTCCTGTTCAGGAGGAGTAGGAAATCTGTCAATCCTTGAAAATATGTGTTTAGATATAAACTTTACTTCATTTTATAAATTTGGATTCCATTAGTTTTCTTGACTTATCGTTGAGTCTAAAAATCAAGATGGCTTTATTTAAGTGGACTACACAGAATTTTACTACAGACGGATCTTTTGCTGCACGTGAAAAAAGTTCGAATGAATCATGCGATACGAATTCTGCACCCGGCTATCACAGACCACAGTGCTGATGCAAAATATCATCAGTGGTAGACGGATCATGGGTTAGAGTCCGCTTGACATCAGGCTAACCCTGGGCGGTTTTCGTGGTTTTCCTCTCCATGCAAATGTGGGTTAGTTCCATCTAAAAAGTCCTCCACCAAGGTAAATTTCTCCGAATACCTGATACAGGAGTTTCCTTGTCTTCTGGATTGGGTTCAAATTTACAAGGCTACTGAGTTGAAGATTAGTAGTCGTAAACCCAAACATTTGGGTCCGCTGTACAATGACGATTATAAGGTAAAATAGAATAAATCGGACTTACTTTTGCTTGTACTTCATTACTTCTGAAAATTGGTATTTTTGCTTGTGTATTTGTAATTAGTTTAAGGGAAAAGTATCGTTATTTATAATGAAAGTTTTAAAAGGAACTGTCACTTTTTCTTACTCATACCTTTTATAGATTTTTTTACTGCAATTTTCTTCAAACTTTTTTAAATCGATTATATTAATATTGTATTATTTAAATTTAGTTAAGTATCTTTGAAAGTATTTGCGAAATACAAAATTTGAGTAAAATCTGTCGCATAGTTCCTGAGAAATTGGATTTTAAATACGCGACTTCTTTAAAAATTAATTTCCCAGGAACTGCTTGACCGATTTCGCTCAATTTTTGTATTTTTCCATGTAAATTTACATACTTTAAAATAGCATAAAAAATTACTCTCCTTACAATTCAACATTTCTTGACTAATATCAAATAAAATAATAAAGAATAATAAATATTTACTAAAATTTATTTTTTGGGTGCAATTATCTTAGAATAAACGAATTTTATAATTGTGTGCAAAACTTTTTCGATTCGCTTAAAAATTTCTCGAGATATGGCGAAATACATTAAAAGAAAAATTAACATTAAGAGGTCAGAACATTGGATCACTCTCCCTATCAAGGTATGGGGACCATATTTCCCAAATTGCTGCTACCCCCTATATTTTGGGGGTGGGAAATTCGATTGCATTGAAAAAAAAAGGTATTTTTATTCAGAGAAAGTAAGTTTTTGAGTCCGATTTCGTAACTTAAAATATCGTTTGTACTAATTAACTAGCATACTTAAGGTCACTTTTTTGAACCATTAAGATTGAGTGCTAAAAGGTGAATATCTGAATAATAGATCAAAAGTTATTCAGGGTGGTCCGTTTTTTATTTTGCGCTATCTACACAAATTATACCAGCTTATCGGGTTAAATTTTATTTTAATAAAGATCAATCCAACAGATTATATCAAAATTTGTAATGTTCTTGCTTATTTCGTGTATTTTAGAGCCACAGTAAATTGTTATAATTTTATTTTTAACAGCCAAGCAGTTTAGATTTCTAACTGCAAGATTAAAAGATTTTTATTATGAATTTGAACTAAAGTAAAAAAGTCTAGCAAGTCCTGCAAACTCGGTTTTGAATAATATGAGATTGCTTTTATCGAATAATACTAGATTAAGTGGAAATATATACGCGTAAAATTAAAAGATTTTTAAACTTATCATTAAGCATGTTTTTACTTTTAACGTCTCAGTTTCCAAACTAAATTTGATACAGGGTTAAAACAGCAATTGTTATATATTTCTAAATATCTATCACGCATTTTTAAAAGAGCTGCACCGCTTTAAAGTTTAGCAAAATAAGGATTTTCTCTGGAGTATCTAAAATCATTAAAAGACTTAGTTTACTTTTAGAACGTAAATTTAGCTATGAAACAGCGCTTTGAAAATAGTTCTTAGTATACATGACTGGCATTATCTTTGAGATAAGCTGAATTAAATTATGTAAATATGTTGCTTTCTCGTACAGTATCCTGAAATCTAAAGATTAGCTTGATCAATGTTTCGTATACAAGATTATCTTGTTTGTTAGATACATTAAAAATTTCTCTGTAGTTAAGACGTTTAAAATGTTAACGCCTGATTTGAAGGGAAAAAAGACTTTTGCTCAAATAAATCATGGTTAGTTAAAAGCTATTTATTTCTTTCCAAAATGCACTTAATTTTATAAAGTTTCTTCTCTGGTTTGCTGCATTTTGTTATGTTTAATTGCAAAATTAATTTACTTCTTTTACAATAATGCTTCCATTAAATATTTAGGGGGGATTTTTTATGATGTTTTTTTAGTAATTGCTAAGTTTGATTCAAAAATTTAAAATTATTAATTCAGATCTGTAACCTAAATCACACGCACATAGAGAGAGAGAGAGAGAGAGAGAAAGAGAGAGAGAGAGAGAGAGAGAGAGAGGGAGAGAGAGAAAAAAGAAAAATACTTTAAAATAAATCAGCCTTTAGTATTCAAACAGTTTTGCTTGTAATTATTAAAATAAGAATCGTAAAAATAAGTCGTAAGTAAAAATTAATTTGCAGAGCGTCTTTATTGAATTGAATGAAAAATAATGATGGGGAGAATTTAAAATAGAAATATAGCAAATATTACTGGCAATTTTGTTTTGCTTTAAAAACACTAAAGATTTGGACGAAATATTAAAGATCAATATTTTAAAATAATTAACTAGATAAATCCGTACAATAATTAATTATTCTGTCCTTCCAAATAAAAATAAAGTTTACAGTTAAGAACACTTCTTTACTTTCATGGGTTTGAAATCTTATACAACTGGCATGATTAAAAACTTTAACACACACACATATATATATACGGTTTTGTAACCATTTTCAGTTGGGGTTGTTCCAAAACCGTAAAAAATAAATTTAAATGGACATTGAAGTTACGTTTTGCTAGGCTTTACCATAGGTAATGGACATTAAAGTTAGGTTGTTGTTGAATTGTGTCTTGTCAAGTAAACCATGGATTAGGGCTTAGTAAATTATCGCGTGTTGCCATCTATCGTAAGAGATGGGAAGTAGTAGACTTTTCCTGTAAAGTTCTGTGTTGCTGTCATTTATTTGAGAATGAGAGCTTCATATTCCAACAGTCCAGGGTCACTAACTGAGAAGTGCAAGACACTGAAATTCCTCATATGTTTAAGAAATGCTTTAATAAATATTGTGTTGTCAAAGCTGGGATTCCAACCCCTTTTCAGCCAGTCATGTGATTGACGGATTTGCCCTCTCATCTAAAGTATATACCATGGTTAAGTGGCTTCATAATTTGTTCACCACAATCTGTTTACTATAAGATCATTAGGCATCCGTTGATTTGTTAGACATTCGATGATGGAAAGTAGAAGCAGGAATTCGTAATTCTTATCACATGCCTTAGCTTCTAGCTTTCGAAGAACATGTGCTCGATTCTCATTGGCATCGATGAAATCCTGGCTGTTTAAATTAATGATTTTTATCACAGTTAAGTTTAAATATAAGCTTTTTCGTTCTTATTTGGTTGGTATGGTTAAGTATGGTTAAAATATCGGTCAAATGAATTGTAATTTAACCAATTTTCTGAGAAATTTCTAACAGAGTCCCAAAAAATGTTTTTTTTTTAGTTTTAAATGTTTCCCTAATATTGATCTATTAAGCACCACATTTTCACATAATTATGGGTCTTAAAATAGATAGTTTTACAATAGTTCTTGAAACAGGAATAATAATATTTCGCCCTACCTCAAATTGCCTATATTATCTCTTTTCTTCATATTTTATCTAATTGATTATTTAAAAAAAATTATTGGTGTAGTGTTTTAATATTTCCCACATTTCTAAAATATTTCCTGAAGCAAAATTTTTTTTTTTATCAATACCATTTTTCTATTTTGAAATACCCATCATTTTTTGTTCAATTTGATAAATGCCTTCTCCTAATTAATTTTTTTATTTAAGATGTATTTTTAGCAAATAGGAGCAAAACTGTTTGAATAATAAAGGCTGATAATAAGTTTTGAATTCTAAAGTATTTTTCACACTTTGTCTCTTTGTGAGTCAGGTTTCAGATCTGTACTAATAATTTAAAACTCTTGAATCAAACTCATCAGTTACTAAAAAAGCATTACCCTAGATATTTAAAGAAAGCATTATTTGATAAGTCACTGTTAGAATTTTTATTCTAAAATGGCTATTTTACTGTCACTTTAGAAGGAAAATTCTAACAGTGTATAAGCAACTGTAGTGAAATGGAAAAATACATGATGGCACGGAAGCATCCGATTTACTTTAAAAATTATTTTATATGCTTAATTGTTCTAAAGATTTATTAGAGACTTGCCAAATTAAGGTTATGAATTGTGCAATACCAGTAAAATTGAATTCGTTTAAAAGAGTTACGATTAAAGGTTAAAGAAATTGCTTTTCTTAAATATTTTAGATTATTTGCCTAAAAAATTCATTAAAAATAGATATTATGCAATGTATTAAAGTGATTGTGCTTACTTTTCTTTTTATCTTTCTTTAAAATAAAAATACATAAGCTTGTGCACCAAAAATGATAGTTTAGTAATACATAAAGTTAAGTTCAGAATCTGGAAGTATGTGTTTTTGAAATCAGAAATTTTGGTTTCCATACATGTCGAATCAACAATATTGTTTCGAAGAGAATACTATAGATAGGTTTTGTTTCTTTTTCCATTTTAAAAATAGAACCTGAAACAAGTCTGAATAATTTAGTATTTTTTGCGTATTTCTTTTAGCTTAAGAAATGCATTTTGAATAAAAATGTCAGCTACTTAAATATGAAAAGACATATATGATATATTTAAAATGTAATACCTTAAGATAAGCACAGATACATGCATTAATAAAACAGTCCAGGCTTCAACCGTAGGTCTAGTGTTTCAATGCTTACATCTATTTTTTTATTATTTGATCACACTGTTAGAAATTTCTCGGTAAATATGGTTAAATAGCAATTTATTTGTCATTTTACCATTTTCAACGAAAACAATCAAATAACCATAAAAAGATGATATTCAAACTATTAAGTGTGAGAAAAAAGCGTTTATTGATTTCTTCTTTCTATAGCTTAACCGCCAGAAATCTCCATGCCAACTAGGCTCACTTTATATAGCTACTTGGTTCTGTACAGCTGAGTACATATTATAGCTCTGAGGGCTAATTGGTCAATCTCATGATCAGCTGAATCCCAGCGGTGACACTGCAGTATTTCTCCCTTCAATACATGAGGAGTTTACAGTGTCCTACACTCTTCAATTTTTATCTCAGCAGTGGGAATACGAAACTATCGTTCACTCATAAATGGTGCAATATCAACAGAGCTCCAATGTTCAGTTAAGCTTAATTTTCATGGCTTTGAAAACAAAAAGTTGCAAACGGTTACAAAACTGTACTGTTTTGTATTCATGGTTTCTTAACCGTACCAGTTGCAAACGGTTTCAAAACTGTAAAGGTAAAAAATGTTCCTAACCATAACTTTATGGTTAATCGGATGGCCAGACAGCTGCCAGTAATTTTACCGTAATTTCAGAATGTAAATTCTAACAGTGCAAGTATAATGGCATGTATAATTGGCATAATCGAATGATCATGTAAACAAATATTTTAACTGTAATCTATTTATGATATCATTATTGCTATAATTTAAGAACTGTCTCATGAAAATTTTAAGTTCCTTACAATAAATAATTTTATACTGAAGTATAAGTCTGCAAATTCGCTGTAAAAATTGTAGTGGAACATATCTCCGAATTTTGTGCTAATCTACCCAAAGAATTGCGTACAGGAATACTTTTCTTCAAGTTTACATTATACTAAGCGTTCATATAATACGCTTTAAAGGTTGTAGTTAAATCTAAGCACCAATAATTGAGAATGCTTAGATTAAACTTATGTTCATTCATATCATTCGTGAATTATCTTCACCTCCGAAAACACTAATTTTTGTGTACTTAGGAATAGGCCAGGGGTGGCGAACCTTTATGCACCAACGTGCCATTTTTTTCAAAAAATTGTTTAATGAGGTCATAGACGTGCCGTCAAATCATTTTGACTTTATGATTATTGGGAAAATAATAATACTAAATACTATCAACTCAAAACTCTTTATTTACTATGAAAAAAAAAATATATTTTGCAATGTCTCAGTTGTACGCGTAATTCAACTTAAAGTAACATCAGTGTGACCTCTGTTGTTGCAGATTAGATGACAAATAACTTATATTAGGTTGTAAGATGTTAGTTTAAGCAGGACTGTTAAATTTGTTTTGCTAGTTATTTATTGTTAGCTTGTTTTTTATGGTTATTAATTGTTTTTTGGAATTAATTGTATATTTTTTTGTTAATAATTGTTTATTCGTTTTTGCTTTTTGTGAATTTCAATTTAATTGTTAATACACTTTATAGTAAACTTTGTGATCGGTAGTGTGCCCAGAATATTGTGTCACGTGCCATAAATGGCACGCGTGCCATTGGTTCGCCATCCCAGTAGATTGTTTAAAATCGAGTGGCACGAGTTTTTTTTTGTTTTTTTGCACAAATCTCTGCATCTACAAGAACAAAATTTTGCTGTAGCACAATGTATGTTTTAGTCGTGTAATAAGATGATTTATTCTAATTTTTAAATATTTTTCAATTGTGTTAAATAAATTTATAATTCTTCATTTCTATACATTTCTGTTCTGTTAAGTCTAATTCGAATTAGTCTGCTTTTAATCGTTTTCTTACATTGAGCGGACAGTTTTCAAAGAGTAAAAGATTCACAAACACATCAAAAAAATTGTGTTGATTAATTTTCATCGTATACTGTGAATTTGTGTTTTAATCAAGTTGCATTTTGTTTAAAAATCAGAAATATGCAAATACCTTGTACGGCCATTGGTTTTTCTGCAGATACTGTTTGGAAGGATGGTGCATCTGCCGATACTTCACATTTATAAATTCCAGCTGTTAAGTCACTAATGTCTCGTATATATACAGAACCATCATTTGATCTTCCAATCTAAAGAAATTAAAAAAAAAATCTATTAAAAAATAATACATTCTTTCGAGAAACTGATGCATTAGAACTATGAGTAACATTAGGATATTTACATACATACATTTAAACTCATTATAGGAAATAATTAAAATTAGCATAAGTGAAACGAATATAAAATTTTATTTGCTTTCAATTTATTATATATATGTGTATCGAGAAATTCCATTGTAGTAGACTGAAATTAATATTAAAAAAAAACCCTATTTTTTTAAAAATATATAAGAAAAAAATAAATTTAAGCATTGCTACATTTAGTATGGGACTCAAGAAACCAAAAAAGTGTATTTATAATTAGTAAAAGAAATTCGCGAAATTTTGAAGGCTGAAAAGATGCTGTCGTAATAAACTAACAGAAATGACCTTCTTTAGATACTTTTATATATAAGTTTCTTACTAATAAAATAATGGATATTTCATTCCAAAAATTACGTATTTCTTTTAATATCAATTTAATAATTCCAAAGTATAAATTTAACTGATGCCACAAAGTAAATAAAAGAGAATTCTTATCTGTAACAGAGAAAATATCTGGAAAAATGATTAAATTTTAGCCTATTTTTCAGTAAATATTAAAATTGATATAGAATAAATATTACAACTGATGTAGTGATTAACTGGCCAATAATACTTTTCGTTCAAGAATAATTATCTTGTTGAGATCTGACGACTTCTGCAAGTCTATTAGATTTTTTTTTATAAAATACAAAATACCAAAAATAACTTATATATGTGCATGCATATATATTTATAATATATATATATATATATATATATATATATATATATATATATATATATATATATATATATATATATATATATATATATATATATATATATATATATATATATATATATATATATATATATATATATATATATATATGTGTGTGTGTGTGTATTTATGTGTATTTCCTATAACTATTTCTGTATTCAAATATTCAGGTTTGGGCCTTATAGTACTTAAAGTTTTGGACCTTATTATATAAAAGATGAATCAGTAACTATAGATTAGTGAATTGATTTTGTTTCTTCAGACTTCTTTTTCAGCAGATTTCATACTTGTCTTGGTTCAGCAAAGGCAGTTAATATCCTTAAGAGTCGTGTAAAATTCCAGTTTCTGGCTACCTGAAGGTCACGCCAAATTTACAACGCACATATGTTGATTTCTTTAGGTACTGTTTATTAGTATGTATTTAAAAAAAGTGCGTAAAAGTTTTTACGTAAAGAATATATCTTCAAAACTTAACAAGT
The DNA here is from genome assembly GCF_982258835.1 of Parasteatoda tepidariorum. Lineage (NCBI taxonomy): Eukaryota > Metazoa > Arthropoda > Arachnida > Araneae > Theridiidae > Parasteatoda > Parasteatoda tepidariorum. The sequence continues at coordinate 19,735,954 of NC_141765.1, forward strand.
CGAGTATCCAACTTCCGCCTGACTTTGAAGTTAGGTAGTTTAATTTACAATTTTTGAAAACCACCAAGGTTACTAATTCTGCCATGCAATTGAGAAACCAACGTAAGCGACAAAAAATTCAAAATTGAGATTTTTATATATTAGGCATCTATGTATACTAAGCCACATATTGCAAAAAAAATTAAAAGTAATTTTATTTTATCAGTTTTCTGAAACTCGATTTTAGCGTTCTTAGCAATAGAAGGAAAATAGTTGTCCTACCTCTTTTCTTGGAATCAATCGTGAAGCACGTAAGTTTTTTTTTAATTGCATGGCAGAATTGTTATAGGATAGCTTTAATTTGATTTTTTAGTTAAGTTACTTATACGAATTTGAATTTTTTTATATTTGCAAAGTTAACTAGAGCAGCCGATAACATCTGCCTAATTTCATAATTAGACTGAATCTGATTAAAAATCAATTTTTAAAAAAGTAAAGTCAGATAAATTTTTTTTATTTATTCATTTTAAACTTCGTTAATTTAAGTTTTTTTTTGCATGTTTTGTTTTCAAAACGCTACGAGCCATTTCTATTTTTAATATTTCCATTAATTATAACTTAAGAAGTAGTAATTTAAAAACAATTATATTGTTTTCAACAATAAATAACTACACATTTAAAGAGAAAATCAGGCAAAAGAAACACTGTTTTGTTGAATTTATTTAGTATAGTAAGGCAGTCCACTTAGTCTGGCTGTTAAGGGTATTATTGTTTAAAATATTTTTCTGAAATTGGTTTTGTTCCAACAGCTAGAGATTTTTTTTATTTCTTATAAATGGCCTTTTTAGTCTATTTTTATCGTTAAAAACGTTATATATGACAGGGGGTCGCGTAAACGTTGTGATTAGCTTTTAGAGGAGTTAGGGCACATCTACAGGATTTGAATTGCATTCGAACCCATGCCACCCAGAAATCTCGGTATGTACGGCTAGGGGCGTGGTTTACATGATATTTTATTTGATTATTGATTGACCTGGTTTATATAATATTTTTTGAGCGAATGATCATTTGAAATCTTGTCTGATTCTCACTGTTTTTTAGAGTCTTCATGCTCACGCTTTGTGACTTCAGCCTTATGCTCTGAGTATGAAGTGATTATCGAAAAACGTAAAATAACTTCAATTTGATGCAATTTTTTCCAATTTATTTCAAAAATATTAAATTAGTATTTTGAAATCTCATTTTTACAATTTCGAAGCATAAAATAGTTTTTGATTTATTAAAAATTTAATGAGAATGGCATTATCTTTATTTCACAACATGCCATAAAACTTGCCTAAATCCTTCCTTGATTTTAGTATTAGTCATTATCTAGATAATAGTCATTATTCTAAATATTAGTTCTTACTCTAATTAATTATTTTTTATTCTAAATATCTAGTTCTTATTCTAAATAATTAGTCAGTAGTCTAAAATAATTAGTAATTATTTTACTCAGTCATTATCTAGTTCAATGGTCAATAAAAAATATGTGATAAAGCTGTTGATTTCTAAATGAAATAGTACCTTAAAAATATATATAATGTATCCATAGAAGTTCGGATAGATTTTGTTTGATCTACTTTATTTGCCATATTGAATTTAAACGTTTGAAAGTTTTATTTGATTAAAATAGAATTAAAAAACCCAGGTATTCAATGTCAGAGGAATTTCACATCGAGTGGAAGAAAGAGTGAAACCTTACTTTTGCTTCTTGGCAAGATATTTTGGCGATGAAAAGGCTTTATTTGAAGTCTGTTTTAGAAAGACGCATTCCGTATCTCATTTAATACAAATGAATTGCAAGCTTGGAGGACAAAAAATTGGTCATTGGAAAAAAATCATGAAAAGTATAACTTAATATCGTGTAACTCCACAGTTTGATTTGTTAACAGCCTAGATTCAGCTAAAAAGTGAGCTACAAAACTTTGCAGATACGTCTCATTCATGCTTTATCATCAATGCCAGCATTTGCAACGTACCAACATGTGCCACAGATTAAGTTTGATGGTCAGGTCAAGTGATTTTGCAAGCCAATCAGGATGTGTGTGTGGAAGTTCTTGAAACCAATCACATATATTGTTCCGGCCCGATGAACTAGAATGTCTTGAAAAACAGTGTCTAAAAGAGAACACCTGATTATGAAAATTTTAAATTTTCATGATAAGAGTTACCATGAAGCATTGCAAGAAATGGATACTCAAACTTCATGAAATTTTCTTCGTTTTGACGAATTAGTTTTTTGGTATACGCTCCGAGTAAAAAGTTCGTGAAATTAACGAAATAACTGTCATCACTTCTTTGAAGAAACAAATTTCGTCACTATTAAAGAAATGTTTCTTTATTTTACTTTTTGTATTTCTAATTTTTTCAACAAAAAAAAAAAATTCAATTTTTTTAAAGAAAAAAGAAAAGAATCGTAACTCCTAATGTATCTAACTTTTCTAATAATCATGGGCGCCATATAGGCAGATCAATGTCATCTAAACAACACAAAAACAGAGAGATAAATTACACCCATGGCCGAAGCGGGATTCGAATCCGTGATTTCTTCCTCCACCATTCAGGTGGTCGACTCGTTCCGGCACTTTAATTTCTATCGTATAGTTTTTATTCCAGTTTAGTCATTCTAGTTAATAATTTCCCACAATGATGAGGTTTCGAGCTGGGGAAATATTTTCGTCACAAATTTGAGAATTTTCGTTTTGTCGCAAGTAACATGATTTCGTGACGAAATAATTCTCGTCAAAAGTGAGAATTTTATTTCTGAAACAGTGAGTGTGTTCTATCCAAAATAACAAAACACTCCTAAGAGACTCACGGTATTAAACTTTGCTTTTCATGTTTTATATAGGAGTCCTTATATTTTGTTTAGTGAGATTATAAACAAATAATCTAAATTAATTATTTATTTTGTATGAAAACTAAATAATATGCAAATTTGATATTTCCAAAAGATCCAATGCATCAGTTGACCTTTTTTCAGAAAACAAAATATTCAATCCAAAGAATTGTATTTAAAAGTAATTTTTCCAGGAATGACAGAAATCTCAAACCTAAAAAATAAAATAACGATCAATAATATTTTTTTCGCAATTTTTCCTGATTAAGGTATTTTCTAGTCAATGTGTATCAAAGAATTTAATGGAAATTAACTAAGAAAAATTGAGAAAAGAAAAAAGATGAAAGTTTTTATACATTTAGATATTTTGCACAAAAATGCCTTTATTTGAAACATAACAAAAATGTTGAAGAATAATCGCTTATCTCCATCGAAAATTCTTTTTCGACTTCATCATAAATCACAAAACATCAAGCTGTCTTAGCGTACGGATTATTTTGTTTTCGAGGGCATAAAAAATTCAGTTAGCTTAAAACAAGGTAATCTTTTCTGCGGTTAGCTTTAAAAATCTTTATTTTATTTTTAAAAATGTAATTCTTCATGTTTTATCCTTTTTTTTTCAGCTTAATTTTAATTCAATTTTTGTTTTTATCGCTTAAAATGTTTGTTTTACGTACAGCGGATGGAAGGAAAAAAATAACACAGATAAAATGGTAATGAGATTTGATTGTTAAAAAAACTTTGATTTGCTTAAAAAGATTGAATTAAAATGTTTTTTTCTTTAATTCTTTGACAATTTTCTAAAAAGCGTAGGTGTCTTAGAGAATAAAAAAAAATGTTGAATTTGTTTTGATTCACAAGTTCTTCTTTATATTTTAAAATTGAAATTAACAAAAAAATTGTTAAAGATTGAACAAGCAACAATTTTATTTTATTTTTTTAATAAAATTATTAGTTATTGTAAACAAAACGCAATGTTGTTCAACGTTTAATTGAATTTAACATATAGAAATTACAATTAATTTTCAAGAAACAAAAATGGCATTCCGATAAGAGTAGAACGTCTTTTATTTCTGTCACTTTTGTATGGTGTTCTGCAATGGCTACCTTTAATATAAATTTTCAAATTCCTTTTAAAAAACGATGTTAAGAAGTATACATTTACGAGGCAGCAGATAATGATTCAAATAAGGAAGCACGAAAACTCTATCAAAATAAAGCAAATCTTTATTTAAAATATCCAAGCTAGTTTGATTACCTAATGAAACCTATGGGTGTCTCTAGTAATCGCTTTTTAACACCTTTTCGTTTCCTCCGGCTATCAAACAGTCTCTGATATTTTCAGTATTTCCTTCCTTAATAGTGTTTCGTTACATTTAGATTGCATTTTCGATTTTTCGTCCTTTAAATATTAATATAAGACCTCTAAGGTGTATATTATTTAAACTTCATGCTTGGCAGGGATTTAAAAAAAAAATTCGATTTAACGTGATCACAAATAAACTCCTTGAATTATGTGTGTGAAACTGAGACAAATAAATTGTATTTCTCAATTGTTGATTATACTCCAAAAGTTATAAGGGGAAATATTGAATAGAGTAAGTCACAAAAGATAGTATACATCTGTCTAGTGATAACGGCATTTTTACTAGAAAATTTAATATTCACAATAATTAAGAAGTTTGTGATCAAAGCTTTTAGTCTCAAAAGTGTTGAGAAAAATGTTTTAAAGAAGGGTAAGGAGCATCATAAGTGTTTTATTACCGGCATCAAACAACAGACACAATTCTGAGTTTATTACTACGAATCGACTCCGCAGCCTTATAATTTTGTACCCAACGCAGAAAACAAGGGAACTCCTGGATCAAGTATTGGGACAAACAAGCCTTCGTGGAGGACTTTTGAGGGAACTAACCCGAATTTGCGTTACATGGACAGGAAAATCGCGAAAAACTCCGGTTAGTCGGACGGCAAGGGGATTCTAACACATGATTCGTCTATCACTGAGGATATTTGACGTCACCACTGTGCTTTGTGCAGATTTCGTATCAATAAGCTACAGCCGGAATTCGAAACTGGGTAACCTTAATGGGAGGCTAGAGCTCAATTTCATATCACTCTAGTAATGGGGCATTATTTCGACGAGTATGTGAAATCTGCAACGGATCTCACGACAGAACTTGCCTGTCCTTTTGTTGCAGCAAAAGAAAAAACAATTAGTATGTTCAACTGTGTCCAACAATCAAAGATCCGTTTTGGTGTGCGGCATAGCATCTTATAGTGCAATCTTAGAGCTTCTGTTTAACATTATAGACTGCTGAAATTTTAAAGAAATTTATACTTTAATTAAGGTTTCCAATTTTAATTAAGGTTTTTAATTAATCACATTGAGCCCTTTCAGATCTTTTATTCGCAACTCTCAATCCTATGATATTGCTTATCTAACTTAAAAAATTATCTCAACATTTTTCATCTATCTCCTGAATGTTATTCAGTTTAATTCAAAGTTATCACATGCTATAATTTGTGGAAACAGTTACTTGCTTGATTACTTTTTAACACTTTAGGAACTTCATAGATCAGTTTTTAATGGTCAGATCGAATTTCCTTGTTAGTATGGGATTGGTCTTGAGGGTCGGGATTTTAAAATCATCAAAGCATTTTCGTCAATCTCTTGTTTTAAAAAAAGTTTACTAAATTCAGGTGCAGAATACTTCAAAACTAACCTTTTGTCTCAGTGAGAATGAAACTTATAGTGCTAATAAAATTTAAACAGCTACCAAAACATTTAGTACAACAATCGTTAAGCGCATTTTCGGAGGATGTTTTAGTCCAATAGTTGCATTTAATAACTATGTAACCGACTATTCGAATGAAAGAAAAATGGAAGGAGATAGAAATGTACAATTTATTGCACCCTGTTTTTTAAACCATGATTTATTCTCTTCAAATTTCAAAATTAGTCACAAACCTCGACAATAGACGGCACTGCGGATAGAAGAAATATCTTTTCTGTTCCATATCAGATTAATCTAAATGATATATTTATTTGCGCAAACTGAAATGGTGTTGCAAACAGTAGTTAGCTTGATATTCTTATTTCGTAGTTTTCTCAATTAGGAGTGCCATCAATAGATAAACTTTTTATATAATTTTGAGAAAAATATTTAGTTTTTCCAAGAAGAATGCAGCAAGCTGTACATATCCATCTTTTTTTGCTTTAAATTAATTTTTAAAATCGTCGGTTAGTTTTGGGAAACTTATAATTAATACCTTATAATAAAGTTTCTGAGACTGATTTTTTTTTAGTTGAGAATTTTAAGATTTTAATTTTTGTTCAGAAATATATATATTTTTTATACGCTGAACATTTTCTGTAAATGAATCGAAAAATTCAAAGGGTTCTTTTTGGCAACACCGGCCAAAAAAAAATCATTTAAAAAAAAAAAAAATATCGATAAGTATCGATAAATATCGAAAAAATATTGATCCGTTGATAGATCTTTTTCAACCTAATAAGCATTCATACGATATTAAAAGATCTTTGTTCTCTCTGCTATAAAAACTATCATTAAAAATATAGAAACTGTAATCTTATATATATATATATATATATATATATATATATATATATATATATATATATTATAGCTGCTGTTAAGCTAGGAGATAGGAGATTTTACATTTGACTTCTACTCTCAGTTATATAGTCGGTACAGACTTTGGATTGAAATAAATGATATAAAATGACTTTGTGACTTTACAGGGAGTGGAAATGATGTTTCAAAAGGAATACAGTGGTGATGCATACTAACTTTACAACTCACTGTATATTTTCCCGAGCAGCTGTAATTGAAATTACATTTCACCTAAAGGAAACATAGTTTTGGCAGCAACAAAGCATTATAGCTGCCACATTCCTGAACTCTTGCTTTAAAATGCAAATGTTTGCGCATGTTTGTAAATAAAGGTTATAATTAATACTTTGATAAGTATTTTTTGATTTGTCCTTATCATTTTTTAAGTTTAAGCATAGAGGAAAGCGGGAACATTTTATCTAAAATTATTTCAAATTTTTACTGAAAGTTGATATTTAAATATATGTTAAATAAGTGTATATTCCAGATACTATTGTGATTTTAATTCAGCATACATGTATTCACCACTAGTAAATGTAGAGAATTGCATTTAACCATTGGATTTAAATTTAATTTCTAAAAACTGATGTTTTTCTTTTATCCTGTTGTTATATGCAATTTTTTTCCTACACTGTGTAATATTTGTGCTGTTGCATTTCTACCACCACAACCAAATTTAAAAATAAAAATAAATATCTGAAATTTGAAATTTCTTTCTTTCGGATGAATTACTTGCAGATGGGGTATAGTGAAACATATTTTATTTTCGTCGAGAAAATGTATATACATAAAAAAAGATATTACTGATTGCTACCGAGTTGAAAACCGACATACTTGCGTTTTTATGTATTTTTTATTTCATGTATTTTTACTTCCGATTTTTTTTAAAAACTCCTATGCTAATATCGCGTTTACGAAATGAAAGATTTATGAGAAGACCTGCATAAATATGTAATGATGCAATAGTGTATATTTGAAGAAAATCGAAGTAGTCTCGGATTATTAGTAATGTTCCATTGTGTTGAAGACTACGAGGTAATAGAAAATGTTGCTAGATCTTAAATTTTTATAATTTTTCAAGTATAAAGATATTTTTACGAAACTAATAAAAATTTGCTTAGATGCGAGGAAATATTAAACTAAAAAAGTGCATTAATTTAAATTTTTTTGCATGCAAAATTGTAAATAAGTAAGGAGTAGAAGATTTTATTTCATTGAACTCCTTCTTCTGTACACGTTATTGTTCGCTAATTAATAATTAAGTGCGAAAAAAGCAAAAATGCTATTAAAATCTGTCGAATTTCTAGTTAGGAAGATTGAATGACAAGTAATAAATCCAGTTTGATTGTCCGATGAAACTTGTAAATACTTTTCAACCCTTCGTTTTCCGTTGGCAAATAAACAGATTTTGATATTCTCAGTCTCGAATTTTTTGGTAGCGATTCGTTAGATTTTAATAGCGCTTTAATTTTTTTCTTGGTTAAATATGAATTTGTGACCCTGAAATTTATATATTTAAAATTCTTTTTCTCGACAAGGACTCTAAAACTATTCATTAAAGGTGGTTATTAAGGGACATGCTGTATTTTAGAAAATTTTGTATAACTAATATGTTTGTGACAAATTTCTGACAAATTTCTTCAAATTTAATAAATAAAAATTATTTAATGAATCTTCTATAAAACAGAATATAAAAATAATAGAAAAAAGTATTAATAAATATTGTTTTTTCAAGAGGAGAAACTTATGAAAATGTTTGTCCTCCTAATAATAATTTGAAGAAAGCAGAATCGGGAAAAGCATTCAGTTTACTGCGTGCTAAGAGTCATGTGAGTTTTACTTATAGAAAATAGTTTAATTTTAACAGTGTTTTGTTACCAGATTTTGCATTAACCAATACAATTATTTTTTAGCCCTTTGACGCAGAATTTTTATTATGCATATTTCTTATACTTTTTAATTTTTTTGGTGTCCATTTTGGTCACAATAAGTGAAAAATATTATATTTAACATTTTAATAAATTGTGGTTATGAGTATGAAATAACTGCGATATCATTTTCTTTGTTGAAGGTAAAATCTTCCAAACATGGCTTCCTTTCAGACATTAATTTTTCCAAATTGCACTTATTTGCAGTTATTTAGATCTAAGAGAAACAGTAATTGATCCTTAAAATTTCAATAATTTACTAAATCAATTATTAATAAGTGTTTAATATGAATAAACAAAAATTCCAACTACTTTTCTTTAATTTTATATTTTAGTACAAATATAATTCTGATAATCTAATAGATTTTTTAGCAACTACTAGACTCTTTTTCTTATGATAATAATAATACTAAAATATATTTTTGCTTGTAATTAGAGCGTCAGATAAGAATATGAGAAGGGAACACTGGCGTTCCCTTTTCGTCAAAAGGATAATGAATCAGTTTGTCAGGTTTTTAAAAATGAAAAGATAAATTTATAATTCGTATAGTTAAAAATATTACCCTTATATCCATACCTTCATAAAAGAAAAAAACTTCAGTTTTGAGAAAAAGGAAAAAAAACACGTATTTGGTTTTCTTTACACATCTTTAGAGATTCTTTCCCTTCGCTATACAGCACTTTAAAAAATTTACTCTCAAATTACGAAACAATTTTTCGTTTTTGACGACACCGTTAACTGAGAAATCCTGTAAGCTAACATTTCGTCAAATTTAGGAAATTGCTATCTTCACTTGTCTAGCAAGTTGAGTGCCACACGTGTTCTTAAGGAAATCCCCGTCAAGAAACATACGCCACTTAAAAGCTCTCCTATTGTGGTAAAGTAATCGAATCGCACAGCTTACAAATTGAAATAAATTAAAAATTGATTTGTAGTAAATTAAAACTAGTTAAATTTTAGATATATTTTCAGTACTAGGTTATAGTACACGGTTTAGTATTTTTAGTACTAAAAGTTTTCCTGGCATAAGTACAAATGATAAATGTGACTGAAGTATAAATAATACATGTGACTGAAGTATAAATAAATAAAATATAATGGATTGAGTTCATACAATAATGCATTAGTTTATACAGGATAACAGTAATTGAACTATGTGAAATAAAACCATCGCAACTTCTGAATGGTTTCTGTGATGAATTTCAAACTTCGTGGATGACTGCAGTGCATGATGGGAATTAGTATGCAAATGCGCACACAACTTGTTGCCAGCCATTTTTGGGTAAAAATGTCACAGCACACAGTGTCGGAGCAAATATCGTTTGTGAAGCCTTAGTACGCGAGCAATAACAGCCTGATTGATGCAGTGATCGAGTACAAGCTGAAGACAGCCAGTCCAAGTGTGTTACAATCTAAAATTTGATTCTCAAGTTTGAGAGAACTGGTAGTGTTTGTGATGATAGTGCTGGTTATGTCGGTTGACAACCAAGTCTGAAAATGCCTGAAAACATTGAGAAGACATGCACTGCGTTTCAAACCAGTCCAAGGAAATCAATCATACGAGTTGCACAGCAGGTGGGAATCAACCGGGAGACCCTGCGACAAATTATTATTGAAGACCTGCATCTCTTCCCATACAAAATACAAATTATAAGACATTGAGCCCCATGGCCATGGAACAGCGATTGTGTTTCACCAATAGTATTGTAAAGATAATTGACCAACATGAATTTGATGGGAATAGGGTTTGGCTTAACTACGAAGTCCACTTTCATTTGGATGGGTTTGTAAATATAAGCAAAATTGGCGCATTTGAGGACTGAGAATCCGTATTTCGCGATCTAGAAGTCTCTCCACCCTCAATAAGTTACTGGAGGGTGTGCAATGTACAGTCACGGAATACTCGGTGCGATATTTGCTGACGGCATGGTGACTACTGAGTGATATGTGAAGGTTTTGGAAAATGATTTTATCCCCATTATACAAAGTACCCCTAATTTAGACAAGATGTGGTTCATACAAGACTGATCTCGACCCCATTGGACCAAGAGGGTGCTTCATGTCCTGGAGGAGCACATTAGGGACCAAATTCTGGCTCCATGGTGAGGGGTCACTGGAATGGGACTCACTTGGCAGTCTGAACACATGTGACTTATTTTTGGGGGCTATATTAAAGACAATGTGTAAAGAAATAAACACAAAACCTGAGCTGAAAACTGCCATTCAGAAGGTCATCGACAACATCGATGTTCCGACATTTCAGCGAGTCATGCAGAATTTTGTTTTTGTCTACACCACATCATTACCAATGATGGCAGGCATATGTAATATGTCATAACTTGAATCCGAATATCTGTAGCGACGTTTACATGTTGAATAAAGTTTGTGCACTCAGTTGCTTTTAAATAATTTACGTTTTGCCTCATATAGCTCAATAATTGTCACCCTGCAACATCACAAATATGGCATAGTACTTGGACTTATGTGTAAAAAATCTCGTTATAAATTTAAGCTTGCAACAATGTTTACTTTGATCTAATAGAAAAAATGACATCTTATAATATTTTTATCCCAGCTAGTAGAACAAGGTTGATTTAAATGTCAGAAACCATTTTTATTATGAAATACTAACAATGTTTATAATTGGGGAGCAAATAAACCACGCAAGCTTGAAACAATGTTAAAATTAACCATACTAGTTCACGCATAATGTGATTCGCATAATGCTTACAGAAATAATCTTTTTATATCGAGATTGAATGTACTTTCAAAATGAAATTAGTAAAACGTTTGTCGCAAGGTTGCCTGCCATCTGGGATAGTTCGAATATTAGTGAGAGATATATCCCTTGTTTTACTTTTTAAAAGTTATCAAAAAGTTGTGAAAAAATTTTTAAAGTCTAGAAAAACATAAAGTTTTAAATATTATGTTTTGTGAAATAGATCTAAAACTCTTACTACTTAGTATAATTCATCTTTTGCTGCATTTGAACCTTAAACTTATTTGGACATATAATTATAAATTTAGCAACCAAACCATACGTAACTTATTAATTTAGTATCTGACAAATTTGTAAAGTTTTCTAAATTAAATTGATAATGTCGAGTCCGAAGAGATGTATAATATGTCTCGTTAACAAAACTGTGCTACCTGAGCTCTTGATGTATATAGCTATACCGGGTCATCTATTTAATGCTTAGTAAATCCTATTATGCGTATTTGTAATTCACGTTTGTTATAGAAGCAAATGTAAGATAAGATATGGAAGTAACCAAGCATGGAATTCATGATATTGAAATATTAGAGGGAGGATTTAGTTCTGTCGTTAATAATCCAAATATTCAAATGCTTGATGTGGAATGATGTAATGTGTAAACGTAATCGTTTCGGAGATATTTAAATAATGAGTCATCATTAAGCGATTCTAACGCAAAATGTTATTCTTAAAGATATTTATTTTGATATGTTTGGAAGTTAACAAATATGTAGTTATCAGAATCTATGGAAAATTCTGACGATATAAAAGAAGTAATAATATAGGATTTTAAATTAATAAGAAATGGTTTCATACTTTTAATACTTATGTATGCATTGCTCTTAAAAAAAATTAAGACTTTAATAATACGTTAAACAGTGTTTTCTTTATCTGTTACTCGTATTTATTTTTTGAATTCTGTTTAAAAATGAAATAAAAGTATGCCCATTATTTTGCATCCATTACTTTTTTGTGCGGGGAAAAACATAAACGTAGGATTTGAAAGGAAGACAGGATTGAAAAAAAAACTTGTTGGACGTTTAGAGGAAAGTGTAAAGCATATATTAGAAACTCCTCGATGTTTCATCAGGTTATAAAACAGGTTTTTATGTTTTTCATCCGGTTTTCTGAATACTGTTTCGATAGATTTGAAAAATGCTATAATTTTCCTTCTCATTTAAATATAAAATTGCTTTATTTAAACTTCATTTTTGACATGGATTTCGAAAATATGTATTAGGAACGGTTATCGAGTTGTTGATTTCGGCATATTTAATATTAATTCACTAAACAATTATAATCATGGGTTAAATATTTAAAATAAATGTTGAATAGCGTAAATTGAAATTTTGATGTTGAGAGCTCAAAATAAGCGAACATTCAGAACAACATTTGACGCAATTATCTGATTTTCGCGTATTAATCGACTGTTACGGTTGAACTCCTTTCTAAATATGCTTATTAATAATTGCAGACGACATTTTAAGATACGAAATCAGACTTAAAGAGTATCTTCCATGAATAAGCATAGTTATTTTTTTGACGGATTATTGATTCTCAAAATATTGGGGTACCCGTAATTTAGAAAATGTAGTCCCAATAATTTAGGCAGATGAGCGGTCAAAAATTGATGCCTCTGCTTATGAAAAAAATATATAATAATAATTATATATTTTTTTTAATTTTTTGCTTTTTTCAACATATCTCCGGAACTAAAGAGTTGAAGCAACATTTCTTTGTACACAATTATAAAACATGTTTATCCAAAAATATTTCAACGTATAAGAAAAATTATATATTTTTTTATTTAAGTTCTTTTCGGTCGAAAAATTTGTATTGTAAGGCGTATAAACTTTTCAATCGATTGGATCTACGTAATTTTAAATGTCGAAGTTCAAAATTATAAAAGAAATAGGTTCTTTAGTTCTTGAGAGAAAAAAATTAGAAATACTTCTTCTTTGGAATTTTATTACTAAGAAACTATTTCACCCAATTTATTCGAATTTTATTTTGTATTTAAAATTACAGAGTTTAAAATGTTGTGTACTTTTCAGTAGTTCTATACCCTTCAGCTGAAAAATAACATAAAATTATAAATAGTTTTTAATATTTTTTTTAAATGATTTATCTTTGGATAAAATAATTTCATAAAGGTGTATAAAACTAATTTGATTCACTGAAAATTTTTTTTGAAGCAATGCAAAATATGAAACCAAAAAAAAAAAAAAAATTAAAGAATAAAAGATTTAAGCTTTCGACTACTTTTCTGACTAAACTGTCGAGACCATATTTTCCAGATTATAGCTATGCCCCATATCTCGATAGTCGAAAATCTAGAACCGTAAAAAAACTGTTAATTCTGGGAGAGGACTTTTTTGTCTGATTTCTGAACTTTAAATATCGTCTGCACTAATTTAATAGCACATTTAAGGTTAGGCCCTTGTCCCATTAAGATTTATTTGAGTAAGTGGACTATTTATTTTAGTATGTGAAAATCCTATTATTAGATTAAAAATTATTCAGGGTGTTGGCTTTTTATTTTGTACATTGTATGAATAACTATACATTATTAAATTTATTATTTGCGTATCTTAAAAGAGTTAAAAATTGACGTCTGTCAAAATAGTGTAAGAAAACGCAGTTGTAAGATAAGAATTTGAAATAACCAATCATGGAAATTAGGGATTGAAATATGCGAAGTGGAATTTATGTCTTTCATTTATAATGCAAATCTTCAAATGCTTCAAATGAAATAATGTAACGTGTGGATATAATCATTACGTATATATTTAATCAATGACTCATCATTAAGCAGTTCTAAATATTTGTTTTGAAACATTTATACTTTGGTAAATCTATTGCTGTCATAGATTATCAAGACAACGTAATAAAAGAAATGGTAGAATATGGTTTTGACCTTATTTGAGCAAAGAATTTGGGTGTTAGCGACACGCATCTAATATTTATTTGCTTTATTGAAACTCAAAAATAAATTCTCTAAATATTTCATGAGATTTGAATAGATTGTGCTTAATGAAAAGGGCTTTAAAGTGGTTAATAATTTCAAAGTCTTAATGTTTTCAAACTTTTTTAATATGGCATAAAAAGTTCTTTAGTGATCTTGCTTGGTTATTATTTCTTGCGCATGTTAGAAAAAAATGCACGCGTTTACGTAAATCAGATAAGTTTTTCTAAAAATGTTATCAGGTTTTCTTAGTTAAAAATAAAAATTAAATCCTTGTTAAGAAACACCTCTCTGGGCTATACAAAAAACTGATTTTTTTATTTTTACGTGATTAAAAAACATGAACTACTAAATTCATAAGTTAAAACTTGCACAAACGAAAAAAATACAGGTATTTAAAATCGAGGTAATTTAATAGATTTGATAAACAATTTGATAGCCAGTACGCATATATATGTAATTTTCCCTTGCGTACTGGGTGATTCTGTGAGGTGTTTGCAAACCAGGGTACCAGTAACCGCAAATGTTGTCGCGTGCCACTGCGGTCACCCTTCCAATATGAACTGTTGTTCATTTGCAATTAAATGAGTACTTTCAATTATCTAAATTATCATAATTTCATCTAATCCTTTTTAACAATTATTGCCCAAAATTGCATTACATGCACTCATATTTAGCCTTTTTTCTTAGTTTTATTAGCTGGCAATTAACATGTTCAGTTTAGCAACTCGTTTGCGAAATATGCAAATTGAGATGTAACTGCTGTTTCTATGTTTTTTTTAAATGTAACATTCGATATGCAATAATTAAATTAAATAAGCGAAAGTGTGCAAGAACGGCGAGTGTTGTAATAGGGAAGCACTCCCAGTGATGTACACTGCCATTGCCAAGCATGTGTTGCTATGCAATTTTGATTTCTATTGTCCTACAATTGTCATTCCTAGATGACCTACCTTCTATTTTCCTTCTATTTTTGCAGAATAATATATTCCATATCAAATTACGGTATAAAGTACAAGAACTTTAGGTGTTTTATCCGTAAAACTCATTTCACCATCAAATCCATTTCAACCGTAAAATATTATACCGTAAAAATTATGGCATATGAGATTTTTTTGTTCTGTACATGTTCCGGTAAAAGTGAATTTTACGGTAAATTGTAAGGGACTGATACTTTTTAATCCGGGAATTTTTTTAAACTGTAACCACTGTACTGAAACACCCTATATAGTTTCTTATAATGTTAAAAACATTTTTTCTTTTCTCTCAAAATATTACAGTTATATTTTCCTTAACTCAACATAATTTTTTTAGTATATGGTAAATCCATTTTTTTAGTGATGAAAAAAAATACTAATCTAATATAGGGTTAACTTCGTTAAAATTTAAAAAAAAAAACATCGAGTAACTCGGAGTTAATTTATGATTATGTTATTTTATTATATTTTAAATATTATTTAGTTATTGATGTTAAAAACCAAACATACATCAACTTTAATGCCTTGTAAAGGGAAGAATTGTCCCGGAGGCCGGTCGGTCGGGACGTATCTGAAGAACTCCACGTCATCTCTGTACCATTTGATGGAGTAGAGGACATCACCTTCCAGGTCATAACCACAAGTTAATTTAATTCCTTGACCTCGGGCAACTTTCTCAGGAACATCTAAGGATACTAGTCTCAGGCTTACAGTACCTAGAAAAATTACAGAGTGTCACATATCACCCAAGAGATGACGAAAACTATTTTTCATCTTTATTCTTAATTATAAGAGCTCTTTTATGACACATAAAAGACATTAAATCAAGTGATTTAAATTAAGAAATATGGTATTTTAGGTGTACAATATTTTTATGAATGCGTTATAATTTTTAAAGATTTATTTTAATCCATAAGTGGCCACGGTTTTTTTTCATGAGTCTGTTCTAATAATGCTTCATAAGCTTAAGGAAATTAGTTTTTCGACATTAATTACTTTTAAGTCAATGGTTTTGTGCATTATTTTTTAACAATGGCAAGACGTTTAAATTTTTAGGTTGATATTGTAGCCTTTGTTTTCAAGTCTAACTTGTAAGTTGTTGTGAGTTAAGTTCAGAAAAAAGAAAAGCATTGAACTTAGTGTTTTTATTATTGAGATAGTATGCATTCAGTATATATTTTGGTAAATGCAATACTCTTTTTTGAGAGTTCAACACATCTTATTTAGCACAATGCTATATTTTTGAGTAACCAGATTGAACAGGAAATATAGCATAAAATAAAAACAGTATGAGCGAAGGGAGTTTCAGTCAAGTCCAGGATTTGAACCGGGAAGCTAGATTGACAAGCAAGCGCGCAAATTACTGGACCATCCAATCATACGGTGTAAGTGGGTTAAAAATTAAATAATAAATAAATAAAATAAATAAACGTCGTCCTGCTCTGAAATCATACTCAATTCCGTCAAATATTTTGGATTTCGTGATTCGCCAAAAATTACGCTTTTTTTCTAACGAAATACTTGCGAAAATAACGAAATACAGCTCAAAAATTGCTGAATCATCAAAAATATATATTGTGATATTATTGCAAAATCATGCTTTTTTTCATGAATGGGAAAAGCAGACTAACTTTGCTGTCTTACTGACAAATATTAAATGGTTTTAAAAGTTTGATCGACTATTATCTAATACCATACGACTGAAAGACCATGACACTATTAGTATACTTTGCGTGTTTAGCAAATGAGACGAGCAATTTACTATAAATATAAAACGTTCAAAATATTTTTTTTAGTTTTGAAGTTTTTGAAGTGTGCTTCAAAAAGTAAAAACGTACACACAAATAGTATAAAAAGAAGTTTTTTTCTTTATATAATACAGTTTTATTATGTTAAATAGTTGTGCTTTTTCATACATTTGAGTTTGTACTGCTTGCTAATTTTTAACAAGGTTAGGTAGAGAGCCGAATTTTCCACTATAACCAGTATATTATTATACATTAATTTTAGCACTAAATGCACTATAGTTTTTTTTAAAAATTCACAGCACTTATTTTAAAAATTAGCAGTTTTTCACGATTTTGTTATAGTTACTTATGTTGTTAATTATGTATCGCAGATAAGAAAATGAATTCAGAAAAGTCTTATTAAGTATTGAAATGAAATAAGAGTAACAATATACAATTAATACAAACATTTAAAATTGCTACATATTGTTTTGTAATCAAAATTGGCATACAAAGCTATTTATGAAATATTAACAAAATATGTAAATTATATGAAATGAAAATTCGGTATTCAAATCACAAAGCATAAATTATGTTATTTAAACTGCCAGACACGGTAATAAATAAGTGCTTAGTGATAAATATATTTCGAGATATCTAGATTTAGAAAAATTTGTCTTAATATCAAATTTGTCTTCAGAAAAATTTGTCTTAAATATCATTTAAATAGGAAGAAAAAAAGTAAATATACTACGTATATTGTCAATAAGATTTCACAATTTTATTTTCCCCAGACGAGCAATTGATAAAAGAAAGAAAAGAAGACAAATTAACGTGTTCTTACTGTCTCGAAAGAACATGTTCGCATCTATTGTAAGTAAAAATATCGGTAAAATGGTCTACTTAATCTTCTAGCATTTTTCAAATAGGAAATACATCAGAAAATAAAAAAGAAAGATTTCTTTAGTTCTATCAATTGAAAATGTTCATTTTATGTTGAGAAGGGTTTTGAACAATATATGTGTACTTTTTCTTCTTATTTTAAATAATTGAGGTAGAAACACAGCTTCAAAATAAATTTGTTTTGTTGTTTAAA
This sequence comes from Parasteatoda tepidariorum, assembly GCF_982258835.1. Lineage (NCBI taxonomy): Eukaryota > Metazoa > Arthropoda > Arachnida > Araneae > Theridiidae > Parasteatoda > Parasteatoda tepidariorum. The sequence continues at coordinate 19,753,901 of NC_141765.1, forward strand.
TATAGTTTCGAAAGCAAATGCTTCATTGGTTGGTAAACTTTTTATAAAGGTTTTTGTAAATTAGGAAATAAATTTATTTTCGTTGTAATGAACATAACTGAAATTGTTTTTGATTTCAGTTAGAACTGGGAAATTTATAAACTTTTTAATCTATAAGTAAGTTTTTCCATTGCTTGTTGCAAATGTATGTTTTTGTAAGTTGTGTTTTATTCTCTTTTGGTAAAGCCAAAAAGGATAAAAGGTGAAATTTTTCTAGTTATAATGTTTAAAATTTTTATTAAAAATTTATCTTTTGTTCTATAATATCATTATGACCTAAATTGTTACACTGTGAAAAATGTCTGTGTATCTTAACACCAAAATAGTGGTAACTTCTTTACACCAAAATGGTGTTTCACTGCACCAAGAATGTTGTAAAGTAGCAGCCACCTTTGTTTGTATTCAGTTGCAATAAAATTTATCAAATAGTAAAGAAGATACACAAAAGAGCCAGTAAATGGACTTATACGACACAATATAACGTAAAAATCATAAAATTTAGAATGATATATATACTAATTCATAAAAATAAAATTAAATTGTTAAACTTACGCGTAGCACAGAGAGAACATGCAGACAAACTCGAACTAGGCTTAACAGAACGGAAACTGATCGAAATTATATGTGATAAAATTACTTAAAACAGTACACAGAGATTTAAAAAAATATATATAACTATCCTTATTTCAAAACTGCAGGCATGCATACCTATTATAATAACGAACAACAACTTGGTTAAACTTTGCATTATATCCTAAATTTTTAAATTGCATTTAATAAAAAGTATGGTTGAGAAAAATAGCATTGTGATGAAAAAATAAAGCAGTGATAGGAAATACTACGATTGGATTGATTTGACAACAAATGAAAAATCTTTAAGATTTCTGAAGAGCTAAATTCAATTATTTGTTTTGAGGATACTCGAGTTGATCTTAAGTTATTTCCAAAAAATGTTTACTCTGCATTAAGTAAGAAATAGATTCTGCAGCAAATGCAAAATCCCAGTGACGCAGTGGAAAGATGTATTACTTCTGTCTTCTGTATCTCCGGTTTAACAGTCACGTCAAGCCAGAAAGTTTTTATGTCTGCGTCTTAAATAAATTTTTTTCCTTCAAATATTTTGAAGTTTTTTTCTGTTTCTTTTTATTGTACACTTTTTTGAGTTTACCTAAAGTTTTGTGAAGTTTATTTTCAAGTTATAATTATTTTCTGAAGGAAGGTAAAATTATTAGTAATGAACATTTTCTATTGCATGGTCCTTAAAAAGTAAACCTCGATAAGATGTAAGAAGTAAAAATAGGAATAAGACATGAAATATTTTTATTGGATGCTTTGTAGTAGTTATCTATTTGAAATGAAAATAAAGTTAGAAAGGCTGAACATAAACTTGTATATCACCTTTGATAACTTTTGTTGTGAGAATCGGATTTTCACGAACTAAAAACCTATCTTAATGATTCAAAAGGTTATCTTTAAATATTCTAATATGATAATTCATTAATGCTAATTTTTAATCAAGTAATGGAATCTTGCACAAAATACTTTATTTTGAATAAGCATACTTTTTTTCAATGCATTGGTATTTTGTTAATTATTAAAATAAGGGGAGTAGCAGAAACTTGGAAAATATGATCCAATTAGTTATATCAGAAGAACGGTTGAAAGTTTAGGCTCCTTAATATTAATTTAGTTTTTTGCAATTTTGGTTAATTCTTCGAAACTTGTAGTGCAATCGAACATATTTTTACACACACTTATGAAACTCGTTTACTCAGAGATATTTTTACGAAATAAATACTTTTTTTTTAAAAAAGCAATTTATTCTTTATTATTTCCTTAAATAAAAGTCGAAAGAATTAGAAATGTGAGACACACAAAATTTTACATTATTTCAAATTATGTAATTTGAAATGATGAAATAACAAACTTCGTTCGAATCAGACGAAAAGTTTGCTCAATGCAAAAGTTGTGATGTAATATCTCTCTGAATAAGATATTGAACAACCAAAAAAAATTGCTTGGGGCAACTTTTCAAACTTTTTATTACGGGTTAACACAAAAATGCCCCCTAAATATACGATTTAAAGGATGTAATTTAAATCTAAAAACACATAACCTTATTTTCAACTCTGTTATTCATTAGCAGAAACAAATATTTGTCGATAAATATGTATGCAGTTGCATTATAAGGATAATATTTTAATTTCTAAATCTCTGAGAGCTGTATTAACTAATTTTGTAATGCGCAATTTTTTTCTGCTTCCGTTCTGTTGCACCTAGTTCGAATTCTTAATATTCTCTGTGTGCTACGTGTGGACTGCAAAAAATTTTGCTACTATTTTTGGAGTTGAGGTACACTAAACTTTTTCTACCACATTTTTGTAGCCACATTTTTTCTTTATTTTCTTCTCTGTTAGATTTTCTTATTTATATGTTTGTTTGTTTATTCATAACATACAGCTTCATGAGCATTATAATAAATTTATAACTAGGTTACAAAAAAAAAGACATTTACTTTAAAAAATTGCTATTATTTGTTGAGCTATTATTGTGTTTGATAAATGAATGTGTGTTTTGATAAATGAATCAAGTTTCAAATGAAAAACAATGATCAGGTATTCTCAATTATATATAGATATTTAAATATCGGAAATGAAGAAAAATAAACTAAATTAAATATGGAATGTTTTTATTTGAAATATACTGGATGAACAAATAACCAGAAGACATTTTTCAATGTTTATGAGAAGCATTTAATGAACTGATATCAAGGTAGTGTTAACTCGTTTGTGTGAATTATCGGTAGTTAGAAACGTAAAGTAAGTAATATGAAAAATTTAGCACAGTTTCAAAATGTTTTTAAAATGTGGAATTTTTTTTTCATAGCTACATGAGTTTGTTTTTTATTTCACTTTAATTTTGGACTTATCTTTTCTTTCTTCTTTTGGTGAATAAGATTTGATTAATGATTAAAATTATGCCGATTATACTACCTTTTTAATTTCAAATACTGCTGCATAATACATTTAGCAATTAAAATTTGTTTGATATATATTGCAAGTAGATGACATTTATTGAATGCAATATTGTTTGGTACAGCGATATTTCAAGAAAAAAAATTTTATTATTTCTTTTGTGCTTTTACGATAATTGATAATTTTTAAGAAATCCTTTATGTAAATCAGAGATTTGTATATAAAAATACTTAATGTTATTAAAATATTTGAAAATTATTAACAGTTCTCCAATATTTTTGATATTAACAAAACTTTAGCAATTTCTTTTTTCCTTTTTGTATTTTAACATATAAACTATACTGACTGAACTACATGAGCTGAATTTTAGATGAAAAACTATTGATTAAGCTTTCTGAAAGCGGTTAGAGATACATTAAACTTTCAAAAAATGAAGAAAGATTAACTAAATTAAATTTAAAATCTCTTTATTTAAAATAAATTGGGAGAACAAATAGCCCGAAGATCTCTTTGAATGTTTATGCGACGCATTTAATGAATTAATATCATAGTGTAGTTAATTCGTTAGTATTAGTTAGAGACAAGCGTTAATTAATACGAAAAATTTTGTCTGCTTTCGTTTTTAAAATGTGGGCAGAAATGATTTTTTTTATTTAGCCTAGGCTATCATGGAGGAGGTTTTTAGATTTTTCTTTAATTTTGGAGTTACCGGTTTTTTGTTTTGTAAAGTAAACTTGCATAATGATCTAAAATAATACCGATTATACTGATTTTTAATTTCAAATACTGTTGCATAATATTTTTAGCAATTAAAATTTCTTTGATATATATTGCTAGTAGATAGCACTTACTGTATATTGGGTTATTTAGTAAAGCGATATTTCAAGATAACTTTATTATTTTCAATGCGTATTTATGATAATTCATAATTGTTGTGAAATATTTCATGAAAATTGGAGATTTTTATATGAGAATTTTTAAAGTTACTAAAATATTTAAAAATTTTTTGAACACTTCTCTAATATTTTTAATATTAACAAATTTTTCGCAATTTCCTTTTTTCTTTTTTTCTTTCAATAAATGAACTAAAATAAGTAAGAAAAATAAATCTTTTTGAAATATACATAACATAATGAAGTTTTTTCCTCATTCCTCTAAACTATGGGAATTAGAGGTTTATTGAATATGTATTTGCTTTAGTCTCAGAGTTATCTTTCTTATAAAGCAGATTTGATTAATGATCCAAATGTTGCCGATGTCCCTTTCTTTTTAAATTCAAGTATTGCTTCATTATACTTTTATCAATTAAAATTTGCTTCACATATATTGCAAGTAGATATCACTTACTGCATGCAATATCGTTTAGAACAGCGATATTTAAAAACAAAAAATTTTATTAATTTTGCGTTTTTACGATAATTGATAATTTTTATGACATCTTTCACGAAAATCAGAAATTTGAATATAAAAGTATTTAAAGTCATGAAAATACTTCAAAATTTTCTTGACCACTTTTCCAATATTTTCGATATAAATAAATTTTTCGAATTTTTTTTTCCTTTTTTTTATTTTAATAAATGAACTAAACTGGCAGAACTACGTGAGCTGAATTTCAGATGAAAAACTATTGATCAAGTTTTCTTAAAGCGGTTGGAGAGATATTCAACTATCGAAAAATGAAGAAAGATGAACTAAATTAAATTTGAAATCTCTTTATTTGAAATAAATTGGGTGAACAAATAACCCAAAGATCTCTTTCAATGTTTATGTGACGCATTAAACGAATTAATATCAAGGTAGCGTTTTGATAGGGAAGCGAGTTAATTAATACGAAAAATTTAGCTCACTTTCATTATCTAAAATGTGAAAGAAAAAGAAATCTGTTGGAAATATAAAGAAGACAATGAAATTTTTTCCTCATTCCCCTAGACCATGGGAGTTAGAAGCTCATTGATTATGCATTTGCTTTAGTTTCGGAGTTATCTTTCTTGTAAAACAGGCTTGATTAATGATCCAAATGTTGCAGTACATTATTGGCAAACATTTTGATTGCTTCTCAAAGAAAGGAATTTTTTTTCTTTACTTTATTATTTCGGAGAAGAAAATGAGATAAAACGTGGTATTAACTCAAGTGTCAGAAGAATAAAAAAGATTCCCTCTTCAGAAGATGATGATGGGGAAAAAATTCCCCACTCGTAGGCATTAAAAAAAGAAAAATAGGGAATCTTGCCGTATTGCGGTCATTTTTCCAACAACTGATAACTTCTGTAAGTTTTTTTTATTATATTATTTTATGTGAGACGAGAGTCATAATAATTCTTTTTTCATTGATTTCTTTTTTCTCACTGTTTTTCCCTTTCGAACCACTTCTCTATCTAGCACCTTTTTTTTATGCGTAAAGATTGTAAAGAAGTAATCAAAGTACCGCAAAAAAACAGGAATAAAGAAAACAAGAGTAGTCGGTAATTCATTTTAAACAAGATTCTTGTTTACATTCATAATTTGCACCTCAATGACATGTGTGGCACCCATAATTAGTTTGTAGATGAAATGCTGAGAGGAGAAGGTACCGTTGTTTTTGCACTCAAGAAAAAATCAGCACCAAAGAAAGGATTTTAACGAGAATTTTTTAGTAATGAAAAAAAAACTCCCATTGAAGACTTAATTATTGGTGCTTTATAAATTGAAAGTAAAAAAGAAGCGAAACTCGAAAATGAGAAAGTCTGTATTTGACAAGACTATTTCACTAGTGTATAAATGTATCAAAAGAATAAATTGTTTTAATAGACTGATGCATTTTAAATAATTTTACTCGACATTGGGTAAATATATATTATTTATTAAATAAATATTAATATTTTTTACTATAAATAATAATATTTTATTGCGTATATTTCAAAATTTTTAAATTTAAGTTGCTTTTATATAAAGATTATTTGATAAGACCATTTTATTAGAGTATGAATGTATCGAAAAGATGAATATAATCTTTTACTACACTGATGCTTTTTAAATAATTTTACTTATAATTAGGCTATATATATACATTTGTCAAATAAACAATTATATTTTTTACAATTACATCACAGAACTTTTGCATTTAAATAATCGTATCTTAATAATTGCTTTTTTATAGAGATAAATTTTTTGAAAAGACCATTTTACTTAAGTATGCATCAAAAAGAAAAATATAGGCTTTTACTAGAATGATGCATTTCATATAATTTTACTCCTCATTGAGTTAAAATTTATGTATTTGCCAAATAAAGTATAAGATTATTTAACAAGACTATTTTACTAGAGTACAACTGTATCAAGAGGATGAATATATTGTTTTACTAGATCAATGCAGTATAAATATATATATATATATATATATATATATATATATATATATATATATATATATATATATATATATATATATATATATATATATATATATATATATATATATAAATAAATAAGTAAAATTATTTATAATGCATTAGTCTAGTAAAACAATATATCCATCCTTTTGATATATATATATATATATATATATATATATATAATGAAAAATTATGATTATTACAATTACTTATTATAACTTCATCAAAATAATGAACAGATTATTTTACAAAGCTAAAGAAATTTAAAATGAAATCTATTCATCAGGAAAATATCATAGTTTTGTTAAATAAGAATGATATTTCTTAATTATATTTCTAATTTTTAAATGTAAATTGACTGCGTCTTCACATTGTTTTTTTTTCTATAATTCAAAATTTTTAGTAATTGCAATATTAAAAGGAATTTTAAGATGTTATACTTAGCATGATCATCACCTATAACTGTTATTAATTCACTGTAATTTCACTTTAAAATATAATAACACTTGCTGCAAATAATTTGGACATGTCCAATCAACAAGTTTATCAAATCAACAAGTATTATTTAGAGACTTGTATTTAAAAAAAATAATGCTTTTTTTTCGAAGATCTTTGGCAAAAAGAACGTTCAATAAAAACAAAAATTACTATTAAACTAGCAAGAAAACACTCAGATGGAGTGTACCTGTGTCGATTTACAGACTGAGTATTTAATCATATTTTTTTTTAAAAAAATCATTAGGAACTATACTTACTTTTGAGGCGTGTACTGTAATGCTATATTTCTTTTAACTTTTATCTAAGGTTAAAGTGAAATAGGTAAAATTTATAAACTAATCAACAATACTCTAACTGGGAAGAAAATAACGAAGCAAAATATATTGGAACTATATGTAACTGTACTATAATAATGCATATATAATAAATACATATATTTGACTAAATTTCGAAATTAAAGGAAAACTGAACTCAATTGCTTACTTAAATATTTAAATATAGAATCTATCTGCAACTATAAATTATCAGGAAACCAAAAAAATTTCAAAAAAAAGTGTTTCTGTGTTTTTTTAAATGTTTATAACATTTTGCTTGTAAATTTGGCATTTAGAGAGGTTCTCAGAGAAAATTTTTTTAAGATTGATATTTTTGAAATATTCCGATAAATTGAAATATTCCAATTTTTCTAATAAATATGTATGAAAGTGACATTCTTATGAACTATAAAACGTGATGCTTTCCAAGAAGTTCATCAAGTATTTTTTTATTTTAAAATTAACTTATATTAATTATACTTAATTTTGCTGGTGACTGAAGTTTGCAGCATGCGCCAACCAGCTCTGTTGAGCAATACTTTAGTAACTAGATGAACTGAAAAAATGTTTTGGATGTAATTTAATTGTATTTTCGTTTAATTTCTTTTTATTATTATGATTTTTTCTGGGAAGAAAAAAAAATAGCCTTTTTAAAGGCTAAAAAGCTATTGAAACCGGTTTTTTTATTTATATTTAGTAATTTTTTAACTTAAAATTGCAAAAAATTGCGAATTAGAGAGTCTAAAATCTTAACTGCAACAATTATTGCGATTTTAAATTCCCTTGCATGCATTCTTTCTTATCTGAGTATTTAAAATTATAATTTATTAATAAAAAACAACAATTTTAAAATGCTTAGTTGTTGATTTTATTGATAATTGTTTTATATATTTTTTAAGATTGCGGATAATAAAATATTACCATAAGCATACTGACAACTATTTTTTAAGAAAATTAATACAAAGTTGCACATTATATTAAAATTCCTTTGCTTTGTCCTATTAGTGCGTTTATCTACTTGCTCTGCGAAAAAAGACGAAAGAAAAAAAAAAGAATGCGAATCCTCATAACAAAAGGTCTTTTTTATTCATTACGTTTCTAACGAACCCAACATGTTGAGTAGCAAGTTTAAGAGCAAAGAAAACTCAACCTTGGCTTCTATATTAGCAAAGAAATGCTAAGACAAAGGCTGTATAGGAAAGAATAGTCTTCTATTATGGGGTACACTCTTGTTTTATTGGGACACAGTATGCCAGAGGCACTCGATGAATAGTGTCCCACACAAGCATTGCCCCACCGGACTCGTCATTAATGCTGGCGAGTTGGCGAATTCCTGGCTTCATGCCTGAATATTTTCCCTTAAGGAGATGAAGATACATTTTAGGGATCCTACACTAGTAAACATTTTTATTCAGTAAGAAATAAATGATTTAGTCAGCTTATGGAGCCATTAAGAAGTAACGAAAGTAATTATAAAAAATTTCATTTCGAGAGTCATTTATCCGTTGGATTTTTCCTTTTCTACTACTTTTAAGTTTTTTAAATAACTTTTTCTGAAAGGACCTTTTTATAAGCATTGGATTATTCTTGTGTTATTTTAATTAACAAACTTGGATAGATCCAAAATATGACTCGAATTTACAGTTATATTACTTCTACCATGTAACTATTCAAAGTTTCAGGTGAATTTTCTGAACGATTTTGAAATTTTTATTCTTAAGACATTGAAATCTTATAATTCTTAAGACATTGAAATTCCAATTTTATATTAAGAGTATTATTATTTCTTTGAAAACAATTAATAATAAACTAAAGAATTGCTCTAACTATGCATTTCATTGCTAAGATACAAGACAATTATGCTTCTCTAGGTTTTGATAAATTTCGGCAAACATTCTGAAGCTAGTCAGATTTATTTTTCTTTTAACGTATTGTAGAAATATAGAAAAACATTTCTCTTTTCTAAAATTCCAAATATTATGAAATGTATTTTTCGTCACGAAATTAAAATTGACTTAAAAATAACAGGCCTTGAACTGTTTATTTATTCATTTATTAGTTTTTATTATTCTAAATATTTCGTACTATAATTTGAAATTTTTAATCATAACAGTGAAATGAAAGTAAAAAAATGAAAGTAAAAAAAAATAATAAACTTGAAATAATTTTTAAATTATTTTTGAAGGTACGATATTTCATTAGAATCGAAAAGCTTCAGAGAAACTATTCGATGAATTTATTATACTAATTTATTATACAACTTTTTCATAAATTTATTTACACTGTTGGTTTTCAATCAAAAGTATTTTTCATAACTTAGACTGGCTGAAAAAACTAGACTTATGAAAAACTTATAAAACTGGAATACGCAGTCTTTCTAATTATTTATTCTAAAGCAAAACTGTTAAAAGACTTTAATGAGAAATAATAACAAGTTGTAGAATTGCACTGGAACATGTAATCACAGTAAATATTTTTTCAAAATTTATTGCGACACTGTTGTTGGGAAAAGGATAAAAAAAAAAAAACCAGCTAATCATTTTTGATAAAAAAGAGTAACTCATATTATGCCGTTAGAAATACTGCAACAAAATATCTTTCTATAATCCTTTTTTTCAAAATTCTATAATTTATTTCATCACTTTTGCTGAGAAAAAGATAAAAAACGTATATTATTTTGAATAAAAAATAGAGTGACTCATAACACGAAGTCAGAAAAACTTGCACATGTAGTTAATTATGCTTATAGTTACTTGCACATGTAGTTAATTAAGGATAAAAATGACAGTCAACTATTTTTGATAAAAGAAAAGCGACTCATTACATGCAGTCAGATTAACTCGATTCTTCTAATCATTTATTTAAAAATTCAAAATTTATTACAACACAGTTACTGAAGAAAAGAAAAAAAACAATCGAGTATTTTCAATAAAGTAAGTACCAAAAAAATTGGAACATTTAGTCCTTCTAACCATAGATTTAAAAACAAAACCTTTTCCTCATTTATCAAACAAAAATATTTTTATCGATAATTTTACTGCCTTTCATTTATTTCTTCAAAATAAATCTATCCCATATTAGGAATATATAGGGAAATTGTATCGAAATAAATGGTATTTTCTATTACAATTATTAGGTAGGAGAAAAAGAATATATCCATTGCTAACTCGGATGTTATTTTTCTCTGCGTATATTTGTTCAGTAGTGATAGAAGTGTGAAGTAGGAAGAATATCCTTTCCTTTTTCTTTTGTGATCAGGAAAGAAAGTAGAAAAAAAGATTGATTAATTCAGGTCAATTGTGATGTGAGAGCAGAAAAAGTGAATGATTCTTCTATGAGAAAGATGTTTAACGGATCATTTCTTGCTGTTTCAAATGCTTAGGCTATTATAGTTTTGTTGAAATTTTAGCAATAATAGTTCATAAATATGTGTATTTGGGATTCATTTGGTTTCATTTCAAGTTTAAAAAAATTATTAATTTTTAAGTGTCTATTATTGCTTTGAGTAATGCGAAATTTTCAATTCGGTATGTGTTACGATGACGAAAAATTAGTTATTACATTTTGATTACAAATAGATGGTATTTTAGAATATTATTTCTAAAGATATATATATATATATATATATATATATATATATATATATATATATATATATATATATATATATATATATATATATATATATATATATATATATATATATATATATATATATATATATATATAATGGGGTATAAATAGTCATTAAAATTAAAGGAAAAATAATTGGTTCATTGATTGTCTGTAGTAATCACTGATCTTACTTGTTATTTTTAGAAGCTTTAAAATCAAAGTTAAATGTGTTTTAGTGTAATATAATATAATTGTCATTTGGGCTGTTTAAGCTATTTAAGAAATTTTAATTTTGAAATAAAAAATGTAGATTTCTGTATTTAATTATATTTAAATGCGAGGAAATGAGGAGGGGTATTTGCGTATTTTCGAAGTTTATGCACAAGAACAAAACAAATCTAAAAATTTTAAAATGAAATATGTCTTTTTATATAGTTGTATAGTATACATAGTAATATATAAGTTTCGAGTGATATAATTTAAAGTAATTAGTGTTTTTTGTCTATTTCTGTAAAGTTTTGTTTCGGTTGCCATTATAAATAAAACGTTCGGAACTTTTCGTAACGTTTTGGCAAATACATACAGCCTTTATCGTTGCAAGAAGTCATTGATTTAAATTAAAAATTGTGCGAAAATGCTTTTATTATTTATCATGTAACGGAGATTGTGTAATATATTATTTCAGAAAAAATTAATGATTTTATATTAAACTGCAACGATATGGTTAAAGTAAAAGCTTCGGTTTATCATTAGAAATTTAATTATTTAAATGGTTTGAAATCTGCTGTTCTATGGCTTTTAAAGTGATAACATATAAGCAATAAAATATCCCTTAATTAAAAGGTTTAAAGAGTAAAAATTAGTTTCATTTCAAACTTGTCGTTCACATCCTGGTGCTTTCAATTGATGTTTATTTCAATTTAAGCAAAATTTATTTATTTCTTGCACGTATTCCTTTCTCTAATTACAATTTTAGTAATTATTTAAATAATTAACTTCACGATTGCATTTTAAGTAAAGCATTTGAGAAAGAAGAGAATTTATATCAGTACCAAATACTTCTTCTTTATTTTCAATGCGTATTAAGGAAGTATTTAATTTAAAGTCTTACATATTTCAAATATTTGATGTAACTTATGCTTATTAAATTTCTACTGAATTCCAAGAAAATCATTGAATAAAGCTTTTTAAGAAGGCAACAAAATAAAAAAACAGTTAAAATTTGAAAGATATTTTTATAAAATGTTATTTTGCTTATTTATATAAACGATGTGAAATGTATTGCTATATTATTTTTTATGTGATATTTTACTATATTAAGTATCCTAACAAATATGCTTGAATTAAAAAAAAGCTTTAGTGAATTGCTTTCATACTAAGGAAAATTTTCATAATACTTTTAAAATTTAAATTCAAGAATCCTAGAAAAGGAATGTAAAGATGCACTGTAACATGCACAAACAGAATTTTAATTAATATTTTTGTTACTAAAAGTATGAAAGTAAATAATTGCTTTCCTTAAAGCCGTAGTTCTCTTAAAATCGCAATTTTATATAAAAACCACAGTTTTCTTAAAAATCGCAGTTTATATAAAAGACAAAAATTCAATAAAATTCTGAGAATTCAATGAAAATTATACAAGAAGCAGTATCTCTCTTGTAACAATATATTTATAAGGTTGAAGAAAAATAAAATAAAGAAGATATGTAAAATTAACTGAACAATATTTCTCATTTGTTTCTGATAATATTTATTCGAAGAGCGTAGTGTAGATTTCAAATGTTATATGCTTTACTAAGAGCTTGCTAAAGTTCAGTGAATTTGGAAAATTGAATAAGAAAGTAGTTGAGTTGGAAAGTAGTTAGTAAAACATATTTCGAACTGAGAAGAGCAAAATTTTCTTTTCATATTCAACATAACATGTTCCTAAACCCAGAAATATTAGTGATTTTCTATTGAAAAGTATTTTATTTCCAGAAAACTATTTATTTAAATCTATTGCCTAATGTGCAAAAATGTCTCATCAATGTTGCACGAATGGTTAGGTAAACAGTTAAAGAAGGACTAATCTTAAATTATGGAATTAAACAAAGTCTGTTGATTTAGCATTAAGATACTTATGGAAATGGCAGTTTTTATACACTTAGCTGAATACCATTACCATTCAAATTAATTGGGACCTAAATGACTTCAATTTTTAATCTGCTCTGTAGATTTTTCAATGCAAATCAAGACACATTATTTTAGTTTTCCAGTATGAATCATTTAAACAGTTTTAAAATATGGCAAAGTTCCGAATCATGTTTAAATCTCCTACCAATTATCTGTATGTATGGAATTACCTTACGTTGTATTATTTATTATGTATTTTATATGTATTACGTTGTATTATTTATTATGTATTTATTAAGCGTTTTGTTGAATTTATTCAGCATTACAACGCAATTTCCTGACAAAAAATAAACCAACCGAAACTTTCGTTTCGGATTGTGTTTTACAGTTTTTTCGACTGATTCTAGTCCAAGAAATGGTCTAAATTACAGTATAGAAATATTATCTAGTAGAGTATAGAAACATTATCTAGTTAGTAATAGTTTTAAAATAAAGTAAAAGTAATGTTACACTAACTTGATCCTAGTTTAAAATTTATAATTGAGAAGTGCCATAAAAACATGCCTAAACCAAAAAAAAAAGGAAAATCGAGGTATAAAAAGACAAAAAAATGGCATTGATTTCTTTTAGAACAAAAATCAAGTAGTTCCATACTTCTGACAAACAAGTGTTGAAGCATCAGGATATTGTTGAGTTCTATTTTTTTTACTAGAGACAAAAAAGTGATAGGATCTTAGGTTTGTTTTGGGGAAAAGAAAATCTCAAAGCAAAAATAAGCAAACACGCCCATCTCATGTGGGAAAGAAACCGATTTCTTTATAGAATGATTTTATCGAACCGTTCAAGCGGCGTGTTCAGTTGTGGTATGACCCCATATCTTTAAAAAAATTCTTTCAATGAAATCTAAAAATATAAAATAGTGGAGTCTAGTTTTCTGTTGGAAAGAGCTGTATCAGCGAATATTGAAACTCGTAGATTAACTGTCGATTTTATGATATATAAGACAGAGTACAAAAAATGATTGCAATATAAAAACTTATTTGAAAGAAAGAAAAAGAGCATTGCATTGGACGTTCTTTTTCAGATATACATTTTCAGATGGATACCTTTACATGATTATATAATTCATGAGAATCGAAAGTGCTCTGTATTAACGAGAAGTTTTGTATTTCAGACAAGAAGTTCTTAAATTTTCTGGTTGAAAAATTAGAGCAATTTTTAAAATTTGTCACGAATTTTTTTTCCCTACATATTTTATAATTTAAGAGTATTTTATAATTTAAAAAAACATTAATTGAAATTATACTGCAAAAATTATGTTAGAACAAATAACTTTACATTCTAGCAAACTCAATCTTTTATATTATTGAAATAATGTAGCCTGTACTTCCATATTATTGAATGGTTTGAGGAAATTTAGGGATTTTTTAAAGGAGAGAAACTTTTACGCTAAGCTGTTTTTTACTATAGTTTCCCATACAGAGAAAATAAAATTATAGCTAAATTAATGTGCTGTATGGTAATGACAGTTCTGATAAAAAAACATACTTCTGGTAATTAAAACCAAAATATACGGTATTTAAACCATCCAGTTGGTAATTTTTCCGTTCATATGGTAACGATTTACCGAAAATTCTGGCTTCAGAACTTTTAGTTCTGATTACCACATATTTAGTAAAGAATAGAAAACTGAAAAGCAAATTTAACTGAATGTTTTTATGTAATATTTTGAGATGTTTTGATAAAATTACCAAATTTTATCCCATTCACCAAAATCGTAATTTATTAAACCATATTCTTAAGCAAAATCATAACCAAAGCATTTCGGTAAAATTTAGCGAGCGTTCTGACGTTCACACAGAGGCAGAAACCCAGTAAAATTTACCATATTCGTATAGTTTTGACCTTAATTTTTTTAGTTCAATTGGTACTTCTGAAGTTTCTGTAATTTCTTCTTATATCGTGGATACGCAGTTAACGTTAATGGCCTTTGTAGAAATCCTGTTCTTTAATCGAAGCACGGTCTTAAAAAACATTTTCTTTATCAATTTTAAAAGGGTTTATCATTATATTTCTCATGAAATTATGATTCAAATATAAAGCTATTTTTTGAAAGAATATTTAATAAACACAGAATAAATAATTACAAGCTAATTTGTTTGATTAAACCGAAATAAAATTCTAAGGTTTCCTTGAGTGTAGTTGACTTTTTGTCCAGACAGTGTCAACAGTCTTAGAAATTTTGATAGTCACTTAAAAACTTTATATTTTCCAAAATAATTCTCTTGAGTATTCTCAAAAGCTTGTTAATATGTGAAATGTTTCTTTTTTGAAATTTCTCGATATTTTAGTGGATTTTTGGGTTTTGGGGAATATAAATGCAAGGATTTGATTGCTCTTACAAAAAAAATTTAATGCAAATTTTTACTATCAATACTTTTTAATATCAATTTTTACTACTCTTTCCAAATTTTATTAAAACTAATTATTACCAAATTTGATAAACAATATTTTAAGCCAAAATCATTAGCAAAGCTCTTAGGTGAAAATTACACGTTTTTTTTGTTGTTCCCATAGAACCAGGAGCCCAGTAATTTTAGCATATTCTTATAATTTTGGCTATACTTTTTTCCTCAGAGCTATAGAAGTTTCCGTATTTTTTCTTATATCGTGGATAAGCAAAACATTTTATTGTCTTTCTGGAAATCTTGTTTTTCTCCATACACGCTCTTGAAAAGCGTTATTTTTCCAGTTTGAAATTTATCTTGAACTTATGATTCAAATATAATACTAATTTCTTAAAGAATATTTAGCAAATATTCAATAACTAGCTACAAAATAATTTTCTTTCCCAAACCAAAATAAAATTCGAAGCTTTCCGTGAGCGAAGTTGCCTTCGTTGCCCAGCAAATGTCAACATTTATGTTTTAGAAAAACATGAAATACTTGAGTATGTTTTCCAAAATAATTCTCTGGCGTATTCTCAGAAGTATAACATTTTGATAGTAAGTGAAAGGTTTTTACTCGATATTTTAGTAGCTTTTTGGATTTTGAGAAATATAAATGCAAGAATTTGATAGCTGCTACAAAAAAGACCGTTTTATGTTTTAAAGACTTGATAAAAACTTTCCCAGGAGTACCAAGTTTGCTTCAACAACCGAGTACTCTGAATAGGATATCAGAATATTGTTGTTATCGAAATATGTTGCATGTTATTTCCATATTTTGTATCAGTATGCAAAAATTATTCTAGTATTTTTTCAATCCAAATCATTTGTATAATTAATATTTTGTAGGTTTAATTAATTAACAAAATACGAAAAATATTGGCTGACAATGAATCAAAATAAACAAATGTGCTTTTTTTCATGATAAAGCCACAATCCTGTACAATGTGAAACTCTCTTTTTTGAGACTATAAGGAATACAATACACTGCGTATTTTTAATAACTGTTTTTGTATGAAAATGTAACATTAAAATAATTTTTCGAATTTTCTTCTCTTGGAGGAGTTATAACGAATAAGACAATGTTCAGCGCATATAATTCTTTTAAATTAAATTCAATAATTCCGTTTTCCTGCAAATCATACTTCGTTATCTTATTCATTCAAACCTTTTAACGCAGGGTTTTTCATCTTATAAGTAGTCAATTAAAAATATCTATTTAATGATGTGTCAATACCACGTTAAGATGATTTTTCAAAATTTCTTGTGTTGGAGGATTTATAAAAAATAATAGAGAGATCTGAAACATTCAGCTCATATGATTCGTCTAAATTAAATTCAATAATTCCGTTTTCCTGCAAATCATACTTTGTAATCTTATTTATTCAGAACCTTTAGCACAGGGCTTTTCATCTAATAAGTAGTCAATTGAAAATACCCATTTAATGATGCGTCGCAACGTAGCCAATGCAGACCACGCAAAGGATTTTTTATTTTATTTACGGAAGTTATCAACATTGGCTAACTTTCATGAAATTGTGCAAAACATAAACAATCGAATTCTGAATCAAATAAAAAGTTGGCATTTTAATTCTTTAATTGCATATAAGGAAAGTCCGACCTAAAATAATTTTATTTTGATAGCAAGTATACGCTCGATGAAAGAAATTCTGGGAAAGTTACGCACATCATGGTAATGACATTTCTGGCTAAAAAAATCATAATTCTGGTTAATAAAACCAAAATATACGGTATTTAAGCCCTTCATTTGGTAGTTTTCCTTTAAAATGGTAATGGTTTACAGGGAATTTCGATTTTTAAAATTATAACACTTATTACCCCACATTTAGTAAAAAATATAAAACTGAAAAGAAACTTTAACCCAATAAATGACTTTTATGCCATGCTGTAGTGTGACATGATAAAATTACCAAAATTTAACCCCATTTTCCGAATTTTATCACATATTATAACATCATTTTTCGTTGTTAATTTTACTGAAATCATTACCAAAGGGCTTCAGTAAAAATTGCCGAGTTTTTTCGTGTTCCCCTGGACCCTGAAATATCGTAATTGTTATCATATTTTGGAAGTTTTGACCATATTCTTTCAGTGCAGATTTTTGCAGTTTGCATAAATCCTTAAAAATCATAAAGGATGAGAAAAGTTTACTAAAAAGTAAATAAAATGTTCATTTAGGGAATTGAGGTTTGTTTGCAGGGAGCGGTTATATACCTTTTGTAAATGGAATAGAAAAAAATCTGTGGCGAAGCTTCTATACTTTTTCTACGCTGAAAATGCAGTCTTTTGCACTAGTTCAGTGAATTTCAAAAATAGAAAGATTAGACTCAGAATGACTTGTGTTATAAGGATTTGATTTTCTTGAACTAAGTGCCAATCCTATGGGTTCAATAAAAGGATTGATCTCGTAAATCGCTCTTTAAACTAGTGCTAACTATTAATTAAGTCATAGAATCTGACATAAAATAATACTTTCTCTGATGAAACACACCTTTCTTAAGGATCTAAATTTTTGACCAACAAAATAAGGGTTACCTCAATTTGGCATGTATAGTCGCAACGGTTTAGTTAGGAGAGTAGTCGAAAGTTTAGTAATTGTTTTAGTAACTTATTTGAAGATTAGTAAGATTTTTGCTCAGAGTTATAAAATTTGTTTTTCAAACTTAATTTTAAAATTAACTTTTGATAGTATTTTATTATTTTATTTAATTGTGGTTAAAAAAAATTTCAAAAGTAAGGCACACAAAATTTTGAATTGTCTTAAACTGCATATTTTTAAATGAAAATTTGAAAGAAATCGGTTGAACAGTTTTTGAAATATAAAGGTACTAAATTCAGTTTTTTTTTAACTTATATGTCTTACGTTGCATATCTCTACTTTTACTATCTTGAAACATTCGACTTTGAAAATTCCATATTTTGCTTTTAGAAAAAAATGCAAATAAAGAAAAGTAAATTTTTCGAAAATTTCAGGGTTCCTTAATTATTATTTACATAAAAAAAACACGAAATGTTATGAAATATTCATAATTCCTTATCCTAACATATGCCAAGAAAGTTAATGCGGGTTTTTATTAGTAAAACATAGAAAAATAAAATCTGTTATAATGCTTTTGTTAAACCTTTGAGCAGATTGTTTTAGAATAAACAAATAAAAAAAAATGTAATAAAAAATAATAAATTTTCTTATAAAAAAGTCATTTAGTTTTAATCAAATCTATGATAGAGTCATTCACTTAAAAAATAAATATCTCAAAATCATTTTTGCAGACAATATCAATTTAATTATTCTTTGTTTTAACCGGCTTCTTTGTAAGTATTATCGTAAAGCACACAGTTAAAAAAAACCCTGTTGGAAAATTTTTCCAGCAAACATAAAAGCGTAGTATTACAAACTTCAAAGAGAGTTTAATATATTTTAACGTTAAAAATAAATAAATTATATTTGCATCCAAGAATAAAATTTCAATCGTATATGTTTCATATAAAAATAAAAATTTCTATATTTTTTAAGACATGATTGGGAATTATAAAATTTTCATTTTTGTGCATTTTATGAAAAATATAACTTGCTAAATTGATTTTCTATTTTTCTAAATATGCTTGAAAATTCTTTCTTTCAAATCTTTATATTATTATTATATGTAAACATTGAATTTGTGACTATAATAATGAGAAAATCTTTAATATTAAAGATGTTTTTGCTAAACTAAGAACTATTCATAAAAATATGTGAATAGTTTAAAAAAAGTACTAAAAGTTTCAATGTCATAAAAATGTGTTTTTCGGGATTATTTCATTAAATTAAGAGTTTTTCAAATTTCCAATATCAGAAATTTCATCTTTCTTAGCTTTACATGAATTAAAGTTTACATTGTTTTATGTGTTATTACTCTCCGTCCACCGTAAGAAGATGAATAGCCCTCTGGGTATTTATTTCGAAGGCGGGATGACATTGGCTCATAGCTTTGCCACGTCTACCAACGTTTAATTTATTTTCTCTTGGCTTCAGTTCTCACGTTACATCAATTTTTAACTGAAGGGCTCGTGTCATGATTTGGCCTCCAGTAATCATCTTAAACGTAGACCGACAGTAGTTTTAAATTGGTACTCGGAAATTTACATTTTTATGCATACTAAATATCATATATTGATTTACACTGAGTATAATCGGTAGTTTCGTAATATTATGAAAATATTCTTCTCCTTCTTCTTCAGCACGATAGCCCCTTACAGGCCTTGGCTGCCTCAACCACACGTAGCCTCCAACGCCTCCTGTCCATGGCGACTTTTTTCCAGTTGTTTATCTTTAATACTTGAAATGAAATATTACTCATAGCAATTTATTTTCACTGTAATTTATCATTACAACGAACTAAAAAAAATATATTTTATTTCTATGCCCTGAACTTGTACCTAAGCTTTAAAATGTTATTTTTTTTAAAGATTTATAAGAAACTTTAAATCTCTAAAGTGCTGTAATATGTAAAACATAAATTAAAATTGAAAAGACAGACAGCTTCATCGGTATTACGAGCAAGAACCATAATAGGTTTTGGAGCCCAGATTGTAAATATTGCATGTAGCCAATAGAGGCCGGGAGTCGGAATTCAAGCTTTTTCACTAAATGAGTTTTTCTTTTCTTTGTTCTTGCTTTTTACTTTTTTGCTGTATGATTTTTTGATGTTCACATCATTTTACATAGGCAAATCCTCTCTGCGGTAACTATAGATTTGTAACTTCATTAATTTTGTCTTATTTTACAATTTCACTCGGGTCTCTACATTGTAAAATTAATATCTCTTCGAATACGATGTTGAACAACTGAAAAAATCGTGCGAAGGAACACTTTATTCCGGGTTAGCACCAAATTGAGCATTCAAATACGATTTAAACAGTTTAATTTAAATCTAAGCACCTATAATCGAATTAGTTTTTCACCAAATTTTTACTCATTCACGCAAAACGAGAATTATTTTCCCTTCCAAAAATACCGTTGTGTTGGCTTGCTTTTTTAACTCCAGAAGTTAGTTTTTGTAATCGAGAATTAGTCGGAGAATTTGTGTTTTGCTGTGATTTGATTTAATGATTTGTTGTTCGTCGTTAAAATAGGTGCATATGTTTTTAAATATATTTAATTTTTTTAATCTCTGTGAATTGTAGTAAGTGATTTTAATAAAATACTTTCTATCAACTTCCATTCCGTAAAGATATGTTCGTCGTTATATTATCTCTGTTCTGCTCATATGTTTGATTTAATAATCAATTCTATTCTGAAAATTAGTGTGCTCTAAATTAATGATACTTACTTTATATTTTTTCGTAATAATACATTTACTGTCTCTTGTGTGTATATTATTTTAATATACTTATAAATTATAGTGTTGCTGAATGTAAGAAATGGAGGCGGCTACTTTACACCAAGGAGTGTAATGGAACATTCGTTGTGTAGTTAAACACTTAGTGCAACACCACTTTGGTGTAAAGGAGTTTCCATCGTTTTTGGTGCTAAGAACACGAAATTTTTTTACAGTGCACATTGATTGGGTACTTGTTAATAGCAACGAAACAGCAGTCTGCCTTTTAAGTTGTTTATTGTGATTTTTAAATTTTTTCGAATTTATTAACATTTCAGGAAAATAAAGCTCTTGCTTTCGTAGATGTATGTGAGAATGTTATTTTAAAAAGGATTTAGTGAAACCTCAATTCATTATCAAAAAAATAAGAGCACATTTTCAATTGTTTTCTTTATAAACCTTAACTCATATTTTAAAATTGCCTGCTTCATTAAATGCCGATGTATCTAAGGAATTGTTTTGCTCATTTAGGGTACTTGTGATGGGTAAGATTCTTTTTGTTATCTATATTGAAGTCTTTTTTCTTTTCTTAAATTTATTTGGATTCCAAAATGGGTTTATCGTAAAGACATGGTTCAAACTAAATCTTATGAGGGAGTGAGTGGATGATCACTTTGATCAGCCTGAGTAGCAAACGAGGGTGCGTGATATCAGTCATCGTTAAATTGTTCTATCGTTAAGTACTCAACTTCGAGCCCAGGTCGTCGGGGTACCAAGACGAGAGTGCCATCCTCTCTGTCGAGGATCTAAATTGCGATGTCATTTCCTCGGATCATTCTCAGAGATTTTTCCCGGACTGTCTCCAAAAACCCATTTTTGAGTCGCGGGGGCTCATGGGATAGAGCCTTCGTCTACCAATGAGTTGATACAGGTTCGTATTCCAACGGTATCTGGTTGACACGAATTTCGCTCCCAGCTCGCACCGACCACAGCACTGACGGAAAATATCCTTAGTCGTAGACGCATCCCTCTATAGAATCCCCTTGTCATGAAGTTTTCGTGGTTTTCCTCTCCTGGTTACTCAAATGCGTGTTAGTACCATCAAAAAGTTCTTCACGAAGGCTAGTTTGCGTCAATTCCTGATACAGGAGTTTCTTTGTCTTCTGGGTTGGGTTCAAAACTATAAGGCTACAGAGTTGAAAATTGATAGTCTTAAATTCACAACTAGGCCAGCTTTTCAAAGCTGGTTATAAAATAAAATAGCTCATTCTGCAGCTCTAATGCTACGTAAATAAAGTACTACTACTTTTTTCATTAGCATATTGCAGATTCTTTACCGTAATTTTTGTACATTTATTTCAGAAGTAAAATTTAGTATTTAAATGCCACTCTTCAGAAAATTTCCTAATTAGAAAAATCAAGAATATTTTACAAAAAAATTCTAAAACTGATATAACAATTTCTGTTAGGATTTTTCAAAATCTTCTCGTGTTAACTCTGAATAAGTCTGAACATATAAGTCGACAAGATAATAGATACCCTTGCAACCATTTCTTTTAGGGACATTGGTCAGTTTAATGGCCATTGTCAGACATAGGTAACCTTTACAGCTGAACCAGCTGTTACATACCAATTACTAACACTTTCATTTAAATAATGTAGATTTTTACAACCAATTATTTAAATTCAGATTTTTTTCAATGAAAAAGTCAATTATGACTTTAATATATCAGTTAAGGTAAAAATAATAATATTCCGCCAAATCAAAGTAAAAAAATAACTATTTTGGCAACTGGGGGACTGAGATATATGTGTTCCACCACGGGCATGCCCTGTTTAGACCGGACACATATGTTTTAGTTGTGTTTTTGTACTCCGGACATAAATATTTCGGTGGGGTTGAAAAGGAGAAATGAATACAACAGAAAATAGCACTGATGAAAATTTGTTGGCTGTGATGATTTAATCTTCTCTTATACCGTTTAGAACGGTTATGATTTTTAATATTTTAACGTTAAAAAATACTTCCTTTATTATCCTAGAAATGTAATTTTGAAATTCCTTTATTCAAGAATAATTTCATTCAGGGTAGCGATTATTGGATCTTATTAGGTGCTCAAGAAGGAGTCCCTTTGAAATGAAAAAATTTCTTTCTTTTAGCTTACTTCTTTTAGTTTACATCTTTCAGTTTCTTCTTGTAGTTTCTTCTCGTTTTCTTACTCGCGAGTTGCCATAAAGTTTTAATGCAATTAAAAAAAAAAGAAGGCGATATAAACTAAAACTTACGTATTGATAATGTAAACTTTTAAGTATTCCGCTCAAGTGTTTCTTATTACATTTTAGTTTTATAATATTGATGTATATTTAGGGAATTTTATTCATATTACTATGCATACATGAAAACCACTAATGTATCAATATACACAAGAATGACTAATTTATAAATTTAATCCTTTTCAAAAAATGCTATGATGTATATAACACAAACTTACATATAAATTTCATCATATATTCAAGATACTAATTCATGTATAAATGTTATTTATACATGAAATTTATTCTCTTTCCTAGTATAACAAAGTAAATCTCTTATGAATTAGTTTTATCTGCAAATGATTTACTTGGGAATTAAACAAAATACTTATTTTTGGGACGTAATTTGTAAGAGTGACAGCTTAAGTATTCAGTAAAATCACAATAAATATCTGTATGATGCATTTTAATTCTAAAAACAAGGAATACTCAATACATTAAACTTATATGACTGTAAAATTTATCATTCAAAACTAAGAGTCAAACTTGTAAAGAATTAAGTTAGTAATTGGGACTTCAATTTATGGGAGTGAAATATCTTGAAAAGTTTATGCAAGGAGATTTGAACTCTATTATTCATATCTATGAGTATCAGAATGTAAAGGCTATAGAAATTCCACCTAGAATTGAAGAGGTAATAGTACTGAATATGTCTGCCACGCCAGTTCAAAGCTTTGCCTTGTTATGCTGCGCAATTCTAAATCTCTCATTGCATGTAAAACTATTTGAAACATTTCGAATTATATTATGTCCTCTACAAGGTTTGAATTTACTCTATGAGGTTCATTTTACACATAAGCAACTTAAAGGTGTTCTAAAGAGTGATATAAACGCAAATTCGATTTCTAACATAAGTTTCAGGAATTGTAAATCTAAAATAAAACAGAAGAGATAGGCGAATTACGATATTTTCATAACGTTTGGGGTTTGAGTTTTAAGATGAATCTTTAAGGCATTTGAATGCTATTAATTCTATAAAAGTTTAATTAAGAGCTGTAAGATTTACTTTTTGAGGTGCATTTTACATTTAAGCAATTTAAAGGTGTTCTGAAGAGGGATATAAACTTAAATACAATTTGGAACATAAGTTATAGGAACTGAAATTCTGAAATAAAACAGAAGACATAGGCGAATTACGATATTTTACATAGCGCTTGGGGCTTGAATTTCAAGATGAATCTATAAGGCATTTGGATATTGTTAGTTCTATAAAAAGTTTAGTTAAGAGCTGTAAGAACAGCTTATTAAACATTAGACATTTCTTGAAATTCTTAAGCAATCATTTTGAGGGAATATCAAGCCTCAATGAGTAAAATAGATTTGGCAAATTTAGAATTTATAGAGTTAGAAGTTATAGAGGCTTTCCTCAAAAAAAAAAAAAAAAAAGAGTGAAATATCGCTCAAAGTGGCATTTGGGTGTGCTTTCAAAGGGTCAGGGTCTGTTTGTAAACGTGGTTCCTGAATCTTTGTTCCATTTTCAGATATCTATTTTGTGTCAGAAATAGTTTAGAATGACATGTAATGCCATTTATGTTCAGCGCTGTTTTACTAATTCCGGTTCGTGTTTTTTTAAATTATATATTCAATTAATTATAGTTTGAAAGTTTTAATGAGTATAGTTATCTTATTGTTTCTATATTTATCCCTGGAAAGGAAAAGCTACGGTTTTCTCCTTAAGTAGAGATTAACGTAAGTGTCCTAAACCCAGGTGGGAAAAATGACTCTGATAAGTTTAAAGAAAATTATAAAAAAATTTGAAGCAAGATTATGTAAGGGAACTCAATATATTGGTGATTCCACTGTAAAAATTCTGGAACAAATTGCGGCACGAAGTACCGACACTTTGGGTGCATTATCTGCAGTCCTTTGTTCTGCTAAATTTCTAAAAGGAATGCTTTTTCTAATAAGTCATATTTGCTTTTAAAAGAAACGACTTCTTTCAGTATAGCCTATTTGAAACGGGGTAGAGTTGCACCGTTAAAAGTGCACACCGGTACTCAGGGTGCCGGTACTTTTTGCCGTAATTTTTTGCAGTATTTGGGATTATAATAGAAAGAAAATATCTTGGAAGTGAAAACCACAGTTAATTGAGTATGGCCTTTTTAGTGATGATACATATAATTGCTCATACCATTATTTAAGCACAAATGAATATAGTCAAGGAGTAAAATTATTAAAAAGAGCAAAGAATATTTTTACGTATGTGATTGCAAAAGAAAGTAAACCTTCGCGCAAAAATCACTAATAAGCAGTTCTAAGCCACATATTAGAGTATAGTTATATTACGTAAATGCAGAGCGGCTAAAATAAATACTTAATCTTCTATCTATGAGTCGTTGCAAATTTTGTTCATAACTTTATATATTTTTTTGCTTATATCATTATTCAATGTAGCACTAATTAATAAAATTCTTGTATATTAAATGAGAATGTAACTATTTGCTTTAAAAATAAAATAATTTGTTCCTACAGTTAATTAAATAGCATGAGTTTTAGTATTTGGAGATTGAATAAATTAAAGTGTTTCAAAACATGATATAGGTTTTGTCGTTAATATAATATTTACATAAAATTAAGAAATATGAGAATTTTTAAAAGGTAATTTCAAAATAAAGGTTTTTTTAATTTTAAATAACCAAATATGAATATTAAATGAAAAATGTCGAATTTATTTAATATATTTGTAAAAAAATTATTTGTAAATTAAACAGATTTTTTAAAGATTATTTCAGATTAATTTATTTGCTAAACACATTTTCGCAAAAAATATATAACAGATTCCTAATTAAGCTTTAAGCATGCATAATATTTTTATAGTTTTTAATTGGAGTTGACGACGATTTATTTTCATATATCAGATTTTTTAAAAATAATTTAAACAGAATTATTTCTGTAATTTGCTGTTTTTCTTTAGAGGTTAAAAATATTTTTTATGTTTTAAAAATTTTAGGATTTTTAGCATAGTTGTTTTAAAACTGTCTTTATCAGCTCCTCATTTTGAGAGGCATTTAAAATACTTAAGTTAATAAATTGAAAATTTATTTACGATACTCTTGATGCTTCGAATTTTTTTATTCTAAATCTTTTAAGTTTAGAGTTTTTATTTTACGACATTTGCCTATGTCCGGAAGTAAAAAAATAATAAATTATTCAAGATTAAAATAATTTTTTTAATGAGGTATAAAATTAAATTTTTACAACATGTATGCTGCATCGGTCCTTGCGACACGTGATTTATATAAGTCAAAGGACTAAGCAGGTAAGACGGCAGATTGTATGTTTGTTCTTTCTGCATGTTATAGCTCGCTCGGGATGTCAGTAACAAAATTGAAGGTAAACTTAATCAAGTCTGAGGGCAGTTTTATTGTCCATCTGGGACGTTAGATAATGGTTCGTTCTCCACGCCTTGAGCCACCCCCAATACTGTCTTACAATTGAGACTGAAGGCTGTATCACGTGATATTTGCCTTAGGCAATCAATCGATATAGATGCTCCAATTTTCAGGCTTCAAAGGTGAGTTCCGGAATTTTTGTTTTATTTTTAGAGAAAAAGTTTTAAAGCTGATGTATCAGCTAAGATATATTTTTTTGGTAAGAGTTTTTCTAAAATAATGCTACAAAGTTAAAGGTCACATCTTAATCTTAAATATCGTATAGGGAAGAGCCAGAAGGTTTAAATTTTTTTAAATATATTTTTGAATTTCATTGAATTTATGTTATTTTGGAATTAAATCGAATATGCAACTACTTCAAATTTATTTCAATTATTTAGATAAAAAAGAATAATATTATTTATTTCGAATACATAAATATTTCGAACTTAAAAAATCATATTTTTTATTTCGACTGCATAAGTACTTTGACTTAAGGAAATCATATTATTAATTTAAAATATATAAATATTCCAAATTTATTTTCGCTACTTTGAACTTAAGAAATTAAATAATTTATTTCAAAATCATATTTTAAATTTTATTTAAACAATTCATAACTTCAGAAATTATTTCCTGTATTAATATTCATATATTAATATCTTCGTTCAACATTCTGATAATAAAGTTCAAATGCAATTAATTTTTAACAAATGCTTTATATTCTTAAAGTTTTACAAAATTAAAAGCCAGTTTAATTTATTAATGAATATTGAATATTTTCAGATTTTTATAATTTGTATAATAATCCCAAATAAATAATATTTTTGCATACATTTATATAAGTTGTTAAGTTATAATTAATTTATCCGTAACTATATAAATTGCAGTACGAAACAAGAGAGAAGCATTGATTGTAATTTATAGCATTTGTAGCATTTGGTATTTCAATATTGATATGCATAATGTTTTTTTTATTTATTAAATTTTCCTTGGTTAAATCTCTCCATTTAGATTTATAAAAATGCATAATGATCCCAAATAATTATTTGTCATATATTTATGTAAGTTGTTAATAAGAATTAATTTCTTCTAAACTTTATAAATTGCTGTATGAAACAAGCGTTTGAATGTTGATTAGCATCTGGTATTTCAATTTTGATTTGTAATGATTTTTTTTCATCGACAAGAGACAAATGTTACATTATTTTTTTATCTATCGATTTAGAGAGATTTTTTAGAAATTTGTGTGACTCGATAATTAATGACTTGAATAAAGATCTTTAAGGGAAAATTACACATTGTCCATAAAAAGGCTTGCTTTAAAAATTAGATTTATCAGTTACAAATTAAACTAAAAATATAAATAATTCAAATCATGTTTTGTACACGCTTTGGACTAGGTTTAAAATAGCTATGCTAAGAAATTTTGAGAAACGAAACACATGTATGTCTAATGAAGATAAAATCAGTAGACTTCATTTTATTTACTTAAAATAAGCACCAAAAAAAAAAAAAATAGCAACCTTTAGAAGACTCACGAAAATCATTTATCCAATACTGTATTTTACCTACATTTCAAAAGTGTTTCTCAGAACGGATTGATAATCTAAAGACCACTAACGTATGAACCAGAATGTTTTGCTTAATATTCAGGATGATCAGATGTTGCCTTCCTGTCATCCAGACTATGTTTTTATAATGGATAAACTATTGATGCCCTTACTTTTCAAGGTTATATCGGCTTCCTGAAGTTCATCAAGCTAGCAGGTTAGGTTTAATAAACACTCACACACAGTATTAAGTCTCGATCGGCCTACAAAATCATCGAATTTAAGCAGATAAAAATATTTAGCATACGTCGGAACAGCTGTTACAACGCCAAAATCAGCATCCTCGCAGTTATATATATATATATATATATATATATATATATATATATATATATATATATATATATATATATATATATATATATATATATATATATATATATATATATATATATAAAATTTTTGCAATTTTATTTCGCTAATTTCTTGAATGTAATTCTAATATTTACTGACATAAAAATTGCAAAAACCAAAATCAGTTTGTCAGCCATTGGGAGGCTATGGAGGTTAAAACTTCATAATTTCACAAACAACGGCCTTATAAGAAGGGCTACGAGGACTCCCTTTGCTTTCCAGACAAGCTGGCTTTAGATTTGTAAAGCTGGGTAAGCTTTAAGCAGCTACATGGGTTAGCTCCTGGATATTAAAAAAAATGACAGCACTGTTGTAACCACTATGGCATCACGGATGGTTTGCTATAAATTGTAAATTTCTTTAGTTACATTAGGGAAATACATATTGCCGATATAAAAATATAACAACAACATAAATATGCAAATGCTTTTTGTAGGAATGTTAAAACAATAATTTCAATTTCTGATCTTAGTTATATTTAATGTAATGGTTGAATGTAGTTACTATTCCTTATATAGCATAAATTTAAGGATTATCTAATTTATTCATGCAATTGCATAACTTTAATAAAATTAAAATGCTCTTATAAGTGCCACGCTAGTAAAAAATACTATCTAAGAGGCTAGCAATTAATTCCCCCTCCCTAAATAGCTATTAATTTGAATACAGTGAATGCAGTGCTTTTTTTATCAGTTATCTTTAATATAAAATTATGTTTGAGAGTTGAGTTTAGTTAATATAAATTCGTAACTTGTTAAATCTAATCTGCAAGGTGTTTTAATTAGTATTTTAATAAAATTCAGTATTACTTAAAAAAAATCTTTTGTTTCGGCTTAAAAATGTATTTCAAAGTAATAATTTTTATCAAAAAAACATGCATTTTAAACTTTAAGGCTTCACTACCATGCAACAGATAATCATCACTATGATCCAATTTATTCAAAGCTTATCATCAGGATAAACTTACTTATTTCATTAATTTTAAAATATGCAAATTAAAACATGCTCATAACCTTTCTCAGAAATTGAATTTATCGACCATCTGGTAAATTATTAAAATCTATATCCGAGGAGGGTGGTTTATTGCTTCCACTTTCAGGCTTCTAAAAAAATTATTAGTTTATTAAAGCATTCTTTAACGAGAATTAAAGCTTAAAAATTCATTTTAGAGTAGATTGATTGTTAGTAAACTTCTTGAGTGAAACGCGATTTGAACTTGGAATGTTATCACCGCAAGTCAATATTATTAATAGTTTTTTGACGAATAGAAAATTGTATAAAGTTATTTCTCAGTGGAGCAGTTTATTTCAAACTTATTGTAGTAATTTTCTGAGAAATTCTGCAAAAGTCCAGATTGAAAATGCCATTTATGTATGAATTAAAAAAAATATTTAAAAAGAAAAACAGTTTTCAAAAAAATTTTTTTTTGACATAGTGAGTTGCTGTTAGTTAAGAATGTCTTCAAAAATATAAAGAAGCCATTATCAACAGCTCACTGACTTTAAACCTGGTCGTGTAACAGGGCTGCGAGAAGGTGGATTTTCCTTCCACGATATTGCAGAAAGACCGAGGAGAAATCAGCTTTGCATAATTTTATTTCATAATTGTCGTTGAACAACCGACCTAATTTTTGGGTTTACGACTACTAATGCTCAACACCGTAGCCTTGTAATTTTAAGCCCAATCCAGAAGACAAGAGAACTCCCGGATCAAGTATTGGGAGAATTTTGCCTTAGTGGAGGACTTTCTGATGGCACTAACCCTCCTTTGCGTTACATGGAGGGGAAAACTACGGAAACCCCTACTGTAAGCCTGACGGCACCGGGACTCTAACCCATGATCCGTCTACCACTGAGGATATTTTACGTCAGCACTGTGGTAGATGCAAGGTGGATGCGGAATTCGTATCAACCTACCGTCGCTGGGATTCAAACCCGGTGCACCGCAATGGAAGGCGAACGCTCTATCGAGAATCGATTGGCCTTTGCTAAAATTAAAAATAAAAGATTTTGCAATATTGATAGTAAGACTTTTGACGATATGATGCATTAAAAATATTTGAGATGTAAAATTTTTTTGAAGAAATGAAATGATATAATAAAATATAAAAGATAGTACTAAACCCTTCGTTTCCTTTTAAATAAATAATATACAAATAGTTAAAAAAATTAAACTTGTGAAGAATTTCAGGGATAAAAGAATACATAATTTTTTTTAATTTTTTTCATTTATTTATCAACATTTATTTTGTTACTTCCTTTTTCAAGTGAAAATGTTCGAAATGATTTTTTTTAAAGTTTATTTTTAAAATGTAATTAATAATTTACAACCTCAAAATGTAAGTTGTTGAAGTTCACGTTAGAGTTCATCAATTCTTAAGTAATGTTCACTCCATTAACTAGTTCATTACAATTTTTAGCATGAAGAGAATGCACCAGTGCCCCGAGATAATCAAAGCCTCAAGATAATCTATCACAGATCCCTGTTAATCAAAGAATGCATCGCTGATAAGTCTTAAAATTCAAATTAAAAAGAAATTTCGCTGGTTAAGTTTATTGATTTATCAATAGTCAGTTTTAAGCAAAAACAATTTTAATTAATTACCTTAAAACGTAGTAATAAAAGTCCTCGTAACTGTAGTAATAAAGTCCGTAGTAATAAAAGAACATTGAACTATTAAGCCTTTTGTTTGAAAAAAAAATACTTTCGAGACTTAATTCAATCGATAGATATTTCATTTAATTAGTTTATTTTATTCATTCATTTAAATATAAAACTTTTTTATTGATGGAAAGTGGTTTTTGTGGAATTCTAATATTCCATTTGCGTTTTTATAAGGTAAGGATTTTCGCATTTACTAGCTTCTTCCTAAGAAGCGGAATGACCAGATCTTAAAAAAAAAATCTCTGATGGCATTCAATTTTACGAACATTTATGTGGCAAATGAAAGCTCTCTAGCAATTATAAGCTTGCTTAAACCTTTTCAGAAATTTAGACAAGTATAGCGTTTAAAAAATTAAAAAGTAAATTTTTACCTCCGTTTTGTTGTGCTGAGTTCAGTACTTTAAAGATTAAAAGTTTTGACTTCTTAGAATAAAGATTAAAAAATAGGAAAAAAAAAATCACACTACTTATTTTTTAAGTAAAATATTGAAGAAAAAAGGGAATTCTTTAGTAGTTAAAAGACATTCTACAATTTTTTTCCCTAAAGAATCTTATGAAAATATAAAAATTCAACGAAGTTGCAAGTATTGATAAAATGGTTGAAAACACTATTCTTTACATACAATTGTAAATATATTTCAGGAATTTGAAGTTAATATGAAGCAGTTGAATTTGTTAAAATATTTAAAAGAAAAATTAAATCGAATAGACATTTTAATGTATAAAATGTAGTTAGAAAACGAAAGTTAGATTGTGTTTTTCATTTTCACTATCAGCCAAAAAAGTATTTTGATACCCTTGGTAAAAAGGAAAAAACAAAATCTTTCATATTTAGTTGATAGAATCCCATGAGAAACAAGAAGAATAGTAAATGTATATCAAAAATTCCAAGTAATATGCGACAGTTGAACCTATTCAAATATCTTAAAGAAAAAGAAAACTAATTGGAATCGAAATTTCACAATGGAAAATGATAAAATTTAGGAGAAAAGCAAAAGTTAGATTGTGCTTTTCATTTACATTATCTTTCAAAAAGTATTTTGACACCCGTGATTGAAAAGAAAAACAAAACCTTTCAAATTCAGTTGATAGAGCTTTCATGAGAAACAAGAGACCCAACCCTGCTCATACTTCTCACAGGTGTTTTTTACAAATAAGAAAAAAACATATCCTTTATAATTTAAAACTCTCTTATTATTTCGTTTCTAATTCCTATTAAATAAACATCCTTTTATCCGAATAAAAAGGGAAAAAACGAAAGAATGATATTGCGTGCAATTAACACTGAAGGTTATCTAGTGATTGCCGACGCTTCTAAGGCCTATAGGGGTGCCGTATAAGGAAGCTCCCCTAGCGGCGTATGAAGACATCTCGGGTGTGGGTCCCTATGCAATTTTAATCGTGATAACGTGCCTTAATTTTTATAGAAGTTTGTCGCATAATTTATCTCATCCCCTGTTAAATATAATGTTTTCAAACATGTATATTTCGTCAAAAAATAGACTAAATATCCTACTAAGGAAACCAATTGCAGATTTGAAATCAGCGATACGAAAATATAGATCTGTTGAAAAAGCTCACGCAACAGAAAAAAGATTGTTCCTTTGTGTAATGTATGTAATTAAGAATAATGGCTATCTGTTGATTACGGACTATTTGATCTGTTGATTGCTTCTGTCGTTCTTTGTAATATAATATTATAATATAACAAAGTAACTGTCAAATGCTGTGAAGTTTAAACACAGACATTTTGTCTGAAGAGTTAAAGATAAGAAAAGCGTTCAACTTGAAATTTTCAAGATACACAAACACCTTACTTTTGCGAGGGTAAAAACTTCGTCAGACATCTCCTTTCCCTTTTGACTCCATTCAAGCGTTGTTATCTCAAAGCAAAGAATACATTCCCATCTCTCATCCCAATTCCTTCTTTAAAGATAACAAAAAAAATATATAACAAAGGGAAAGAAATAAGTGAAAACTAAAGAGAATATGTTCTTTAGATGATTGTAAAGTAGAAAAGGCAATTGGTATTCTAACAACACGAGTACAAATTATTAGCTTTTCAGATTGAAATCGATTTTTCACGCAGCTTTTAGAAAAAAAAATCCAGGACAGCTTGCAGACGCGGATAAAAATTTCATCATTTGAAATGCCTTATCTCTGCTACTTAAAGTACCTGGATGACAAGGCTACTGATTTTTTTTCTCGTTAGAACTAACTGAAACTGAAAATTTTAAGATTTAATATTTTTTAATTTTATCTACCTTATAAACTTCTTTAATAGCGATAGTTTCCTCTAGAAAATGCCTGTTTTATTTCAGTCGTATTTTTCAACGGAAACGGGAAGCGTTTTTCGGAGCGGAATTTCTATACTTTGATAAGGCTTATGATGTTTAATGAATATACAACTAAATTGTTGCTTTTGACGCATAACAATTTAGTTATAATAGATGTATAATATTAGACGTATAGTATATTAGTACTAATTTAGCGTGGTGGTATATAAAATACACTTTGCTGAGTTAACCTAGAAGGAAATTATTAGAAAAGACCATCAACAGTTAAACGATCCAAAAAAAGGTGACGTGAAATAAGTCTCTGCTTCTCATACTATTAGTGCAAGTAAGTCATTGTTACTTAAAGTAATTATTATTTTTTAAAATTTATCTCTCATAAACTTCCTTAAGGAAGTTAGTTGATAGTTTTTTCAAAAATACCATTTATATTTCAGTCTTATTTCAAAACTATAACGAAATTTATTAGTGATTTAAATATTTATAATGTTTAATGAATACTGCTTCTAATAAATTGTTACTTTAGACGTATAACAATTTAGTTATATTAGTACTATTATTTATTGTGGTAGTAAATAAAATTCTTTTAATTAATAAGGTCACTATATGGTCAAAAAACCATCAAAAGTTAGACGATCTAAAAAAGGAGATGTAAAAGACAATTCACATGAGTTCAAATTATTAGCTTTTTATTATTAGTTTTAAATCGATATTTCCCACAGTGCCTGGTTGACATGGCTACTTGGTGGATAAAATCTGCAAGGATAAAAATCTTGGTGGTTAGGGCTTGCATAGTGTTCATCTACTTAAGAGGGAAGAAAAATTTAAGCAGGCAGATATGTTGCAAAATCTCTTTATTATCTATGTTTACTGTAATAAAGTTCAAATTCGAATCCTCTTTGGTTACTCATCTTATCTTAAGCTAATTCTCAATCTTATCTTTCTTTTTTAATACTATAAATTTAAATCTTACACCCAAAATAGTTATTTCAAGTATCTATAAACTGTTTTAAAAGAAAAAAATTCCATTAATTTGAACTCTTTAGACAAAAATTTGAAGACAAAGGTCGATATTTGTTGCTATAGAGGTCTCATTTAATTTAAATCAGCGTAAGAAGAACCTAAAGATGAGTACTACTAATTTAGAGGTGAGTTGACTTTTATAGGGTTCCATTTGTTCAATTAAAGATAGAATCGGTGCTTAATTTCAAAATTTCGAAAGGAAAATGTTTTTATAAATTATTTTAACCATGGAAATGTATATATTTTAATATATTTACTCTTAATAACTTACAAAAAGAATTTAAAAATATTTAGCATGTTTAAATGGGATATTTTTGAAGTTCATTGCGCTAGACAGATTAAAATAAAAACTGTTTATAAGACATGAAGCAAAAATAATCCAGACAACTTTTTTTTACAAAAATAATGCATGAATAAATATTTAAACCGATTATTTGAGCTTTTTACGACGGCTTAAATTTTTCCTCTCAAAAATAAAACCATCTTAAAACACTTCAAGACTAAAGTCTTTTTTTAAGAAAACTATTCAATTTTTCCCACACGTAATTGGATTTCAATTGGTCTATAATAACTTCCACTTATTAGTGCGAATGCCACAGTTCAGTGGTCGTTTTAAAATACATTTCTTTATAAAATTAAGGATTTTTAAAAATTTTTAGGTCGTTGCTTGAATAAATGCGATTTTGAATTTAGCAGTTCTTATATACTTATTGTGAAATTAAAGTGTTTTTCTTTGCAATGAAAAAAGTTTTTTTTTATCCGCATTGTAAGATTAAACTAAGTATGTAATATTATTCAATGCTTTGTTGTCCTTTATTTTTTAAAGAACAACTTTAAAGTTTTTTTTTTATTCAAGAAATGTTCTTACATAAAAGCTTTAAAAATAAAAAGCAACATTTTTCATTAAATGTTAATTATATTTATAACCTGCAGAACTATTTAATGTAGCCTTTTAATCTGATTTTAGCTATTTGTTGTTCATGTAATAACCTATGTACAATGTGCAAAAAACTATTGGAGCACCCTAAATAACTTTTGATCTAATGTTCGGATCTTCAGATTCTAGGACTCCTTACTGGTTTAAGAGAGTGATTTCAAAGTTGCTAATTAATTAGTGCAGACGATATTTTAAGTGACTAAAACAGATTGAAAATCATACTTTCTCTGAATTTGGATATCTGGAAAATATGAATCCGCAATCTGGAAAATATGATCCCAATAGTTTGGTCAAGAGAGTGGTCAGAAGTTTGGACCCTTTAATGTTAATTTTACTTTTTGCGTATTACATCATATCTTGAAAACTTTTTAAGTGAATTGAAATCTATTTCATATCCCCTGTATTTTGTGGGTCAGAGATCAAAATACATTGTAAAAAAGGTATGTTTATAGGGAGAAAGTGCGTTTTTGTCTCCGATTTCGTAACTCAAAATATCATCTGCACTAATTAATGATCATATTTGGGATCAACCCCTTGAACTATTGAGATCCGATCATTAGTTAGTTAATATCATAGGAGTGAGCTGACAGAGTAATTAAAACATTTAATCGTTTTTAGACGTTTTTAATGAGTTTACAATAAGCACATTAAATTTTACAGGTACTTCAAATTAAAAATGAGTAAAAAGTAAGAATAAATTTTCAGAAATCTCTGGCGTACACTTTGAGAAATCACAGATCAAATTACGGTAAAAATATCTTATTTTAAGGAGCCAGTATTTCTTATAGCAAAATTTCACGGAACAATATAATCTGGTATATCGTAATTTTTACAGTAATATTTACTGCAAAATCACTGAATAGCTCTAAATATATAATTATTACTGTAAAAATAGATTTGATGGTAAAATGGATTTTAAAGATGCTGCACTCAGGGTGCCAGTACTTTTTACCAATTTGATCCGGATTTTTTTACAGTGTAGGTCTCACTCTTATTGATTGAAAATGAATCCTTAATGGTCCCTATTTGATTAAAATATTAACAATTTATTATTAGATGTTTTTAAACTTATTCAGAAAAATGCTTTTTTTAAAAATCGATGAATGTTTTGACTGCCAGAAATTACAATACCAATTAAATCTTTTGATTTTGTTTTTAACTAACAAAATGATTTTCTTAAAACTTTTGTCACATTGAACCTTAGAATATAAAGCAGTAGGTAATTTAATTTGAAATAAGTGAACTTAAGATTTAAAAAAAGGTGAAAAAAAATGAATAACTCTCACACAGTCCATTGTAGGCAGTGGTTGGAAAAACAACTTTATTTTTGCAGTTTATTATAGCTATAACTATTTCGTTATAAGCGTAGTTAACTGCAACTACTTTTTTAAATGTAGTAATTTCAAACTACTTTGGAATTGTAGTAACTCCTTCACTACTTTAAGGAGACGAACTATCATTAAATATAGGGGAATAATTAAGAAATATTTATTCACGTTTACAATTACAAGTTCCACAACTTTTTTTTCAAATTTGCTTAATTCATCTTCAACTTTTAATACCATTTTCGACATCAAGTATTTAATTAAAGAAATGCGAAGTTATCAAATACTTGACAATTTTTAATTATTTAATGTTCTTTTATTTCCTCTAAGAAGTTTAGTTCATCGAAAATA
Organism: Parasteatoda tepidariorum; assembly: GCF_982258835.1. Taxonomy (NCBI): domain Eukaryota; kingdom Metazoa; phylum Arthropoda; class Arachnida; order Araneae; family Theridiidae; genus Parasteatoda; species Parasteatoda tepidariorum. The sequence continues at coordinate 19,790,835 of NC_141765.1, forward strand.
CGTTCCCTTCCTCTGAAATAATATCAATGTTTCACTAGTGTGCATTCGCATGTGAATGCGTGACCAAAGTGATTAATTATCTATTTTTGCAATGGCTAGTTTAAATATTAGTTAAATGTGATTCTAAATATGTAATTTCAGTAAGCTCTCAGCTGTAACCACAAGGTCATCTCCATTGACAAACCTGCGAAGATTTGCACCCAACAAATTCAAAAATATTAGCTGCGTTAGAGCAGTGTTTTTTTTTACTAAACTAACAATAAAAGTAGTTTCCAGGAATCGCTACAAACTACTGTTTTTTTCTTTTTGTATCTCGTTACTCAATATACTACTTTTTAAAAAAGTAGCACTCTACACTGCATACTACGAAAAAAAGTAGCGAGTACTTGCATCACTATTCGCAGTGAGCTACTTTCGACCTCCGATTGTGGGCTTCAGAGGGTCATGGTTCTTAAGATCACCCCAAATTTACGACCAAGGGCATGATGGCAGGTATTACGAGGTCGGCATTGCACACCGGCAGCATTTACTTCGCAGACCAACATGAGCCTTTAATCTGAGGTGGTCTTCAAGATGAAATCTGGATGAGCCCTTTACTTTACGATGACAGCTCAGTACCTTAACCACTATGTCATCGAGGCTCAAATATAGCCAAAATTAGCTATAAATTAAAATATAGAGCTTTAAAAAATGCGTAATATATAACTATTTGTTTCAGTAGGTTGATCCTAGTCTATAATCATTGATACCAAATTTGACCATAAATTAATTTCGGGAAAAAAATTGCTTCGTTCTAGTTATAACCCCAGAACTAGATAGAAAGTTTTAATACATTATAACTAAAAAAAATTTTTTTTTTTATTTGATAATTTATTTTTAAAGAAAAATATACACGATTTCATTAAATTGGTATCATAATTATTTCATAACCGTAGAAACACTTTTTTTTGATGGATCATAGTTTTGATAGATTTCAGAGTAAGCGACCGAGAGAAAACTCTTTGAAATTTGTCTCAAAGGAAATCTAGCACGTTTTATGTCAAACTTTCCATCGAACCGATGAAAAAAATATTCTTCCTTTTTTTTCCTTCTTTGCTTCTTTGACTATATATATTTATATGTGAACCCTGATCTGCTTGAAGTTCAAAATATTTTTTACATTCATTTCGAAAACTTTAGTGACGCATGAAATATATTAAATTCTAACGCATGCTTTCCATAAAATTATCATAAGAAGGAGGCTGATGAATAAGTTCTACTTCATTCGATCAGAAGGAAGAAATATTACATAATGTTTCTTTTTCTGAAAAGTTAGACATAAAAATAAATGACCACAAAACAAAATGAAAGTTTGACTTTATTAAACATTTGAATGAATCATAGCATGGATTCAGAAAATTGGTTCTATTAAAAACACTTTCTTATGTATTTTAATTAATTTTAAAATAAAAATGCTATATTTATAAATATTTTACTGATGAGATTTTGAAAATATATTAGTAAATGAATGTTAGTGTAACTTTTTTAATAGAAGGAAAATTAAATATTTGAAATTGAATACGATTTTTAAAAATATTATTGATACAACAATATTAGTATTTATTTATAGGCAAATGTAGTGTAAAAATAATGTCTCTAATTTAAATAATTTTTTATTTACTTATTAACATAATATATTAAAGCTAGCACTATAGTATCCTCACGAATTTAATCTTCGATTAAAAAAGATGCTTTTACATTTATAAATCAGTAGTTGATTTACAATGGAAAATGAAAATAGTAATAATAAAATTTCGATTGACTGCTTTAAGTTCCTCTTTTTTTATAATTAGCAAGTTGTTAATGTTTTAAAATTTTAATTATTTCAAAATGCATAGAACTGAAAATATTTTTTCAATAAGACTGCTTTTAAGTATGAATAAAATTTTGCGATATTCAATCATCAGTATTAAAAAAAATTATAACAATAAAAATTGCGTTTTATTTGTCAAACAAGAATTGCTTATAAAATACTATTCACAAATACAAAGCTTCGATGTGATATTTTAGTCAGTTTAAGGTAAGCTTTAGAGTTCATAGAAATGTGAAGTACTTACTTGAATGTATTTATTTAAATGTATTTATTTAAAGATATTAGCTTCAGTGGGAATAGGGAAAATAAAGTCCTATAATTTACAATTATACATTTTTACAGGATTCTACATAACACTCTCTAATAATTTTTAGAATCCTTGTCAAACTTGAAGAAAAAAAACAGCATGAACATTGGGGATGGCAAATGTATATTTAAACAAAGAAAAAACTGAAATGTAATCGAAATATTTCATATCACAATATGAGAAATCAAGATCCCCCTCCCCTACTTTGAAATTCAAGAATTGAATTGATAGGGAAAAAGGTTTTTTCATTCAGAAAAAGCGCGTTTTTGTGTCAGATTTCGCAACTTAAAATATTATCTTCAAAAAGTAATTAGCATATTTAAGTTAAGTCCCTAAGGCCATTAAGGATAAGGCTTAGTACAGATACTGAAGGATAAAAATCCGAATATTAAATTTAAAGTTACTTAGAGTGTCCACTTTTGTATTGCATCTTACAGTGTTAGTCATAAATAAACTGCCTCAGTTGTAAATGAAGAGAAGTTTCAAATGACCATATAAAAACCTTAATATGTTACGATAAGCTGTATTTTTTCTAATAGGCCATTAAGTAAAAACTTTTTTTGCAAGAACTCATATTTATAAAGTCATAAACTTGTTTTCAGATATTGTTTTTAAAAATATGCTACTCGATATTTTGAGAAGATGCATAAATACATTATTTTTTCTATTTCTTATAAGGAAATGCTCAAAAACGTTTTGAGAAACAATTAAAACTAAGAAAACTTTTACAGTGTTGTCTAGACTAAGTTTCAGTGTTGCAGACTTTTTGTTAACACGAATAAACAATTTATAAATTATAAGACTTAAATAATAAAAAAAAAGATATTTCTCCTTAAATATAATGCATTGAAAAATATTTATTTGCGGTTTAGTGATGTAAGCAAAATCAACACAAAATAATTTAATTCCAATTCGTCTAGACTGTTGTCTAGAAAATGAAGAATATTTAAGTTTTGATTTGGAAAATTATGTAAACAAAAATTAAGACAAAATATGTTATAATTTTTTCCTATTTTATTGTTAACCAGGAGAGAATATTTTATTGTCATGTCTGAGAGTTTTTGTAGTATCTAGTTCCCTTTAAAAACCAAAAATTTCAAATTTTAGCATTGTTTTATTCTCTCTCACAGAAAAATAGTTTCAATCATTGATGTAATAATATATTAGATTAGATTTAAAACTATTGATTATTTGAAACTATTTACTATTTGATTAGATTTAAAACATGGGTTATTGTATGAGAAATTTGGGTTCATTAACAGACCCAACACAGTGCTAAAACTGACCCTTCACAAAATTTTGCATAGTTAAAACAGAGATCTCGCAAAATTTTTTATCGTAAAAGGCAACCTCTCACGAAATTTTGATCGCAAAAGCAAACTTTTCACAAAATTTTCATCGTAAAAATAGACATTTCACAATATTATTCCTTGTCTAAAATTTTACAAATATTTTATCGTTAAAAAAAAAAAAAAATATATATATATATATATATATATATATATATATATATATATATATATATATATATATATATATATATATTTGAAAAACAGAGTTAATATCGCCTTTAACTCATAATTTTAAAACTTGAACTTCTTGACTGTCATGCTACTTGTGTTTTCTTTCCACATAAACAGGACCCAATTTACACATATTCATAAAATTATTAAATATAATACAATTTTCTAAAAATGAGCCTTTGAACAGAAGGTCCGAATAGACCACTCAATTTCTTAATTTTAAACAAAATCATGAACTACTTTTCTCCAAATTCGCAAAATTATAAAAATAATTTTAAAATATCCCACAAAAACGAACCTGTCATTACAAGTATAAAATGACATCTGTACTATTTATTTGTTTTAAGTAAACTCATAACTTTCTGTAAAATGAGAAGATCACTTCAAAAATATGGTTTTAGAAAATAAATATATAAAATACAACAATTCATTCAAATCAACTTACATTTTAAGAGTCTTTCGCAAAATTTGTTTTGAGAATGCCGACTTTCTTAAAACTATTCTCACATTATTCAGAGAAAAAAAAATTCTCGTAAAATTACTATACTGTATGATAATGACAAAAAAAAGCATTCTAGTTAATAAAACCAAAATATACGATACTTATACCGTTTATTTGGTAATTTTTCCTTTCATATAACAACGGTTTATAGGAAATTGGGGTTTTCAAAATTATATTTCTTATTACCTCGCATTTAGTAAAAAAATACAAAACCGAAAAGTAAACTTGACGGAATAAATGGTTTTTATGCCATGTTCTAAGGTATCGTGATAAAATTACCGATGTTACCCCACTTTAGTGCATACTATTAAATAATATTTTATTGTTAATTTTGGCAAAATCATTACCAAAGCACTTTGGTAAAAATTATCTTGCTTTTTGGTGTTCTCATAATGCCAGAAACACGGCAAATTTAACCATATTCTGGTGGTTTTGGCCATACTTTTTTCTCACTGTAGTATTACTATTATAATATTAAGCTATTACTAAAAAAATCAAATTTTAAAAATATAACTGCTATATTTTAATACATTAGGTACTAAACTATATAAATTATGGAACACATTTTATATTTATGCATTATTTCTTGCAAAAGGTAAATATTTCCAGCCTTCCAGAAAAATTCTGACAATAAGACTATAATTAAATTTTCGTACTATTTGTTTTCAGGAATTCAAAAGAAATGGAAAAGAATTTCAATAAACGGATTGATGAGTAAACTAACTTTTTTCTTGACTTCAGTTGAAATATTTTCCAAGATAATACGTTAAATCTTCGCGTTTCTCAAAGTCTCTGCCAAATTCGGGGTGAGATCGAAAACAAGATCCCCCACTAGAAGTCATTAAAAAAGGGAAAGAAATTGTTCTTCCTGGAAGAAAACACTTCCAACTATTTCGAAATTGGAAAGAATACTTGGCGTGGATGGTAAATTTTAAACTGGTGAACGTGGCGAGTTCTTTGTTTTCACGTGAGAAAATAAAATGAAACAGTCTTGGGGAAGAAATAAAAACAACTCGCCAAGTAGACAGCGGTTTAAACGGAAATCGCAACCTACGGTCTCTTTCTCTTCTGAAATCAACAAAGAAGGGGCCATCTGTCCATTACTGTAGGATATCATTGACTCCAAGAGATACCTAAGAACTTTTTTTGAAAAAAGAATGGTTAAAGCTCGAATGCATTAAAAAATGGAGTTTTTTGATGCAATCGATCAATGCTTTTATGCAAAACTAGTTACAAACGAAATAGTTTTGTGCTTTTTTATTAGCAGATGAAATGTTCAGAAGGCTAACTAATTAAACCTTTAAGCAAGAAATGGTTAAAAAAAACTAACGTGTTTCTTCGCATCAATACTTTTGTTAATATTTTTAATTAGTCTTTAATTTGTGGGAGGGTGGGAAACACGTGTTTAAACTAAGTGAATATTTTCTTCTATTACCTATTAATTTAGCTTAGAAATGGCACCGTGCTTTGGCTTCAGATTTAAATACAGATATTCATATCATATATTAATAAAATAGGGTGAACAGAAATTTCTTGTTATGAGTAACTGAAATAAAAAAAGACACCTACCAAGAAGACAGCAGATTAAGCGGAAATCGCTATCTACAGTCTCCATCAGTTTTCAAACAAACTAAGGGGTTATTAGTCCTTTATTGCAGAATACAATAGATTTCGAGCAATATCTTCTTTTAGAAAAAGATGACTAAATATTGTAAAATACCTGGTTTAATTACAGAATTATTATACAAAGTTAATATACAGGGATAAGGCTTAAGAACGTTATACATAGATAAAAAGTGTTTTGTAGTCATCACCTTTAATATATATTTTTAAATTCTTTGTTAAGAAGGAAATAAAGTCGGCGGGCATGTGTGGATGCAAATTAATATTTAGGCTTTGAAGAAAAAAACCAAAAACAAAATAAAAACACAATTGAAATCAAAACTGATTACGACAGATGAATGCAAGTTTGAAAACATCAAAATTTGATCGCCGTAGGAAAGGCGATTATTAAAATATTATAATAATAATCTGCCACTCCTAACGCATAGACTTTTGACCTAAACTGTGAAAAAGATTCTAAAATTGTATTTAAAAAAATGCTTTAACGAAAAAAATAGTAGTACGGAATAATTCAAATTGTTAAAAATTAGACTTTTTTAGTCTAATCGGCTAATTTCGCACAAATGTTGTATTTTGCTATGTTGAATTACGTTCTATAAAATGAATTTTTCTTCATTCTTTAGTGTATACCTCATAATTCAAAAATTTTTCAACTACCATTAAATAAAGTAATAAAAATCAATAAATATTTACTAAAAGTCATTTTTTGCATCTTTGGATAAATGAAATTTATAATTGCCTACAACAATTTTTCAATTCGCTTTAAAATTTCTTAAGATATGGAGAAATATTCAAAAAAATAAATTTACATTAAGGGGTCTAAATTTTGAACCGCTCTCATGACTAAACTATTGGGACCACGTTTTAAAAATTGCGGCTACCCACGGGAGAACTGTTCAAGTTTTGGACCCCTTAATGTAATTTACTTCTTTCGTCTTTCACTGTATTTCGAGAGCTTTTTAAGTGAATTCCACTCAATCCACATAATCATAAAATTTGTTTATCCAAAGATAAATCAATGCAAAAAATAACTTTTTGCAAATATTTATTATTTTTTTATTTTTCTAGTAATAGTTTAAATAATTTTGAATTTTAAAGAATTCATTTTTACGTCATTTTAAAGTATGCAGTTTTGCATGGCAAAATAAAAAAAATGGGTGAAATTTGCTGAATAATTCCTGAGAAATCGAATTTTAAAAATGTCGTAACTAAATTCGAATTCGTTAACGAAAAGACATGTTTATTCAGAGAATTCTGAGTCTGATTTTGTAACTTAAAATATCATTTGCACTTATTAATTTGCAAATTTACGGTCACCCTCTTCAGCCATTAAGATTCAGACCTAGATCATGAAGGCCCAATTATTAGATTAAAAATTATTCAGGGTGTTTCGTTTATTTTTTTGTGCACTATACATGTCTGTAGAAAACAAGTGGATATTTTTTTCGGTCAGCTACCACTTTTGTTAAGACTTTATGTTATACAGAACTTTCGTATTTTTTCATAAAAACACTAATGTTGAAATGCTTGGGCTACCACCTTTTTTGTTGCAAAAAAGGGACGTTTGGCACACGCGGGCTAAATTTAGAGTTTTGATCTGACACTTTAAGTGCTAATTTTTTTAAACAGAATTGAGTAAATTTTTCTATTAACTATTTATTAAAGTTTAAGAAATCAGAAGTAAACAATTTCAAATTTAAATATGTTTTAGATGTTTAGTTAATTAGGTTCGATAAATGCCAATGATGAAGAAAATATGACATTTTAATGAATTTCTTGTGCGTAATTAAACTTTGAAGCTGATTATGTGAGTAAGCTGTTTAACTCTTCAATCAAATTTAACGATGAAACATGGTCATTTTAATAACAGCGAGTAAGGATACTGATATTGCAGAAGAGTAAGAATAAAATTAAAATTATTCTTATGTTTACAATCATTTTGATTAATTTACAGTTTGTTTTGTAAATAAAAGAGAAGAGGAACTCAAATTAAATATCAAAATATTCTGCTTAATATTTTTAAAATTTCTATTGCAATGTTTGAGTTTTTATTTTTCTGGTGTAAGCATTTGTTAATTCAGCAGAAGATAGTAGGTTGTGAGTTATTTGGTTAGTGAGACATTTGATTAGAATTTAATGAGACAATGGTGTAGCACTGATTAATAACTTTTTTCAATTCTAAAAAGCAATTTAGGATCAAAAAATGCATACATACGAAAATTAAAAAGCAAACACCCTGGTTAAATTCATATCTAATGATTGAATTTTCACGTACTATGATTCTATCTTAATAGTTCGAAGGTCTCCCCATAATATGCTAATTAGTTTGTGTGGACGATGTTTTAGGTTAGGAAATCAGACACAAAAACGTACTTTAGGTAAATGAACATACCTTTCTTTCGATGCAAAAAGATCTGGTAAAATTACCGTAACTATATAATACTGACATTCTTGTCAAAAGAATTCATAATAATGGTTAATGGAATCAATGCATATGGTATTTCAATCATTCATTTGGTAATTTTTCAGTTCATATGATAACAATTTTAAGGAAATTCTGATTTTCAAAATTATAGTTCTTTTTACCACACATTTGGAAAAAGTACAAAACGGAAAAGTAAATTTAACGTAATAATTGTTTTTTCTCCATTTTCTATCTAAAATATCATGATAAAATATCAAATTTTACCCCAATTACCAAGATTTATAACACTTTATAAAACCAAATTTTATTGTTTCAAATTTTATTTTTTATTGTAACCATATTTTATTTTACCAAATTCATTACCAAAGCGCTTCAGTAAAAATTACTGAGCTTTATTGTGTTTTCGTAGAGTCAAAAATACTGTAAATTTTAATATATTCTCGCAGTTTCGACCATACTTTTTCTCAGTACTGATACGGCAGTCTGGAAAATATGGTCCTAAAAGTAGTCAGAATAGCGATCGAAAGTTAAGGAAAAATATTCTAAATCACAAAAATAAAATGCTTATTATTTAAAAAACGTGACAAAAAAGAATGCTTTGAATAAAATTTATTTTATAAAACTCTCAAATTATTAAAAAAAAATTCATATTGAAAGTTACCATAAACATACATTTAAATAAATAAAAAAATAAAGACAACGATACATTTATCAGATTACGACGAGTAATTGTACCAAAAAGAATCTAAGCTAATCCTTAAAATGTCAATATAAAAAGTTTTATTTTTAACAACTATAAAGAATTATATTCTTAGTAAAAAAAGATTAAATAAATCTTTCACAGTTATTAATATATGAAGAAGATGTAAAAGATGAATATAAAGAATCATAATCCTTATGAATTATTACAAAGAATTTCATTTTTTACTCATTATCATGAAGAATTTTTAAGTGATTCATTACCAAATTAAGATAAATTTAATATTCTTTCTCTTAGTTTATATAATTTGGTATAAAATATATAATAATTTGATCTTTCTAGTTCCTTAGAGAATAAAAAAAAAAAAAAACTTCTTCTTTATATTTAAAAGAGACGGAAAATAAATTTATGTGAATCATAGGAATAATGATTTAAAACCAAAGATATACGATCAATTGAAAACGATCTCGCAATACTGTTTGATTTAAGAGGAAAAGTTTGGCAATCGCGGTCTCTATTTCAATACGCCATTTTGAGATAATTTTCAACACGAAGTACACCTGTCTCCTATTTTGGAGGGAGACAGATAAAAAGCAAAGAGAAAAACCCAGTTATCGAAAATTGTAGCCCATTCATTATTGATATGCTTCGTAAATTTAAAGGTGTGGTCGCTTTAATGTTCTGAATAGAGACATTTTTTTTATTATCATGTAAGGGGACACCGTTTTATTATAGACGCAAGACCAAAAAAAAGGTGCATGATGAAACTTATATTTTTTTATACATATATTTCAAAATTATCGATTTTTAAAATATTTTGCTCAGTTTCTTAATTGATCATTAACCCTTTGACGCAGATGGAATTCTTTTATTTCTTTCCTTCTGGCACTCAAATTATAAACAAAAATATATTTTGGTATATTATAAAAACAGTTTAATAGTTACTAAAAATCTGTTAGATTACAGAAATTAAATTTGTACTAAAATATAAATTCAAAAATATGTTTGAATTTTTTTTATTTGTATTTAAAATTTTATCAATAATTCATTTTGTAAATTAAAGAAATTTCGTGATGAAATGATGAAAGACTGCTTCTCTTAGATCTAAAAACTGCAAATAAGTCCAAACTTGAAAAATTGTTGTTTGGAAGTAAGCCGTATTTGGAAAATTTTAAATTAAACCAGAAAAAAGACTCCGGTGTTTTATCCTGTATTTCATAAGCATAATTGTTTTAAATGCTAAACATAATATTTTTAATTTAATTTGATCTAAATTAATACAAAAGAATGAAATATATGCTTACTAAAAATTTTGTGATTAAGATTAACTTGCTTTTTCTATAAATGATTATTAATGGTTTATGCAGGTTTATTATTTTTGGTTTCATCATCGAAGATGGTTTCTCATATGAAGATTTTCTTTTCAAATTATAAAGCAAAATAATCTTAAAATGTTAAACATTTCAATTTTATAATCAAAAACCTTATGAATAACAAACACTAAAAGTTACACCTTTTAGTGTCTTTTGTGTAAATTGTTCAAAGATTTCTTTCTGAGAAGTGTAGCAACACCCTGTTATATGCTTGATTGCATTATATGGTGCAATTTGAATTGAAACCTTGTTTAATTTATCTTATTAAGCTTCCTGCAAATTTGTACGATATTATAGGTTCAAGTGCTCATATTATGGTGCAATCTCAAATAGATTTTTTAAGAGTTTAATTTTTTTTCTCTGAAGATTTATATTTTTGACTTCTAAATTTAAAAACTACAAAGTTTCAAAAAAAAATTTTTTTTTCTTTACTTATATTTCTCAGCATCAAAATGTAAATTTTCTTCATGTGACATAGAAACTATTTTTATTTAAAAGGAATTTTCATAAATAACTTGCATGTGGTTTATATTCATAGACATATTAGTTTTTTTTATTTATTTTAAATCTGCAGAACGCAAGATTCCAGATTTTCTTTACGCTTAATAACTTAAAAAAATTTAATTGGTTTATTTGGCTAATGACACTCCCAGTCATCAGTTTCTCGTTGAATAGTAAGTTTGGTTCATTGAACCATAATACCATAGTATCGAATTTGAAAATCTATGTAATAGGTTTTAAATTTTAAAAACAGTAATATTTTTATTCAAAAAATCAGATTTTTTTCACAGCATCAAAATGCAAACTTTCTCCATGTAACATAGAAGCTATTTTTATTGAAAGTTTTTTTTATGAATAATTTACAGGTGATTTAAATTTTATACTGCTAGAAATTGTTTTTAAGCCTGCAGAGCTCATGATTCCAGAAATTCCAGGATATTTATTTTTGCTTAATCACTTAAATTAATTTATTTGACTAATGACCCTTCCTGAAAATCGGTTTCATGTTGAATTTAATTTTGGTACATTAAACCATGATATCGAACTAATTTGCTGCAACCATTATGTTGTGTTAAATGGCACTGTGTTTCCTTTTTAAATTTAAGAAATGTGGTAAGATGGTTAACTGAGTGTCATAATTAGGTTGCAGAAAATTTGAATGACATTATGGTTCAGCCCACTTTTATATTTTAAACACTTTAAAGGTTTTAAGAAGTTAGTAAAAATAAGTTTGAAGACCACAAAGAGTTTTTTCAAAACACATTTTATGTTAAAATAAGTTCTTATCTTATATAAATTTGTGCAAAGGCTTCTAAAGTGAAGGATACAGTGTGCATTTTAGCTCTTCTATAAATTATACCAGCATTTATTTTCTTAAATTCCTATATTTATGTTCTATTTCTTATTTTCCATCTTATCTTTCGTTGATCTTTCGTTTACTTAAAGCTAAGATTCTCAAAAGCATGCTATTGAGATGAATATTTTAAAAACTGTGAATTTTCTTACAATTTTTAAATAACTATAAATTTACTAAATAAAAAATTGTATGGGACAACAATTTTTTGAGAAAATAGTATAGTTATTCCTTAATATTATTTCTACATTCAAGAATACGTCACCATTTTATTGCTTAATATAAGTACGCTTCTCTTGTATGGACCCAGATCTTCATTGTTTTTGTATGTAAATTTATTGCTTGCTACTCAATTTGGCTTGTAATAACTGTAATATGACGCCACAAGTATATTATTGAATAAAAATCTGAATTTAAATTGCTCAGGAGTTATAAAATTTTTTATGCCTATGAATCATTTTCTATGCTTTTTAAATTTGTTTTTGAACATCTATTTATATTCGGTTTTGGTAAAAAACCTAAAATTTGAATAAGATTTATTAAAAAACATTTATTTATAAACTAAACATTTTAATATCAACTAGAATCCAATATGTTTTGCAAAATATGTCAATTTCGAAATATATACTTCCATTCCAAAATCTTAAAGGATTTATTTCTGTGTTCTATCTAATTTTATTTGCACTACATTTGAATATTATCATTTTGTAGAAATGAAATTTCAGATTTGCATATTATACCATTTTAAATAAAAGATTAATTCAGTTTTTATTGATTCTTCTGGTAACATAAATCAGATAACATAAGATAAAAAATTCTAAAGAGGATAATATTTTACTATATCTAATTTTTTTTCTCACTTGATTTGGCTTTTTTCTTTGCATGGAAATGAATTTTCAGATTTTTGCAATATAATATTTAAAAAAAAAAGCTGAATTTGAATTGTTGCTGAAAAATATCATATTTAAACCGTATTTAAGATATGAATATAATAGGGCTAAATTAAGGTTATCTGCAATCTGATCTATCCCAAACCATGGATTGGATTTTACCAACGTCATTACTTCACGTTGACTGGTTTTTATGAGCATAATCCTTGCTCAGCATTGCTCTAATAATTAAGTAAATTATATCAATAGCTTATGAAGTTAGAATTTGTAGAGAATCTCTTGCTCGAAACTAACGCCTTTGCCTTTTTAGTATAATATTGAAATTAACAATTCTTGGCTCTAAACGTGTAATTGATAAACAAGAATGGCGAAAATGAAGCCGATTTCTTCTGAAATGAATTTATTCAACTAAAACTAGGATTTTGCTTAGCATTATGAAAGTTGAGGTTAAAATAAGCTTATTTTTTAGAAAAATAGTTAAAAAAATGTCTGTATAAATATTTTGGTTCTAAAAATTTCTAGATTTATATATTTATTAATTATTTATTATTAATTAATCATTTATTATTTATTATTAATAATTATTATTATTTATTAATCAACATTATTATTCATAATTAATGACATAGATTTATTAATAATTTATTATTATACATTTATTATGCATGCTACTTAAAATTATATTTAGATAACTTGGTTATTACTGAAAAATACGTTCTTTTCCAATGAAATTGAGTTTGCTGTGATTTTTTGTTTAAGATATTAATAGTTAAAAAGAAATGGTGTCTTATTGCTACTAAAAACTTATTGAGTGGTCACAATATTTATTATTTGCAAAAAAAGACTTCGTCTTTTTAATTAATTGATTTGTTTTTATTTATTTCTATAATATAAACCCAAAAGATAAAATACTTTGTCTTTTGGGTTAGATTCCAGATTACAAGACTACGGACTTAAAAGTTGTAAGCTCAGACTGTTCAACACAGGTTTTGAAATATATAATATAAAACAGTTAAAATAAATATGTTTATTCATTTTTAAAACTCTTTAGGTTATCAAATTTCAGGTAATTTGTTACAGAGAGGGTACTAAATATGAAGAAAAGGTGAGAATAGCTTCAATAATAGAATAAAGCACGGTTGAGGGTGGAATAATTAGGTTTTCATTTAGTATAAAGCACTTGCTGTATTTAGCTCGTAGATTAAAAACTTAAAAAAAAATCAAATTATTTCAGAATAACAATTCTAGAAATGAGACTAATACCCAATCTCAAAGATAGTTGATTCAGTTGCAAACACAGAAAAGAAAGGCAAAATTTGTCAAATTAAGGTAACAGATATCATTTACAATTTCAAATGTTTAGGAAAATTGAAATTTTAACATAAGATTTTCAAGCAAAATGGACTTTACATTAGTTTACAGTGAAACGTCTACTTAATTAAATATTGATCAAAGATGAGTGGAGTAGTTTACACTGTGGTTAAATAATTTCAATTTTAATCTGTTTTTACTCATTCTATTTTTGAATTTCCTGTTAACCAGAAAGTAAAGATTTACTGTTTTGTTTCTTCTTTCTGGAAACAGATTTGTGACGCAAACAATCCCAACAATTAAAAATCAGCTAATTCCTGCCATTAAATCACAATAACTGAAAATCAGCTATAAAAATCAATTCTAAGTGAGATTAAAGCACATTATTTTCAGTTTTATAAGAATAGCTAAACTTGATTATTTTATTAATGTAATGTAAATGTTACTGTTAGCATATAAACTATACCTCACGAAATAAAATAAACTTCGTTAATTTTAATCTAGTAATCAAATTTTGACGAATTAGGTTGAAATTTTAATGGTTTGAAAGTCTAGCCTTAATTATATCAAGTGATATAAGCAAAAGCATTTTGATATCCTATATAAAAACATACTCTATATAAACATCCTTTTTATGATTGATTTGTATTCTTAACGATAGACGCAATTTAGTAAATATTATTCCAATAAATAAATCAAGAGAGTCGTCCAAAGTTCGAGCTCTTCCCTGTTGGTTTTATTTTTTGCATATTTTGTCATATAATTGAAATTGTTTAAAAAAATCAAAACAACACTGCACAAATTATAAAATTTGCATTTCCTCATATTTTTCAATTTTTATTCTCATCTACGCTGGAAAAAGGTCATGTTTACTTAGAGAAAATACGTTTTTAAGCTAATTTTGTAAGTTAAAAATAATAAATAAATTAGTATTTCGAAAAATAGCCCTTTTCAAGTTCAATAGCTTAAAAGTGTATATATATTTAATAAAATATGTATAAAAATATGTAAAAATATATATTTTCAGTAAGGTTATATCTTTTAATAAAAGCTTATAATCAACCAAAAGTATAAGATAGGATATTTTAAAATAAACCAATTTTATAAATTTGTTTCCGTGAAAGATATTTTTAATTTGGATATTTTGGGATTAGGTGTTTTAAAAGTTAAAGCTTTTCATGTTCACATTTTGAAGCTATGCACATTAAAATGAAGTTCAGAAACTGTTGATACAGATACTGATCAGTCAGATTCTTTCTCCAAGTTAGGGTATGAGTTCATTAATTAAATTAGAGATATCATAAAAACTGAAACATAAAGGAAGACAAAAAAGGATAACAATAAAGAAGCTTCATACCAATTACGTTCTTCATCAAAATAACAACCCTGCGTTGAAATGAATTTTTTGATGAATAATAATCTTTTTAAGATGAATGGATAGTTGTATTTTTTTTGTCGAGATACTGATTTCTAGTATTGTTCAGCTATTACAATAACTTCTCAGGACTGTAAATGTGAGGTTATCTGCTGCTATGGAAACAAAAGTAAAACCATTTTTTAACGGGAGATTAAATAATTCTTCAAAACTGCTTCCCCACAACCTTATTTGCAGACATTTATACCCGTAGTTACAGTAACACCCAGCACGCAAGACTGCTGTCTGTGGGAGTTCTCTTGATAGTCAATGAGTATTTGCGTTCAGATATTGAAACGTAGAATTTTCTTATTCTTTAAATTGATTTCAAAATTACTAAAACTCTGAAGATATCTCAAAAACCGTTTTAATTTAAGTTCAACTTCATATATTTGCGGCCAATTTCAAGCAAATTTTTCTATTCATATATGTAAAAAATGTGTAAAAAGTAAGCATTGAAAGATATATATATATATATATATATGTCCTTAATTGTTGATAAACGAACCAAATTTAACATCGGTAAAATATAAGTAAGAATTTTGTTTAAATTCCATGGAATAGTGGGGGTACAAAACGGGTTTGAAAGATCCCTAGAGTCAGAAAGAGTGAAACATTCTTTTTGAAAATTAAGAAATACAATTAAAAAGTAACTTTCAATTTTTTTTAATAAATTACTTTTTAAAGAAGTATTGTACTAGATTATATTACTAAAGCATTGATATGAATATGATATATTTAAATAAAAAATAAATGTAAGATTAAGTGCGATATGAATATTTTTTTCTATTTTCCTCGAATTTATTTCATTTCATGAAATATTGTAATAAGAAGTAAAAACTAGATTTTTTCTCTGTGGAACAAATTCTGAAGCTTTGTGAATTCAATTCTGAAGCTTTTCTTTATTTTTATCCTCATCATTAATGCAAAATTTTTAATACGAAATATTTAAGTCTACAAAAAGAACTAATGATTGAGAAACCCGATTTATTAATTTACTTACTTATTATTATTTAACTTACTTATTATTATTTAACTTACTTATTATTATTTAACTTACTTATTATTATTTAACTTACTTATTATAATTTTGCTTAATTTTTTTCACTTAAAAACGCTTTGAATATTTATATTTTCTGTGAAACGAGGAAAATGAAATGGCTTCAAAAAGCAAAGCAATAAGTTATGGTTCAGTATTGATAAAATATGCACTCGTTTGTCAAAATATTTTACGATCATTTCCAAGGCTGTGAATGAAACATACCTGACACTATGTTTGGCAAACTGCCTATTCTCTATCTACCGAGCATAACACTATTATTCTGTGTAGAAGTTAAGAGAATTCAGCAACACAACAAACCTTCCAACCCTGCTCAATATATTTCCAAATACGTGCTCAAAATGATTAAAAGATTACATGTTTCAGGTTTGTAGCTTAGAAATGCATTTGTTCTGAAAGCTAGAAAAGTCATGGAATGAAATAAAAGAAAAAAGCAATTTGATACCTTTTACATTTTCTCTCCATAATAAAAATTGAATATTTTCCAAATCCTTCTGTTCAGCAAATAAATGCATTTTCTCTTTCCATTTCTCCAAATTTTTTGGCTCATTCTTAGAAAACCTCAAAGCTAAATTCAAACACAAGAACTATTTTTGCTAACAGTTTCTCTTTTTGGGAAATCGATGCGCCCATAAATGTAATAAATAATTGAATTGATTTTGAATTTCGAAGAAAAAATTTATGTAATCCTCTTTTTCTTTTTTAAATGTTTTAAAGTTTTTTTTTCGATTTCCAGGTACAGAAGTAAAACCAAGTAAGATCTGAATTGGTATTGCTCGTTGTTTTTATATCTTTTCTAGATACAGAGATAGAGAAATATATTTCGAGCTGGTTTTTGTTAGATTTAAAATGATTACTTTTTTATAACTTTACAATATTAGTTTTTATAATGTTTGAACTAAGTTTAATAAAAATAATTGCATACTTTTATGTGCAATCAAATTGACTAAAAGTCTAGAAAAATACAATATTTTTGGTATAAAACAAGCATTCTTCTTCAATTGTGCAGAAATAATTTATTTTTTGAAAGCAGCCATTTAACAATGTCTCTTAACTATAGTACATTGTTCACTATTTTTGTTCACATTGTGTATCATTATCTAAAACTATAATTTAAATAGATTCAAACTAAACCTGAGGATTTTGTTGTACTAACTTTTTGACTTTTATACATGTATCTGCACTAAGTTAATGAAATATTTCTTGTGATTAAATATTTGAACTCCACACTTATAAAAATAGTTGTTTTCATAACTTTTTTACAAAGCATTCGATTGTATTTGAAACTAAATAATATAGTATTTGAAACGAAATTTGACAAATATATATCGAAAATAATTGCTATGGAATATATTAACTTAGTAATATGTTCTGCTTCATCACTGCTAAAGCTAAATTTTATTAAGTAGACATTTTTTTTATCATTTTTCTATTAAACCAATTTTTGTCGTTTTCCTTAATATCGGGGGAATCAAATTTCGCCATTTATTTTACGTGCGTGTGATCAAGGGATTGAAAAAAACGTTTAGAAAAGTTACGACAGACAGATTTAAAGCAATTTATTTCCCATATCCGCAAAAGCTTTTACATATAAGATATTATTATTCATAATGTAAGTTGAAGGTGATTAATATTAAACTAGGTTATTTATGTGAAGTTTAAATAAAAAAAAGTCCAATATTGAATTGTTGTTATGAGAAAATCTTTCTCAAAGAGCAGAGCTCAGAAATGAGAAAAAACTATTAGTAAATTCATATGATTTCTGGCTTGTTTTTGGAAGGATTAAAGTATTTTTCCAGATAAGAAATAACCCACAATGTATTTTATATCGATTAATAATTCATGTTAGACACGAGTATTTTAGTACTTCGGAAAACAAACAATAAATGAAATAGTTTTACTGCTAGACTTTTTCTCGTTTATTGGCAAAGCTCTCTAAAAGAGTTTTTCTCGTGATAAGCCAAAACAAGTTTTACATTTTTTAACAAAACAAAAATGTCACTTAAGGAGAAAAACACTTAAAGAAGTTGAAGTTTGAACTTGTCGAGTGCATAGAACAGCCTACTTTTAACCAAATAATCATTTGCTGTAGTCGTAAACAGAATGACTTTAATGTGTTTTGACAATGTGTTTTATAATTTATATCGTGGAATGACAAAGTGTTCTAAAATTCAGATTAAAACAAAGCACAAGTTTTTATTATAATAATTTTATCAACCATGCAAATTTTGTATTTCCTTCATTCCTGAATAATAGTTTATTATAAAATGTGCAAACCTGGCTGATTTTAAAATCCAAATATGTTAGACAGCACTACCTAAAATTCTGACATATAAATACATATTTATATGGGTGACATGCGCCATTAATCCTTATAAGCTAATATAAGAATTAACATAGAAAATCGTTTTTGTGTTGATAATTGCTGCATAAATGCTTTTGAATAAACTATTCATTTAGATTTTTTTCCTTGTTTATTGTAAAACTTATCACAGAACATAAATAAATTAACAGGAGAAAATAAAAATATGTCAATCAATTTTTACTTTTAATAGAACTGAAATCTAAGATAAAAAAAACTGTAATTTATTAGAGAATTTTCTTCACAAATACTCAGTATGAAAGAAAAATTAGAATACTAAAGGAAATTTAAACAATCCAGTCTTGATTCACTAAATTTATAGAAATAAAGCAATAAACAAAATACCAATACTTAACTTTCAGACAATAAATCATAGACCTGTATTATTCGTTTATGTTATTAATATAATCGTAGAGAAAAGAGTAAACAAAAATATGGTATGCTAATTTAAACACCAAAGAGTGTCAAATATCCAAATCTGCAATATTGGCTAATGTTGCGCATCGTTGGGTGAGATGAAACTTTAAGAAAATAATCTTTATGGCATCAGAGTAGATTATCCTTAAGCATTATCATTCAGATAGTATAGAAATAGAAAATGAAGCATGTTTAAGGTAATAAGAGTAAAAACAGAACAAAATAAAACTTTGCACAATTTGCTAAAGTATTCATGATTTTGAAAAAGAAAACTAAAATGTTTGCCTTTAAAAATTTAAATAAATTTCAGTATAATTTTTTTTAAAAGTTAAAAATTTTAGATACCAAGGAAATTTCTTATCTGCTTATATTTCCATATTATACATTAACTTAACTATAATTGTTAGATTTGAAAACTACAAACGATCCCTGCTTTTAAAATTATCTGATTTTTTTTTTCAGTAATTCTAAAGTGGTTTTTATCATGAAGCCGAACGAAACTTATTTAAGATATTTTTATACGTTTATAACTCAATAAATATTTCTATTCTTTTTGACTCAGACTCGAAGCGAAAAATGAGTCCTTACTAACTCATAACCGCAAGTTTAAAACGTCTTCGATGTAGAAAAAAAATGGCGAATGAAGTGTGGGTAAAGTAAGAGAAAAAGTAGTAAAATTGTGGAGGGAAATAAAATTCGGAAAACTTCTGTCGAAGGGATATAAAAGATAAGTTTTTCTCGATAGAATACCGCTCCCAAAGGAACAGCGAAACAGTTGTTTAATATAATACATCATTTACAACCTGCTTCTAGTATTGGAGTAGTAACTCTTAAAATGGTGCTATCAACATTTCAGACTTTCTCTACTTTTCAATACCTTATTTAAAACAGCTAGAAGAAAATTATTCTTTGTTGTCACAATTTTACAGTCTGTTTAATAATATAAGATAAAAATACGACCATAATTTTGTAGTTACAGTTGATACGAAATTATACGGTTTGCATGGAATTATTGGGCGAGTTATTCAAATACTTCGACTATATAAAATTGTTCATTGCTTAGAGCATATAAGTTGGGAAGGTCATTGCTGAATAGATTTGGAGTTGTTTAAACATGTACATATTTCTCATTACTATGCCTTAGAAAAAGGTGTATTGAGTGCAAAATGTTTTATCATATAAAATATTTCTGGCTGTAACATTCATTTTGTGCCAGTGTATGCGTTAATAATCAAAGTCAAATAACCCCATAGGATTTAGAACTTTATTTTGAACTGCATACTTAAGTTCGATTTTAAGTAGAGATCTATTAAAGTCGACTGTTTAAGATTAGTCAAAAATAAGGTTTAAACTGTTGAAGGACTTAAATGACTCTTTTAGAAGCTTTTTACACTGCTGTTTAACCTAATGGTTCTTTTTGAAATGAAAAAAATTGTCAAAATAAAAATCCTTAAAAATGCCAATTCTTTCGAATTTTTTATTTTTATTTACTTAAAATATTATATTTTTATTGTTGAAATACGCATTTTAAATTTAGAAAAATTCTGAAGTTTATAAATTATTAATGGTTGGTTGGTGTCGTATCCTCTATAGAATCATATTTCATGGTGTGCTTGAATAGTTTTTGTTATTTCTATGGCATTAAAAGAATACAAATCCTCTTCTGTGGGGTAGTTTAAGAGGTGAAGGCCTGCAGCGACTGCAGGGCAGTTAAAAACATGATATGGTGTCAGTTCCACATTAAGACAGTTGCCACAGTTTTGATATTTTCTAGTCTTATCTGTAGAAATTTTCATGTTTTTATGATGTTTTGTTCTTAGTCTGATGAGAGTAGTGGCTGTCTTCCTATCGATGTCAAGATTAGTTATTTGATCTTGGGCTTTGATTTTTAAAGGGGTGAATAGTTTTGATTTTGCATAAGCATTTGCATCTGCCAACGTGGTTGGGATTGAGTTTTGATTTAGATAAAATTATTAATGGAACTCGGGAATTAGTTATTATGAAACTATAACTATAAGTTATATAATTTGGCGTAAGCATTTTTTTCTCATTCACTATTTCAAAGTCACAAGATTTTAAAGTAACAATAACAGTCGATCCCCATAGAGTCCCGAATTTCTACAAAGTTTTCTTTCTTTTTGTATAATTAAAAAAAATCATTATTCGATGTTTTATAATGGAAAACTGGTATTGAATGTTTAATAATGGAAAAATTTAGTTAAATTTGAAATAATGAAAAATTACCATTGAATATTTTATTACGGAAAACCTTTATAAAATAATGCATAATAGAAAACTTTTATTCAAATATATTTAAAAGGAAATAATTATTAAATTTAAGTTATTAATATACGTAATGCTACAACAATGCGATATTGTTTTAAAAGACAAAAAAGTTTCAAAATAATATTGAAAATATAATTTCTGGAAAATGCATTCTATTATAATAATTAATCTTTGTTTTTGTTGCACTTAGAATAGGTTATGTAATTTATGTTTAAAGATACGATTTGTTATTCATTATAATTAATGTGAAAATGGAAAAGTTCCAGTATGCAAAAGGTAGTTTTTTTCCATTAATAAATTATTGATATACTGCTTAGTTTTGATGTCATGATTTTCCAAAGAGTTAATTCAGAAAAAAACATGTCTCTTTACATTTGAGAGCTACAATATTTATTTACACTGGTTTGAACTGTAAGACTTAAATATCTATGGAGAAATATATTTGCTATTAACTGTAGCTTAAGGAATGCTTATCAAGTAAATACCATCAGCCAGTGGAAGTCATCCATCAAATATTGTCAAGCATCACTATTATAGTTTTTATTTCAGAATAGTGTTCATGAACGTGTCACTATTTGTGGCACAGAAATTTCTAGCTATGAATGAGAAAATTATTTCACGTTTGTTACAGTTCATTAAGTTTGGTATGTTGCGTAGTTTTGTAAGCAGTGTTCGAAAAATAATATTTGTCATAATATTTATCGGCATGTCTTTTGTTTTCAACAATTCAGCATTTTTTTTGTTACTCTCAACATTTTGGTATGTTTTCGACCTTCACTATTTGGCATATTTTTGACTTTTTAGTATATAGGTATTTTTCTTTACGCCTATCTATTATTTGGCGTATTTTTGGCTTTCTAGCATCTGGCGTACTTTTGGCTTTCTAATTTTTGGCATTTTTTTCCGGTTCTGAAACTTGTGTACTTAAATTATAGATTAATAATTTATTTTAATTCATGATATAATATTTAAATTCAGCTACCGTGCATACTTACATAGCACAAAATGCAATACAACTGTATAATCACCATTTAAAAAAAATAAATAAAAATTGTGAAAAAAAAATAAAACTAAATTTTTTTAATTTTAAATTCTTGCATACATTTTAATTCCAAATAATTTTTGAATACATTTCACACAACAAAGAAATTCTAACTGCTTGAAAAAACTTTTTATTCTCATAACTCGAAAGGAAAAAAAAATAAACTCAAAAAAAAAAAAATGCTGTTACCTAAAATGTTTTGAAGATCAAAAATGTTCAAGTATAAATTCTGGGATGATGGTTTAACTACAGCAAAAGAAAGCTACGTTTAGCACCTTTTATCTGAGAAGAAAGGCTCCTCTTTTCTCATCGGACTTGACGAATAATCACCCTGATTCTCCTATCCTAGAATTGTCCTATGAAGTTCCGCTATTCATCCATGGTTCTATTTATCTACGAAGCCCCCATTTCAATTCTACGTTCATTCGCTTGTCCCCTGGGGTTTTGCGACTTCTTCAGACTTTTACAAAAGATTTCTTCCTTATTGGGGTATATCCGGCCTCACGTCTGTTTTCCTACTTTCTTTCGAATCGTAGAAGGAATATATCACTCATTACGGTTCTGTATAAGCACACCCTCTTGTATTGTTATTAGCTTTCTGATTGAAGTTTTCTCAAGGATAATAGGATGGAATTAAGTTAATTCTTTACGAAGTCCTTATTGAAATTGAGGTGTGGGTGGAATTAAATTGCTAAATGGTATTGCAAAAGTTTTAGTTATGTTTTAATCTTGGTGTAGAATTAGTTAGGATTAAGATTCTGTAAATTTTGCTTAAAAATTTGTTTTAATTCTTTAATTTAAGAGAAATGCTTAAAATGAAAATTATTTCTTACTAAATGGTATTGCGAAA
This sequence comes from Parasteatoda tepidariorum, assembly GCF_982258835.1. Taxonomy (NCBI): domain Eukaryota; kingdom Metazoa; phylum Arthropoda; class Arachnida; order Araneae; family Theridiidae; genus Parasteatoda; species Parasteatoda tepidariorum. The sequence goes on from NC_141765.1 coordinate 19,814,126, forward strand.
GTTCTAGTCACGTTTTAATCTTGGTGTAGTATTGGTTAGAATTTTAATTTCGAACTTGAAAACTCTTATATATTATTTTTAATTTAAAAATTATTTTTGAAGACTAAATGTTTATAAATACTTCTCGTTAATGTTATAGTTTTCTTAGTTGTACAGCCAAGTGGTAGAAGGTTTTAAATGATATTTCTTTTCTTAAAAAAAGAAGAAGTTTCTTGGTAAGGAGTTATATATGTTCTATTTTATTGAATACTCAACATTGATTTATTTTGACAAGTCCTTTAGTGTCGAATATCTTAGTGGAAAAATGTTATAGATGACAGTCCATAAGTGTTTTTTGGAGTGGAAGAAGGATCCAAGTGCATTTGCTAAACAAAAGTCGACAAGCAACCTTAGAAAATTCGCTTTGGGGAGTGATTTAAAACTGCATGGAGCAAAAGTTTTACCTCAAACAGTTTAAATGAGTGTCAGAGATTTAAGAATTACACCAATTGGAAGCTTGTGGACATTTAATAACGACTAAGCATGCTCTTTATGTCCCTTTACCAAATTTTAAACTTTAAGGCTGATTTACTCGATGTTATTTAGATCTGAACTAGAATGTTACTAGACTGGAATCTAGCTAGATCTTAACTAGAATGCAATTTAGATCCTTTACACATTGTACTTTTCAATTTCAGGTGGACTTATAAACGAAATCATATAATTTAGATCAAATGATAAGTAACTAAATAAATATTTTTTGCTAAATTTAAAATTCCAATATCATTTTATAATTTCAAGCCAGTGTTTAATTGCCATAGATTTGATCTATTATACATTATATACTATAACATATTTTTTATTCATTATGATAGCTGTGAAGTTTTGTACAAATTTGTCACATTTTCGGAAACTATCTCTCCGAAAAATTTATGGAACATGGTAAAACCAATCAACTTACGATGGAACTTATTCATATGGCAGTGTTATAGGCTTTATTCAAATAAAAAAGTTAAAAAGCTTTATATTACAAATTACGTGACAATTTTTTTTATGTTAGCTACTTCTTAAACTTCAGAAATCATATCTGAATGATTTCAAATAAATTTAAAATATTTTTAATTGATATATAGTGAGAAATATGAATATGCATCAGCATCCAAGAAAAACTCGAATAAATAAATAATTTGAAGCATATTTGTGAAATAATCATAAGTCTTAAATTTTCCTGTTTAGTTAGGAAATTCATCTAAATAGCTTAATTTATATTCTTAAACATAAATTAATCGAAATTTTCCCCATTATTTATACATGCATATGCATACAGTTAAGGAATTTTTTTCATGATATTAAAGTATTTCAACTACACTCATAAATAAGAAAAATATGTGTTTGTATAATATCAGTACCTGCGCCGGCGCTTCTTAGAAAAATAATACTCATTGAAATTCATACTCAGTATTTTTCTTTGAACGTGACAGGTTGGAACGGAAATTAAAATAGGTAGAAATATTAAAAAATTTCCTCGTGCAATTTGTAGAGTAATTTTTTTTAAATATTTTATTTATTATTTATTTTTTTTTGCAGAAATGTCTGAATTTATTCCATGGGTTTCGAGAGAGACAAAACCGTGAAGTTGACCTCGATAACATAATAATACAAACTATACTTTTAACTTTATAAAGTAAATTTGTGTCAATTAAATATGTTTTATGCATAATTAATGTTATTACGAAGTCCTTGTTTCTTTTATGATTTATACATATATTTTAGATGAAGATAATAAATTGCTTCTTGTCATTAAAGTATTTGAACTACACTTAGAGAAAGAAAAACATTTATTTGTATAATATCAGTAACCGCTCAGATGCTTCTTAGAAAAATAATACTTATTGGAATTTGTACTCAGTATTTATCGCTGAACGTGAGAGGCTAAAACCGAAACTTAATTTCATTGGCCGAAACTAAAAAATGTAGAAATATAAAGCCTTTTCCTTGTGAAGCTTGTAAGGCTTTTTCTTTCATTTTATTTCCGACTCTACCATTAGGCTCGTTAACATGCGAGTTGCGCGGCTTCATCAGACCCGCTAGTTTCAAAGTGGGGACCACACGTAGAATATAATTAGTGCGGCGTTAGGATTAAATCTATCTACCTTGAGAAGTAAGGCTGCTATGCAAAGCAGGCCTGCCGATTAGCTTTCTTCTGCAAACAGAATTTTCGAACCCTCCCCTAGGGAACGACCCAACATTTCATTTACGAAGATTTCATTCTTTGCATTGCTTTTTCGGGTTACAGTGCTTGACTGAAAGTAAATATATGCAGATTTTGTCAAGAAACTTTAAATTTTTTAACCATTTTACCACAACTTTGGTGAATTTTTTTAAATTTCTTGGCGACAAGTTTGTTCGTAAATCAAGAGTTAATGTAAAAATAAATGCCAATTTAAAACATTTACATTTTACTACCAATCAAAACAAATTACAATATTTTCTAATTTATCGTTCGTGTCTTTTTTTTTCTTTTGTATTTTTTTATTTCTAATTTCATTTTTAGATTTCTTGGTTGCAAGTTTGTTCGTAAATCAAGAGGTAATGTTAAAATAAATACCAATGTGATATATTTACATTTTCATTGATGCCAATTTAAAATATTTACATTTTGCTACTAATCAAAGCAAATTACAATATTTTTTTTAATTATCATTCATGTCAAAAATATGTGTGTGAATAATATTTTAGTTATTTTGAAAATAAATATGTGTTTCTATTTTTTTATCCTTGTATCCTTATTTTTGTATCCTTATTTTGCAGATTTTTTTAAACTTCTTTTTACATTTTCAACTTTCTTGGCGAAAAGTTTGTTCGTAAATCAAGAGTAAATGTAAAAATAAGTATTTCATTTTAAAATATTTGCAATTTACAACTTATCAAAACAAAAAAAAAATTTTTTTAATTTATCATGAGTGTAAAAAAAAATATCTGTGCGAATAATGCTTTATTTATTATAAAAATAAATGTCTGTTGATTAATTTTCTTTATTTAGGAAGGCCATTTTTTTTAATCGTTCTTTTGTAGATATTTCTTTCTTTCAACAATTGCATGGGAGCAAATTTTACAGATTTTTCATAGGATTTTTTTTGTTTGAAGTGATACATATTTTTGTACATATTTTTTCATTTTTGGATTAATAAATTTAATTTCAAATTAATGCAGATTATTACTACATAATGAATTAAACATAGCTGTAAATGAACTATCTAATCTGAATCCATCTAAAGGTACCTCCGGATAAAATCGAATTGATACTTCTTATATACGGAATGGGAGTTTAATAATTGTAGTGGTAGTGTAGTGCAGTGACCGGGTGAGCTGTATTAGGATTACCAAACTTTGAGCGCTAGTGGTGAGAACTATATTAAAATCACTTCACTTTGAGCTCTAGCCACGGGAGCTGTATTAAGATCATGGTTGTGTGCGTGGTTGATCCTGTGTTGCTTTTAGCAGTCGCGTGCGTACTGGCAACCGTTGTGTGCCATTGAGACTGAATAGCAACAGCGAGAAGAGGACAATGGCGCAGTCACAAGCAGCAAGTCAACTGATCAATGTGGACTATCCATCGAATTAAGCGTGTTCGAATTTGCGATACTGACAAGATAGGCGTGTTCTGATCACGTCCAAAGGTCATATGTGGGGCAAGGCTACCACATTGGTAACCCGGGTGTGATATAAACATGCCTACCTAAAATAAACGCCTGCCCCGATATAAACACGCCTACTTTGATGGATTGAACACTGCAAACTTTTATATTTGTGACTGTGGCATTGTTTTCCTCTCGCTGTACCTACTCAGTCTCGATCACTAATAACGGGGGCCTTTACGCACTCGTCTGCTAATAGTAACATAGGAGAGTAGGAGGGACCACGCACGCAACTGTGATTTTAATGCAGCCTTCGCGACAAGCACTCAAAGTCTGGTGATCTTAATGCAACTCTCCCGGCATCTCATAAAACAGCAATGAATTAACTAGTAATAGTCATTCACTAGTAATAGATCACACTAATAACGGGGGCCTTTACGCACTCGTCTGCTAATAGTAACATAGGAGAGTAGGAGGGACCACGCACGCAACTGTGATTTTAATGCAGCCTTCGCGACAAGCACTCAAAGTCTGGTGATCTTAATGCAACTCTCCCGGCATCTCATAAAACAGCAATGAATTAACTAGTAATAGTCATTCATTAAATTATATCCTAGATAAAAGCCTGGTGGTGCAGTGTAGTAGCGTAGCTACAGCTACACTTATTCAATTTCAATTCACTAGTATATAAGACATGTTAACTCGATTCTATCTGGAGGTACCTTTAGATAGATGAAAATATACATTGTCGGTAGCTTATAAATAATTATCATACGTTTTCATGTTTAAAATATGGAGAAACAAAAAAATAAATAAATAAATAAAAATGAAATATTTATTATTATAATTCAATTATTATTTTATTACCACCGAAGTAAATTATCCTCTGAAAGACAGATATGCATTGGAAAGTTCGTAAAAAATAAAAAATAATAGAAAAAACTTTACGAAACTTCCTCAAAGAATTACTTTGAGATTTTAAGTTAATAATATAAGCATGTAAACTGCATTATGCGTGAAGATTGTAATCTTGAACAATGTAATAAGCTTTGTTCAAGTTTGTATAAACTATTCAATAATTGTTTCAAACCAATAATTGTACCGCTAATTGCTTTAAAACACTCATTTATGATAAAAAAAGGTCTAAATATTTTGGAGAAAATCTTAAAAATTCTTTTAGTTTCAACAGCACTAAACTTTAACTTAGCAAAATTTCCTTGTCTTAGTGACTCAATTCACTAGTATTTAAAACATGTTAACAAAAGGTATCTTTACAATAGACTCTTGGGAAAAAGTATCTTTTTTGACGATTAATCCTTGAGTTGTATTTGATTATTTTTGACAATTATTCCGTTCGCGATTTTAAATGAAATGCCAATTTTCAAATATTTAATCAAACTGGATCTTCAACAGTGTGCTATCTCATTTCAATTTCTATTGTCTTACAGTAATCTGATTTGAAAATTATCTGACTAGTTGGTATGATGGTTAGTTTGCTTACTTTTCAAGAAGGTTCGGAGAAAAAATGAAGCTAATACTCTTGTTATTTTTAATTGTTTATCCTAAATAATTGCGTAAATAGATACATAGCATTTAGTCTAATTCTTTTGACGAATTTCAGATCTTTAAATGAGTGAAAATAATATATTTTCCCCTAAGCGAAATATTTGTTTAATTAAAATTCGTTTGGAGCATTTGAAAGAAAACGCAAATTTTAATAGTGTGAATAAAGACAGTTTTGTAAATTTTGGGTATTAAGTTTTTACAAAGCATTAGAAATATTTTAAAAAGTAAAAGAAATTTAAAAACTACTTGCATACTATTTTTGAAAATCAGTTCTATGAAATTCAATACTTCATTGCTATTTAAGTTTCTTTTATAAAAGATTTCTCAACAAGTCACCAACAAGAATAAAGAGATGCATTTGCTGTTGGGATGAAAAAAATTACTAAACATCTCTTTTCAGTTAAGAAAAAGGAAGAATTCTTTCCAGGAATTCCAAGGCAAGCTGAAGAACTGAGAACCAAGTATTTATTTCATAAGATTGAATGTCCAGTAGAAGATCAACTCGTACACTTATATATCTTTTAAGAGAAATCTTTTCGCTTCACTAGAGTTTGAATAGTCAGCATTACTCTAGGAGATTCTTACGAAAGAAATATCTCTGTAAATTTAAATCGAGATCCTTAATTATGTATTCAACTTCTCTGAATACAGATTCGAATTACCTAAAGAATGTTTTCTGTAGTTTTAAACATTTATTAGGTTTTAAAATATACATGTTAGGAAAAAAGAATGTTTTCTTAACATATATGTTTAAAAACTTCATTAAAAGTGAAGTAAAATGAAAAGTGCGCTAAAAAAAGGATAACTGAGAATAACTTTTGATCTAATGGTCGGATCTGTCGTTAGAGGGCTCCATCTTAAAGATTCGAGGCAGTGACGTCAAATATGTTAATTAATAAGTGCAAACGATATTTAAAGTTACGATATCAGACACAAAAACGTACTCTCTCTGAATAAACATATCTTTTTTTCAGAGGATTTGGAATTTCGAACCCCAAAATACTGGGGATAGCCATGATCGGGGAAACATGGTACCCATAGTTTGGTCAGAGGAGCACTACCAAAGAGCACTACAAAGTTAGAACCCTTTAATGTTAATTTGTGGCTGGGTGGCGCAGTTGGTTTGTCGTCGGCCTTCTGAGCCCAAGTCTGCGGGTTCGATCCCCGTTGACATATCATTTAAATAACGCATATTTTTAAATGACTAATTATTTTGTTTTGTTTGCATCATCTTTTAGATGATATAATAAATAGTAAAACCTCTTAAAACTTAATGCAATATAAAAGCTATACAGCTTTAAATATATTTCTGTTTAAAAATAAATAAAAAAATAGCTTGAGTTTCCAAGTAATTTCATTAAATTTTTTTTTTTTTTTTAACATTTTGAACTAAAAATACTTTAATCGACGAAAATGAAACAATTATAGCGCAAATTTAACAATGCATATGAATAATAAAAATAATAAAAACTGGTTCAAATAAATAAATATATTTTGTTAATTTAACTTTTTTAAACATATGGAAAGTTATTGTGATTTACCTAAAATAATCAAGGATTACTTTAGAGATCCGGTTATCTTCAAATGTTTTTAAATGATTTTTAAGCATTTAAATAACTTACTATTCTTTCGATAACATAAGTTATTCTAGCTTCATTGCGCATTTTAACTTTGTCCTTAAAAAACGCAATACATCTTTTATATATTGATTTCAAATGGAATTTTATTTTTCAAATTAAAATTGATTAGGTCACGCAATTTATTATAGCCTATAGCATTTCTTTAAAAAAATTATAAATTCACAGAAATAAACAGGAATGCATTTTTCAATATACATATGACAATTTTTAAAGCACTCCGTTCTTTTAAAAATCAATAGGAGCATATATCAAACATTATTTTCATAATGTAGCCTTTTATTTAATTATAGTTCAAAAATAGCTTTTTGCAATGCCCCAATGAATATATATATATATATATATATATATATATATATATATATATATATATATATATATATATATATATATATATATATATATATATATATATATATATATATATATATATATATATATATATATATATATATATATATATATATATGTATAATATTGGGTAAAGTGTTTTTCTAGAATTATGTATATAGTTGTGACAAAAATGAAAATTAGTTTTAAAGATCTTTTTCATTATTACTATGAAATTTTTCATAAACTACTTGTACATCATCTGAATTTGTAAATGGAATGAAAAATAATGAAGATGGTTGTTCGTTTCGAAAAAATTAATACGGTACGAAGATGGGATGTTAATTACGCAAATGGATGTTTCGCGATTTTGAATTATGTGATTTATTAGACTCTATAAATTAAATATGACGTTATTGAGTTTTTAAAGCGCTAATTCTAAGCTCTCTAAAATGACCAACCCTTTAATAAGCTTAAAAAAATGACAGACTCAAAAGGCAAATTTCCTTAGCTTAGTCATGAATATTGCTTTGAATATTGTATATATTTTTAATTAAATTCAATTTTAAATACTATGAGTTAAAATCATATAAACTATATATATTAATATTCCTCGCTTTTTTTCTATAATATAAATAATAGCTTTATTAAAAGAAGGAAAAAATGTTTATAGTTATTTTTCTTGATCACATATGCTTTATAATAATAAAAATATACTTTAAAAAAATAAATAAAAATTAAAAAATTAAAAATCAGAAAAATTAACAACGAAAATATATGATCTATCCATCAATTCATACGATTATAATCGAGAAAAATAGTGCTCTTTAATATTGTATTTAGATAGCCGAAGGAATATAGGTGAATACAATAGCGCTAGGAGCACCAAAATGGAGACCGCTTCGCTAACAAAATTTAATCTAGTAAAAACAACAAACAAAAATTAAAAAATTTTTACAATAAAACAGAAAAAAAAGAACGTATAAGCTTGGGAGTGAGAAAATATATGAATAATTAATACACCATGAACAACTTTTTATCTAATTATCAGATTTTCATGTACGAAGACTCATTCTTAATGGTTTGAGGGGATGACCACAAATATGCTGATTAGTTAGTGCAGACAATATTTTAAGTCATGAAATCAGACATAAAAATGCTCTTTCTCTGAATAAACATAGGATTCAATGGATTCGAATTTCTGACCCCCAAAATATAGGAGGTAGCCGCAATTTGCATTCTTGATTCTTAATACTCATAGATACGGGTTAGCCGCAAGATGGTCAAAGTAGTATGTTCAGGAGAGTAGTCGAACGATAAGACCGAAAGTTTACAGCGTTGAATAGTTTTAACCCCTTAATCTTAATTTTATTTTTTGATTTCTAAATGAATTGAAAAAATTTGGACGCGATTATAAAGTTTGTTTATACAAGGATGCCAAAAATTTGTTTTAATAATTCTTTTCTATTATTTTAATTTTTTTAAAATTAATAATAGTCGAAAAATTATGAACGGTAAGGCATAATTTTTTTTTACATAATTTTAAAGAATGTAGTTTTATACGGCAAAATACAAAATCGGCTGAAAAGTTTCTTTAGAAATCAAATATAAAAAAAAATATTGTAAAATTTAAAAATTCGCTCGATTTTTGGAAAATTTGTAATTTGCCATGTAAAATTACCTTTTTTAAAATGTTCCTCAAATTTGTATACCTTACAGTTCACAAAGTTTTTTACTGTATTTAAATATATTAATATAAAATATTAAATAGCTATTAAAATTATTTTTTTAGAATTATCTTAGGATAAATTAATTTTATAATTGGGTGCCAAAAGCTTTTTGACTTGCTTAAAAAAATCTTCAGGTATCGCAGACGAGATATTCAGAAAATAAATTTAACATTAGGGGAGTTCAAACTTTCAACCCTTTTCTGCACTAAACTATTGGGACCATTTTTCCCAGATTTCGGCTTCCCCAGATGTTTTGGGGTCAGAAACAAAAATCAGTCAAACAAGTTATGCTTTTTATGTTTTGTTAAAGAGAGAAAGTATAATTTCGTAACTTAAAATATCGTCTGCACAAACAAATTTAGTATATTTGTGTTTGCCTCCTCTAATCATAAAAATTGAGTTCTAGTACGTGACAATCCGATAAATAGATCAAAAGTTATTATAAGTTTCGTTCCTTTTGTGTATTGTACTTGAGTCCTACTTGCAAAGAAAGTTGCCACATTACGGAATATGAAATTAAATCGTAATATAGAGTATTTGGAAAATTCTTTAACTAAAACTTTTGAATCATGAAACTTTGAACATGGAATTCATTTAATTACACATTTATGAATATTTATTCATTTTTCGCTTTGATATTTCACTAATATAAACGAGAAAAAAAGTAATCTTATGGGGTAAATTTATATTCACAATCAATAATCTCGGAATATAAAAGTCCAAATTTATAATATTAAACTAAATATTTGAAAAGTCTTTCCATGTTTAAAATTTTGGGATGATGATAAAAAAGCTTCTTTTAAATAGAAACGTTTATTAGAATTTAGAATTACAATAGATATAAATGATTTCGTCTATCATATTTAAAAAGTTTTATTTGATAAAATAAGTAAGAAATCTGAAGAGTATCTTAGATAAATAACTCAGATAAAGGATATTAAATATGTGTAGCTATTAACGGTTTCAAATAGCTGAAGGGCCGAAGAAGATATTTCTCATAATATATGAAGTGAAATTCTCTTTTGTAGAGGAATATAAGAAAGAACGATTTAAAAATAAAAGAATGTAATCATAAATCATAAAGTACAGAAACAAAGTGAATAATTCTTTAAAGTATATTTAGGGTGTTTAATAATATAACAAAATTTCGATTTAAATTTGAACATTATCTTAATTAAAATATTTGATGATAATTATCAAGCATTTTGTTAAAAGTAAGAACAAAAATGTGTGTTGTTGAAATGGACATTGTTATTTAAATGAATTTTAGCAGCGTATTAAAGAAAAATATGAGATAAAAGGATAAGAGAAAAGAACTAAAAGCTGAAGTAAATTAAGGAAAATAATAAGTTTTATTTACAGCGCATAAGCTGCAAGTATATGCTCATATATACTTGTAAGCTCACACTATCCGAGAGTGCTTTCTAATATTGTATTCAAATAGCCGAAGCAAAATATATCGATACAATAGTATACCATTGTATGTATACAATATATATTGATGTATACCATTGATATATAATATTAGAAAGTAAGCTTTTTGCGGATTTATTCGTGTGAGCTGATGACAAGATTATATCTTTTCATTATTTTGTTTTCTGATTTTTAATTTTTTAACAGTAATAAAATTGTTTGAAAATTACTATTTTTAATTATTTTTCTTTTTACATTCTTTTGGATTTGATTTTATGTTCTTTTCTTTTCTCTTTTCTCTTTTTCATGAATCTTTATTATTATTATTAAATATATATAAAAGATTATTTGCTTTTATTTGCAAGATAATAAATATACTTCCTCAAAAATTTATATAATTATTACACACTTGAATAATTTCATCAATAAAACTTTAATAATTAAATTCAACTTTCCCTTTATGTGTCACATACGTATCGTATCAAATATTTGATGAAAGAAGAACTGATAAAAACAAGATATCGCAGAAAATCATTAAAATTTAATATCTAGCAATTAATATTTTAGAACACTCTAATTTACTAAAGTTTCGAGAACTCTTAATTTCAAAATAATCCGATCTATTGGAACACATTAAAATAGTAATTACATTATAAAATATAAGTAAATAATTACGGTTCGAGATATTGTTGATTTGAACATTTCTGTTAAAAATGTATTTTCAATTAGTTAGCAGTTAATCTTAATAAATCATGACTTCCCTCTTCAAAATTAACAGACGAATGACTTCGTTAATTGCAATTCAGACGAGTTTAATGAGTTTAAAAGTAACGTAAAAATATTCAGTTCAAGATACTTCAGAATTTTTACGAAAGTTGCTACGCGAATATTGTTGAATAAAGTGAATAACGTGTAGACTAACTTCATGGGAAATATAAAAAAACGCGGGAGGTTAAATTTAAGGAAAAACTATCATTAACACTGTGCTAAAGACGGAATACGATTCTTGCTTTAATTTGCAGTTTAATGTTCTCATTTCAAAAATGGAAGAATATATTTTTGAAATTATCCCAAGAGCTGTATTTTTCAATAAATGATTATTAGATTATTTCTCATTTATAATGAAAGATTCGAAATATCTCCCAATTTGTTAAGATTTAAAAATTTTGTTTTGTATAATAACTTTCTCGTTATATGTATATATACAGGGAAACCTTCAAGAAAGACCACCTCGGTGTAACGTCCTCCTATATTTACAACAACTTTTGGGAGGAACGGAATTTTTACCATAGACTTTGTGTTGAAGAAAACCTTTAAGAGAGACCATCAAAATCTCTTTTAGCGACCGGGAAACCCTTCGCACCAAATGCGGAAAAGGTCAAATACGGAAAAATAAAAATATATCAAAACAAAAAATATTAACAAATAAATAAGTAGATTTAAATGTATTTGCAATTTTTGTGAGTTATTTAGACAGCTTGTTTTGAAGATCTCTAAAAGAGATCCATTACCTTCAGTCAAGGTGCACTAAATGCGATGTTATCAATGATTTAGTTTTAGACCTGAAAGTGAAATTGGAAAAAAAAAATTAAGCATCTCAAACAAACAAACCTTTTCTCATCTCTTAAAGCTAACTAATTTTTATGATATAAAATTGAATGCAAACTTAAACAAAAACATAATAGTTCATTATTTTAAAATAGTTCTATCTTTCATAATTGGCAATTTTGTTTTTACACACAATTAGGAGTCAGTTTTATTCATCGATCCAACAATTTTTAATAATTTTTTTTGTTTTGTTTTTAGAAATCTTTATATCTTTTTTCTTGCTTTCTTTGCATTTTTAACTTATTTTTTGAGTTGTATGTACTTGCAGCGTATGCGCAGTAAATAAAACTTGTTATTATTTTTCTTAATTTTCCTCGTTAATCTCTGATTTCTTTTATCTTTTTGCGTTTATTACGTTAATGTATATATATATATATATATATATATATATATATATATATATATATATATATATATATATATATATATATATATATATATTTTAAATTAATTAAGTTTACATAATTTATTGTTCTCATTCTTGCCAAAATAAATTAATAAACTAGTGCAAGAAAAATCTTGCAACAACTAAAGTTTTATTTTTTTTCATTTCCCTTTCAAAAATTATGCATTATATATTTCATATTATTTCTATTTTAATCAATTTCATATTAAATAACAGAATATATATATATATATATATATATATATATATATATATATATATATATATATATATATATATATATATATATATATATATATATATATATATACTATATATATAATTCTAAAAGTAAAGATTTATCTAATAATTAGTGCGAATATTATGGCATTAAGTTATATTTGACGTTGGTTTCTGTAATTAGTTATTTAATTTTCTCCCTTATTACTTTTTTTGACTATACAATTTAATCCCTTTTTGAATGGATCAAGAATATAATTTTTATGTGGAAAATATTTAGATAAAAATATATAGTTTAATCTAGAATGCGCTTAAGAATAGATTAAATCAGAAAATTGTTCAGAGACGCTAGGTGCTGTAAGAGGATTACTTTGAGAATTAAGTTGATTGATATATTGATTTTAGAATTAACATGATTAAAATCTTTTAAAAGTTATTCCGGTGAAAATAATAAGTGCTTCGAATTTTTTTATGACAAAATTGGTTAGAATGAAGCTTTAAAGTGTTTAATATGTAAGTTTACGTTTTCATCGCATGCAATAAACTGTTTCATAAGGATTTATTACTTAGACATTTGTATTTCTAAAAAATATGCTTTTCACATTTTCTTTTTAAGAAAACATCAAATTTCTGTATAGTCTATAAGAAACGGGGGATAGTTGTACCAAACTGTCTATACTGTAAAAGTTCCGGATCAAACTACGGTATAAGCTGTGAAATCCAATTTTGTCGGAACATGTTACGGAATGAAAAATATGATATTCCGAATTGTTTAAAGTGATAATTACCTTAAAATTGTTGAATCACTTTAATTAAATAAACATTACTGTAAAAAGTATGATATATTTTACCGTGATAAAGGAATATTAGGGTAAATTGGATTTTACAGATGATGTACTCAAAGTGCCGGTACTTTAGATCTTAGTTTGACTCGGAATTCTTTACAGTGTAGGTAGATAAAAACAAGATTCGAACTTTTGGCTAAACTATTATTCTATTTATCAAAAATCACATGAAACTAATTGCAGACTGTGTTATTTACAGGTGAATGAAAGACTGGGTAAGCTATTTTTATTCTATTGTTTTAAATTGCTTGAAGATTGCGGTTATTTCAACATCTGATAAACATCGTTTAGCTTTAACTTTAAATCTGTATCATAGTTTTTGCATCCCATTTGGAATATTTTTAGTGAAGGCTATTTTTTGTTAATTTTTTGTTACATGAAATATTGCTTTTCTGCAAATACTAATATGCTATTTTAATAACAGCATAAGTCATTCGTGTTTTTTAAGTCAATTTTAGCTTGCAGTTAACAAGCACTCTATATGGCGCAAGACGTTAATATGAAGAAAAGTTTGTTTTATGGAAATGAAATGGATTTGTGACCTAATGTTTTAGTGTTTAAAAATTTATTCCAACACTGAGCTATCTGAGCATATAAAAAATTAAAGAACAGAGAATTGAATTGAGAATTTTGGTTTACCTTGAAATATCTCACGAAACTCGTGATTGTAAAACTATTTTTGTAACTTTTAAAATATTGTAGTTATTTATCTGTCCATAAGCCCAAACAATTCTTTACGGCAGGATGGTATATGTGGTTAAAAATTATAGCTTTAACTCAAGTGTAAGGCACATTAAGAAAAAAGTGTGATCAAAACTACCACAACATGATGAAATTCACCATATTTCTGGCTCTATGGGAGCATCAAAAAGCTAAGTAATTTTTACCGAAGCGCTTTGGGAATGATTTTTATGAAATTAACAATTAAAAATATGGTTTTATAATATGTAATAAAATTTAGTAAATGTTAAAAAATTGGTTATTTTATCGTGATAACTTGGAACATGGTATAAAAACCATTTAATCTGTTAAATTTATTTTACTAAATGTTATTTGTATTCTTACTAAATGTATGGTACAAAGAACTATAATTTTGAAAACCCGAATTTCTGGTAACCCTGCATGTATTATAAACGGAAAAATTACCAAATAACAGAATTTTTTTTATTAACCAAAATTAGTTTTTATTTTAAATTTATTTTTTAAATTACGTCATTATCACCCAAAAACGTTATTATCACACAAAACGGTAATGTTATCAAACTTTTTTCTCTTCCGTGGACTTAAATTGGGGATTTTTATTTTTTAAGTTAAATGAAGTTATCGAATAAAGCCAAAACTTAGTAAAAATACAAAATCAGATGGTATAAGAGGCGATAAATTATAGGTTAGGCGAAATTGAAATCCCAAGAATGTTACATACAGTGCCTCAATTATAAAGAATGAACAGATAAAGCCTGTATCAATGCACAGAAGCATTATCTAAGTTTTATTTGTATAATTCTGTTCTTAATTCAGATCAACTAATTAAATTTACTAAATGTTGCAAATTAAATAATCTCTAAATTAAATTCACAATAATTTGTGCAGAAAATCTTTCGATTGTTTTTTTTTTTGTCGTATGCCTGTTTAGGCAGTGGGGGTGCGATTGTTCCTGTTTTTCAGTGGCGCCATCTATGGCCAGGAATTCGATTTCTGCCGCGCCATTCACACAACCACAACCCGTTTATAGGGCGGGTCACATTCACACACAAAGAAGAAAGGACACAGAGCACAGAGAGAGAGAAAGAAATATCCATGTCTTGCCCGGGATTCGAACCCAGGACCTTTCTGATGCAAGGACAGCTCCCTGCCCCCTGCACAGGCCGGTCGGCATTCGATTAATTTAATGATATGAACAAATATTTCTGAGGAAAAAGTTTTTTTTTTTAAATTCTTTAAATATCTCCCTGACTATCCGATGAGGTTGGATAAAACTGGATGCTAGTATACTTTAAAAATATAATTAATTTGCTCTCAAAAAATTAGAGTTTGGATTTTTGGAGCTAAGCAGCAAATTCATCTGGAGCTAAGCAGCAAAAATAAAGCTGTAAAGCAATTTTATTCACGCAGCTGCACATAGGAAAAAAAAGAAAACTTAGAACTTATTTTGTCTAATTTTCCCCTGTTTTCAAATGGAAGTTATTATAACAAGTTGTAAAGCTATTGTATAAGGAACTTTAAAAAGGCTTTATAATATTAATTATATTAGCTTTCAGAAAAATAAAAATCTTAAAATTTGGAAAAGTCATAAAGCGATAACAGATAATAATGAAAATTTATAAAAAAGAAAAGTATTGGCAGAAACATTCTAAAAATATTAGTTTATTATTACAAATATTAAAAAGTATTACAGAGAATTTTTTTTCCTTCAAAATATTTTGTAATATAACTATTATTATGCTATACTATTGTCCACTTGCACAACTCCTTTTACAAGTTGCTAACATACAGTATTAATAAACAAGCAAAATTAATTTCACTTATTAAATTAACTTGTTTCTTATAATCTGATTTTTCCCCTTTACAAAGCAATTTTGAAAATCTTCCTAAAATTAGCACGCAGAAGAATGTAAAGTATGAGAATTTTCTTAACCAGCAATGATAAGAATAGACTTTTTCATCGTAAGTGCACTATTTTTCTTCATACTCTTTCGTCGCTGTTTAATTGCCTTCACTTTAAAATATCCAACATAAGCTCTAAGTCTGAAAGTTCGCCTCTATGCAAAAGCTACCCTATTACATTTTTCTTTAAAACTAAAATACCTATTCTTATAGAGAAAATGTTTAATGAAAATCCTTTTCGTTTAGTTCATAGTTTGAGAAAGATTAAAATAGAAAAAGGTCGTTGCTGCGAAAGGCTGTAAAAGGATTAATTTGTGGACAAGGTTGATTGATATATTGATTTTGAATGCGGCATATATATTTAATGTCTTTAGTTAAACATTAAGTTAAACAAAATAAAAAGTAGAGGACTCTGTTTATTGCTAGACAGTAATTATATCGTCAGATCTAAATGAGTAATTTATCTCAGACTCTTTGGGAGAAGAATGCTGTAAATCACACTTTTCAACTGCTCATTAATTAAGAATTAACAAACTTTATTTGAAGAAAATGTTCCATTAAAGTGATAATTTTTTGAAAAGGAGAAAATTGTCTTTTGAAAGGAAAAAATAAGTATTTATATATTATAAGTGAGTTGTTGCTTTAGAATGGCGTTTTTATTTAGAAGAACTTTATTATATCGCTACTTTATTATATAGAACTTTATTATAAAGAACTTTGTTATATCTTTCTAAGGGATATTTATAATTTTTATATTAAAATTTTCTCGCATTTTTCAAGTTCGATACACAGTTTTAGCTCTGGTTGTAATGACATTTGTATACTCAAAAAGTAGACTGTACAGAAGAGTCAGGCTTACTTAAAAAGCACACATAACATTTTAGGAAAAAAACCATTTTTAGACATTTAGCAAGGCAAATTACTACGTAATAACGTCTTATAAAACAACCTATGATAAAATACAAGTCTTGAAATTTTAATTTGAAAAACTGCCAAATATATAGTTACATAATATATCCGAAAGTTTGCAACTGTACAAAAGACTACCGAATTACATTTTTCTTAAAATTTAAAATACTTATTAAGAAAACGTTTAATAAAAATCTTTTTCACTTATTTTATGGTTTGAGAAAACTTAAAACTGAAAAGGCTGTTATAGCAAAAGTTTGTACGATGATTAATTTGTGGATAAGTTTGATTGATATATTGATTTTAAATATGATATAAATACTTAATATCTTTAAATAAACATTAGGTAAAAAGAAAAAAAATTGAGCTTTGTTTATTGCTAGATGATTATTATATCATCTGATTCACACGAGTAATTTATTTCAAATATTAATTAATGTCAATCTATGATTAATTAATGTCCACAGATGAGTATAAATCAAGGTCCTCCTAAGCCTGACATTTTACGTGGATATCAATGAAAAGCTTACAAACGTAATTTGACGATAATTTCGAAAAATGTTTCACTAGAGTAAAGTTATGATTTTATTTTAAAAAGTCATTAGTTTTCTTTTCTTAAAAATTAAACAGACAATAAGTAACATTTCATTCAAATAAATTACGTAATATTTTTAACCCAAATATTAAGTAAAGCAATAAGTGAATAATTTTTTATGCTATTTAATAATTTTTTAACCCTACGAAAAGGAATTTTCATTTTATCAAAAATTATAAATAAACCATTCATAAATTACTGAAATCATTAGAAATTTTAACTGTGTTGAGAAATATTCATTTAGAATAAGGAAGTTGCAGTAAAATGTCCCAATAAATTTATTTGTTAACAATCTTGATTAACATATCGATTTTAAATGCGGCATAAATATTTGTCTTTAATAAACATTAGGATAAATAATATAAGAGGGAGATAAAAAGTGCGAACTAATTTATTATTAGATGGTAATTACATTGACTTATCTACAAGAATAATTTATTTCAGGTGGCGTGTTCATTTTGAAAAAAAATATTCTAAATTGCATGCTTAAGTTTTTATTAATTAAGAGTTAACAAACTTTATTTAAAGATAAATGCGAAAAGTATTCTACTATATTTCATTTTTATATACGTTAAGTTGTCTTTATCAAAACCGAAGGAAGATAATAACAAGACTTTGTATTATTGTTTTATATAAAACTTTGCTTTTTTTTATCATTAATTTCGTGAAGTTAGATCGATAATATACGTAAAATCCTTACCGAAAAAATTATATAAGTAATGTGTTATTTTTTCCCCCTAAATCACTATTTTTATTACACCAGTGCCAGTAATAAAATAAAGAATTTATATTATTTCTCGGTTTCTCATTAAATTTTTTATTAATATACCGTATGTTATATTTAATAAACACTCACTTACAGAAAGTATAATATAGAAACATATTTATTTTAAAAGTGATATTTAAAAAGACTACTTACATTTAAATAATAAGTTTAATAAAATTATAAATTTTCACACTCCCTTAAAAATAAATGATAAAATTTATAAAATTCGATAGTAAAATATAGATATAAAATTCGAAAATCTCTAAAATCTCTTGCCGATTGGTCACTAAAAGTATCACTGATTGATTTTTGTTATTCAGTCTGTCTGATATTTTCGTGCAATTTTAACTATAATATTGTGCTCAACCATATAGTATATATCATACTGTGCGTACATATTACCATATCATACTGCGAGCATACCAACAGTAATAAAAAATTACTTATTAATGGATAGGAAATTTTTGAATGATCTTGAAATGTAAGAAACAACTTAAAAAGTAAGAAACAGTGTCACAAAAAGTAGGTAAATTTAATATTTTTATGCCTATTCTATAGGCTATTCTGCCTACCATATTATGGCGCACGAAGGAAAAAGTTTCCACAGGCTAGTATACAGAATTCAAATTATAAGAGATTAAATTTACGTTATTAATACGTTATTAATAAATATACGTTTACACTCTTACTATTATTAGCATTTAAAAATGGTAACGATTAGAATATGAAAAGGAGAATACAATTAAAGTAGAATCTTAATTTCAGGAGAGTCGTTCCAGTCAGGAGAATGTTATTTTCACATATTTCACCATCTCAGATAGCAAGTAACCTTATGGCAAAGGTTGTATTTGCGGTCTCTTTTGTTTCAATTAATCAAGTTGACTGGTTAATCATTATTCCTACAAAGTAGAAATGTTAGAATACCAATCTTATCTTTTAAAGATGGAATGAAGGCAATAATAATCTTTATTAAAAATCGAATTACTCAGCTTTTATTAAGATTTATTTAAATGAATGAATGGTCTTAATTAATAAAAAAAAGAAAAATTACAAAGTCAAGCAGTTCTTGAACGAATTAGTTCAGACTTTGGATTTTGTCATTAAAAATTATAGTTTTTAATTTAATTTTGTAATAAATTGTAAATATTGATAATGAATAATATATTATTGATTATCAATACAGATCTTTTTCCCTTTATCATTGAAATAAATTATAAAAAAATAATTTATCATCATAAAAAATATATTTTGCATAAAATTATCTTTGAATAAAAAAATGATGCATAAAAAAAATGTAATTGTGTGCATATTATTATTTCTTTTATTAGCTTATTAGTTCCAAAGCTATGAGGAGTTACGCAAAAAGTCAAATTAAAATTAATGGGTCTTTCGACCGCTCCCATGATTAAGTTATTGGGGGCATATTTTCCCGGTGGTTGAAGACTTTTAAAGAATAAAAATCTGAAACTGAGAGGAAAAAGCACTGTTTTTTTCAAAAAACAAAAATTTTTTTGTCTGATTTCAAAACTTAAAATTTTGTGAGCACTTAAATTTTTTTATCACATTAGATTATTCATTTGAAGCATACAGATTGCATTTTAGTATACGTTTTAATACGTTTTCATTTAGTATAATCAAACAATTGGATCAAAAGTTATTTAAGTAATCTGTATTTTATCTGAGAATTGATTTAAAATTTTTTTTCAATAAAATTATGCAAATGTGTGACAATCTAAAGCATTGTTTTTTGTTTATGAATCAAAATTGTAAAAATTTTCTTAAAATAACCCATTTCGTTCCTATTTTTTAAAAAAATTTTGCAATTTGTATAAGATCCCACTAAATAGATTTACCTCCAGTAGCGCCATAAATAAAAGCTTTATCTCATTAATCAGAGCCTCTTCACTTTTAACAGAAATCTCGAATCTCCAATGAATAAATAAGGTATAATATGATGCACCGCCTAATGACACAAAAATCACTACCTTAAATTGAACAAAATCTTGATCATGTTAATGATCGACTCTGAATTTGATGACAACATCAATTTATTACTGTCTATAAAGTGCTGAAAGCAATCAAAATTGGTAGACCGGTAAATATTTGATATCACTTCGCAGGTAGGTATCAGATTTATTTAATGAATCTAATAAGATTGCATACCTCAAAATAAGATTTATTTTATTGTTTGTTGGAAAATAAACTTACCAAAGCTTCTTACACGATAAAGTAACAATTAATTTGATTTGAATGATTTTAAAATACAGTTAGATTGAATTTTAAAATAAAATTTAGATATAATTGTGTTCTGAAATATTGATTTTGTGAAAAATCATAATTAAATTTGCATTACTTTTATTATTTTTCTATAGAATAAACAGAGGAGAGGGTAACCGTGTTTATTTAGAAATTTCCAGTAAGAATTTATATTAATTTTAATAACATATTTGAATAAAATAAACAGTGTTGTTTGTTAAAATTCCAAAGTGAAACATTTTTATAAGGTTTTCAAAGATTACGAACTTTGTAAAATTAATTGTTTAAAAGTGATTAGAATAAAAGAGAAACAGAATCCAGAATTTTTGATCCAGATATAATAATCCAATATAAATAGTTTGTAGGTGTAACCTTATGTATACGAGTATTAATTAAATTGTATTAAGCTTAAATTATTAAACAAAGCATGAAAGTTCAATTTTTCTAAATATTCCTCATTTTTTCTATTTCATGCGACTAAAATGGGAAAACCAGTATCCGGGGGTATACTCGGGTACCCTGCCCCTGGGGATTATATCAGGGGACTGGTCGTCCAGGTTAGGGGTTGGGCGTGGGGCCAACCTACCGGTGGTCTCCTTCTTTTCACGTAACCCATTTCAGACCTAAAAGATAATTAATGATGTGCACCTGTGGCACCGAGGGTCCGTTTGTAGAGGGGAGGGTACTATTTCCATAGAGGGATTTTATATAGGGGACAGAATACTTTTCTCCAGGAAAACAACTTGAAAGGGAAAAACATTTTTCCCTTACCATCGTTCAATTATACTTTCGTTAACATATACCATTCACCTTTTTTTTGGAGCCTTTTTCGAAAATGTCAGAGTTAAAATATATCAAATCTTCCAAAAATGGTTATCTTTTGCTTTACAAAAACTATCTCTTCAATATATATCGAAAATATAAGGGCGACACAATTTATTGGCGATGCGAAGATAACAATTGCAAGGCAAAATTAATATTGAAAAATGGTATCGAATTTATACGATTATTATTTTTTAAACATTAATATTTCATTTTAATATTTTTGATATAATCTATTTTTGATATAAATATAAGAACAAAGTGAAAATTTAATTTAAAAAAAACTCATTTGATTAGGGCCGTAAGCAATAGTCTGTGTTATGAATCACATATTTAATAGGAAAATCGTTCATTCATTTTATACAGTAAACAGACATTCAAAACAACTTTTTAAACTATTAAACATATTGCTAATTTATTAATAAATTTATTTTTATATCAATTTTAAAATACAAATCTTTACGTAAATTTAAAAATTTAACCTGTAAATTTATACATGCCATTTAAAAAACAAACAAACTGAAATTTAGCTACAACTTAGAAAGTTCAATCAAAATAAAATTTTCTCATTTAGAAAATATGAGATTAATTCCCTGTTTAGTTTATAAGACAATCTATTCTTCTCAAAAATGGTAAGGACAGAAATAATTCCTGCAATTTGTAAATTTGCAAATTAATGAACGTTGTTTGAACAATTAGAGAACAGTTAAATATCATAACTGAAACATATAATTTAATGAATACTGTTCTAAAGTTAATACAGAATAAAAATTTATTAATTTAGAAAATATTGCATTGACTTACAGCTAATTAACTGTGCATATTCCTGCTAAGAAAGTGGTACAGATAGATACTCAGTGTTTTGCATTTTTAAAAATGAAACATCTAATTCTTCTAATTATGAAGATGGCTTCATGACGATTTCTTTGATAATGAAAAATAAAACTAAAGTAGTTTCTATCAAACTAAAGAGAAAAAATGAAAGACGTAAAAAAAAAATATTGAGCAAAAAAAGTTTATTAAGTTTAAGTTAGTATTGATTTTTTAGTTAAAGTTACTAATCATTAATATAAAAGTGAAAATAAAAAAACCTAGAATTGGAAATCATAATAAAATTTATAAATTTTTTGAACTAAAAATTACTTGTCTCCTTAACAGCTTTATGCTTAAGTATATGATCAATCAGTTTTATACTTATAACAGTTTTAACTTAATTTTATGATAGATTAAAAAACTGTTGAAGTGTCCTATAACAACTCTATGTATGCATTAAATTTCACAAACCTTATAATTATTATGCATAGAATAACTGTTGATGACTTGTATTCTTCGCAAATAAAAATAATATATATTTTACACACTAAATAATGGTAAGTGCAATTACGAAAATTGTCTCGTAGATAAAATGCTTGAGGTATTTTGTATTAATATATATTATGCAGAATTTATGTTTACATAACTTATCAAAAACTATTAAGTAACTATAATGTAAGAAATGAGCCTAAATTTTTTTAAATTGAATTTTGTTTTTTTACAAATTTATGAAAAATATTTGCATTTAATAGATAATTACATAAAATTTAGAGCAT
Source organism: Parasteatoda tepidariorum (assembly GCF_982258835.1). Classification (NCBI taxonomy): domain Eukaryota; kingdom Metazoa; phylum Arthropoda; class Arachnida; order Araneae; family Theridiidae; genus Parasteatoda; species Parasteatoda tepidariorum. The sequence goes on from NC_141765.1 coordinate 19,837,038, forward strand.
TGATGTTAGAAACATTAATATTTGAAGTTATTGAAGTATCAATATATGGATGTTTTAATTTGCAATCTTTCAATATAGGTACTTTTAAAAAATTGAAGTAATTTCAGTGAGTAACTCATGAAAGATGGCTTAATAAAGTTTCATACCATATAATTTTTTTTCTTCATATTCAGCAGATTTGAAGTATCCTGCCTAAAATTTACAATTTTAAAATAAAAACTAATCGTTGTAAATTCATTATTAAACTATGTTTATTTTTCTCTTAAAAAAAAGAAAAAAAAAGAAAAAAAAACTGATATCTAAAGTCACTAAAATACATTAATATTAAAGCAGAAAGGAAAAAGAATAAAAATTATAAAAATTTAACGAATAGAAAAGAAGATTAATAAAGCAATTTAAAAAAAATTGTATTCTAACACAGAATTTTTTATTATAAAACTAAAAGTATAAATTTATGAAATATGGACTATGGACTTATGAAATTTGGGCTTATTATTTTCCTATTTCTATAGGAATATAATTAATAATTTTTACCACGTTAATAAAAAATAAAGATTAAGTAAATGCTAAGATTTCGTGCAAAACTACAAAAATTAATCACGAAATAACTATTAAAAGCAAAAGAAATGTAATTTTCTTACAATATATTAAATTTTATTTTTGTTGTACTTATAACTACATAATTTTATTCATTATTTTTAGTTCTTTACATTTCATCTAGCTTCCTTTTTCAACTTTTAAGATAATACTATATACACTCATTCGCAATAGACTCGACAGTAACTACATAGGAAAATTGTGCTCAACATGAACAAGTAGTGCTGTTTGTCATATTATGTTGCTATGAGGCTCAATAACATAACACATATTAGCAAATAGCCAATTTTTAGTTATAAATTTTCTTAATTAGGGATTTACCATGTAAATGCATTTTTCAACTTTGTACAGGTTAATAAAAATGTTCTCTTAGTTATCATATGGTTACAACATTACTATACAGTCTGTTAAAAATAACATTTAAATAAATTTATTGTAAACGAAAGTTGGAACAATTTGCATTGGACATCTAATTAAATAATTTAAAATTTTTATGTAACAATCTGTTTGTCATTAAAAAAATAAACCTAATAGCCTATCATTCTCAAGCTTTCCTCCAGGTTACATTTCAACAAAACAAGTGACAAATAGTACTAATCTTTCAACTCTGATGTTAGAAGCAAGCTATATAAGAGTCTGCCATACTAAGAAAACCCAAAATGTGCGTTTTTTTAATAAAAACGTGATAAATCATTGTTTCAGTTATTATGTGTTAATTAATATGTTATTTATTATATATTTATAAATTACTCAGCCAGTCGCCAACTCTTGTAATTGCTTCGCAATCGCCTCATTGCTTCATATTCCTTAAAGACTGATATTTCCTACAAGAGATCGAATATTTTGTTTTCAAAATATACAATCATTTTGTTAACATGTTAATCATAACGATTAACTTGATTTGAAATGCAATCATGCGAACTTGATGAAAAAACTGTACCTAATGAACAGAAAGTGAATGATTCAACAAGAATTAAAAGATAGGTAATTTTATTTGTTGACGAAACTTAGAAACTTCAAGCTTCAAGATATGATGGGAAAACAAACTTTATATATAGTGATTAGAACAGTTTCCTATTTAAATTGTTATAAGTTTTACTGAATTTGGGACGCAAAACAAAATGTAATGCAAACTTAAAAGTAATAAAAAATTAGCGAAATAAGCTTTCAAAGTCTTAAAAAGCTAAATAATAAGATAAATATTATAATTTTTGTCCTCTTATATTTATTTTCCGCTTTGTCTTATAATTTTTAAACAACATGTAAGGTTAAATTGAACACCCAAAACAGCGTGACGAATTTTTAATATATAAAGATTGTATATTAATTTTGTTTAAATAATTTTTATTTTCCATAACAGATCAAAAATGGGACGAGATTCTAAATAAATTAGTAATCCTATTCCCTCATTAATTGTGTAACAAATTTTTCCAAGTTATCTTCATGCTAATTTGAGTTTGCATTAAAGCCTAGCTAGTTAGTTAATTATTTTGTAATTAGTTGCATCTGTCCAATATAAATATTTTCAAATTATTAAGAAAATTATTTTTTAAATCAAAGTTATAAATTTAAGATATTTGATTATTATTATTTTTCTTTTAATACTTTAAGTTATTTCATTTCACTACTTCATTAATAATATTTCCCTTTTGCTGAAGAACAAAATTATTTTCTTATCTTTAACTACCACACCTGCTCGACCCCACCCTTTTTTCCATTTTGACAGTTTAGGTTAAAAGAAGTTTTGGGCAAATGAAGGTGGAACCCAACTTACCCACCCTGTGAAAAAATCCATTGTTCAGAAATCGCAAAGAGTAAATATCTGAATCTACGTGGACGACATGGATTGGAAACGGATTTGAGAATCGGAACCTGGAATGTTCCTACACTCGATAGGAGTGGAACACTTAGAAATTAAGTGATGTTTTTGACAGGCATAGAATTGACATTCTAGCCATACAAGAGATTAGATGGCTAGGACAAGTCATCCTTGAGAAAAGGAGCTGTAATGTATACTACAGTTGTCAGGATGCGCATCATCACTTTGGTACTGGTTTCATTGTTAGCAAGAGACTACGTCATGGGATAATTGAATTCATGCCTGTAAGAGAGAGACTCTACAAATTGCGTCAGTAAGCAAGAATCAGAACCTCAGTATTATGAGCATACATGCACCAACAGAGGACAGAGATGACCATGAAAAGAATTTTTATCAACTATAATTCTTATCAACTATTGGAGCTAACTTTTGATGCATGCCCTCAGAGTGATATAAAATTAGTGGCTGGTGACTACAATGCAAAAATTAGCAAAGCTTGAATAAGACCATTTGTTGGAGGTCAAAGTCTACATGAAGAGTGTAATGATAAAGGATAACAGATTGACTAATTTTGCCTCAGCAGGTAATCTGGGAAGTAGACGTATTGTGTTCCAACATAAAGACATCCACAAGATCACATGGAAGTCCCCATATGGAAATTCCTGTAACCAGATTGATCATGTACTTATTGATTTAAGACATATGAGTAGTCTCCTTCATGTACGCAGTTATAGAGGAGCAAGTGTTGACTAAAGATAGATTATAGGTTTAATAACTTTACATATTTGTTAGAAAATGTAATCCAGAAAACACTGTGTGCCAGAAGACCTTAATGTACTTCCAGAAAAGACTGACATTAATAGGTTAAAGAAATGATTATAATCATGAAACGTACTCCATATTTATCAACGCATTTTTTAATGGTTATAAGTTTAAGCAAATCACTTATGCCTTATTAAATAATTGTATTATATTTTCAATGCCGTGAGTTTCAGAGCATTTTTTTGTATTTTTTCTTCAGTAAATATCTTCAAGAATTGATTATTTTACCAGACTTAAACAGTTTTAAAACTATTGTTATTTGCTTTGTAAATAATTGTAAACTTTAGTAAAAACATTGATTTATTTTTTTAAATTAAATAATTGAATGAAATTCGTAATTGATATGTCTATAAATTATTATTATAAGAAAATTTATTTCTTATCCTTAAGTAAATTGATTTATTTTTAAACCATATCTTAAATAACAATTTTAAAAAACAGCTATATTATGTTTTTTTTTAACTAATATATTTGTTCCTAAATCAAGAGAAAAGAAAATCTGTATATATGATCATCAAACTTAAATATAAAATATATTTTGAGCTAATTAAAAGGCAATTCTTTCTTAAAATTCTTTATTCAAATTCTTGTAAAGAAAAGAGTAGATTTACTAGGGAAATTCTCCTGGTAATTATGATCAGAATTCTGCAATTTGTATTTATAAACTTAATTAAGGCATAGATTAGTTTTATTTTTATAAATAAATAGCTAAATAACTGATAAGCCTTAAAGAAGTAATTTAAACGAGTGCACTAGGGAAGCTCTTGTGGTAATTATCACAAGAATTCAGCAATTTACATTTATAAGCTTAATAAAAACATGTATGCATATTTTTTAAAATTAAATAAATGGATAAAAGTTGTAACTGTTAAGCCTTTAAATTATTATTATAAGAAAATCTTATTTTCTATCCTTGAATAAAATGATTTATTTTCAAAAAATATCTTAAATAGCTATTTTAAAAAAAGCTAAAATGTTTTTTAAATAATATTTACTTTTATTTAGAAAAAATAATCTTTGTTTTGAGGAAAAATTAAAGAAAATATTTGATCTTGGAAAAAACAAATAATAGCAAGTACTATACAATCTTATTTCCTAAATTAAGGCACAGGGAAATTGATACACATGGTCCTTAATCTTTGCGTATTGTAAAATATAGTTAGAGCTAATTAAAATGGAATTCTTTTTCAAAATTATCCCAAGGAAAAGCGTAGTGAGGAGTAATTCAAACGAGTTCACAAGCGAAATTCTCGTGGTAATCATGATTAGAATTCTGCTATTTCCATTCATTAACTTTAATAAAAACGTAGATTTTTTTAAAAAATTAAACAACTAAAAAAATACTAATTGTTAAGCATATGAATTATTATTTTAAGAAAATTTTATTTTTTATCCAAGAATAAAATGATAAAGTTTTTAAAAAAATATTTTAAATAACTATTTTAAAAAAACAGCTAAAATGCACTTTTTAATAATATATTTACTCCAATTTAGAAATAAGGAGTGAATAGCATGCTTTCAAATTAAAGAAAATATTTGATATTGATAGAAAAGAAATAAAATCAATTATTATACCATCTTATTTCCTAAATCAAGGCAAAAGAAAATCTGTACCCAGAAATGTCAATCTGTGCGTAATGTAGTTTGAGCTAGCTCAAAATATGCAATTCTTTCTTAAAATTCTTGGAAAGAAAAGCGAAGGGGTGAGTAATTCAAACGAGTTCACTTGGAAAATTCTCGTGGTAACTATTATCAGAATTCTGCGAGAGGCAGCCGTTTAATCGATTTTGATAATTTAACACTAATGTTGTATATTTTACATATAAAAAAAGCAGTTTAGATTATAGATTTAAGAACTTAATATATTTGTGGGAAAATGTATCAAGAAAACACTGACATTGTATAGTTGCTTTGTAAGTCATTATAAACTTTAATAAACACATAGATTTTTCTTTTTAAAATTTAATTAACTAAATAAAAATCCTTTTTGATAAGCCTATAAAGTAACATTATAAGGAAACTTAGATAAATGATTTATTTTAAAAATATAACTAACATATGTTTTTAAAATAACATATTTACACCGAATTAAAAAAAATAATTTAAAATCAAAGGAAATGTTTGATATTGAAAAAAAAGAAAAAGAAATAAAAGCAATTATTATACTATCTTATTTCCTAAATCAAGGCAAAAGAAAATCAGTACACAGGGTCGTCAATCTTTGCGTAATGTAAAATATAGTATGAGCTCATTAAAATGCAATTCTTTCTTAAAATTCTTCGAAAGAAAAGCGTAGTAGGGAGTAATTCAAACGAGTTCACTAGGGAAATTCTCGTGGTAATTATGATTAGAATTCCGCAAGAGGCGGCCGTTTAATCGATTTTGATAGTTTAATCTCACGTGGCGGTAGAGAAAAAAACACAAGACGGGGAATCGGAGGGAAAAACCCTCAACAGTCAATTTCTAACTTAAAGAAATCTTTAGATCAAGCCTGCACTACCAATTAGAATGTGGTTTGAAAAAAAAAAATTTAAAAAGACAAGCATTATTTTTACTTTAGTGGTTCTTTCTTGTCATTATATGAAAGCAGGTGGATTTACTAACGAAACGCCTCGTTTCAAGCATTTTCTTAATTGAAATTTTAAAATTTACATACTTGCGTTAACGTAAGCTGTCGCACGGAAATAATTACTCGTATGTTTACTGTCTTGTAAAATGTTCCTAAAGGATGATGTAAGTGCGGCGCTAACCGGATGGCTGCTCTGTGTTGTATATTTTATTTGATGTTTAAGTGAGCTGGTATTAAAAAATTGCATCTTACCCATGCGGAAATGAAGTTAAAAAATATAGCTATAGAAACGATGAAGATAAAAGAAAAGAAAATGTTAACGCTTCGCTGTAAGGCGGCATTGTTGCTTTCAATTAATTGGTTTTATGAAAAATCACCTTTGCGAGAAGAATAGAATGTTTTGAACTCGAAAGAAAAGTAATGTTATCGGTATTAAATTTTTCTTTGGGAAAGGAAAATCAAATATGAAAGCAATGTTCTTGTCTGTTAAATGATCCAAAATTTATCGACTGATAAATTTCAGGTCTAAAAGAAATCAAATAACGGGTATTTTTACGCTCCATGAGGTCCAAATAAATTCATACACAGTATTTTGTTTTAAATATGTAGAATAAAAAATCAAGTTTGATTTATTGTCTTATAGTATTTGAAAAACAGACTAAATAAAATATAAATATATTTATGGCAAAAAAAAATTTGTAATAGATGCTCTCAAGTTGCCTGCCTTGTTTATTTTTTAGAATCTGTTACAAATATTAAAATTTTTTTAAGACGTTGAAAGATGTTATTTTTTTAAACTTAAAATAAATTTCAAAATCAATTTTTAATTCAAATCTAGTTCAATTTCAAGTTTTAATTTAAATTTAAAAGGATTAAAGTAGCATTTTGAATGAAATTGAAATTCTGTTTTATTTTTTTGGATCTTACAAAATAATTGGAATATGTATTGTTCAAATGAATTAAAAATATGTAATACTTATTTATTAATAAGATTGAAAAAATTTCAACGAAAAATTTTGTTTTTCAGGCTTACATAATTTTTTCTATTTCTTAGAGTAATTTTGAAAAATTCGACAGAAATTGTTACTGAAGCATTGAAATTGGAAGGGTGATTTTTGGTTAAATAATAAATAATTTACAGTTTAAAATGGAAAATATTTAATGTTTAAGATAAAAAATAAATTAAAAGAAGATGGATTTCCTTACTGTTTGAAAGGAGAAATATAAATTTTTATCTAACGAAGATTAGAAATGTTTAATGTCGTGTTTTTGAATTTTCTCTTTGCAACAATAAATGATTACATTTCAGAAACATATTACAGTCGAAATTTAGACAAGAATATATTCAAAAATTTTAAGAAAATTAGTTTAATTAAAGCTGTTATTTTTTTTTAAAATTAGTTCGAGTACTGTCATCGTGATCAAATTTAACCAACTTGCAGTGGCGTTAAAGTCTTGGGCCAATATATTGCTATTTTGTTATTTTAAGATAAAATGAAAATTATTTGTCTCTCAATAGAATATAGCTTTTTACGTGTCTTTTTTAAATGAGTTATAGACATTTTTAAAGTAATATATATAAATAGTGAAAAGGCGAAAAAGTTATAAAAATATTGTTTGGTTGGTTAGTTTATCGCCAAAGTATGTTATTTTACATTCGTTTAATTGATGTCATATTGAAAAATTCTTTTTTTCAAATTTTGTTTATAACTATGTTATGTGTATGGCATACAAATTAAGGTATAATTAATATTTGTATGTGTTAGGTTACATAATTACAATTCTTCTAAAAATAATAATTTTAGAAGTACATCAATTAAATTATGTTTATGGAAAATGTTACTGAACTATTGTTTTATCATTTTATGGATAAAGAAACATATTCTAAGCAATTGAATGTTTAGATAATTGACATTGTTTACTTAATGCTATAGGTAATAAAAATCCCTTTAATTAGCGATAAAAGTATTACTTATAATAGCTAAAAGTTATTAATAAAGTCACTCTAAGTATTAAAATTAAATTAAAAACTATGCGTATTTTAAGTTGTATTTAAAATTCCACCCTCAAATTGAGAAGAATTTCTTGGGGAACAAGTAACACAAGTTTATTTAAATTATTTTATATTTACTACAACAAACATCGAACAATGGGAGGCATATTTTCTTATCCAAGTAAATAAAAGATTAAACTGTTTTTCTTTGTTGCCTTACTTTAAAAAATCTACTTTTGAAAAAGAATCCATATAAAACGGGAAATAAAATTGAAATAAATTTTTACATCCAAAAGAAAAGAGTTCATTTCATATTTTCTCGCAAAAGTAACGACTTTTTTGAAAATGTTTTAAGTCTGGTTAAATAATCAATTCTTAAAGATATTTCCTGCAGGAAAAATACAAAATATGTTTCGAGGCTCAAGGCATTGAAAATATAATACAATCTAATCCCTCTAACAAAGTAAAGCAGAGATGATTTGCTTATACTTATTAATTTTAAAAAATGCATTGGTAAATATGTTGCAAATTACATCCTTTTTAGCTAAAAATCATTGATTATTTAATATATGAAATTACATAAGTAAGTAAATAATTAGGATTTTTCACCATAAAATTCTTTTTAAATTTTAGAGCTTATCTTTCTCAATTATGATATATATATACTTACTTAGATGATTATTTTATAACTTTAGGGGTGTTTTGAGGTTTAGAAGTGATTCAATGGAATATTAGTTTAGATTTTAGAAGTGTTTAAGAATTCTACAATTTTTCCAACTTAGCACTAAAGTTTACAGCTTTCAGAGGTTTGAGGGGCCGATAATAAAGTACGAAAGAAGACAGGTATTTTTGAACAACCCATGCGGGAAAATTAAGCTATAAAGCAGGAAATTAATGCCAGAAAATTGCGGAAAACTCTTTATCATTTTCATCTTTCTTTTAAAAAGTACGAAAGCTGCTTACAAAATTTCTTGAAACTCCTTAAATTTTTATGATATTCAAATTAGGCTTTCTTTATTAGCTGCCAAATACGATTCACCTAAAAAGTATGAAAATAATGTTTTTATTTTTAAATTTTTTGAAAGGAATTATTTTAAATGCTCATATCTTGCACAATTTTTTAACGAATTGTTTTCAGGCTTTTTTTAAAAAAAATATTTTATAATTAATTTTGAAATGCTTCAAAAGTTTTGTTTAATTTTATTTAATATTATTAAAGTTACAGCAAAAAATTAGACAAAATTTTTTTTTTATAAAAATGCTCGTATTTTCATAAATATATACGACATTTTATACATTTATTTCAAATAACAACCAAAGTAATCAATACAAATTACAAACTCATTCTTTAATTTTCTGGTATAGGGTGTTGTTTCCCTTTATCATTTGTTGTCGATCCCTAAAACCTCTGAAATATTTAAGCCTTATTGCTAAGTATGAAAAATCGCATGTACTAAGCACCTTTTGAGAAACAAAATAATTTCAAAAAAAGAAAATGTGTCTTCCATTATTTTAGGGTAGTGTACATCATCTACTTGTTTTGAAGCTTAAGTTTTTAATTTTATTTTTGCAAAATGATGTTGAAACAATGTAATAAACCAAAGTAATTAAATCTGAAAAAAACTAACAGCCGTTTCGGAACTATCACTAAATAAAATCCCTCAGTTTCGTGGTAGAAAATTAATATAAAATACATAGTCTGTCATGTTAATAAAATTATATCATATTAATTACATTAATTAAATTTTTTTACCATGATACACTACCTTACAGGAAGAAACACTTTCAGTTTTTAACATTTTCTCAAATTTCTCAAGATATACTTTTACGGATTATTTTGTATTTTTACAGGTGTTTAGTTCATGCGAGTTTTCATACTTATCAATAAAGTTTAAAGCTTTCAGAGGTTTGAGGGACAGACTATAAATTACGAAATGAAGCAAGTATTTTTGAACTCCCTATGCCAGAAAAATCAAGCAATAAGCTTGTAACTTGTATCAATTTTGTAATAGCTGCATAAAATTTCGTAAATATAGTTTTAAATATTTATGAAGATACAAATTTTTTTTATAAATATCTAATTATTTCGTTTTCCTTTTTCTTTTACTCTAACTTTAAAATTATTCAATAAAATTTAAAAATATTTTTGGAGCAATTTAAAATTATTGACCAAATTATTTAAATTAACCAAATTAACCAAATTAACGTAAAAAAAAATCCTTTGAAACTGCGCTAGATTTTAATATTTAAAGTAGTTCTTTTATACTGTACATGCGTGGGAAATTTAAAAAAAAAATTCTTAATTTTGAAGTAAATCGTATTTTCCAACTAATAAAAATGGTCTGATTTAAATATTTTAAAAATTTAGAAAGTTTAAAGCAATTTTCGAAGTAGTTTTTGTACTTTTTGAAAGAAAACTCTAATTGATAAAGGATTTTCCACAAATTTTGTACTATGTGACAAAATTTAATTACAAATAATAATACCTTACAATTATCGTCCGTACGTGTAAATGTGTGGCATTGGAAAAGAAAGCATGTGAAAGAAAATACACTTTTATCATGAAAGATCCCTCTACACTGCCAGTGTCAGTTTTAATTAATCCTGATTAATAGTACAAAATATAATTTTTGTGTAAAACTCCTTCTCATTTTTAGTTTTCTTTTAAAAAGTGCAAAAACTACTAAGAAAATTACTTGAAACTTTTGACTTTTTTCATTAGTTGCTGAATTCGTTTTACTACAAAATTATGAACAAAAAATTTTTTCTTTAGCTCTTGTGCAGTATAGAAGAGATACTTTATATACATATATTCTGAGCAGTTTCTAATTAATCGTTTTCAAATTTTAATACAGTAATTTGGTAAATAAATTTAAAATGCTCCCAAAATATTTTTAAACTTCATTGAATATTTTTAATGTCTTAACAAAAACAAACGAAATTTTATGCAGTTATTGCATATATTAACCAAAGTAATCGATACACGCTACAAGTTTATTGCTTGATTTCTTACAATACGGTGCTGTTCAAAAATACCCATTTTCTTTCGTAATTTATTGTCACCTCCGAACGATCTAAATCTGATTGCTAAGTGTGAAAAATCGCATGAACTAAACATACCATAAGTTATAAAATAGTCCTCCAAGTATTGCTATAAATAGTAAATTTCAAAAATTGTAATTGTTAATAGTAAATGTTAATCGTTAATGATAATAGAAGATATATCCACTGCATGACATGTACAGAGTATTTCGCAATATTTAGATAAAAAAATTATCATATTATGAAAGATACAAATTCAAGAACAAATTATATATATATTTTTTATTTGCTGTCGTATTTTGACGTAGTATTATTACATTTATTGCAAAAAGAAGTGCACATCTAAAGGTTTTTAAAGGCTATAGCTACTTTCCGGGACATTCCTAACTTTTAGTTTTTTAGTTAAAAGGTCACATGAGAAATTCTCATTAAATAGCTACGCTTATAATGCGTTTCCAGTATCTGGTATTGAATAAGAGTTCTGAAGAAAATTAGAAAATAGATGAAAAAAGAAGTGCTAAAATAAAATTCTTGCTGACATGGGGCCAGAGCCTAATACCTCTTGAATTCAAGATGCACGTGCTTTTATTTAGCACCACTGGGACATTACGGTTGGTGCAATCTTCTTTTTCTACGCTTGAAACGCTCAACTTTTCTCTCAACTTGAAACGCTTTTAGGGTATGACTCTGGAACCACTAAAGTAGTCAAAAAATTGTTCGAAATTGTCTTTGTTCGATATTAGCATTTTATTGTTAACTTGATACTCCATTTTCTTGTGAGTTATAGTTTTAAAAACACACAGATTTCTGTGCTTAAAACATATTATGGTCAAATGTAAGTAAGATACAACTTTTATCTATCAATTGGGTGATTATTATGTTTCGTAAATATAGTAATATATAATTTTATATTTATTAAATAGTTGAGTGATTACGGTATATATTCTAAAGATGTTTTATTCTCAAAATCACTCATAAAAGGAGTTAAAAATATTAAGATAATGACATCATAAAATTTAATTACTTTAATTAATTTTAATTTTGCGAAAATTTATTAAATTAATTTTTATCTTAAAAATAGTTTTAGTTATTTTATTTTGTTTCATAAAAATGTTAGTTGGCCCCGATTCACATTTGAAAAAAAGTCAATAAAGCCACTGGAAGAAGTCTCTAAATATCTTATTTAGATTTTATTAAAGTGCGTATGTCATAAGTCAATAATTGCTGAAAAAAATGGGAAAAGTTTTTAAGTTTAACAAAATCTTTGTGAAAGATCTGTTATAATCAATTCTACTATATTCATCAATAAACTTGCAACTGTAAGGGTCTGACCAGTTTGATATTGTCGGGATTCAAATTTATTGGAAGATGAACCGATGGTGATTCTCCCATAGTTTCCTCTGATTTTCTTCATTTATCGAATTTGTAACAAAATTCAATCTAATATTGCACTTTAATTTAAGAAGACCTGCCGTAGCAGATTAATCTACATGAATTTGATGCAAATTTTAACACACGCCGTTGATTTTCCGTATGCAAGTGTATGTACACCCTTGTGCAAATTAATTGAAACAAACTTGTTTTTTCGTGTTTTTTAAAGAAGATGTTTTGGGGTTGTTTCGGTTACAATGGGGTTGGACCTTTGCAGCCTATTGACGGTATGATGCGTTCTGAGCAGTGCATTACTATTCTGGGTAAAAAAGCTGCTCCATAGTTGAAGAAACGATACCCTGATGGAACAGGGATTTTTCAACAGGATTTAGCTCCTTGCCATACGTCCAAAATGTTCAAGAAATTCATGTCTTAGAATCAAATTGAGACATTGGAATGGCCAGGGAACTCTCCGAATATCAACCCAATTGAGAATCTCTGAGCCATATGCAAGAATCGCCTATTAAATATGGACTGTACAACTATGGAGAAGCTAATCACGGCGTTAATTCATGTGTGGTACAAGGACATAAATATTATAAATGACTGTAAAGAAACAGTGGAATCCATGCCGAATCGTGTCCAAATGTTAATAAAGTGTCGTGGAGATCATATTATGTACTAAAAATTTTTGAGTTTGTATAAATTTAAATAAAATAGCATTTTCTCTTAGTTTTCTGAATTTATTGAGTTTGTTTCAATTAATTTGCACAAGGGCGTATGCATTTTTACCTCAAGTTTACTTTTCGTTTTAAAAATGCAGTCATATTTAACTAAAATACCGAAGAAAAATGGATTAATACATAGGATTTTATAGACGTGCCCTGTATATCTTAAGACGCTCTTACTTGACCTAACTTAAAACTTTCCTCAAATAAAATTTTCATACGCTTTACAAATAAAATAAAATTAACATCAAGAGCTACCATATCTGAATTCAATAACTACAAAAAACTGTCAACTGAATTTAACGTTTCAAACAAGGGATAACTGAGTTTAATAGTTAAACAACAAGGGACAACTGAATTTAATAGTTAAAAAATCTGAAAGCTTTTCTTTCGTCAATATTGATGGTTTTTGAGAAGCTTCCTTTTAAACTAACAGAACATTACTAAGCAAAGAATTTTGCTTATGTAACAATCAAAAATCAACATTTTTCAGAAATTCATTACTCAAAGCTTGCTTGAATTAAAGACTAACTAGGGAATTAAATTTATGTTTTTTTTCCTACCTCAGTTTAAAAATAAAATGTATTTCCTCTAGTAAACACGGCTTGATAAGTAATACTTCATTCCAAAAAAGAAACCCTTTTAAAAATCTTTACCTGCTTCCATTTCATTGTTTTTTATATAAAAATAAAAAGCGTGGAATTGTTTTTCTAAAGCTTTTACCGCATTTCTTAATTACGAAATTTCTCTTTAAACCATTTATTTTCTTTGACAGCAAAATCCTCTTTATCTGATTTTAAGAAGCATGATACACCATTGCAGGGAAGTTTTCTCTTTCTTCAATGTTCTCAGAAAACACGCAAATTGAGGAAACCATTCATCAAATTAGCCACAGGGATTTGTTAGTATCGCATCTTAACTTTAGTTTTCACAATTTATAGCTTCTTTTCTCCGCAACAATAATTACTTAGTCTGCAATTTTTCTTTCATGACTAAGTGATTAAATCGCTTCTCAGATCGAATACTGAATAATTCCCATTTACGCATATTAGCTACAAAATAGTTTTTTTTTTAATTTTATCTTTTTGTTAATCCTTTAACGGCATTTATTAACTGAGTAACGATAACTCAGAATTTAGAATGATAAAATGTTATACTGATTTAATATTTGAAGAAACATATCCGGTGTATAAGTGACTGATCAACCGAAGGATTGTTTTTGTTCTTTCTTGCATATCTCATCTTAAAGCATTATTAAAATATTGCAATAAATAATCGAACACGATTATTTTAATAAGAGTAAACTTGATATTTCTATTTATGCAAAATTGACTTGATCTTAAGGCTTAATTACTTAATACGGTTCACAGAAAGAAACAATTCTGGAAAAGTTACCATACTATATATAAAAAAACCATAATTTGCAATTAATCAATTCATTTTGTAATTTTTTTGGTCCTAGGGTAATGATTTACCTGCATTTCTGATTTTCAAAATTATAGTTCTTGGATGAAAGGTTTTTATTCCATGATTTAAGGTATTATGTTAAAATTACTTAATTTTATCAAATTATATCATATATTATTAAACTATATTTTATTAATTTTACAACTCGCAGAGGTAAAATTTACTGAGCTCTTTGGTGTTCCCATAGAGTAAAAAGCAAGCTAAATTTTAGAGTCAGTTTTGATTGAAATTTTTTTGTCTTAGTGTACATTGTCTTAGCGTGCATAATTTTTTAATTTTTCAGCAAATTTTTACCTCATTGAAAGATTTTCATATTTTTATAAAAAGTAAAGCAATCCCGAAACATCTCGTTTTAAGCAGAGGGGACATGAAGTTTTAGGCTAAATAATTTAGCATTGGTCTCATAGTTAACACTATTCATCGACCATCTTTATTTTTCAGAAAAGTAGAGTAGTTCTACTGTCCAATTTGAAAAGAGTTCTATTGTCCAATTTGAAGCAGTTTCGATAGTAATGTGACAAAACTGCTCATAAAAACAGAGAAAATATTTTTTTGTTCAAGCGTCTTATTAAATTTTACTTCAATGGTTCATACAGTTATTCAATATACGAAAAAGAATGCTGCTCGAAGTGAAACTTAACATGGGTGTGGCCCGTAAGAATTTCTTTTCTCTTGGTTCAGTTAACACAGAGATAAAGTTTTGTGGAGGGTAGTTAAGAAAGATTCTAAGGTAAATAGATTAATTATTCAATTAACAATTAATATGGTTTAGGAATTTACTTTTATTAATAAATCAAAATTATTAAAATGTTAATTTTTTCGCTTTAAAGATATATCTAAAATGTGAATTTAAAATAAATAAATAATATAAAAAAAAATTATGAATATAATACTAAAATTACTAAGCTTTATTTTTTGCATAAAAAAGATGCATTACTTTCATGCAAAATGTTTTGTATAAAAAGTTTCTTCATTTATAAATGTGTATGATGCAAATACCATTCCTTTAGTTACAATTCTAGTAGCTATTTAAATAATCTTATGCAATTGAAAAGGAAAAGAAACATATATGCGATTAAAAATTAAGCTGTGCCGGAAATCACCGATTAAATGTTAAAAAAAAGCGATTCTAGAAAAAAAGATATTTACTTTTGAAAATTTTTATCTACTTATCATTAAATCTATAGGAAATTTTCTTTTATGCATTTATGCAAATATATAATATTGCCTAATTCGGGTATGGGGATTTAAAATTTGAAATTACTTTTGCTCCTAGAGGAACGGATCTTTTTTTTTGAAATGGCATTTTTTGCCCATTTTATGTCCAAATGCACAAATTAAAAGACATTTTATATAGCAGGGGATCACGTAAATGTTATGACGAAATTATAGGCGGGTCAGAGTAAAGGATTGAAAGTTCATAGGAACTCATTGACCTTGCCTTTCTCATTAGATCATGTTTTATTTCCGTATTTTTCATTATTAATTATAATAAGAAATACAGTGGAAGGGAAATGTGAGGCAAAATGAAACATGTTTACAGTGGGGAAGAATTTTTTTCTGATTAATGAGATCTCATAACAGATTTTAATATTTTTGTATCGTTAATTGTTTCGTATCGTTCAAATATGCAATCGGTTTCACTCTCAAAACTACATTTTTTAAATGACATTTTTAGTCTTCCTTTTGTCGAAATGCACAAGTTTTATACAACGTTGTATACAATAGGGGGTCGCATAAGAGTTGAAAATGTAGAAATGCCGAGAGGCTGAGTGTGCTTCTTTATTATGATGAAGAAACAGTTCATCATAGGGAAGAGGCCCTGGCGGCGTATGACAACATCTCCGGACATAGGTTCTCATATAATTTTAACTTCCCTTTCTTACGCAATTTTAATTTTTTAAGCTCTAATTTTCTTACAATTTCGCAACAATATTTTGATTCCTGCTATATATAACGTTTTTAAACACGTATATTTTGACAATAAAGTAGTCTGAAAATATCATTAAAAAAAACAGGAGATTGGAGAGAAGAACAGATTGCATATTTGATATCAACAATAGAAAAATATTGAAGATCTGTTAAGAAAACATCGTGCAACAGAAAATAAAATTGTTTCCTTGTGTAGTATTTCAAAAACATGTTTCATTTTACACCACAAACGCCGTACATTTACATAACGTGTCTTTCTTAAATTAATAATGAAAAATGAGGAAATCACTTTCAATTCAAACTACACATCGAAACTTAAAAAATCTGAAAGAACATGATTCATTAGAAAAACCAAGATCAATGAATAATCCATATTCAATTGTATTAAAGTTGAATCAGATATAAAATGAAACCAAAATTGTGTTGTTAGGAAGAAAATTTAATGTTTGTCTCTCGATAGATATGAACGATGCATTTCACAATAGAAGCTTTCATTAAAATAGAAATTCCCGAAACAATATTGCCTCGCTCTGTATTAAGTATCTCATTAAATATATGACAACTCTATTTACCTAAATGGTATCAATTTATGTTTACAGAAGGACAGAAGGATGGAAATATATATATATATATATATATATATATATATATATATATATATAAGTTTATTTATATATTTATTTACTTTATTGTCCCCCCTTTCTAATGTTTTTTCTTTTTCTTTTATTTTATTATCTGTTTTTACATGTTATTTTTACTTTTTATGATCTATTTTATTTGTACTTATTTCGTAAAAAAATTTTTTGAGTGCTCCTCACACTACTGTATTAATATATTTTGCTTTGGCTTTATTGATACAATATCAGAAAGCACTCTGTTTAGCGGATATAATCGTGTGGGCTGAAGAAAAGATTATATCTTTTTTTCCGGCTTTTTTCCGGTTTTTTAATTAACATTTAATTTTTTTTTATAAAATGTTGTTTGTTATTTTTTTTAATTATTACTTCCCTACCCCTTTTTTTCATATGTCTATAATTTTTCTTTGTTTTATTCTTCATTTTGAACTTATCTAATGAGTGCTGTTTACTTGCAGCTTAAGCGCAATAAATGAAACTTATTGTTTTTCTTAACTTTCTTAGTGTTTTCTTATTTATATATATATATATATATAAGTGTTTTCTTATATATATACATATATATATATATATATATATATATTGGCACTACAAAAAGTAAACTTGCAAATAAAAAGAGTGAAAACCCATCCCGTATTTTCGAAATCTTTCAATGAATTCAAACCACACTGCGTCATTCTGAAAATGTCGATCAGCAGCTATAATTGCTTGTCGTGATTGGGAAACATCATTTAGAGGAGTCATTCACAAATGGTGTTACACGGAACCCTAGGGTTCCGTGCATTTCTAGAGTAAGGAGTTTTTTTAACGATTTCTTCAATAATTTTTGTAATTAAACCAGTAATTATGCCTGCATTTCTGGAAATAAATAGATCCCGTTCTTGATTGATACTTGCCGATTTTTATACTATTAAATGTTCCACGCGCTTAATAGCTTAGGTTTGCATTAATATTATATTACAATGAATTGTTACATGGAGTAGTTTCCGTTAAAGAAGCAAAAGCTTATAGATTTCATATAGTTCTAGAATTTTTTGACGTTAAAAATTGTTGCAATTACTGCACAACTAAATTGTGCAATATCAAAATTTATCAAAAACTTGTATAAATAAGTTTTAATTCATATGAAATAAAAATATAGTGTATGAAAAATCGTTATTTTCCACATGGTGTGTAATTAAAATAATTTTAATATATTTTAATTATAACGATTACTAGTATTATATTTATTTTATAATATATTATAATAAATCAATTAGAACTAATATTTCTAATAATATTAAATACAATAAAAATAATTCCTAATACTAGTAAATACAATAAAAAATTAATTTCTAATAATAATATTTACAATAAAATATAATTTCTAATCATAATAAATACAATAAAATATTAATTTCTAATAATATTAAAAATATAGGTTATAAATAACTAAATTTAAGTTTAAACTGAGTTTAACACTTTTTAAATTTAAGTTTAAATTAAGCTTTGTTTATTTGAGCGAAACACGCTAACTCGAAATATTATTTTATTCCGGTTGTTAATACTTTGTTAAAGAATAATCCTAACCTTAATATTATCAATTTGTATAAAAAATTTCACTTATTTTTTTTGATTTTTAAAATAAATTGAAAACATAATTATTTATATATATTTTTTACTATATTATTAAAACTTTGTTTTTAGATAATTGTTCTTTAAATATTATATGTTGATTTATATAAGAGAAACATTAAAACTTTCATGTTCCTTTTATTTCGTTTTTTTATACCTTTTTTGTTTCATTTCTAACTACGTACTTTTAAAATACGATAAAAATATGGAAAACATTAAGAAGTACAAAAATATTCCTTTGTTTAAAAACCACAAGTCATAAAAATACGTTTTGCTAAACGTACTCTGCAGAAATCAGAATTCCTATAAACGTCCAACAACGGAATGTAACTCTTTCGTAACGACCAAAGACGCTGAAATTCAGAAATCAAATTGTGGACATTTTCCATCAGAAAATATCAGATATTTGGGCCAAAGTGACTTGCCTTTTTCGAAGGTTGTAAGAATAGATAGGCGGTAAAAGAGAAAAGATGTCTTCAACCTAGTGAAGGGCGTTGCACTATGTCGAAAAATGCTCGAAGCGGTGGTTTGGCTCTGCTCCAAATGTTTTCTGAGCAAGAATTTGGTCCATCGCAAAAATAAAATTGCGCTATTGAACTTGTGGTCTGGAAAACATGACTGCTGGACCACATTCCATTACCTATTGATTAAATTTAATTTCCACTAAAAGGTGTTAAAATGTTTTTGCGCAAAGAACTTACGGGAGAAAAAATTTACCCTAACTACGTGTATTAGAAGTTGAGGCAGATCTAGTCTTCAAAAATTATACGTCGAACCAATTCTATTATATAGAGCTTAACTTTTTTCGAAAAAAAATTATAGAAATTCTTTGAATAAAAGAAAATATAAAAATT
The DNA here is from genome assembly GCF_982258835.1 of Parasteatoda tepidariorum. Classification (NCBI taxonomy): domain Eukaryota; kingdom Metazoa; phylum Arthropoda; class Arachnida; order Araneae; family Theridiidae; genus Parasteatoda; species Parasteatoda tepidariorum. Next base: position 19,856,481 of record NC_141765.1, read on the forward strand.
CTTTGAATACCAGAATTTATATTGAAAATAACTGATAAAAAGGCAATATAATAATTTTTTAATTTGGCAAAATAGAATTAGATTATATTTTTTCTCGAAACAATTTATCAGATCTGTCTCAATTTTGATCAATTAAAATATATTAAGAAGTATCAAAAAATAAAATACTTCCACTTTTAAATGCCTTCTGTTATACTGAAAATTAATTTCAAAAAATGTTACGTGTAATTAATTGAAAGTTTTATATATATCAGAATATAAATAATGGAATACATATGAATCTGTATTGATGAAAACTTAATGTCTGAAGCACATAAAAAAGCAACACATGAATCATAAATAGCGACACATAAGAAGGCAATATTATTTATCTCATTGCACGAATTAATTTAATTTCATCTGTGGTTTAACTTTTAAATTTTACAGCTGGGTGATTTTCAAATAAGGCGCTTTTGAAGTAGAAATAATTTCAAGAACAAAATGAAAATTGATCATTGCACTGAATCTTGTACACTGAGCGAAAAAACGGACTATTTTGAGCATTTTTTGATCTAATGATATGATATTTGGATAAACGAATCTTTGAATAAACGAATTTTATAATTGTGTGCAATAATTTTTCAATCCCTTTAAAAGATTCGAAATAAAGCGAAATACGTAAAAAGTAAAATTAGCATTAAATGGTTCAAAAATTGGATCGCTCTCCTGACCAAACTAAACTATAAGGACCATAACTTCCAGATTGCGGCTACCCCTTATATTTTGAGGCTATGTTTATTCATCGAAAAAACATTTTTGTGTCTGATTTCGTAACTTAAAATGTCGTTTGCTCTAATTAATGAAAATATTTAAGTTAATCCTTTAAAAAAAATAGAATATGTCGTTTCGGTCAGACTATTTTCAAGGATGGCTCTTTGTTAAAAATGTAGCGAATCTAAAGCGTTTGACAAATTCTTATAATATTTATACACAAGAACTTTTAATCGTATGTATTTTTGGAACTCACAAATATCTAAGCTCATAAATTCCATAATAAAATATATTCTTTCAACGGGCATCAAAAATGCCTTAAATTCTAATTCTCTCTGTTAACTAACTAATTCCTTTTAGGCATTGCCACTGGTGAAATTTAGTAACAACATTCTCATTTACATTGTGTTTTAATTATTATTTATTTGTTATTGAGCTTTTACTAATGGATGTGAAAAACTCTTATAAATGCTGAGTAACTAAGTTAATTATGATTTAACTTTGTTTCAAAAGAATTTAACCGAAGTTTAAGCTTTACGTTAAATTTATCTGAATGAGGAACATGCTAATTTTACATTTAATTAATTACATTTAATTTTTTTGTGATTCAAAGTAAACATTGTTATACTATTTCTGAATAAATTAAAACATTCCTCTAATTATTTTAAATTTGAGTGCATTAGATTAGATTAATTATAATGTTGGGTATAAATTTAGATTAGGAAATAATGTTTTTAGATATAAAAAAAATGCATAAAACAGAATTGAAATTAAAATTTATTTCAATTCAACAGTTTTTCAATTACAATTTTATTTAATGGTTGATACTTTTCTTTCGTTTTATCGTCAAGTGTCATAAGTCTCAGTATTAACTTTTCTTGGCATTTTTAAAATTGATTTTAATTATAAATTGTAGGAAAATATGTTTAAAATAATAGAGATAAATAAAAAAATGATGTTTATTTATTTAAAATAAATAATATAAGCGTGATACTTTGTCTGTTTCTGTGATATTTACTAAACTATTTTTTCTTAATGCGCGAGTAAGATTCAAATGATAATCAACATAATCAAGAAAACAAATACTAAATAATGCATACAATTTTAAAAAAGTTGTTTGCTGATTGCAAACGTAGATTAAAATACTTTGATATTATAGAATGCTCAGAATCGGAAGAAGATAATAACTTGAAGAAGATAATTGGAAGAATAGAACTGGAATTACTTTTGAGATATTGAAGAATATATCGGGGTTTATTGCCGCTCTTGAAAACTAAGACGCATGAGCTTAACTATTTTATTTTATAACTGTCGTTGAACAGCAGAATCAATTTTTTGGGTAAACTACCACTAATGTGCAAATCCGTAGCCTTGTAATTTTGAATCCAATCCAGGAGAAATGGGAAATCTTGGATCAAGTATTGGGAGAAATTTGCCTTCGTGGAGGACTTTTTTGCTGGAACTAACCCGCATTTGTGCTACATGGAGAGGAAGATCACGAGAACCTCCCACTGTTAGCCTAATGGCAAGGGGACTCTTACCCATGATCCGTCTACCATTGAGGATATTTTACGTTAGCACAGTGGTCGATGCGAGGTGGGTGCGAAATTCGTATCAACAAGCCATTGCTGGGACTCGAACCGGATTCACCTCATTGGAAGGCGAACTCTCTATCGAGCCATCGCAATTCGAGCTTAAATATCAATAAAAGTGTACAAAAAAATATCACATCCAAAATAATAATGACATCTATTGATTAATTTAACTTCTGATTGAAAGTAGACAGTTTGTCCATATTGTTATGATGTTTAACAAGTGTTTTGACATTTTTATTCATATATCAAATGCTTATTTGAGTCAGCGATTTCACATAGCTTTAAAAGCTCTTCATATAATGATTTCATATAACTTTAAAACTTTCTCTAATAGCAAGCTTCAAAATAAGTTTTATTTTACAACTGATGTAAATAATACGGAATTTCTTACTCTCATTTTTATTAAAAAAATATATATTGTCTCATACATAAAGTGTTCCGGTACTCCCAATTTTTAGTGCATACATAATTTATATATATGTAATATAAAGTGTTCCGGTACTCCCAATTTTTAGTGCATACATAATTTATATATATGTAATATATGTAATATATAATATATGTCAAAATTTACTTAAAATAAGAGAATACACACGCTTAAAGTTAATATTTAAGCAAGGAATAAACAAAATGTTAACTAAACAAATTAATCATGACTGAGGAAAGTGGAACTGGAGGCATCGAAACCTGTTATTCTGTTAGTTTTAGCCCCAAATCTCGCTTCATCAGAAAATCGCACTACTTATGATGTTTCTTATCCCGGCTTCCTAACTAGTGATTCAAAAAATTTTTCTTTCTCGCTTAAAAATAATTAATTTATGACCCCTAAAGCGTAAACTTTTTTTAAACTTTATTTTTGGCAATGAAACTGAAACTATTGATTAAGCATAGTGATAAGTGAACACACGGCATACATATTATATTATACAAATGTTATATTATACAAATGCTTTTTATATTTTATTTCGTGTTCTTGAAAATACATTTAGTTTACACATTTTAATGCTGTATCTGGAGTTAATTTGAAAACAAAAAGCAATATGATAAACAAAATCTTAATTTTTTGACACAAAAAGAAAAGTTCCAGTATATAAATCAACGTCATGAGCAATATATATATTCATTCTTAGTCTCTTATTATGAGTCTCTCATAAGTTTTAAGACGTAGAAATCATTTTTTCCCAAAGACCCATAAAAAGTCATAGTTCTAAGTAAAAGATTATTTTCTGAAGTTAATGGGCAATAATTATAGGAAATATACTCATTAAGAAAATCCTCCAAATTCCCTGCAATCTGTATGACGCAATATGTTAGAACGAATCGAGATGATTACATTACTGTACGTGTACTAAAAAGTTGAATGAAATTAAAAGATATATATATATATATATATATATATATATATATATATATATATATATATATATATATATATATATATATATATATATATATATATATATATATATATATATATATATATATATATATATATATATATATATGCATGCATGCTGTACGGGGTTTCTGAAATAATAATATGTTCAACACTTTTGAAAAATAATTATTGACTCTCATATTTCTAAGTCAATTCTCTCGTTCTAAGGATGCAGTTGAAATGCATTCGTAACTCAATCAGTATTTTCTAATTTAACAAACAGACATAGGAGTGTTCATTTCTCAAAAATTCTCTAAAGCAGAATATCGAATCCAGATGGAAGTAAGAATAATGATCTTACTTGAGAAAGCCATTACCTTCTTAGAAACTAATTAGTGGATGCATGCTGCTGAAGACAGTTGGTGTCATTTTGCCAACGGATGAAGCTTCAATGTTGGTGAAATTTGGTCGCATGTGGAACTTGCTCTAGTTTTGCATACAGACAGTTGACTAAGTACCATCTAATTTTTCATTCACGTATTGTGAAATATAACACAAATAAAATATAAGCAGGTTGAGTTTAAATAATTCTTCTTTAAAAATTTCGTTTAAAAATAAATCTTGAACATTCTTAACTTTCGCTAAAAAGAATTTCCTAACTCATTATTATTGTCATTGTTTGAAGAAATCATGAAATGAATATAAACTGCCTTTTCCAGTAAACATTTTTTTATTTTAAATTGTAATTAATTTGCTTAGAAGAGATTGGCGCTTTTATTTGAAACCCTTACTAATTCTAACTCTTCAACAAAGTTCAAAAAGTTTTTTTCTTTCATTGAAAAAAAATCTATATTCGTTATCGATTCAAAAAATCTATATGTCTATTCAAAAATCAAAATATATGGTATTTAAATCTTTCATTTGGTGATTTTTCCTTTCATATGGTAGCGGTAAACCGAATACTCAGGTTTTCAAATTTATAGTTCTTATTACCACACATTAAGTAAAAAAATACGAAACTGAAAACTGATAAATTTAGCCACATTAATGGTTTCTACACTAATAAATGGTTTTTATACTATTTCGAAGGAATCAGTATTAAATCTCTAAGTTTAACCACACTTACCAAATTTTATCGCGTATTATGAAACCATATTTTATTGCTAACTTCATTAAGATCATTACCAAAGCGCATCGGTAAAAATTACTGAACTTTTTAGTGTTTCCATAGTGCTAAAATGCCGTTAATTTTCCCATGTTCTGGTAATTTTGTCTATACTTTTTTTCTTCGAGTGCAAAAACGGAAACCGGTTTTCTCAGTTTCTTATCACGTGGAAATTGTATTTGCTCACAGTATGAGATTCAGTTGTGTGTAAGAGGCTAAAAAATTGATTGATAATAAGTAATGGCTTAGAAGTTTAGACTATACGACGCATAATACAAACTTGCTCATATATATGAAGAAAACTACTCCAGTTTGTGTTAGGCGCAATATGTCAAGTACAAATTCGACGTTCTATCAAATCAAACCAAGTTTCCGCTTTGGACGTAAAGTGGTTTGAGTGATCAGGAAGCACTCTCAAACAATGTTGTAAATCTCAAATAAAATATAACTTAAAATAAAAAAAAAATAGGGAAGGATTTGTTTTCTCTAACTTCGTTAAATTCTATCAATGAGAAATAGGAATTTTTTTTTTTGATCCTATAACTTTAGTACACACATAAAGCAAAAATACAGTATTAATATAATTTTATCATTTCTTGCAAAACACTAACTATTAAAAAATATTTCATAGAAAAACTTTATCAACACAGATAAAAATTTCAAAATACTTTACAAATTTATAAAAATATTGTTTACATTTCTCTACAAACGGTAATGTCTGCAAAACTTCTGTTAAGATTTCTATTTGTGATTTACATATTTGTGATTTCTTTGTGAGTAAAAATATGTGTGACTTTTCTTCTAAAATTCTGGTGGAAATAAGTAGTAACTCTTTATTGAAAACATTTAGTACCTTTATAAGAATAGTACCTGCGATTGAAATAACATTGTACGACGTATCTGTATTACTCTATAGTTTGTTATTGATTTTAAGGGGAATTGGAAGACTTTGCGAACCCGACATACTTAACATGCACCAGTCACCATTTAATGCTCGAAGATTCTTCTTCGACGGGATTTAAACTCTGGTTCTCACGAGCACGAGCCCAACTTCCTATCAACCAAGCAATTCTGGACCATGTTCTATAGTTTGAGCTTAGATCTATAGTAAAAGATATTGCGAGACATATCTTTATCTGTTTACCATTTAAATAAAGCGTAAAGTAATGCAATACAGAAAACACTAAACTTTAGGTTTTAGATATTTGTTTTTGGAAAGTCTTATGTTACAAGCACTACCGTAGAAACATTGAAATTCGAAAATCCTTTTATTTTCATTAATATTTAAAACATTGAATTTCTTTACGAGTACCTTGAAACTGATTAAGGGAAATTGAAAAACATGTTTATATAAATATATTATTTAATGTATAAAGTATGAATTAATATATTTTATGTATAAAGTATAAAGTCTTAGATTTTAGATATTTGTTTTTGGAAAATTTCATGCTACTAGCGCTACTGCGAAGAAATTGAAATTCAAAAATCTTAATACTTCCATTAATATTTAAAACTTTTAGTATCCTTACGAGTATTTTGAAATTAAAACTTATTAAATGACACTGCGAGACATATCTATGTCAATCTATTATTTAAAGAAAATTCCTAGCCCCTTGGTATGAATAAAGAGGAGATGCAAATAATTGACTTTTCTAAAATAACTCCTTCATTTATGTCAGAAAGGTTTTAAATTTGCAATGAATTCCTCATTTAAATTTCTAGCCTTCAAACAAATAGCATGAAGCCTAATTGCTTATTCAAAACTATTGTTCATCATTCTACTAGGCGAAATAATTTTCGTTCGGAATGTCAGAATAGGATACCTTAGTTTTGTCTCCGGAGATCATCTGAGTTATTTAAGTTCTGTTTGTTTCAATGCAAAACTTGCGACAAAAACTTTAAAATTAAGGTCTTGTGCAGATAGATTTACGAAAGAATATGCATTCGGCATAGATAAAATGGAATAATATTTCTAATGCCAACGTACTATAGAGATTAGGATAGATTCAACCTTTTTTAAATTATGAGATATTTTTGTGATATGACTTAGAAAAATGTAGTTACTTAAAATTTAAGAAACAACTACTTTGTTTTAAATCACTGGACAAAAATGCTTCAATTCTAGCATCTGAAGTGTAATAAAATAATCTATACACGTGATCAAAGTTGTTATGCAATCAGGGTGGGGCATTTTTTAACGAAATCAGTAGATTATGTAAACATTGAGAAAAACTGTTATTGATGATCGATTTTTTAAGATTGTTTAAAATATTATTGAAGCGTTATAAAAGTGTAGATAATCTGACGTGATAAAAATTGAGATTTTTAAAAAATAGCTTTTGAGAAATAAATAATATTATGTTTACTCATATTCATATTATGAGCCAAAATTTGACTCGTAATAATTATGTTTTCCCTCAATTTCAATTCTAGTTTCGTTGAATATTGTGTGGAGAAAAAGAAGTCTGGTAAAATAACCGTGTTTGTACAATAATGGCATTTATGGTAAAAAAAAATATAATTCTGGTAATAAATACCAAAGTATGAGGTATTTAAAGCAATCATTTGGTAATTCTTCCTTCTTTGTCTTACGAGCAATTCTGGTTTTCAATGTTATAATGCTTATTACCACATATTTAGCAAATATACAAAACTGAAAGGAAAATTAACGAAATAAATGGTTTTTATGCCGTTCACTAAGTTTTTCTGTTAAAATTATCAAATTTTACCATATTTACTTCTTTACACCGTGGTAATAAACCAAAAATCGCTTAAATGGCACTTCGATAAAAATTACCGTGCCTTTTGGTGTTCCCACAGAGCAAGAAACATGACAAATTTTACCATATTCTGGTAGTTTTGCTCATACATTTTTTATCAGCATGGATTAATGCAGGTTGGAATATATACAGGGTGGATCCAAAAAATGTGGTTAAAAATAAATATCAAAGCAGGCATCAGAAAAAAAAATAAAGATCACAAAGCAACTAAATGGGTTAAGCTAATTACGTGTAATATACAAATATAATAATCTGAATTTGCATTCTACATTATTTCATTTTTACTAGAAAAAAATTTTTTTTGATGAAATTTTCACGTTTGTAAATAATGCTGTTATTTATATAAAGATTTCAAATTAAAGTTATAAAATGGAATTTTCTGCTTAAACTTGAATTCTTTTAAAGTTTTAATTAAACTCATTATCCAAATTAAGAAAATAACTACAATTGCAAACATTAAAAAAATAAAATTCTAATTTTTGTGAATTCAGTAATCTTCTTCTTTTATTGGCATGACAGCCTTTTGTGGGCCAGAGTCTTCCCTAGAGCCTTCCTCCATTCTGCTCATTTTTTGCGATTGTGCTCTTTTTTGTAATTTTTAGGGCTTTGAAATTTGCTTCCACAAAGACAAGCCATCTGATCTTATGCCTACCTCTAACTCTAATTACCTTCGTTTGTTATTAAAGGAAGAAGGGTTCATTCGACAGATGTGGTAATCGCTGAGCTGTATTTCATTGTTTTATCTTCATAATGTTTTTTCATCAATTATTTCGTCTCGAAACTACCAGATTTTTGACAAAATGCTAACTCTTAAAACTATTACAAAACTGTCCCCTACTTTGTGTACCATCTCAGTGGGTTCTAAAATAGCTTGTAGCTGATTTTAAACCTTTTGCACTTTATGAAGGGATAATACAGGGTTTAGCGCTTTGGGCTTTTCCGACTGTCCCGGTTTGATTGCTGGTGATGGCTGAATATTCATCACATACACTTATTTTTTTCAAGGTCGTATTTCTTGACTATATGCATTAAGCTCTATGCTTGTAACTAAGTTCATGTTTTTAATAAAGTGAAGATAGTTTCTCCTGATTTTGACGAAATGTTCACTTCAGCATATTGCAAGAAACGATTTCGTTAAAAGTGAAGACAATTTTAGGAATTTTGAATATCATTTTTTTACAGTGGAAAGTTTACAAGGATTCAAACCATCAAAAAGTTATCAATATATATGTAATAAAATAATATTTTCGAAACAATTTTACAAAATGTACTTACATACTGTTTTAAATAAAATCTTCAGATTTTCAGTGCGTAAAAGTAAATTTAAAAATCCAACCTTCAAAGGCAGAGAGACATGATCATAAATCCCCTGACAACCAAAACAAATATATTCCAATTTTTATTTTACTTTTTTTAACTCCTAATATTTCTCCACATTCAAGTTAGAAGCAAGCTTCAATGCGCGCACTTGTTTCCTATTTTAAAATGTTTGTTTTTTGTCTTCGACAGTACCTTTGCTACTAGCGATTACTGAAGTATAAAAAGAGGGAACTTAAAAAACGTCTCGATTTTTAGTAGATTTTTCCTACCGCTGTTCTCTTCTGCTATCAAATAAACGCCAAATCATGTGATTTTTGCCCCACCCTTTGAAGAAAAAACGGAGAAGAAAGAAAATAAAGACCCCTAGGGCATACAAATGCAATTTGTTTTTCAGTAGAAATTTCAGTCCTTACCCACTATGGTTCTTTTAACACTTGCCAAGCATACGACTTTTTTTTATATTATTTTTATGTCTTTTTTTTAAAGATTTTTTTTACCATTGGTTTTTATATCAACACTAGTCTCAATAAAAGAGTGTATTCATTGTTGTCCAACCAAAATGAGAATTAGAATTCGCAAATCTTGTAAAAGAAATAACAACGGTTTTGGTATCCGAGTTTTTGGTTTATTTTCTTCTCGAATTATTCTGTTTGTTCTATTTTTTCCCCGAGGACAATTTCGGCAAAGTGAATTATGTTAAATATGAAGTGTGCATTCAGACAGCGTAAAATTCGTTTAAAAAAATATTTAAAAAAGCAAAATATCTATTCTTTAATGATGTTTTTAAATAGCTTTGATCAGATTTTATAAAGAAAATATAATTTAAATTTATCTTTAGTATGGGTTTCGAGAGTAATACAAACTTCTGTAATTTTATAAACTTTCGCTTTTCAATTGCTTAGTATTTCTGTTGAAATAGATGTTTACGTTTTATAAGATTCCTTAGAGATAATGATATTTAATCCAATATTAAATATAAAATGTTCCTCTACATAGATTGAAAAAGTAAGATAAATATGATATGTTCATAGATCATATTTTAAAATAGTATTATGTTTACTAATATGTTTTATTAATATTTCAGTACTATATATATATTTCTACAACTATATGGTTGTTTGAAATACTACAAATTTTGCACAATTGAATCATGGAAATCGCAGAAAAAATTATTGTAAAAAAATACGATCTAGAGTACAAAAATATTGCGATATTGTATTGAAATGGAAAACGAGTATGTAAAGTTCCTGAAAATTGCACGTTCACTTAGTGCTTTTCTTTCAGGACAGAGCGTTAACGTAGCTAAGATGTTTTAGTTTTCGTTTTGTGAATTTAATTTGTAATGAAGTGATAGTTGTTTTGAAAAGTATATATTTTTTGCTTCAATATTTTAATATTTGTTCCCATTTCAAGATATGGTTTGTTAAAATTTATAAAAAAATAATAATGTGGTATTTATGTGTGGGGGATAAATTGCAAAATAATTTAATGCTTGAGAAATGGGAAAGTAAAAATTAATAAATAAATAATGTTTGGCAAACAGGATAAGTTTGAAATATAAAAAATAGAGTCTAATATTTTAAGAAAAGGAGAAAGACTGAACGCTTGAAAAGAATTTAGAATAATTTTTAAAGAAATTTTCAAATTTCTTAATTAAATTTATAATTTTGAGTTGCAAGAAACGATGAATGTTTGAAAAGAGAATAGAATATTTAAAAAAAAAATGTATGGCATATTATGGTAACTATATATACGTTGAGAACTGATTGGATAAAGTAATACGGAATGTTTGTTTTAATGTAGACTGCTTGAGGAACGGACAGAAGACAAAAACTATATTTTTTTAAAACTATATTTAATAGTCCGAGGGGCAAAATTACAAACATCAGACATTTTAATTCTCTTTATATATATTTTTTATTTTTAGAGAAAAAAAAATAAGGATTGACTTTGATCTATCAGAAGTATGTTGGGAAGTAGTTTAAAAACACGTTATCTTAGTTTAATAGTTGGTTACAGACCAAGTGAAAATTATAGTATTTATTCTTACTCTTAACTTCCTTTATTTCCGCAAGTTTTAAAGGGCTAAAATTTTCTTATTAGCATATCGGTTAGACCAACAGATTAGCAGCAAGCTTTTTGAGTTTGACAGTAATAGGTAAACCTGCCCCCTCCCCAAAGGGGCATTCGGAAGAGATAACCGGCTGCCGCGATAGCTTTCCCGAGGAGAACTCAGAACCAGCATGCGTTCAGTCGAGGGGAACTCGGAACCAACATGGTTTCAGTCGAGGGGAACTCAGGACCGACATGCGTTCAGTCAAGTGACTTGGCTGGGCCACCACCTGTTGCCGTCATTGAAGAAATCAAGTCTTATAAACTTGGCAACACCTTAAGTAAATTACATATCTTTTAATAATATTGAAGTAAACAATGCATATAAAAAAATCTTGAAATAATCTGTCTCAAACTCTTGTGTTTTACATAGTGGACTCAATGAAAATTTTTAAACGCATGACTTTTTTAAGAAAGGTAGAACGAAAAATTAATAATCAGGTGTTTGGAACAGTTCGTGCTCAATTTGAAACCAAATGAAACGCCGCTTGTTTTATCATCAATATGTATTTTCCATCATGTTTTATAACTGATTTTCAACGTTTAATAAATATTTCGAAATCTTCTTGCAATGAAATTATGAGGTTATTCTTTAAAGAAATTCGTAAAGATGGCTTTGATTTCTCTTAAAGATGGAATGCCGAACCAATTGTGAAAATCTCAGTATACAAAATTAGATAAATAAAAGGATTTTTTTTTTCCTTTTTAATGCTTTAAGTGTTAAAACAAATAGTGAAATAATATGCTTTTTTTACTAATACATATTCGGTGATTACATTCTCACCGTACATCTCACCGTACACACTTACCATTTTTTATGTAATTCAAATTGAGTGCAGTCATTTGAAATCACCTTACAAGAATTAAAATTGTAGTTTTTTTAACCAAAATATTAAAGCATTGCGTTATTTATACTTATTTTGAAAAAACAAACAAATATAACACTGTAAATTCCTCCTTAGTTTTACATGGCTATCATCTTTTACTTCAGTAAGATTGAAATGCTCATTATCTTATATAAAATAAGCTTTTCATTACGTTATTTAGAATACATTTACTAGTTCGGGAACATTTTTACATTATTGAGAATATGTTTACTGTCTATAGAATATTTTTAGATTATTTAAAAAAATATATATACTTGCTATGAAATATTTCTACATTATTTAGAATATATTTGGTGCTGTATTTTTCAAGCATTGTTTGCTCTGTTACTGTCTCTTGTCTAAGTTAATAATTAATTTTACACAGATTTCAAACACTGGAATTTAATTGCTTTACATTCACAAAATATATAATATATAATAAAACAAATATCTGAGAAAAGCGTTATCAAATTTTAAGGGACTCGATTAAAATTCATCTAGTTCTTTTGCTTAAAACTTAAATAATTCTTTCGGACAAACAATTATTCTACACTGGGTTAAAATATCGTAGTTATATTTATATTCGGAAACATTTGAAACAATTTTTAAATATTCATTTAGAAATATTTAACACTGTAATTTCGACCACAATTTTCACTTGAGTCGGGATAAAGTGTTAATTATTGTATGTGAAGTAAGCTTTTTTTTAACATTATGTAGGATATATTTAGTGAGTACTGAGTATTTTTAATTTACTTGGAATATATTTTTGGTTCCATCTTTTTCAAGCATTATTTACTCTGTTACTGTTTCAAATCCAAGTTATTAATATATTTTATTCAGCTTTCAACCACTGGAATTTCATTGCTTTGCAGATAAAAAATAAACAACATCAAATAAAATAACCGAGAAAAGCTTTATCAAAATATTAAAGACTCGATTAAAATTGGTCTAGTTCTTTTGTTTAAAACTTAAATAATTCTTTCGGTTAAGCAACCATTCTATACTAGGTAAAAAATCGTAGTCATACTTAATCAGAAAATGAAATTCAATTTAAACATGATTGAACCATATTTTGAAAGTATTATAATGAATAAATTTTAATCGAATGTATAATATTTCAATACAATTATTTTCTTAGTTATTTGTTTTTGAATGTAATATTTCTAAGAAAATGTAATGTAGAATAAAATCAAATAACTGATAAAATAGTGTTATTAAAACCTTAAGGGCTCGATTCAAATTTATCTAGTTCTATTTAAAATCTAGATAATTCTTTTCGACAAACAATCTTTTTATACTGAGTAAAAAGTCGTAGTTCTATTTAATCAGATATTGTGTTCTGTTTCAAGTATGATATAACCATGTTTTTAAACTATTATAATTAATACATCATTTTTAATCTTCATTTCGTGTCAAATTAAGTTATTGAGAATTAAAAGAAATAACAATTATTTGATTAATTGAAAAAGTAAATTTTACGTAAATCGGGTAGGAAATTCTAAAAGAAATCGAAAATATTCTATTTTCGTAGTAGATAAGATATTATAAGGTATTGGCGCAATTATAATTGAGTGGTTCGAATTCAAAATTAGCATGTAAACTATCTGATATAAAAAGAATATTTAAAACTCTATTAATTAGTTGGATAAATTTAAGTATTGCAAACAATTTTTCAAATGTACTCACTTCCCCTAATCTGATAATTAATGCAATAAATAAACCCAAGAGCATGAAATAAATAGGATTAAAAAGCTTAACAGAAATTAAATATTTAAAATTGATGGCAATTTGTTATTAACACAAGTAGACTTTCATTATTTCTCAATTAAGGATTTAAAGTAAAATATACCTGCTTATATAATAAACAAATAACGTATTAATTAATGTCATACCAGAAACTATTTAAATTTCTGCTGATAATTCTAAGTTTTCTTTTAACTTTTATTTAAGCTGCTAGGCATTAAATTTATTAGAATCATATCCTTTAATCGCGGCAGTCAAATTTACATAAAGAACATTTTCAAAAACTCAGTGTTTAATCAAGGTGTGCAGTCTTAGAACTCTTAAATAATAGAATTTATACCTGAAACTGTGAAATATCTGAATAAGTTTACTAAACGAGTTATCATTTGAAGTAAGGGTTTAAATTTGAGATGATCAAAATACATCGCAAGTTAAGTAATTTGTCGAAAACGCTGGAGGCTTACAGGACTGGGAAAAATGAAGGAGGTTTAAAGAGAGAATGAACTTACAAATACACCATTGAGGTGGGTCGAGAGATGTAGTGTTAAGTAAATAATCTTAATGTCCTAAATGAGTAGGGGTCTTAGACCAGAATTTCTAAAGCTCGATAAAATTCGAAGCCCGTTTTAAGCGTGCTTTTCAAATGGTGTTTCTAGGGGCAAGCTGAATTAGGTACGCGATGCGTTTTGGTGCCCAAGCTCAGCTTACGATAATTATATGGGGGAGTCTTATCCCTTATAAACCGAGGCTTTTAATTACAGCAGGGTAATTTGCCTAAAAGGATTTAGAACCGCTTATCAAATGTGTTGTTTCTTCACGGCAAGGAAATGAGAATATGTAAAAATTGCATCCCCACGCCCGCCTTTGCGCCAGCTTTGCCTTTTGTGGTGGCAATTTAGGAGAGCAGTTACCATGGTGTAAAAGAATCAGAGATGTTTTATAAAGTCTTTAGCGCTTTAAGTGCTCAAAATGGTTTTTTGTTTGTTTAGTATTTTCGTTGATATTACGTAAAATAATAGGAAGTTATCAAACACCGCTTATGTAATCATGTTACCTCCAAATTTCTAAAATGATTCATTATTCTAAAGGTTAGAATATTTTTTTAAATTCGGATTTATGTGTAGAGAAATAGAGTAGATCTTAGATGTTATTGTAAAATGCCAAAAGTCAAAATTTAGTGAAAATTTATGTCAGTGGTTCCCAATTTTTTTCGACTATGGGACCCTAAATAATCGACCTGCTTTCGACGGAACCCTGAACTTAATAAATAAAATTTATTAAGGCAATTGTGAGCGTTATAAACTATAAAAAAAACTATTTTAAAATATTTATTCGGGAAAATGAAGATTTTTTATCAGTTTATCATAAATAATTTTAAATTAGGTTTAGGTTTGACAGTTAAATTGGCAGTCACTTTTCTAATTTTGAATTTGTTTCTGGTGTAAATACATGAAAGAATAAAATAAGCCGAATTATAGTTTTCTTCGAATGGAAAACTTCATTGAAAATTGTTATTAGAGAAACATATAATAAATGCGTGTTCGTTCTATAATTTGTACAATATATTGTTACTAGAAATATATTTTCCTTTAAAAAATGACATTTGTATTTATTTCGTGCTTTATTTAAAATAATTTCAAAATGCCGCCAACCGAATGACTAAATATATTATGAATTATAGATTGCATTCAAATATAATCCGAGGTTTCAAAACTCATCACTAGTTAAAAAGTAATAACTCGCGGAACCTTTATCACTCCTCCACGGAATTCTAGGGTTCCGAAAATTATGATTTGGGAACCACTGGTCTATATTTATACAGTCTCATCGGAAAGTGTTCAAAGTGATTGTGAATAATGAGTTAATTTTTTTTGTTAACTATATCAATTACACTGCATTGAAAAAAATTGTATTATATAAAGTACCGGCCCTCAAGATGACAGTATTTTTAACTATTAAATCCATTTTCACTGTAAAATTTTACGGAACAAAAAATCTCATATATCATAATTTCTACAGAAATATTTATTCTTAAGTCATTGAATAACTGCAATTAAATAAATATTACTGCCGAAATTACGGTGTAAAATTTTACTGTAAAATGAATTTTATGAATGATTGCCCCGAAGAGCCAGTTTTTTTTTACAGTGGGTACTCATCTATAAATTCCGAGTTTACTGATGACACAGTGTAAAACGTTTAGGACTCGAAAAAATAGTAACTAAGAAAAATATACATAAAAAGCTGTGCAAAAATCTCTGGCCAGTTTTTCTGCTTCATAATTTCTTTCACCGTTATCTGTTTATGCATGTAACTTAAGCAAATACCAAGATCTTTTAAACAATTCCTATAAAAACTCTGCCTTGAGAGACAAATCATTTTCATTTTTTATTGTATTTAATAAAAATGATATACTGAACTGGTGGTTTTTGAATGCTACTGTAATAAGGCAATATAAATGAAAGGATATATTGGAGAAGTATTTAACAGTGCCTTTTGTTTTGAGGAAGATATTATTTATCTACCGGTTTTATACAATTTTAGTGGTGTATAACAGCATCATAGCCACGTATGAATTATTTTTTTTCTAAAAAAGACGCATGAAACTTATTTCAAACGCAACCATAAATGCCTGTAGGCGATTAATAAAATTCGATTGATGAGCATAATTCTGACCGTATATGCGATTAGCTACTTAGAATTCCTCTCCGATCGCAAGAAACAAAAACTCTTACTAGACGGATGGAGCATCGAATATCTACTAACTTCTTTTGGCTTTTGTTTTTTATTTTTCTACCTTCGTTGGCAGGAGTAAGTAAAACAAATCACTGTTAGGTCTAGGCTCTTTTCCGGGCCAAAGCGATCGATTTCGTAAATGAGCTTCTAATAAAACGAATGTCAATACGGGAAGCCTTTCAAGCCCATCATAGGAAGCAGCAACTCCTTCTTAGTACTAATCTCGTTGCTAACGAACCTCGGAGATACCCCCCGCTGCTCACAAGCCCCCAAGTAGGGGGTGATGAGGGCCCTTGGAGAGCGAGAACGATAAAAAACCAAATAAACAAAAGTAGCTTTTCCGTCTCTTAGAAGGTGGTCTGGCAATTTATGCCGAAAGCATAAATAAAATGGTTGGTTCCTGTCATGATGTATAGATCTCCAGATGTTCTTTTCACATAGGCTGAGAAATTAAACGATATTCAGTTTCTTATCCTCGATGAGTTAAATCTATTATAAAGATTTATTTTTTGGTGATATATTGAGATATTTGTATTGAATTTGAGATTAAGTGCTTAATCATTGAATCAATTAGCCTCTAAAATATAGTAATTTTTTTGTCTGTTTAAAAAATAACAGATTCACCACGTGATTCACTCTCTTAAATGAATGCCCGACCTTGTTTCAGGGCAGACTTTTACAAGTAGCATAATAAGTGATATAAATGCACTACACGATTTTGTTTCCATGTTTTCTAGTTTGTGTGGAAATTAATGACGAAGTCTGTTAATAATTTATTCTCATAATTAATTGATAATCGAAAAATATGAAGCTTTTGTTGAAACTGGAGTTATAAAGATAATAAATTTACTTTCCTTTCCTTTTCTCCGTAAGCTGATGATTGTCAAAGAAATATCTGTTAATGAAGATTCTTTCTGAATGTGTTTTAAAAATAATGAATTGTAATTAAAACAAGTATTAGTATTTAGAAAAAGTATGTTACTACCTAAAAGAATGGCATGACAAATGAAAGTTTGCATTTATGAATTATATTTGTGAATTATTTTCGTGTCGTATATTTGATATTCGTATATTTCTTTTGATTTAAAGAAATGCAATAAACTGGTATAATGAGAGCTAATAGTTTCATCATTAGAACACAAAATTGGGGGACGAAAACAGGGTAAAACATGTTATAAAACGAGGGGAAATAATTTGAATGATGTAGAAGAAAAAAAAAAAAAACATGGAGATAGTTTGAGGTGTACACCCCATTTAGGGTCGAAATCCCTTCGTTATAAGGGTCAGAACACCAACACTACAACAAAAACGCTAGAAAATTTAGAAAAACTGTTAGAAGTGTTCTAGGCCACAGAGAATATTTTAAGTTAACACTGTGGTCGGCACGAGCCAGAAATCAATCAGCCGTCACTGGGATTCGAACCCAAAGCAGACTTTAAAGGTATTAAGGCATGCTGACATGTCAGAAGTTAAAAATATTTTACCAATCGAGAAAATAAGTATACGGCTTAATTTCTAACAGTTGGTTGCTATTAATACTCCTTAAAAACCTGCATGTTATACCTTCAAATATTGTTTTCATAGCTCTATAGGCTGGCCAAACTAGCATTATGATGATGTGATCAGATAGTCTAGCCGAAACAATAATATGAAAGACGCATAGTAAATGTCCAACCAATTTTTCATACTAAAATTATCACGACTCCATTCTACTTTTATAAACAATTTTAAAGTCCAAAAAAAAAATTCTTGAAATTAAGGAGAGCAAAGATTTAGAGGAGAAATATAGGTAGTGAGTACATATCTCAGTAAACACTGCTAGAAAAAAAGACAATTCAGTTGTGCTAATTGTTTTTATTTAATTTTCGGTCTATGACTAAATTGTGGATAATAATTAAACCATAATAATTAAAATGTGTATAATATTTAAACAGTATAGATATTTAGTAAATGTAATGAAATATATTTTTTTATTGATAATTCTTAAAGTACTGTTAAATGTATAAGACCAAAAATAAGCAAACGTACTTTTTTCGACATAGTTAGAGATTGAATAATTTTTTTACCTTCACAAATTATTCATACTCAAGGTATATTAAAAATGTGTCAAACGCAATGTACTATTAACTAGAGGGGAATAAAAATTTGGATATTGTTAATTGAATGAATGGAGTGTTGTTTGGTTTCTAAAAATTAATCATGCTCACGATATACTAAACCAAAAATTATCATTTCAATTACCGAAATACAATTCATAGTTCTATTTTTGGACTCATATTAAAAATATATTTTGAAAAATGGAATCTCTTATGTCATAGAAAAAAAGTTACCCAAACTTTACAATAATTTTAATTGCACACATTGGTTTAATATTTTTTTTCCTTCAAAAACTTTTAATGGCAAAATATCTTATAAATTTTCTCTAAGCCTAAGTGTGTTTTTTTCTGACAAATGTTCAAAACTCAGGTATTTTTGGTCTTATCCAAGCTTTACTTTATGACCTGAAATTTATGACAAAAAGCGAAGAAAAAGAAGTATCTTTGATCTTTCAGTTTTTATACCATAAACATTTTATTTATTTATACCTTTTTTCCTGATACCGTACGAAAGCTTCTGAGTTGGAAAAAAAATTGAAGAGATGATGCTTACTTTCTTTCTTCTTCGTCAAGATAAATATCCCGTAAAGCCGAAAATCGCACTCAAAATGAATAGAAGAATTTTCTTCAAATCTTTTTTTCCCCGCCAGCATAGTTCCGGCATCTGATCATGTATATGTTTTTCAATTCTTTTTAATGCTCCTCAGTTATTAATACGTTTTTGAAGCGTGTATCGAGTCTCTGTTTACTCAAGTACAAAATACTATTCGCAAAATAAGATAGTTAAATATATTCATTCTGAATAGTGCTGTTAACATTATAAATTGCATTTTAAGCAGTTCGTTTCTTTTTGATTTATCATTAAACTCTTTATTAGAAATATGCCTTTTGTATATATTTTTCTCTAGTATATTGATCTTTCAGAGATTATTTATTTTACTGCATGCTTGTTTGATAAGTAATTTTGATCCTCGATTGGGACAGTTCAAATATACATATTTATTATTAATTTCAGACATTTTCTATTATTGCAATATAAAAATACATCAAATACTTAACTTTTATGATATCGATATCAATGATGAAGTAAACTTTTTCCTTCTTCCTGAGTTTATATACACTTAATTTATGTATCGAAATTAATATAATTCGAGTTTTGTTTTGTGATTTTGTATCTAGTAAATTATTCACGAAAATAATAATTTCTTCATGCTACTGTTCTAAAAAATTTATATTTTTACTATTTTTTGTTGTTTTGAAACAATGTCACTAAAAACTCGTGTGAAACATTTTTTCTGCTAAGTTTTTAAAATATATAAAAGAAATTCTTCGAAGCAATAACTTTTAACGTTAAGATTTTGATTGAGCCAGTCTGAAAAAGTATATTTATTTATTTATTATCAATTTCGGAAATTTTCTATTCTTTCTATATAAAAAGACATTAAATTCCTATGAAATTCCTATGATATTGATATCAATGACGAAGTAAACTTTTATCGTATCCTTGGGTTTATATATATTTAATTTATTTAAGTAATTTTTTTCTCAATATTGATGCTCGATATTAGTTCAAGTTTTGGTGACTTATATCTATTACATTATTGAAACAATAATTTCTAAGTGTTGCTGCTCCAAAAAGTTTATTTTTGAAATTTTTATTGAAGTGTTTTCTTTGTTGTTTATCTTGTTAGTTTACCTTGAAAATGTTTTCAGCTGTGATTTCAAATTCTCCGGAAAAAAAACCCATTTAATATACTGGTAATTTCTTCTCTTAGTTATAAAGTTCTAAAATAATAATAAGAGTTTTGTGTACATAAGATTTTTTTTTTTTGACGAACTGTTGTTAAATATTAATTATAATTAGTTTGATTTAATAAAAGTGACATTTTTATGATAAAAAAAGTAAAATAAAAATATTTTGCCACCTAACCAGCTTAACAGTAAGTGTAATAGTGGTGTTAAAATTTTTGATAACTGCGGTTACTTTTGATAGGTAGTAAGCTTAAAATTTGCTTAAAAAATAAAAAAAATATATTTTTCAAAAAATGATTATTTTTAGAAAAATTTGGAAAAAAGATTAATTATAAAATAGTTTACGCACTTAAAATTTTATGTTTTATTCAATTTTTGAAGTACATATTTGACAACCTAATAAGACCTGTTTGAAGCTAATCATTCCAATGTCTTTAATCATTCAAGCAAATGGCCTAAGTGTAAAGATGTTTGTTTTAAACAATATTTAATTTCATAAAAAAGAGAAATTTTAAGATAAATAAAAATATGTATACTTAACTTTTATATAAAATTATCTTTCAACAATAATTTAAAATTTGGAAAAAGCTTATAGTTCAGATTTAATTTTTTGTAATATCGAATTAAAAAAAGGTATACTTGAGTTATTTCTTCGTTAAGTTATTTCTTGGAATCAATAGTTGCTAGATTTTTTTAATGCACTGTGAACAGTTCTGGATCTAATAACGATAAAATGTACAAGATTCCTGAGTGCAACATCAGCAAAATATATTCTGCTGTAAAATTCATTTTACTGCAAAAATTTTATACCGTAATTTTTAGAATATTATTTATTAATAACAGTGATTCAGTGATTTTACAGTAAATATTACTGCATAAATGTTACACTGTTAGAAATTTCTTGGAAAAAATGGTTAAATAAGAATTTATTTAATTGTTATTTTACCATTTTCAAACAAAGCAGTAACATAACAATAAATAAAATAGTAATCAAACTCTTAACTGTAAGTAAATTCGTTTTTTAACTGCTTTCATCTAGTACGGTTAGACAACCAGAATTTTATCGCATCAACTAAGTCCACCTAATGTGGTCACTTAGTATTTTGCAACTGTGTACCTATTATAGCCGAGAGGGCTAATCTATCAATCTCATGACCAACAGAGCTGGGGTTCAAGTTCCAGCTTTGACTCCACAATTTATCTCCCATTCCCTTTAATGCATGAAGAGTTTGCAGTGTCCTTCACTCCCTAATTTGTGTCCTTCATTCCCCAATGCCTATTATTTAACGAAACGCCTAGCTCCTATGTTCAGTTTAATTTATTTTTTACGATTTCAAAACCATGCTATTTGTAAATGGTTAAAAATCCGTAAGGGTAAAAAATTTTCTTTACTGTAAACTTTAAGCTCAATTAGATGGACTGATTGCTGCGGTTATTTTACCATAATTTTAAAATGAAAATTCTTACAGGTGTTTATGTCCCGAAAAATGTTTCGGTAGAAATTTTACGGTAGGAATTTTACGCATAGGAATTTTACGGTAAAAAGTACTAGCATCCTGAGTATCGATTCCATTTACACTAATTTGAAACAGAGTTTTTTACTGTGTGATACATTGCTAAAGTGATAAAGAAATAAAATTAAGTGAAATGATGTAGCAAATAAAGCACCAATTTGAAAAAAAAAGTTAACATTTCAAAGGAAAATGAAACTACTCCTTAAAAAATTATTTCTGTTCGAATGTTTCGTTACAATGTGCTAAATAAAAATGATGAAAATCGCTTAAATAAACTTTAACTGAATTCGCGTATTGTGATGATTTTAAGTAGCTGTAAAATATCGCTTAAACCATGAACAATGCTTTTCTACCCTCTTTTTAGAATTCCTAAAACAATTAATGTTTCATTTTTGCCTTAACAACAATAGACTGAAGAAGAACGAATCAGAGCAACAGCGCCTCAATTGCAGTTCTCTCCTCTCCCCTACCGTGAAGTTTGATATTAAAGGTATGCTTTTCCTATTAATGGACTTTAATTACAGTCCCCACAAGCTATAAAAATGACTCATTTTTAAAGAATTCTGTTTTATTTATATTCTAAAGCGCTCTTTTATTAAAAGCCTCGCATTTTTCATTCGAAGCGAAATTTCATTAAAAACGTTGAAAAGTTTTAACTAAATGAACTTTTTACGAGAATCGTTGCGGTAAGTTCAAAGTAGAAAGGGCACAAGATTACGTTTGTAAGCTTGAATATTGAGCTTCCAATCAAATTCTCTTTGTGAAATTTATGATAATTTTTTAAGAACTCTAAAGTTAATGAAACACCATCTTTTTATTTCTGAACCCCATATTGATTAAAGTTTAAAAGAGGTATTTAGTAATTATGAGCTTTATAAGAAAGTAAATAATTGCCTGGGCATAAATTAAAAACTTGCTTCCGCTTTATATTCTTAATTTTTAAAAATTACCGGTAGTTTTTGTAAGCACGTACATTTTATGACGGAAATAAAGTTATTTGTACATTTTGCATATTGAAACTAAGTTTGAGGTTTGAAAAAGTAAAAGTGTTTCTCATAAAAATAAAAAATACATAAACCAAAATTTGATTAAAATTTTACCTCGCATGGGAAAATTTATTTGAAATTAGCATAATTTTTAATTTTCACAGACTTTCATGCTTTCATTTGAGCAATACATTTTTCTTCATTGCTTTTAATGAAAAGAATATATAAAACAAAAATTAATTCAGTACTAATTAAACTTTGAAAATTAGCAAAGGTCAAATTAAAGTTAAATCAGTAATCAATAAAAAGTTTAACTTTTTTTTCAACAGAGATTCTATTAGTTAAAAACAGGGAAATACATTTCGATATTTTTTCAGTTTTTCTTGAAATAATATTTCAAATTGTTGACTGCTTTTGGCAAATCTGATACAAATGAGAGTTAAAATTTTGCGATGATAAAAAGAGGCAGAAGTCAACGAAAAATCACACATTCATTGAGAAAAATTGCATACAAACTTCAACTTTACATTGGGTTATTGGGGCACTTCCTCATTACTGCATAAAATGATAAATTTAAATTAGAAAAACTGAATAAAAGGTTCGATTCTAAGGATATCATTAAAACTTTTGAAATATAACTTCAATATATTTGTGATTTTACATTAGTTTATTGAGCGGAAAATGTGTTAAGTATGTAAAATGATAGCATTGGTACTCCTATAGTAAACTGGTTGTGATTAAAAAATTATTAATGAGTTATAAAATTTCACAAACAGCTCCTATGTTTAAGTCTTTGAGAGGCGGGAGTTTTTTTTAAAATATAAAACACCAGAAACGAATTATTTTTGTTTGGCACTGGCAGAACAATTTATTAAGAACAATTTGTACATTATTTTCTTATTTTGTGATTAGCATTGAAAACTACAGTTCTTTAAAGAGTTAAAGAATTGCCCATAGAAACTTACAGTGTTAAATGCTTCAAAAATGAGCTACTGGTTACTATGAAAAAAATATGAATTAGTCATCAAATTTTACTAACAGCCCCTATGCTTAAGTCTTTGAGAGGCGGCAATTTTTTAAATATAAAATACCAGAATTGTCAATTATTATTTTAGTTTGGCTCTGGTAGAACAATTTATTGAAAAGAATTTTTACATTATTTTGTTTCGTAGTTAGCATTGAAAACCACAGCTTTGTAAAGAGTTAAAGAATTGCCAACACCGTTTAAACTCAACCTCTCCCCTCTATCGTCACTTAGTCAAAATTTTGATCCTTCCCTGTGTAGGAAACATTCGATTATATAAGGGCTGCCCAGATTTTAAATGAATATTAAGAGCTAACTAATATTTTAATGAATAATAATTTAATGAATACTGAAAAAGTATGTGGACAGCTTGTTAACCACCAGCAAGTTTGGAGAGAAGGTGCTCCTAGAAACTGTGTTTTAAAAGAGCGCTATTTTTAAAATAATTGTTTTTTGGCATTGGAAGATGCATTTATATCCCCTATATGCAGGTATAACTTTATTAAAAATTATATTATTGAAAATATCTTAAAAAATATCTATTTTTTGTCCTTTAAATACATTAATTGGTTCTATGCAAGTGCACTGTTCTTAATAATTAATATATAATATGCTAATTTTTGATACTCTTACTATTTTGCTTTTCAAAATTTAAAAATGTATTAAAAATTAAATAAAATTTTTTATTTAACGTTGTTGTATGCTTACATGGCATGGTATTTGTTGTTCAATAAATCATATTATTTAATACTAGCTGAATACTCGTTCTTCTTACGGGGAAGAAAAAAAAGAAAATAGTGAATGAATTGGCATTGATCCACACCACGAAATCACTCACAAAACTGAGAGGGAAATACTGTCACAATTTTTTATTTATTATTATTTTTTGCTCTCTCTCTCTCTGGATTATACTTTACTTGATTGAGCAAATATGTCTTTATGAGTTTATCTCATCAAAATGAAGATTAACTATATTCAGTATCATTTGGCATAATACTCTTACTAAGTTAACGCGTGATATTCAAAATTTTTCAGAATCAAGCAATGTTCTTTAGTATTATCCATTTCGGGAGGCTATAAAAAGCCTATTACTACATCACCTATAGTAGGAACCCATTAAAATAGCACCTTTAACCTCAATAACAGTAGAACCTATTACCAAAATTATTAAGACTTATTGTCGCAAATAATTGTATGGTGATTTCTTGCAGCCTTCCTAAGCGAATAATTTCATTTAACAACTTTTACCTAATAACGTAGATTATTTAGAATATTGTAGAATAACTACAGTTACATTTCTTCATTAGTTTTCCTTTCTAATACATAGCTTATTATTTTTATTTCAACTTTCCTTTATTTTAAAATTAGTTTTATATGAACACTCATCAGAAGCTTAATTATAAACACGAGGTTTCAGATTACTTAAAAACACTAGTTCGGTGACTTAGACCTCACATGCCATCCATGTTGATTCTTTAGCTTAACTGACGTGAAGAATAATGTATAACTAAACATTAAAGAGCGCGCACTAGACGCTTTTTTTATTAAATAGAGCTGTAAGGTAGAAAACATCTCTAACGTTATCTTTTAAATATTTGAAAACAAAAAACAGAATCATCTACAGTTTCAGTTATTACAATGCCTAATTTTGAACCAAAATTCATTTTTCAAAGTTTTTTCCCAATGAAATAAAATTGAATTTTTTCTAGGTTCGGGGGCTTAAATTGTCCCTTGCACCCGCTGTTCAAATTTCAGGATTTTGGAGCAAACAACTCTGAACTTATAAAGGAGATGGACATGTGCACACACGGAAAAATTATTCGTTTTATTATTATGGATTCTAGTTAAAATGCCAAAGAAAAAAATTCGACTTTGATATTGTTTATTTCAAATGGGATTTTTTAGAATAAAAAGTAAGATTGTACGAAAAGCTGATAAAAATCGTAGGTAATAAAGATAAATTCTGTACAATCATGATAACGAGGTAAAAAATTACAACAGTAAATTCGAAAAAAAATGGTCAATTTGGCTTGCTTAATATTTTAAACAAAAATGAAATCTGTAATTTTAAAAGAAAGTAACATGAATAATCGATAAAATCAATTTTATAATTCAGTAGAAATCTACTAAAATAAATCTTACTGATAAACTTCAACTGTAATGGCTTAATTTGTGAGTAAATTAAGATATTGTTTTTCAAAAAGCACTCATATTTAATGGGTCGCTGAGAAATCGATAGACTATCTTTTAAGTAACAGCCATGGGACGAATCCTACATAGTCTAATTTTATTTAACAATCCAATTAAACATTTATTACTCTTATAAAAAGCGCGTTATTAGTCGTCTGTTTTATGGTAATTGTGTAAAAAATTCTAAAAAGAAGAAATCTAAACAGATAAGGGATTTTTGCCTTTGACTTTTAGTCTTCATTATTTGCGAAAGAAAGCTCATTATGACGCATAGGAAAATTTCTCTAAGATGTCATTAGAAAACTTGATTTAAAATGATGTTAACGATAAGGTGCTTTCATTTGGGGACAAATTGCATTTAAGAAAGAGATTTCTTAATGACAATGACGCTAAAAGATCATTTTGAACTCTATCGTTTTTTTCCCTTTCACTTCAAGTCTAATCGAATCATAGGGATATTTTTATTATTTTTCCCTACGCTTGGAATATCTAAATAGTATAGGCTTTCATGTGGTCTGTTTTAGGAGAATTTTACGCTTTTCAGTGATAATCAGATTTTATACTTTTACGTCAAATCTAATAAAATATTTATTTTATTCTTAGTTTTCAAGTATTTGAGAACATGGTTATCGTGAAATGAAAGTTTGATTAAGAAATTTTCCATTTGAAAATAGCACGTGTGCGGTTTAAAGTGAAATAAATATCTTTGTTGGTGGAATTTTAATTAAATTATTCAAAGGCAAATATTCAGTGTCAGAAAAAATTATCTTCTGAATATTTTTCTTATGATTTAAGTAATTAAATATTACTTATTGTGTATTTTATTAAAAACGTTGTGTTTTGATATCTTTAAAATAATTTTTGAGACTACGTAATGTAATGAGCAAAACAGTGTATACAAATTAATTTAATTACTTAAAATAAGTTTTAAAACATAAATGTTCATGCATTTGAGGTTGAACTCAATTATGAAATAATGTAGAGATGCTTTTTATCGCAGTAAATCGTGAACAAAAAAGTATAAAAACAAGACCATAAAATTAAATTAAATATAAGATTAAATCCTATTACTTCTTCCATATTTCTGCAGTTTTTTTTATTTCCAGTGTTGACGAAAGTAAAAAAAAATAATTAAAAAGTAAAGCAATTATTTAAAAGATTTAGCTTCATTAAGAAATAAGAAGTCGAGCTTAACATAATTTAGGTGATTACGCAAAATAAAATAAAGATAAGATTAAATCCTAAAATTCAATTTTTTTTTATATTTCTTTTATATTTTTTTCTAGTAGTGGCAAAAGTTAAAAAAATAAATAAAAAAATGATTATTTTAAAAGATTTAAATTCATTAAGAAACTTGAAGTTTATGTCAACATAATTTAGGTGATTTAAAAAATAATAATAAAAGCTTTCGAAGGATTTAAGTAATTAACAAGTTTTAAATAGTCACACTTCAAATATTATATTCAAGTGAGTTATCTTGATAAAATGTATCTGATTTAATGAGTTCTTTATAATTACAGTAAATTTAAAATTTGTTTATTTAAATTTGAAGCTTAAGCGATATTTAAATTGTATAAAAAACATACTTTTCTTCAAGGACTTGGAAACTAGTTATCCCTTTTTATATAAGTGTACTATTATTTTAATTACATCATAAGCATTTGAAAAGCATAGTATCATGAAAAAATATGATTTAGAGATTCACATGGGTGGCAGTGCATGAATAGGATATTTTTATCTTTGGATCATTTGTAAACACACTAATTATCTGTTTAATTTGTTTAAGTAATTTATGCTTAAATTGTAAAATTAAAAAAAAATGCCTTATTTAGATAGTTTTCGAACGAAATCAGTCTTTCCGTTTTAGAATAGAAAAATGTTTAAAAAAAGCCCTTCAAGTTACTAATATTCTTAAATACGTAATTTTTTAAAATTAAAATTGTTAAATTTAATGTTCAAACATTAGAAAAAAACAAATTTTGGGTCCTGTTTCCTGTGAAATGCTTCGATAGCAACATTTCAATTTGATATTAATGAATAAATCGTTAGCCATTTTACCATGAATAAATCGTTACATTTTACATAAGTTTTTTCAAACTTATCTAGTACTTTATATTTTGTTTTCTAAATATACATTCATTAATATTTCTTTCATTATGAACCAAGTTTATTTACTAGTCACTTATAAAAATTGTATAACTGAGCTAATCAAGAGAAACATGTAAGGAATACGTAACTTTTCGATTTAAAAATATAAAATGTTTGTATTTATAAAATCATCATACTCATATTTCCAAAATAATCATACTCATAATTTAGTGCATTTAAAGATAAGACATTTTAAAAATTATAATCCTGCTATTATTGTAATTAATAATAATTGAATACTATACTGTTACTCGTGGAATTCACCAATAGTTGCAAAAATTCAATAGTAATAAATACATCTTGCAATATACTAGCAAGTACATAATCGTAATACACTAACAAGTGTTTGTTTTTGAGAAAAAATATTTTTTTATCATGGAAAAACGTTTTCCTTAGACAGTTACAAATATTGCAACACTAAAATTGAATTACACAAATTAAAAGGAATGTATAGAAAATACTGCAAATTTCGAATTCGAAATATCAAAGCTTTTGATTATTTCAAGATTTTTAGGCAATATTAAACTAAACAATATTTTCTAATTGTTCAAGACAGTGCTTTTACAGAATATTTGAAGAATGCCATGATTTCCATGTAGGCAATAACAAGGTCATCCGTATTGTGTTGATATTCAAAGAAA
This sequence comes from Parasteatoda tepidariorum, assembly GCF_982258835.1. Classification (NCBI taxonomy): domain Eukaryota; kingdom Metazoa; phylum Arthropoda; class Arachnida; order Araneae; family Theridiidae; genus Parasteatoda; species Parasteatoda tepidariorum. The sequence continues at coordinate 19,885,280 of NC_141765.1, forward strand.
ATTCCAGAAACTTGTAATGTAATTAGCTTTAAACAATATTAAGTAAATTGCTAAGTTTAAAAAATTCTCAGCTTCAAAAGTATGCTGATGAAAATGAAAGTTGACTTATTTCAAGCTCTCAAAAATAGGCGCTCTTTCTCAAGACTTGCCGGATGTGAATGAGAAGAAATAAAAGTGATTTGAAAGATAAATTATGAAGTTGCCAACGAAAAATTGAAAAAGAAAGCTTGAAAAACTGCAGTGGCCGAGAGTGTAACAAAAATGAAGAGAAGAAAGCCAAAACACGGAAACAACGCTGGCCAAGAGGGGCGAATCAGGGTAAAATGTATTTCCATATGGTATGGTAAAGTGCCTCTCCATTGATGTATTTTTAAATTTTTATTCGTCAAGAATTTTTCAAACATTTCCCTTCAAATTTCATATTTTATTATTTAAAACAATGTAGATTAAATTAGATCAAGAATATTTTTTGCTCTTTATTATTATAAATAATGAAAAATTTTATTAATGATTGCTTGCTTGGGTTTATTTTTGCTCGAAAGAAAAATTATGGTGAAACTACGGTTCTGTAAGTTTATTAGATTTCTAGTTAAAAATATTAACTCTAGTAAATAAAATCAAAGCATAAGGTATTTAAACCTTTCATTAGGTAATTTTCCGCTCTTACCTAAACGGTTTAAGGAAAATTCTGGTTTTAAAAATTATAGAAATATTTATTGTCACACATTTAGCAAAAACTTCAAAACCAAGAAGTAAATTTAACCGCATAAATGATTTTCATGCCATGCTCTAAGAAATCATGATTAATTTATCGTATTTTGCCTTATGTTCCAAGCCTTTGTCGTATATTATAAAATAATGTTTTGTTGGTAATTTTACCAAAGTCATTACTAGAGCGCTTTAGTAAAAATTACCGACATTTTAAAGGGACCCACAGAGCCAGATACACGATAAATTTCACCATAATCTGGTAGTTTTTATAATATTTTTTTAGAGCTTATAAGCACTTTCTATAATCATGCAAATTTCTGGAAATATAGCAAATAAGTAAAATGTTAAATCAGGTGGTTCAAATTTTCGATCATCTTTCTGTTGAAATTATTGGGACCATGTTTTTCAAATTGCTGCTATCCTCCTATTTATACCGCATCTTATACTCGAATCCATCGAAAAAAAACAATACGTTTATTTAGGGAAAATATGTTTTTGTATTCCTAACATATAGTTAACAGAAAATAATTACCATATTTTAGCTTAGATCCTTAAACTGTTTAGTTTGAGTTCAAAAACGAGAATATCTGAACAGAAATTATTTAGGGTTTTCCCTATTTTTTTCTTACTGCATATCGACACAAAACAATTGATTATATGTCCAAACAGTTTGAACAGGTTAAGATATAATAAGACTTACAGTTTTGCTCATATATAGGAGAATAAACAAATAAAAAGAGGCATTTTACCTTAATAATATTTTTAAAAAAAATCACACTGAAACATAAGTGAAGTTATTAAATTAAGTACGTTTTAAATGGCCAAAAGAGGATCTCGATCATCAAAAAAAAAGTGGGGCTATTTGGATAATCGACAGATTAGAATTATAGAAGCAACATCGTATTTTAAAGAACTTTATTACGAAATTCTGAATATCTACTTGCTTTTAAACAATAGTTTCGTAGAATATTTAAATTTAATTCTAATACGACTATTTAATCAATGTCTTTAAATCAAATAGATACAAAGAAGATTTGTTTTAAAATGAGATAGCAGCAGCAGCAGCTAATAATGGTCCATGATGATATTCTCTAATTAAAAATTCATGATGGCTAAACTAATTTACAGTAATAATAATAGAAAGATAAATAAAGAAATGAATAAGCAAGTTTAATTTATTTTTGGTAAAACCATACACTGTTAGAAATTTCTCGAAAAAAATGGTAAATAGTACTTAAATTAATTGTTACTTTACTATATTCCAACAAAACAGTAAAACAATCATAAATAAGAGGGTTATTCAAACAATTAACTGTGAGAAAAACTGTTTATTAACTGCTTTCAACTAATACGGTTGAGCAACTAGAATTTTGTCTCAACAACAAGGCCAAACTAATAAAGCCACTTAGTTTCTTGCAGCAGAGTACATCTTATATCCGAGATAGCTAATCTGTCAGTTTCATGGCCGAGTCCCAGCTTTGACTCTGCGATATATACTCCATTCCCTTCAATACATGAGGAGTTTCCAGTGTTATGCACTTTCCATTGCCCATTACTTATAGATAAGCCTAGCTACAATTCTACTGTTTTGAAACCTTGCTAGTAGCAAATGGTTAAAAACTATATAGTTTTGTATTCATGATTTTATAGCCATGCTAGTTGTAAACGGTTTCAAAACTGTAAATGTATAAAATGTTCTGTACCATAAACTTCATGGTTAATTAGATGGACAGGCTGCTGCTGGTTATTTTACGGTAATTTTAGAATGAAAATTCTGATAGAGTATCTACTAACTTTGCTAACTAGCTGAATTATAATATATACTTATAAGTAGTTGTGCAGTATAAAGAGTGCTTTTCAATATGAGTCATTTCTCATATATGACTAAAATAAGACTGTATTTAACTAAAATTAGAAAAAAAAAATTCCTGAATAAAAAAAAACAACAATACAAGAATCGATTTTTGCTAACAGAGGTATATTTGGATTAAAAAAGTTCGGGAAATGAGGGTTTTACCGCACTTCTTTATTTATAGCTATCGAAGTTAAATTATTAACTTCGTATAACAAAATTAACTAATTTTTAAACCAGGTTAAAGTTTCTGAGAACAGAAAGAAAAATACGACAAATCAATAAAACCATTCTAATAAAAATTTCAAACTATTGCTCTCTTTTAAAGCTAAACTTTCTGTTTTTAGAAAAAAAGTAAAATGAAAAAGTGATTCCTTCCAGAAGAAAGAACTTCGAAAAGACGTTTAAAACAAAAACAGCCCTTTACCTTGGAGCTGAGAATTTTTTTTACGGAATATTTTTTTCCCGCTACGCCAACAGTTACTGGAAAATCAAGTTAAATTATTGAGCAATGAAAGTTTGCTTAAAACTTGTGGAAAAATATAATACAAGCAGAAATTCTCGATAATGTTAGATGTTCTTGGTGCATTACATTCTTCAATACCAAAATCAGAAATACACAAATTTCATTCGCAAAAAACCAAAACTTAATTATCGGTTTGCAGCTTAGCATTATTTTCTTACTAAGTCTGTATCTGATGCTTACAATCTTTCCTTTTATTGCCTTTTTTTATGTATCAATAAGGTTATGGAAATTTTCTTCCATTATACAAAACATGAACTATTTGTAATAAAGTTTCTTATTCCATTTAAACAAATTTGTAAAAGAAATTATTGATCTAATGGCTTTTAAATTACTTGCAAATTCTAAGTTCAATAAATCTGCTGACGGAGATCCACATGCCAATAAAATATTACCAACAGTAGACAGAAAATGACATTTTATTGAACAGAGTAGAATTTATTTAAAAAAGAAAATGTTTTAAGGGATTCTTAAATATCGTATTAAACATTAAAAAAAAATACAATCTATATCATTCAATGTTCCTCATATGTTATTTTTCGCTTGAAATTACATTTCGAATTGAGATTGAAAGTTATTATTAATAAATTTTCATCTTTGTGAGCTTTGAAGTTATTGAAATTTGTCTTTATTTGGTTATGAATAAAATATTTATTATGAATATTTATAAATTAGTCAGTAAAATACGAGGGTTAAACAAAAAGTAAGTTTCTTACAGCCCATAAAAAGAAACAAAACGTAATTTTATTTAATTATAACCTAAACAAAAATAATAATTTTAATCTAAACATAAATAACTACAAAATTATATAAACATAATTGTTTATTGTAAAAAAAGATTTTGATGATTAAAGAAAGAGAAAAAAAAGCTGAAATTTCTGCAATTTTTGAAAATAAGAGACTGGAATTGCTAAAAGTGACTTTTTTAGTTCAATATCATTGAAGTCTGTCACTTGGGAACGGAAGGAACATGTCGTAGTTATCTGCATACTTATGGAAAATCGATGCCTAGACAGGAATCTCTTTAGGTGCAGAAACAAGAATAAGTGGCTGCGAGCAACATCATGTAGATGGTTCTAGAGGCAGCGCTAGCTCACTTATCATCCCTCAGCCAACCCAATTTTAGGGTTTACGACTACTAATGCTCAGCTCCGTAGCCTCGTAATTTTGCACATTAATATTCTATACCTAGAAATAGCTGTTTTTGATTTGATGACCAACTTGTAGTGCTCACCAATTTGGCTTGCAAATAATTAAATATCCATACAATAGCTTTTTCTGGGATTATTTGAATGCAGCTTTTGACTATCATTAGAAAACATGAAAATTAGTGCAATTTATATAAATTATAGTTCCAGTTTAAATACACAAGAACATTCAGAGCTTAATGGGATAGCAAACTGCAATTCCCAGTCTTCATTATGTTCCCTACCTCTTCTTAAATTTGTTTACTTCCTTTTCAAATCAGTTTTAAAGACTGTGATTTTGGGAATTCTTTGTTTCACACATAAAATGTTACTAAATAAAAATCAATTTGTTAAATTATTGAAAGAAATTATTAGAAAGAAAACAATGAATGTCTGAGATTTTAATTAAATAATTTAGTTTAAGCAATATTTAAATAAGTTTTTAAAATTTTAAAGAAAGTACGTTAATTTGACTGACAAATAAAATAATAATATCTATAGCAGATATGACAAGTTAAATAAATCCAGGTAAGCTCAAATATTGCTGTCTCTAATATATACTCGATGCGAAATTCCTTCTTAATTATGATAATTTATTTTCTTACACATAGCTGTCTATTATTAACTTAAAGAAATACTGACGAGTTTGTATTTAAGTATTTTAACTATCGGAAAAAAATCTGACAAGCTATGTTTGTACGTTTTTTTACAAAGATATAATTAAACCCTAAATATTTACGCATTCATTTAAACTCCGTTAATTACGTTTTTGCTCATGGAATAGTTAAATTTTTAACAGTGTTATTTTAATTTGCATTAAATATATTTTAATTATTTACCCATTTTTGTTTCCATCGCAAAACCTAAAATTTTACAGAAAGAGCGCTTAGAATTTTTCTAGAAGTAATAAGATTGTTTCTTATTTATTTCGGGAACACAGATAGCAAATGTTGAAAGCTAAAAATATTCCACTTTACGAAAAATTCGAACATTAAATAAAGAAATAAAAGAAGGCCTTATTTGAATATTGAGACAGCTTCACTTTTATTCATTTTGAAATATAGAGACTTAAAGTTTATTGAGTGTATTGTTTTCTTATCACCTCTGATTTTTGAAGCCTCCTGTTTGGAAGCAGAAGTAGGTTGCAGGAATACTAGTTTTAAAATAAAATAGAAATGATTTGTATGAAGTTGAAAGTGAGGCTAAATGAGTGGGAATGGACGACAAAATGGATAAGACCATAATATAATACAGTTATTTTAATTTATCTGAAACTAATGCACTCTAAACTCATTACTTATTGCAATCACATACCGCAAAATTTTACAGATTAAAAACCGTAAATGAATAAACACAAAAAATATTTCATGTTAGAAAATATCAAGTTTCATAAGAAGAGAAAAATTCAAAATAAATCAATGTGATTGGTGTCCCAAAAATGACAAATTTAAGAATAATTTGAAAACCCACAAACGATAGAAATTTACGGTTTGCTGTGCTCTTCTTCTCTGTAAACACTATTTTTTAAAAAATTCATAGTTAGTTATAAAGATTCTCAATAGATGGCTCTACTGCCAGGGATACTGACTTGCAGGAAAAACGCTTTTTTAATTGACTCATAAAATGTTTAAATTGTATCACCTTCCTTATTTCATATTTTTAATATTAATTGTACAAAGGTGTCTGTTGAATATTTTTTATATAGAGGTTTTATGTAATTTTAGTTACTATAGTGCTTAATGAGAAGATTCTGAACTATTGATCAAGACTCTGAACTAATGATAAGACTCTGAACTATTGATAAGACACTGAACTGATGATTTTCTTTAGTTTAAATCGACTCAGAGGGACATTTCGTAGTTTTATTGGATGTGATAATTAATAAAAAATACATTCTGAAAAATTGATAAAAAATATTCACTACTTAAGATAAAGCATAATTTTCATGGTGTAATAAATTTTGGAACATATGAAAAAAATGTGAATTTCTTTTTTTAAAACAGCAATGGAACTATTGTATTTCAGATAGATGCAATCTTTACGATGAAATATTTAAATAAAACATAAAATGAAAACTTTAATAAAATAAAAATATAATTAAAACTAATATATTGAATCTGCATTGGGTATTAAAATCTATTCACAGGAAACGTATTTTTCTTTTGTTTTGAAAAATTCTATTAAAAGAATATCATTAAGCGAATTAACATGAGGTTCCATTATTTCTGTTTTTCCCCAGGAAACTTCCTGAATTTGAATAGCAAATTCTCATTTGAAACTGAATTATTTATTCTACATTGTTGTGTAAATAGCTCTTACTAAATATTTGTCATGAAATAATATATATGATTGATATGAAATTCATGAAAACAATTGAATTGTAAATAACTAAAATGAATAATTCTATTAAATTTCAGCTAAATATGTTCACTTCTTGAAAACTCATTATTTTTAAATGCAAGCGTAAAGTTAATTGGTAAAAATGATTTAATGCTTGTTGATGAAGTTTTTCTCATCTCACTTGTAATTAAATCGATTGAAATAAGTTTTATAACATAAAAATACAAAGAAAGAATGCAAGCTTTAAAATAGGCATTTGATAAAATTAATGAGCTTTCAAGAAATCAATTCCCAGACAATTTCTTTTTTTTCTATCTTTTTTTTTCTTTTTTAAATATTCAAGAAGCATTTACGAGCGAATGGAAGTCAAGATGTAAAATACCGGAAGAGGGGATGAGGTAAAATAGCTCTTTCGTGGTTATTTCCATACAATACACGGAAGATTAAGTATTTCGGAAATGGTTGTTCGATATTTTAAGGAAGAGAAGTTCTGAAGCGAGAGCCTGAAAAATGCGTAATAAATATGGACAATAAACTTTAGTGAATCATATTTCTTCCTTAAGTAGATAGTTCTTCTCTAATTCTGAACAAATACATTTTCAGATGTTTTGGAGTAAAACGCGAATTAGTTTTTTTCTTCTTTCACTTAAAATGTTTATGATTTTAAGAAAAATGCTGAAGCTAGTTCTATTTTAATGGGTATTGGTGCTAACTTTTTTTTAAAGAACAGCTGGGTAATATATCAATATATCGGGAAATATTGGTATTTTTTAAAAAAATATATTAAGAAATCGATATTTTCGAGCGTATTATTTTGATATATTAATAATATCATGTTTTACGATTAATATAGAGAATACTATAATTATAAACAAGCTATCATCGCAATTTTTATCAACATTGATAAATATTAAATACAAAAATTATAATGAAACATGTTCTTTTTTTAATACCTTTTTTCAAAAATATTTAAGAAGCATTTACGGCCAAATGGTAATTTACCCGAAGGAAGAATGAGGTAAAATAGCTCTTTTGCAGTTATTTCTATCTAATAAACGGAGGATTAAATATTTCGGGTAGGGTTGTTCGATATTTTAAAGAAGAGAAGTTGTTTAATAAATATGAACAATAAACTTTAGTAAATATTTCCTCATTAAGTAGATTGTTTTTTCTAATTCAGAACATATACATTTTTAGATGATTTGCAGAAAAACGTGAATTAGTGTTTTTCTTCTTTAATTTAAAATGTTTATGATTTTAAGAAAAATAGTGAAGCTTGTTCAACTTTAATGGGTGTCAAACTTTTAACAACAGATGGGTATAATATATCGACATCGCAATTGTGACATCGCACTTCTTATCAATGATGATAAATATTAAATACATAAATATCCGATCATTATTAACAAGAACAAATACAAATTGAAAAAAAATATCCTGATCATTTTCAACAATGATAAATATTAATTGCAAAACAGTGCAATAATTTTCATTCTGAAAAATGTGTAATAGATATGAGCAATAACATTTAGAGAAGCATATTTCTTCCTTAAGTAGATTCTTTTACACTAAGTTTGATCAAATATATTTTTACATGTTTTGGAGTAAAACGTGAATTAGTTTTTTTTTCTTCTTTTATTTAAATGCTTATGATTCTAAGAAAAATGCTGAAGCTAGTTCCGCTATAAAGGGAAATATCGATACATTTTTTTAAAGAATATTGAGAGAACGATATTTTAAAACGTCTTCTTATGACATATCAAGAATAACATGTTTCATGATAAATACCGAACATACGAAATTTATAAACAACACAAACATCGCAATTCTCATCTTATCAACATCTAACATTCTATTCTTATCAACAACGATAAATATTAAATACAAAAATATCCGATCATTATTAACAGAGAATATTGATTGAAAAAACAACCTGATCATTTTCAATAACTATAATGTTGCGCTGATTATCATTAATGACGATTACAGAAAATGAGTAATGAATGTAGGATTTAAATAATTGTAGTAGTATGTATGTAGATTGAATGTATGTAGGATTTAAATAATTTAACTATCTTACTTTTTTGTTTAAAACTATTTGAACAAACATAAACACATAAAAAAAGTTAGATTTTGAAATTTCGATTCATGTGACAAACTTTATGCAATATAAAATAAAAACAATAATCACAAATTCGTATTATAAACAGTTGTTTCGATAATTTAGGCTATTATTTATGTATATCATCAGTGATTATAATTTTTTACAATAGTTCCAGTTCATTTTTTAAAACTGCTCAGAAAAAAAGAGCTTTATTTCTTATGGAAAGGTTAATATTCTTTACTTATGACAAAATTTGTTTACTATTTTTGAAACATTAACTCTTTTACCAAATAAATTAAATCGCTGTCTCTGGAAATCAGCAGTGATATTACAATGGCATTATATATAAATAGACAGATTGTTTATCATAAACAATATGTTTATGATAAGCATTAATCCTTATGGAACATCCTTTCAGAAAGATAATATATGCAAACAAAAGGAAATATTTCAATGAAAAAACTCTTCTTATTCTTCTAAAATATCATACAACATTCAAGAAGAACATAATAGAAACATTTTTGATTGCATATATAAACTGTAATACGTTTTTAAGAGATTAAACATATTTATGAAACATAGCTTAGTTGGAAATATTTGACAGCTTGTTTTAACAATAAAATCGATCAAAATGTCTGCAAGAAAATACAAGATTAAGGAAATAATTAACTTTGAAGATTGAAATTTCTTTAGTGGAAGTCTTGTAATTATCTTAAGAGAGCTTTAACAATGTATTAAATTGTTTACTCTCTAAAATAAGAGTAATATTAGTTTCTAGTATATTTATGAGAAATATGCAGAAACAAGATTATTTGTTTATTTTTAAGCTTCATAATTTAAATTGCATGAGTTTAAATTAACAATTTCTAATCACTGACATCAGTCATACATTGTTTGGCTACAAGTGCAATTTTAAATTTAACAAAATCGAAAAGGCAATAGTGTTTGTGTTTGCCACTATTTCCTTGAAATAATGAGCTTTGTTGATTAGATTTTAATAAATAAGGGTTGTGCTTATGTATGTTAATTACGTATTTAACTGAGATTTCTTAATTATTTTATCATCTTAGAATTATAATTATCAATTATTCAGAACTCCATTAATTTTTAATGAAGAAGTAAGAAAAAAAAGAAAAGTAACTAATGTTTCTTTCTTAACTATGTGTAGATATAAATATAGATTATGGTTGTTGTTCCATTGAGAAACAGGTTATTTTCATAGTATAATGGATACATTTTCATATTAATACAGATAATTAAAATTCATTAATTGTATGATTTTAATGGCCTTATTTGTACAACGAGATTACTTTAAATGGAATAATTAAGTCAATATGATTAATTTAACGAAAAAATTTATCTGTATTTTTTGATTTGAAGATACCTAACAATAAGAAATACGGCATCTTAATGTCTGATAATGTAATTATTCAATATCTAACTGATTCATATTTAGACAATATTTAATCGAATGTTGTCCAATTAGTATTAAGCTTTCCTTAAACATCTCATTATATCCATTCATCTATAGTACATGATAAAGGAGTAATGGCTCCTACAACGAAGATTATGTAACTAGTTTTAGAGGCAACATACAATCTAGCTTAAGACAGCAAATAGTTTGCGCTTAATTCATTCTAATAAATAATTGCTTTTTTGTTATAAATTATTGGATTAAAGAACAAGAATGAAAATGTTCGTCATAAACGATATAAAATTTTGATAACCTACACTGTAAAATACATCGACAATTAATGTCATTTAACGATAAAGTACTTGAAGACTTAAAGAACTTCTGTTTAATTTGTTTTAACCATTAAATGCATGGTTATTATTACTTTTAATAAATAATTTTTAAAAATAATTATTATAATAATTTTTAAAAAAATTATTAAAAAATTATTGCAAATGTTAATTATAAATAATTGTTTAAAATGATTTAAATAACAGAAATGGAATTTTTCAATATAAACTGCTCGATAGTGCTGATGATCTTAACAATAAAATACGAAATAATTAATGAAATTTACTAAACTACTTAAAACTACTTAAAGATAACTTTGTTCTAATAATTATTAGTCAGGTTATTATAAACAATTGTGTTAAAATAAGGAGAATAGTTTTCTGTTTTGATAGTTAAGTTTTGATAGTAAAGTCTTGATGGTTAAACTTTTGATAGTTTTCGGGAAATGCAACTATCTTAATCTAATGTTAGTCTCATTATCAAAATTTAAATTGATAATTCTTTATAATTAAGATATGAAAGAATTGGTATAATCCAGGTAATTTTTAAGTATAGTAAGTTCGGTTGCCTGACGAAAGATGGAGGCGTTTCTAGCAATAACCTTTTAACTTCTCTTTATTTGGATTCAAGAATGCATATTAAGGGTGGGCTTTACGAAGCATCTTTTACTAACTTATATTTCTATCTCATACTTGCACTTATATTTTTAAGAACCATTAGTGAACGTCACTCGGTGTTCTAGTGGATAGAATGTTTGCCTCTGAAACAAACTTTCCTGATTCCAAACTCTGGTGGTAAATGAAGAATCCTTTAGCCGTACTCTTTTGTTTCCCTCCGTATGGGAAATGTTGTTTTTACGAAATATTTGAATATTTAATAAATTTTTTTTTGTGTGTGTGTTTTTATAAATGTACTTCAGTGAATGATCTTCAAATGGTATTAAAATCTCATAGTAATACACTGAGAGGGCATTGTCGGTTTACAACTAGATAAAAATTATAAAAATAATAGAATAGTTTTAAATTTTCAAAAATGTTCATGCAGATCTAGAGCAATTTCTTAAACATTAAAAATTATATCACAAGCGCTTTTCTATTTCACAAAACAATAGCCTTCCTTCATATTAAACGTTCTGCACCATTTTCAGAATTGACATTGAGAGAGCTGATCAAAGATACGCTAAACTTGACCTAACATTTATTAATAATACTGCAAATTCACAGCTTGTCAAATTATAACATAATTTTGTTAAATTTTATCATTTTCTTGTTAAATTATAACAATGAACATACAAATATAAATTAATATGCACTTATTTCATAGTAAAAAATTAATTTAACTTTTGGATCAACCAAACCGAGGTATACAAATATTTTTGAAGGTTTTTAATGTGGTGAAGATTTTCCCACTAATTATAGTAAAAATGAACATGGTATGTGGGGAAGATGGGTAAGACATTCACATAAATACCGATTTAAGTACTTGAGACCCTCAGCCCATCATTTATGGAACCAAGAAAAACTATATAATTGAGATTCAATCTTTTTTTTACAGCTGTATTAGCATAGAAATAATCAGTAGATCTACCATATTCTATAGAAAGATTCATAGAATAGAAAAATCGTTCTTTATATGTCATCATATATATAAGAAGCATTTCGTTTTCATCTGTAATTTGTAGAAATGAGAAATCTTGTTTATTCAATTTTCGTATGCCAATTCATTTTTTTTAGATCGAAATACGCTTACACTATCTGCCGATTGATACCAAAAGATCAAACTCTTTTTCTTCAAGTCAAGAATGGTGGCAAAAATTAGTTACAATCATAAGCACCCATTTGTTAAACCTGTGGAAGATATTGTTAAATTCGGCTATATTAAAATATAATTTTACTGGATAACATTTCATACACAGAAATGCATTTTGTTTTTCTTTTTCATCAACCGTTCATAACGAATTACTCCGTCGTCAATTTCTTCTCTAATCCAATAAAAATTTAATAAAATGGATTGGGCTTACATTTTTAGAAATTTTGGGTTGCCTGGAGTTACTTGTCGTTTTTTCTTATGCTTACTTTATCTACCATTAAATAGTCATCTAATTAATCAATCAGAAATAGTGGAGGTATAACCATCTTCCTTTTAGACCTCTCTCACCTGTACTTACCTATAAACGGCCAACAATTTTTTTTTTACACTCATTAAAATAAAATGCGCAAATTATATCACGTCCGGCTCAAGTAGCATTAAACTGTTTATTTCTTAATCGAGGTGAGTAGATTTATACTTCTAAGCTACGTTGTTTTGACAAAATATTTGTCACTGCTTGTAAGTTCCACTTAATAACAAAAGACAAAAAATTTGATTCGAAATCTTTCCCTAATTAAAAGACAACAGAAAAAAATTGCATCATATTTTCTTATGTTAAGAAGAATTTATAAACAAAATACCAATAATAATTGCGAGAATCATTGCCAATAAAATTGAAATCTTTCTTCAAGTGTACTATTACGTAAATATAAAATGCAGCCCCACACAATGTTCCTATGAAATTTATTTACTTTTGTATTACTCTAAATATTGTAATTACCTAATTATTAATTTAGTAACTAAAAATAAAGTAACAAAATTTTAAACTTAGATTAAATAGAAAAACACATTTTTTAAAAAAAAATAAATAAATGCGACAGGTAAATGTAACTTGTTTATCGAACTTCAATACAATGCTATTGTTCAAATCATTACAATTACCATTTTGAGGATGTGAAGAGGCCTTTGATAGGGTCAAATATTAAAAAGCAGTCAATCCAAGATAATTAATTCTCATTTCTGATCAAAGATATTTTAATTCCAGAAACCAGCTGTAGTCTGTAAGGTACACTATTGGAATTTTCACGCAGGTAATCCACAAATTCTATCTTCATAGAAAAGATTGTCTTTTTGGAAGAAACCTGAAATAATGAACCAATAATTTAGGCTTCATTCCACGAAAATTATCATTAAGTAATTAAAATTAAATTTTGTATTTAGTCACATAAAAATACTACAGTTAAATTAAAAAAAAATACTATGAAAGTCTCTCCCAAAAAAGACAATCTTTCCTCGACTCTTACGGTAATTAGACTTTATCTTTTAAGAATAAGAACAAAAGGAAGGAAAACAATATTGCTTAAGATAGAAATTTTTTTCTGAATTAAATCATGCTCTTTTTTCAATAAATCAAATTTTTAATGATGATATACAAGCAGACAGAGTTTGTTAAAATTGAAAATTGCAAAAGTAATTGTAGAGTATGTTATGTAGAAAAAAAACTGATCATTATTTAAACAGCGTTAAAATGCTTTCCAAATGATTAAAGAACAACTTCAGCATCAATATATAATATACATAATAAGAGTTAAGAATAGATATAAATATAGCAAGTAAATTTGTATAATTTCCACTTTAATAAGAAAATTTAAAATTCCCAACTGTTGATAGTTCGTAAAATAAAATTAACTTTAGGAATCGTTATCATAGTAAAATATTATGATGTTTTATATATATTGTTTTAAATTTATTTAGCAAAAACACTTTTAGCTGAATTCAGAAAAAGTATTATAAGTAGAACAATAAAATTGCAATAACTGAAAAAAGTTAAAAGAAAAACTATCTTTTTTTATCTTATGTTTAAAGTGGTTAAAAATACTTCTTCGAAAATTGGTTTCAAATTAGTGTATTGACAAAAATATCGAACTTCGTTAAAAACTCAAACAACTATTTGTATATAATGAAGTGATTGTTACAAAACCGAGATAATTTTTAGTTTCATATTTTATTTTGCTTGAATTTTCTTTCTGTTTGCTTTATACCTTATGTCTATAATAATAGTTAATAAAGAGAATTTATTTTATTGACCACCTGTTTGGAATGCTTAAAATGGAAAATAATCATTGATGTTTATTTATATATTTGGAGGGACGTAATTTTTAAAGTTATTAAGCGTATTTACGAAATGAAATTGATATATATGTGCATATAAATGTATTAGTTGAAATAGCTAAAGGATATCTAAGGTATTTGTTTTAGAGGATTGTAAGTATAGAGTTATTATTAGTTCGCTTTGCGCTGCGTTAGTTGAACAGAAACTATCACGAAGTAATATTAATTTATAGTTGGTAGCATGGCTATTCATAAATGTTTTCATGCAGATGCAAATTTTTTAATAGTTTATACAATATTTTTCAAGCATATGTTGGTTACTAAACATGCAAAGAAAATTATTTTAGTCTGTCTTTATTAACACTCTCTCAGATATGAAACTCTCAATTTTGACGATTCAGCAATCCGTGAGTAGTATTTCGTTAATTTTGAGAATGATTTCGTCACAAAATCACGTGATTTGTGACGAAAAGCGAACTCTCAAATATATGACAAAACTGTTTCCTCAATTCGAAACCTCGTCGCAGTGCATTGTGGGAGATTGTTAACTAGAATGATGATTAACTAGAATGATTTATTTATGATAATGAATATACAAACCTTTTCGCTACTTGATTTTCAGCACATAAAAAGTTATTATACTAAAGAAAAGATTGCTTGTTTAACTTACTTCATATTTATCCGAGATGTTCGTAGATATAAAATATCTAACTATATTTATCATTAATAAAATTTTCTTATGTCTATTAATAAAATCATATAATAGTTAATAGATAAAACCAGTTTCAGTAGCTACAAATAAAAAAAAGAAACTACCTTATTTTTTCAAACATAACAGTATTCAAAGTAAATTAATTTTAAAGAAAATTAAATGGCTAAAACATTATAGGGAATATGCAATTTGTACTTACCTAGATATTGATATACTCTGAAACGATGATGCTTCAATAGTGACTTATATAATACTTTTTAACGTATGCTTGTATCTCAACCAAATTGAATGAAGACTGTAATTGGAAATTATTGGAAGATGTCAGTTTCAATCTTACGTGCATTGAAGTTTAGGTCCTTAAAATAGTCTCTTCAGAAATTATGAAGTGAAGTTCGTATCTCTTACTTTATATAAAAATAAAAAACAATAAAACTTAAAAAATACACTATCCAGCATAAGCAATGCATTATTTTTAAATTCCCACCTTTTCTAAAAGTACTCGATCCTAAAAGGCTTAAAAATACAGAAATACAATTCGACTTACCTTTAGAGTTTTACTCTCATCAGAGTTAGAGTTTTACTCCTCATCACCTTTCGTGAGAGGATAATACTCATGTATAAAATATAAAAGACTACTGAGGAGGAATAAATTTATGTCAAGTATATTTTTGAAATTATTAGATAATTTTTATTAATGGTTTTTTTAAAAGTTTTTCCCGACAACCGGGTGAGTAATTTTGTAAAGCAATTTATTTCAATATAGTTTCAGTAAATCTTTTTCTTATTTTCAAGAAACACGATGAATATAAAATAAATTTACTAATTTTGTCCACATATGAACAAGATACAAAATTTTCACATGGTATGCACTCAAGTATAATATTAAAAACAACAATCCAGCTCTAATGGTTACAGTGACAACGGACAGCTATTACTGAAGTTATGTTGAATTAACTTGTTGTTCTTTTTAACTATTAAAATTTTAAAATCAACGTAAAAAGCACACATACTTAACAAAAAGCAGATAATTGCTTTGGTGCTAAGCGTTGCATTTTCTTCAGAGTCGTGACACAGAATAAGAGAGAGAACAGAGGAAAGAAGTGTTACAAAAGTATAGAAAACAAATTAAAAAATATAGACATCAAAACATTCTTTCGCAATTTTAAGAAAGATAAATTGATATTTTTAAATTACTGGATAAAGGAATTACTCTATCGAAATCATGAGGCCTTTTTAAAGACAAAGAGTTTATATTTTATTGTTACAGTTTGTCCAACTTAAATAAGGCCACTCAGATACTGAGTCATAATTGGATTCAAGCGAAACTATTGTAATCCAGTAAACCAAACATGTATATTAAGAAAGTCTATATATAAACACATATTTGTAAGGAGAAACTCTTATCCTGCTCCACCTTGATATGAAAAAATGGAATAATTCAAGAAGGAGGTAAAAAAGTGTCCGATTGAAGATAATGCAACTTCACATTTATATATGACTTGAAATATGCGATGCTTCTTACCATTTACCAATATCTAGATGACAATTTTATGCCAGGTTTCAATGATAGTAGCCCTCAACTCTGCCACAGACTCCACGCTCCTTCAAGCTCTCCCCGTTCTCCTGGGGATTGAAGTTGCAGAAAAGGACTTTCCATTCATGGCAAGCACATTGTTATCTAAAAGTCACCACTTAGGTGAATTTTCATGTAAATTTAGGCATTATCTTGCTGGAAACCCAACTTGAGCTACCAATTATTTCAGCAAGTGGCAATAAGTGGGTTTCTAGCATTTTTTGGTAACTGATAGCCTTTATGCGGCCTGAGGAAGAAGTCAGGTAATGTTTACCACTCAAGCCAGAGCCTTCCCTCACCATTAAAGAGCCTCCACCTTGCTGACCATTGGAGAATATTTTCTGTTTCTTTTTCAGCTACTGTTTATGTTCTATAACTCATACAAACAATTTGCGTTATAAAAGAACTGATTACCTTAAGCTGAAAGCTATCTCCAAGCCAAGGTGAGTACAAAAAAAAAAAAAGAAAAAATTGGATAATCCAGGCAGTTTGTGCCCAATTGGCGAAAAAAAAATGTGATAAAAAAGGAGGATTGCTTCTTTATTAAACAGAAAGGTGGAGGCTCGTCAATTGTGTATGAATGCTACAGCTGTAGAGGTCAACTTAACCTTTACTCTTCCTAAGGACTACCGATTTGCAAAAATGCTAGAAACCTATTTATTTGTAGAGAGAATTGGTGGTCTAAGCTAGATTTCTTGAACAGGGTAATGCCTCAATATACCTCAATAATTGAATCGCAATGCCTCAATAATTGAAAATTTTTCACAGTGATGGTTTTTGGGTAACAGGATTGCTTGTCATGAATGTCATGTCCTTTCTTTCAATTCCAATCCCAAAGATAACGCCATCCTCAGTAAGGCTGTATACAGCAAAAAGTGTCAGTTTCAGTCTGTGGCGGAATTGAAGACTACCATCACTGAAACCTGGAATAATATTAATGACATTATCCTTCAGGTATTAGTAAATGGTAAGCAACATCATATATTTAAAGTAATATATAGATCTGTCAGATATATTAGCTATAATAAGGAGTGGCTTTATTTCAGTGGCACACTTTTTTTCTCACTTTTTTATAATTTCCTTAAAGTAAGAACTCCCCTAGGCATTCGTCTCAACCCGTGACTATGGTAAAGAGGTAAAGCTATTTCAAGTGGGGGTGTGAGGTCATTGTTTAGGACATGTTTTGGCTCGTGTCGGCGAGAGAAGAAGAATCTTTTTCTTCGGTTTATGCTGTCAGCCCTAGAGTGAAGAGAAGCTTCCCTCCCTGAAATGCTCGATTCTTGCTAGCAGCAGACGCCCTCAGATTTTGTGGAAGGGGGAGTTTTAACCGTAGACGAACTATACTTATCCGATGTTTTTTCTCTGTCGCAGTAGATTAATGAGAGAGTTAATTCTTATAAATATACGTTTAGATATCGACTTCATTAATATACATGTGTGGTATACATTGCTTTTTTTATGTCCAATTATTGCTCAATATAAAGGTGGTTTTATTTAAGGGGGAAACACAATTATCAAATTTGAGTAACAGACCGTATCTGTGTACAGACTACGGTATCTGTGTTTCGACATCGAAAACACTATTTAAATATGGAATTACAATGATAGTATGCTTCTTTTATGTGATATTACTTGTTTTCTTACGTTTTTTCCACTTAATTTACATACACCACAAAGATAACCTATCTTTGTTTTTAATAAGAATTGCAAAAGTTTCAGTAATAACGATATTATTTATAAAGATATGCACAGCGGGAAATAAAATAATCCCAGAAATAAGAGTACGCTATAAAAGATTATTAAAAAAATACAAACTGAACAAAATAAATAATAATTTACGTCTCCTGTTGAACGAAACTTAATATTACATTAAAAAAAAATTATGAATTTTTTTTTCCTTGCGTCATAAAATGTGCGCTTTCTCTATTGACTTAAGTGCATTTAAAATATTGATATTACGCTCTTGTTATTGGGGAACTTAATAAAAATAAATATTTGGTGGAATTTTAAACTTTCTTAAAAATTAGCGTATTTTTGAGCTGTGAAATAAAATGGTGTGACAAAAATTTAAGTAGGCACCAATTAGACAAAAAGTTAAGCATGCTGCAATCAGACAGAAATTTAAATTATTACACACAGACAGAAAGTTAAGTTTGTTACAATCAATGAAGTTGAATATTGTTTTATCGGCAGACGCTTAGTATAAGAATGTATGAAAAGAAATTTCGTAATTTTAAAACAAGATTACTTTTTTGACACAAAATGGTGTGACAGACAAAAAGTTGAATGGATTACTATAAACGAAATTGCATATTTTTTAACTCATAATATAAGAATATGTTAAAAGAAATTTTGAAACCTTTAAAACATCAGATTTCATTCGTGATATGAATGTTGTGACATTTTGTGACTCAAAAATGATGTGACAAATGAAGAGTTAAATTGATTAGAAACATCGATATCACATATTATTATTACTGTAAAACTTAGTGAAAGAAAATGTTAAGTGAAATTTCTTAAACACGTGTTTATATTTATGAAACAAAATAGTGTGACAGAAGAAATTTATTAAAGTAAGTATAGTAGAAGTATTATAGTAATACAGGTAATATTGTTATCGGAGAACTGAGTATACAAACATATTAAGTGAAATTTTGAAACTTTTTTTACAAACACTTGATTTTGAGACATAAAATGGTGTGAAGGACAGAAAATATTAACACAAATTAAAATTATCGCTATAAATTTTTTTTTTGTTATTTGACAATTTAGAACATGTTAAGTAACTTATATCATGTTCTAAGAATAATATAAGAACGCGTGAAGTAAAATTGTGAAAATTCTTAAGTTTCTTGGTTTAAAAATATATTGGAATATAGCAAATCTAAAGTGAAAGGTAATTAGTAAAATAGATTTAGAAGTTTGGAAACACTAGAAAATCATTTACAAAACAACTTTTGCTTTAGAATTCACTAATATTATACTTAGTACGTTTTATCAAGCTTTTATAATTTTTATATAAAAAGGAAAAACATTTAAAGTGCAGAGTATTGTACAGATGTATTTCGAACATATATGTAAAAATAATACTGCTTTAAATGACATGCATAAAAAAGAAGGAAAAAAACGTGTGTTCTCTTTTCAATTGGATAAAACAGAAACAATAAGCAAAAAAAGTAAGGTACTATGAAAAAGAGTACATTTTATTTAAAAAAAAAAAGCTGCAAACGAGCTATGAAAAGTTACATTAGAAAAATTTGCGAAAAAGTACGGGAAATGACAGTTTAAAGTATAGATTCATTGCGTATAAAGTAAATAACATTGAATGTTTTAAGACGAAGGCAAAATTTATGAATCAAAAAAGAAAAACAATCTAAATACTGAATGAGAGAAGTTTAATTTTTTATAAGGAATATCTTTTTCTTTGTAATATGTGCCATTTTAATGCTTTATTTCACTGTTATCATTTTAAGTAATATGAAAAAATGACTCTTTAAATTTTGGAATGATTTCAAAAACTTACCAAAACGAGTATTTTTAGTAATGAAAATGACTTTTTGCGTTGCTTGCCAAACTCGAAATTTCACAAACCTTTAATGCAGCCATATTTTTTAAATATTCGACAATGAAACGTAGAAGTTTTAGAAAATCAACATCAAATTCTCTCTGCAAGTTCTACGAGTACATAGTTTTGCTAAAAGTGCTAGATAGTTTTGCATGAAATGTTTAAACTCCATTACAAGATAAATAAGATTTATCTTATTTATCTTTATTAGATAGATAATATACCGTTATAAGATAAGATTTATATAAGTTAAATTAGTCCCGGTATATTCCCAAACCTTTAAAGTAGTTGGTAAATCCATGCATAAATCATAAAGTTAAGGCAGGTAATGCGCAGCACATACAACATTGTTATGGTGGAGGTTGTTCTCCCTCAGTGGCCGCCAATATTTGTATAGTGGAAAATATCTTGGTTGTACAAAAATACATCCTGATTATGAAAATATTAAAATGATCATGTCCAGGAAGCACCATATAAATCGTTTAATGAAATTTATTTTATTAAGCGTAATTTTGCATGATAGAGAATGGCCATTTCTTAAAAAAAGGGATCAAATCAGAATATTCTCTATTGAGAGATCATACAGCCAGAATATTATTTTCTGACGGTTAGAAATTGAGACTGGGGAGGCCCGAAAGGGTACTCCTAATCTCCACATATTTGAAATTAAAAGTGAATACAATTGTTCCTAACGGACACAGAAAGGATGGATAGGAGATCCGAAATTGGCGAATTATCAAAATATAACATAGCCAAAACAAAGCCAACTAGCATATCAATATTGGATTTAAAGGAACTCCTTGTCGATCACGAGTTGCCAACAAATTTATGAGAATTATTACAACCTTGCAACTGAAACATTTAGCAGTTTGAAATTAGAATAGAAAGTTATAAATAGATTTTTGTTTTCGATTAGGCGCGACAGTGAATTAATAAGTCTGCCTAGTAATGAAATAAAAAGTATCCGTTATATTGATCTATAAGAGAAGAAAAAATATTTCATGTTCGTTTTAAAAGATTAAGTCTTTGATTTATTTTAAATATAATTCCATTAATAAAAATAAGCTTAAGTAATAAAAGATATTTAAAAGGATAGGAAATAAATATGTAATGCCAATTGTGGCATCACAATTGTCAATATACCCATTGTTCTGGACATAGTAGAAATGTAACCTCTTGGACCTCCTTAGCCGACAACTGGCTGTAAAGGAAGTGTTTTTACTTATTAAAATAGAAATTCCCGTGAACTATTTCTGTTTAAGTTAACATTTAAATGTAAATGCAGCATATAAATGACCTAATTGCCTTAAATTGATACAAAGGTTGACAGTATAAAATGAATAAGATCAGAAAAAATAACTAATAACTAATTTCGTTCTAATTAATTCTGTAGTTTTTTTTTTAAATTCTAAACATATGTTAGATAATTACCACTATGAGAAAAGTGTATGTTGTAAAGTACCAGAATATGATAAAATTCACCGTATTTCTGGCTCTATGCGAATACCAAAAATCTCAGCAATTTTTACCAAAGCGCTTTGGTAATCATTTTGGTAAAATTAAATTAAATAAAATTAAATAAAATTAAAATAAAATTAAATATGGTAAATATTTATTTAAAAATTACGGTGTGGTAGAATTTTTATTCCATAAAATTTTACGGTAAAAAAGTATTTTACAGTAAAAAGTATTCTCCCTCTTGAGTGCCGGTACATTTTACCTAATTTGATGCGGAATTTTTTAAAGAGTAGCACAAGACAGTATTTAACTTGCCATAAATGAAATAAAGATGCCATAAAATAGAGAGATGACTTTTCTGTGTCTGAAATTATTTTCATATTATCTATTATGTTCTATAATACATTCTTGACATATTTAAACTTCTATCTATCGATATGCTTAAAAAAAATTGAATGTGAAATTTATTTTCAGCATCTTTTTCATTGAGACAGTTTTGGTAAAAGATATTACGAATTTAACTTTGATAATTTATTTATTTCTGACAGAACTTACACATATTTATTTTTGACAGAACTTATACAATAGTGTTATTAAACAGTTTTTATCTCAAAAAATGTTTAAAAGTCATACTTAATTTTTAAAAGAAATTAACAAATACTTATATTTTACAGTGAGTAAAATAAGCAATCTTTAGCTATTAATTGCAAACTCATTTTTGCAATAGCTTTCTAGGTTTTCTGTTTAAAAACAAATTTTGAATTTACTCAAAATAAATGCAGGGTATTCAACTGATTATTTACTTAACTGATCGGTATTTTTGTTGATAGAAAGCTAAACATGTTGATTGCAACTCTGAACAATTTGTGCTATTTGATAATTTTTTGCTCTGATTACTTGTTTTCAAATACAAACGATTCTAATAAGTTTATTTTACCCTCTTTTTTGAATATTTTCGTAAACACGTCTGCTTTTTAAAAATTTTTTTTTGCGTAACCAAGGAGATTTTTAATACTTATTTTACGTCCTCTTTCCTAACATCAATGCCTTTTTGTATGGACCACTTTTAGCGAGATTGGCAAATCACTTTAGAAGAAGCTTCCTCGTAAATGTAAATAAAAGACTTGATACAGAAGAATCATAAGCCACATTTTCACCATGGAGAGTATTTGACAAGAGATTTCAAATTTTCTATGAAGAAAATACAATGATTTTGTATATGTGTTGTTATCAATTAGACTTTATCACCTCAAAGCGGAACTAATTAACAGATTTATTTTAAAATTCATTACAGCTGTACTGCTCATTAACCTTTCAAAAACATTAATTTAATTTTCATAACATATCTTTTCACGAGTCAGCTTAAAAAGCAGTCAATTTCGCGTGTTTTCAAAATTATTATAAGTAGTTTTTATAGTGGTATTAATGCTTGTTGCGAAAATTGAAAGAAAAAAGAAATGTAATTTTTCTTTGACTAACCTGTTATTTTTCTATCAATTTACATCATATTTCATTGAGTTGAATTTTTTATAGCAAGGTTCCAGATTTGTGGAGTCTTTTAGAACACTTTTAAAACAAGTGTTTGGAGGAGCTTACTATATTGCTTTTTTCATAAAAATAATTTTATAAGATTAGTTTTATTCTTCGCAGGAGTCGGCAAGGAACACATTTTATTTTATACATTTCTAAAATCATAAGTTGTTTTACTAGAGTAGGAAGAGATAGTTTTAGTAGGAAGAGATAGTAGGAAGAGATAGACACAAGTTTAATGAGAAAATAGCTGTCGTTCTCTGGAAATAACGATTTAATTTTTATAATAGTTTATTCCGTATTTCATAATTTAATTTTTTTACTGAGATAAAAAACGCCAATGACGTTAGAGAAGAGGGTAATGAAATAATACATGACGTCATGGAAGAAAGTTACACAAAATAGAATGATACATTTACCGTAGTCTATTTGATCATCGTAATTATTTTTTCTGTATATTTACAGTTAACTAGACTTTCAATAAGGCTTCGAATATCTACTTGTATTTAAGAATGTTTTAAAAACCTATGCATCCTTTAACAACATCGTTCTTTTTACTACATTAGCTTTAGTGTTTTTGAGAGTCAACTTGGAATGCATTTTATTTTGAACATTTTTAAAATTGTTTTAACCCCTTACTGTCCCCCGATGCTGTAAAAGGGAGTTTTTCTGTTCTCCTCTCTGATTTAGCATTGAAAATTGTCTTGCTCATCTAAAAAAGTGCTTGTTTTAGTAAGGGAAAATAATAAGACCACCATTCTATGCTAGTTTCTGCTGTAACGGATATGCTGTTTCTCAGCGTGTAGCTTCGTTAGTTTGGTGCCTACTACCATTTCGATAAGAGAGATAATTGCTGTTCCGTTCGTATTATCGCTATTCGAAGTTTCATTCATTCCATTTCTTATATTTCAGATTGTATTAGATTCTAGAAGATTTTGTGTTTATTATTGCAAAAACTCTACTGTTGACATTTACATTCGGTCTTAGGGAATTTATAACATTGTATACGCAATTTTGCAGATATTCCAATTGGCAAAAAATATTCCCATCCTTTAAAAATATTATGACTCATTTTTTTCTGAAATTATCCCGTATTCCTTGATCAATCTTGCATGTGAAAATAATAATTATTTTTCACTTCTTAAAAGTGCGGAGTTAAGGGTAAAGTAGATTTTATAACATCCTGAAAGATATTCACACTATTTGAATGCAAAAATAACTAACTTCTATTTAGCTATCGAAATTATTTTCTAACTATTTAATCGTATTGGAAGCAATAATTTATAATTACTGAATGTATCTCCTAACATTTCTTTCCATCATTTTTGCTTTGCCGTGAATAAATTTTTATAAATAAACAATATATAATACATAAGGGATAAATTAGTATCGTATTGGAAACAGTTCTTGATTAGAATATATCTCCTACCATCTCTTTCCATCATTTTTTTCCTTGCATAAATTATTAATAAATAATATGTTATACATAAATTAATAATATTAATAATGTATTAAATAAATAATATGTAATGCATAAGGAATTAACGATTATGGTATTGGAAACAATTTCTATTGAACGAGTATCCAAATATCCGTTTCTATCATTTTTGTTTCGTCCTGCGTATATTATTATAAATGAATAATGTGTAATACATAAAGAACATGAGTAGTATCGGATATAAAAAAATGAATGAGTCTCTAAACTTCTGTTCCCAACTTTTTATATTTTTTCTTGAATAATTATAAATGAATAATATGTAATTCATAAGGAACTTGAATTGTGTCGTACTAGAAACAGTTTTTTTGAAAGAGTTACAAAAATACCCCCTCTCATTTCGGTTTTGTTTTGCATATATTATTATAAAGTAATAATATATCAAACATAAAAAACATAAGTAGTATTGAATTGGGAAAAAACATTAAGCTGGACTACAAATTACTCTTCCCATCATTTTTGCTTTGCTTTCAATAAAGTATCATAATTGAATACTATGTATCACATAATGAAAATTATGACAACAAGTTATATATTGTTAGAAACAGTTATTTATTTATTTATAACTCTTCTGCAAGGGTATCCAAACGTCTCTTTCTGCAATTTTTGTTTCGCTTTGCATATGTTATAATAAATGAATAATATATAATACATAATAATACAAGTAGTGAATAAATAATAGTTAGGATCATGAAATGATAATTTATTGAGTAATTAAAACCCAGAAATAAATGAAAACTTTGTATTTGTAAGGAATGATGATACGTAATCTTTGTCCGGACTACAAGACAATCTACAAAAATTCCTTTTTGATTCTAGACTCAGCAGAAAGATGAAAATCTAATTAATTAAGGTAAAAAGAAAGTTAAATAAAGCGTCCCCATGCGAATTTTATTTTGCTACTTTGTTCAAGCCTTCTGATTTATTAGATAACCTACGTGTTGCGTAGAAAAGTACACAAAGGGATTCCGTCTTGCTTTAGGTAAATGGAAGAAGCTTCTGCTGGAGGGTGCTACTGCGTACGAGTATAAGTTGTTGACTTAATTAAGTTTCTTCCCTTTGAATCAATGTTTTTGTACCAGTTTAACCGTGTTAAGAGAATCTTAACTGCCTCTGAGGAGAAGACAAGTGAAACTAAAACCTGAGCCCCACCTTTGAAGAGAAAAAAAAAACAAGTGAACTCTCAAAATAAAGTGAGAAAAATTGTTTTTCTACGTTTGCCAGAGCTTCAAAAAGCACAGAAATGTTTTTACTTCAAAATGGAGTGCTATTATAAGGGTTTTGCTTGAGAAGTTTTTTTTAACTCTTTAGTGAAGGGGTTTTGATTGTTGGAAAATTAAGAGAAAGGGAATTCATGAGATTGCAATTAGATATGATGAAGATTTAGAATAATTTATGTATAAATTAGTTTTGGATATCCTCAATAAGTTGATCTCAATAAAATAGATTCTTAGTTGAAGAGGGTTAATTTAGACTTTTGTTAAAAGGTTCTGCTTTCATGATATTGAAAAGTCCATTTTTGTTTTTAAATTTGGGAAAGATGAATCTTATTCCTGTGATATTTTGCACAGTCAAAATAAAATTCTATCTGGGTTTCTTGTGAAATATCTAGTTTTTGTGAAAAATTTACTCTGATTTTGTAATTATTTCATTCTAGTGTTCTTTCTTTTAAGGTCATAAATGTCTGTTTTTTAATACGTGAAAATAAATCCTGTTTTTTAGGAAAAAATCATTAAAAAAACATTTATTTAAAGTATAATTAGCTTTGAAATTTTGATTTGAAATCACCATCAACTCCGTTTTTCAAAGGAAGTGCTTTATGAAGAGTTCGTTTTAAAATGCAAAATGTTGGGATGGTTCCATTTTGAAGCAATAATATTTTTAGCTATTAAAATAAACTTTTTTTTGTGGAGAATCCATTTTAACGGTAAACAAAATATGTAAAGGTTCCGTTAACGGATCCAAATTTCTCTTAAAATGACCCATGGTTAGTATAAAGTTTAGATAGCTTTTCTGAAAAAAAGAAATCATTCAATATATATTTAGGCATTAACACTTATGCAACTAATGGACAAGAAACTAAGAGACTCAATAAGTCTGGGATTGAAAAATGTATTGTGTTTTCTTTAAAAAAATATTTTGGAAGAAATGTTTGAAAGGATTGGAAATGATGGTTCTCGTTTGATTGAAAAAAAATAATGCGAGAATGTTGTGCTTTTTTACGTATTATCTGGTGAAGAGAGTCATCTCTTGGGCCCTCGAAACTTGGCCACCTTTCTTCCCTTCTAAATTTTATTTTAAAAAATTTAATTTCATTTTCAAGTGCATACTTGGCTTTCATTTTCTTCTACTAATCCCCGTTATGTGTTGCTATTGTTTGTAAGAGCGCATTTTAAATAATTTAGTATTTTGTTTTTAAGCATTTTATTCATTCTGAGTTTAATTTAGCTATAAAATAATTCTTCGTATATATTTAAATATAATGATTAAATATCATTTTCAGGTATTTAATATTTTTTTTTTTACTGAAATGATAACGTGGCATTTAAAATTATTGGATGCTAATCCCGATCAAAATTAAATAAAATTGAAATAGAAAAGAAAATAATTTTTTTACCAAGTTCATAATGAAGACAAGACAACGATATTCTATTCTGCTATCTAAAATTCTGAATTATTTTAAATACTTAAGATAATTACAGATATATTCTATAAAACGCGTTGATTTTAAATAAGGTTTAATAGTTTTAAAAAGACATTACATGATAATCCTGTTTACGTCATTACCGTCTGGACAGTCGTAAAGTGTTTCCGTCATGTTACTGCCATTTAACGCAAATGCAGTTTAATTTTAGCAAAATAACCTTTACCAATGTATGTTTGTCAAGGTATTTCTCACTTAGGCTATACTTCCAATATTATGTATTTGAACATTTCATCGATTGAGCATTCCCCGGTTTTAGGAATAACATTTGTTTCTAAGCATAGTAGCATCGTTTTTAGATTGTATCAATTTAAAAAAATTACAATTACGCTAATGCACTTTGTAAATTTTCCTTGATTTACTAAAAAAGTCAAAAACCGATTTCAAGACAATTTTTTTAATTTTATGATGTTTTAATTTTAAACTACATTTGTTCATCGTGAAAAAAAATATTGACCTATTTAAATATCTTTATTTTAGGAGTAGAATCATTCAATCAACATAGAATATTCACTACACTTAAAAAATAGTCAATCTTTTAAAAAAAGAATGTATATCTGTTTTGATAAATGGCACTTAAATGTCCTCTTAGTAAAACGAGGAAAGAAATTGCATTATTACTTTTTTTAAGCTTAATTTTTATAAGTACTTTTAACATTTAGAAAATTAGTATTTTTAATTTGAAGTGGTAGAATAGCAACATACCATGACATAGAAACAATTTTACTATTGAAATGTATATTGGTAACAAATAACATTCCGTACGATTTTTTTCAAATACTTCTTTGACATTTTAAATTAATTGTGAGCTAAAATATGAATAAAGTATAGATAATATTCAACTAGTTTTTACATTTAACTTATATTAAGGAGTAAAGTAATCTTCCATAAAAAATAAACACACCACTCTGTCAGTGACAATAGCGAATTTCACTACTTTCGCAGTGATGCTTCAATTAGAACCATGTTTCATTAAAAAATCGCTCTCAGCATAATTTACTTTAATATACATGCTATAGAAGTTTTACAAAATATCTAATTGTTTAAATTTACAATACCCAACGATAGTTGTTTTTAGTGAATCAAAATTGTTCAGATTTATAAGTTTGACAAGACAACAAAGAAGTGATTAAAATCATTGAAAAAGAAGTGATTAAAGAAGTGCGTTGAAGAGAAGTGATTAAAATCTTTTTCATTGAAAAACATAATCTAAATTAAAGAAGGTAGATTCCTTATAAATTAGCAAACATCGAAAGAGAAAAAACAAAGTAAAAGAATATAATGAAAATAAAAGATATTGTTTAAGCCTGAAGTATAATGTCCCGCCATAACATGAAGATAACACAATGCTTGAGAACGAGTTTTACCGCACGTTCTTTATCAATGTAAATAGTATCTAATTGTTTTTTCAATAAAAAACAAAACATGGATTCTTCTTAAGTTAAACAAAGTAAAATAAATTGATAAACTTGAAAAATATTACTAAAAGTCTAAAGTAATATTATTTCTACGATATATATATATATATATATATATATATATATATATATATATATATATATATATATATATATATATATATATATATATATATATATATATATATATATATACATATATATATATACATATATATATACATACATATATATATACATATATATATACATACATATATATATATATATATACATATATATATACATATATATATATATATATACATATATATATACATATATATATATATATATACATATATATATATATATATATATATATATATATATATATATATATATATATATATATATATATATATATATATATATATATATATATATATATATATATATATAGCAGTATATTATTTTGTACTATATTACTACAAAAATTACACACCATGAGAAAAGTACACTGAGAAAAATTGATGCGAAATTTAATGAAACATTCTTTGTTTTTGATGAAACCGTTTTCTGACTTACGCTCCGAATGAACATTTCAAGAGGGTGACAAAATTAACTATCGTCGTTTCTATGAGAAAACGAATTTCGTGAATAGTAAAGAATTATTTTGTTATTCTATTTTTTTTCAAAAAGGAAAAAAGTAAAAAAACGTCATCGTGCCTAATGTATTTTACTCTCCTAATAATCACTTTATCGTGGATCCCAAATAGCTGGATCAATATCGCCTCAAGAACACAACAAAGACAGATTGAACAAAGAGATAAATTACACCCATGCCCGAAGTGGGATTCGAACTCTGGTTCTTCCTGGTGCGAGGCCTACTACTTGATCACCATACAGCTCGGTCGGTTGGTTTCATCAGTTTAGTTAAAAAGGCTAGGTTTCGAGTTGAGTGAACATTTTCGACATTTATTTGAGCGTTCCTGTTTCGTCACAAATTCTGCGATTGCGGGTCAAAATGGTCTTTCAAATTAACCAAATATAGCTCAAGAATAGCTGAATCGTCAAAAATGAGAGTTTTATTTCTGAGAGTGTAGTTCTTATGCAACTCCCATTTCATTGCAAAGTGTTATCTAAATTAAAAAAAGCAGATATCTAATAAATTTGCATGCATTATAAGAGAGAAAAAAAAGCAATTGCTAAACATAAAAAAATACTGTTTTAAGCCTAAAGCAATAGTACTATAAAATGACACAATACAGGAGAACTAGTTTTCGTTTCCAATTTTCTTAAAATCGTTCCCGAAGTTTTGAATAATTGATCTCTTTTGGGTGGGAAAATGTCAGATTGTGACAAGAAAAGCCATCACAACAGAGCGAAATAATGAAGTAGACTCTTATGTCTTAAGAATTTTCTTCTAAAAGGTATACGAATCTGACAGCGATGACTTTTCGGCTTCTCAAATATTTTTCTACAAAGAAATGTCTTCTTGGAAGATAGAAGATGCTTGCTCCTAATCCACGCGACTGTGTCAAAGGATGGAGGTTCCCTTAAGAGCCGTAGCTGATTTAAAATTCAACTTTCAAAAAACGAGTGGTTTTCACCGTCTATTTATCTTCATTCCATCTATAAA
This sequence comes from Parasteatoda tepidariorum, assembly GCF_982258835.1. Classification (NCBI taxonomy): domain Eukaryota; kingdom Metazoa; phylum Arthropoda; class Arachnida; order Araneae; family Theridiidae; genus Parasteatoda; species Parasteatoda tepidariorum. Next base: position 19,915,738 of record NC_141765.1, read on the forward strand.
CCATCAAGTGTGATTATTTTCTTGTGTATTTCAACTCCTGAGCTGAAATTTCTACGGATTTTAACCAGTTAGTGCCAAAAACTTCAAGAATTAGTCAAGTTTCTATGAATATAAGATGTGTTATGACAAACTCCAATTTCGAGAGTGTTGCGTTTAAAAAATTTATGTATTAACCTGGCTTTTCTAAATTAGCTTCTTTTTACATTCTGCAATGAACTTGTGGAAGAAGATTGCGTGTTTAGATAAGGAAAAAAATCGTGCATTCTAAATCTAGTTTAGATTTTTAGAATGACGAAAAATAACAGCTTGATATGACGGATCACTTATTTAAAATCTGTAAATGAAACGCTTGTTTTTAAAATTAACTTAATTAACTTTTCAGAGCTGTTTTTTTTTCAGGGTTTAAATTCGTCTTGAGTGTAAATATTTTTATATTTTCTATAATTATTGTTAAATGTTTTTTTTTTCGTTGCAATTTCTTTTTGAAAGAGTTCATTTACATTGTTTCAAACCATAAAATACACTATAGATACAGGAAAACCCAAGCTAACTATAAGGTGACAATGATTTTCTTTTTGCATTTTATCTAGATAATTTCGTTAAGCGGTGAAGGAATGAAAATCATGAACCTCAAAGATTGACTGATGTGACAAAAATTCAAATTTTGCTTTGTCTACAGTTGACCCGATGTTTATAGTTAAAGTATTATTTTTTAATCATTCTTCTTTAAAAATTAAAGATGTCATAAGAAACCCTGAATACAAGAAACCATGGCAAATGATAGAAGTTCGAAACTGATTTAATATTTACTGCACAAAACACTTAAGGTACCTGCCCGCCTAAAATAATTTCTCCATCTATAAACCATCGAGTGCGATTTTGGATATTTTTACTCGTTCTGAAATTAAATTTTAAAGTTTTATTGAGTTAGTGCCAAGGTTTTAAAAAATAAGTCACGTTTCGGAAACTGTAACATATGTTTGATAGTGTTGCTTTAAAAAATATGCAGATTACGTGTTTCAATTAGGAAAGAATTCACATGTTTGAAAACTTTCACTTTAAAAATGAAGGAGAACCAGATTAATATATATATATATATATATATATATATATATATATGATGGATAAGGTATTTAACTTCTGTAATAGTACAAGAAATAGAGGATTCTAAATAAAATAATTGGTGGGAGTTTTCATTTTTTGTACATTTATGCCTTTTGATGCGCTAAACACAAATTTACATTTTGGGACAAAAATTGTTTTAAATGAGAATAATTGCCATAGCACTGCAATGGTGTATTTTTCAGTACTAAATGAAGAAAAATAGAGAAAAATTAATAAAGAAGCATTAGTAGAGGTTTGAAATTTTATAAGAAAATACTTTGGTAGTATCTAGTTACATATAGAAATCATATTTCCATACAGAGGGGAGAACTTTTGCCCAATAGCCTATAATTTTCCTAAACTTTATCCAAAATCAGAAATTTCCGATTTTAAATTTTTCATCTTTCGTTTTAATTTTTTATGCAATTTAAATTAAGACAGTGAATTATTCTATATTTAAATAAAATCCCTACCTCCTGAACTCTTAACTCCCAAATAGCCATAGTTTCTTTTAAAAACCTTCTTAAACTTTTCTTTTTTGTCTAATTTTTAATTTTCATGCAAATAAAGTTTAGAATGGGAATTTTTATTCACAAATTTATGTTTCAACAAAATATTAAAAATGATCGCTTCCGAGTGCTTCAATCACAAGCATCACATTTTTAGGAGCATTTCTACTTTTATATTTAATAGTTTTTTCTTAAATTTTCAAGCAATCAAAATTTAGAGCTTGTGTGAAAAGTTTATAATAAATATCAATACGTTGCTTTCTGCTATTAAGTTTTCAAAGACAATCAAGGCTAAATCATGGCACAGTAAACGCGAAAATACAAGAAATACACATGAAATCTTACTAGATTTCATGTGTATTTCTTAAATAGTTCTAGAATTCGGAGTTAATGATAGATAGAACTATCATTTTGTAAAGCAACTAACTTTCCTTCCATTATAGGTGGTCCTGCCATTGAAATGTGCTATATTAAGAACACCTTTTTCTGCCCCCCTCTTTTCATTTTTTACAAGAAATATGGAAACAGTAAGAATGTATTAAATATAAATAAACTTGACATACGATATATAGAATTAAGCTAATATATATATATAGTTCCATTTCTTAGCAATAATAAGTCCTTAAAACTTTTATACTTTTTATTAAAATTTAGATATTTTCTTAGTTACAGATATTTCAAAAAATTTTTTTTAGGTAGCATCGCTTTTATCGAACTAAAAAATATAGAAAATGCACCTTATTGTTTAAAATGGATCAATGATCAACTTTGTACTAAACTTTCCAAATAAAATTATTTTTTCTTCTATTTTTTTCTTTTTGGCTATGTGAAACAACTGTGTTAACTTTTTCTTCACTTTAAAATGGTGAGAGTTACATTCTAAACTTTGATTGCTTAAAAATTTAAGGAAAAAAAACAATTCAAACTAAAACTGGAAATGTCTTTAAAATTACGATTTAAGGGGGGGGGGGATTTTTCTTATTTAATAGAAATAAAAAAATTCTGAAAAAAATCTCACAATTCGTACTTTATTAGCATTTAAATTAAAATAGAGAGACTTAGAATCATAGTTTCAGGAAAGTTTTGGCTATTCACGTAATGGGGGTTCAGGGAAAAATTCCCTTCTCAGGGGCTAGGAGTAAATTGATAAGGGGATGAGAAAACTCAAATGAGTGTCATTCCAAATTTAAGTTAAGTAAAAATTTACGAAAAGGGACAAAAATGAGAAAGATCCTAAATACTATGCTTTCGGAAAGTCTTCGGAAAAATTATGGTTATTAGGGAAAAAAAATTCTCTCGTCCGAGGGTGGATATTTATTTTTTTTTACACTTGAAAAGCTACAAAATTTAATAAAATTTCAAATTTTTATTCCTCTCTATTTTCTCTTTTGAAGTATTGAGTAAGATATATCATTCAGATGGTCACTATTCTTCTACTCATATTTACTATTTCTTGCGCACTTACTATTTCTCATATCATAACCTGGGAACATATAAAAACAATAGAATTTGTCGGAAATTTTCGCTGTTTTCCAATTCTATGCCTTCAGAAATTTTCAATCTCAAACCAATTAAAAGTAGTATGCAAAAAACTGGAATTTTTCAGGTTTCCAAATACATATTACCCGGAAAATATTGTGATCGAAATATTCGGATTCATGTTCAGCAGTTCAAAAAACAATGTACAAAATATAAATACTTTTGACAATATTTTCAGGTAACGTCTAATGTTGAGGTCTATTGCTCGAGCTATATACAAATCACTTGTTTTCAATATCAACTTTATTAATTTTTGTTTGGTCTTAGTAAATTCTAAGATTATTTTTTCAGAAATAGCTCCATACTTTTGCTAGTTTTTTCAAAAATAGTTCATTTAAGTATTTTAAGTATTTAAGTATTTTTGATTAACTTTAACCCACCGACATGTATGCAGAAAACTCGGGCTAATTTTATAAATCTAAACTTTTTTTATACAATGTTCATCATAAATTTGCTTCTTGGAGGTAGAAATTTTTGAAATTCATGACACTGTCATGACATGAGTCGTGATGGCTAAGGGAATAGAGCGTTTGTCTAACAATGAGGTGAACCGGGTTCGAAATCCAGGGATGGCTGATCGATACAAATTCCGCTCCCGGCTAGGACCGACCACAGTGCTGACGCAAACAATATCCTCAGCGGTAGACGAGTTATGGGTTAGAGTCCCTTTGCCATCAGGCTAGCCGTGGGAGATTTTCGTGGTTTTCCTCTCCATGTAATGCAAATATGGATTAGTTCCATCAAAAAGTCCTCCGCGAAGGCAAATTTCTCCCAATACCTGGGTTCCTTGTCCTCTGGATTGCGTTCAAAGTTTCAAAGGCTACGGAGTTGAACATTGGTAGTCGCAAACCCAAATATTGAGTCGGTTGTTTAACGATGGCTATAAGATAAGATAAAATGTCATGACATTAATTTAGCTATCTGCAATGCAACAAAAAATTATATTTCGCTTCATGTTTCGTAGATCCGAGGAATATAGATTAAAAATATTCGTTACTTTAGAAATTTTATAATAATACGTGATAATACAAAAATTTGTATTATTATGATTTTTATTCTTTTTAGGAAATTAACATGAATATAGAAAGCTACTAACAGTTTCAAAGCTTTAAGGCCTTTTGCGAATGTTGGCACTGGTTGAGGTTGAATTTTAAAGTTTTTATCAGTATCATTTTGTGCTACTTCGGTTTATGCAACCATTTTTTTCACCAACATTACACCCCAAGTTTGTTTTTAACATCCTTATATAGTGGTGCATAAATACCAAACGTGATATTTGAGCTGATTTTTCCAAAAATTGTTACAAATCCTCGTTTTCTTCTTCAGCATTAGCATGCGGATTTAATGTTTTTCTTCTCAAAATGAAATAACTTGTTCTTCAAATGCCGATACGATTTCTGAACGATAGACAAAGGAATCTCTTAGTTTCAAAAACGATCTAAAGATGTATTTTTAACATCATAAAGATAGTATTTGTGAAGAGAATGGTAAAACAATATACGGGAAAACGAAAGATGAGAGAACAACGGATCGAGGTTCGACTCTAGTACTATAATTTGAAACAATTTCCTTTTTTTCCAATTTTCATTTACATTTCGTATTATAAAAGATAAATATTTGTTATCAATATTAAAGGAGTTATTATTATTCTTATAATTTATTACTGAAATACACGCTTATTATTCATTATTATTCTTAATTCTTCAATGATAATTCAGTTATAATATTTCAGATTTTGTCTCCAACTTTGGTGTGAAGGATGTACTTAAAAATTGAATATATCACTTGCCTGCTTAAGATCCAAATTACGTCAATTGTTAAATGCACCATCAAACGCAGAGAAAAAATATATATTCTGTTTTACGTTAACAACGTTAAACAGATTACGTTATACTATCACGTTTAACAATGTAACATTTTAAATGGTTCCAGTTTTAAAAGTTTGTTGCAATTTTGTCTCAAGGATCCAGCGAAATTTTTTCTAAAGTGTGGAATTATCACTTATAGCTCTATTTTTTATTAAGTATTATAAGTGTAATTAGGTTTAGAAAAATAAACAAAAATATTCTGCTGAAATAAACCATATATTACAACATTGAATGCTATCAATAGCAATTTAAAACTTTTCGACATATTTGTACCAGAAATTTTCAATAGTGCAGTAGAATCTTTGATACGCTTCCCTCTTAGAAAATACTTCAACTGCCAAAAGAAAACTAATGTAATTATTTATGATAATTGTCTTCTCAATGGCATAATAATAAAAATCACGCAATTTTATTTTTTAATTACTAAACTTAAAATTTACTGCTAAGTAATACAATAATGCAAAATTGATATTCAAATTTCTTTGTTATTCAAGAATTATTTAAATACTTTTTACAGAATAAACTAAAGAAATATTTAAATTTGCTTATGTTTAAGTTTTTTTCTTACTTAAATACTTTACATCCACACTTTAGTAAAATAAATTGCGGGCTGTCTATAATTTCCGAGATATTAGCGTCAAGACTCGTTGTAACCTATTTGAAATCGTTTAATGTTTTTTACAAATAATATAAATTGCGTTGCCGACACAGTATTATGGATCATTGGACATATAAAAAATTTCTGCACAATTGAGTTTTAGCTCTTTTTTGTTACGCAGTATGAAATACAGCTAGTTAAGATATCATTTCTCTTGTCTAATATGTGTTACAAAAATTATTATCTGGAACAAACGAGGATAAACAATCATTACGTACTGAAACATTGGAGGAGATAACTTCCGCAATTGTTTACGAGATTTGTTTCATGCTGTCAATGGTTGTAAAATTGTAACTTTTTTTGTTTATTTTGAAGTGACTATTTCTAATCTGAATTAATTAAAAAATTTATTTTGAGAAAAATTTTTTTCTGTTGGGATTAGCTTTAAAATGGTAAGAAACTTATTTAATTTATATTATTTTCTCTTTGAGTGTTTCCTCGCTCCATTTATATCATCATTTCATTAAATTTTATCCCTTCTTACAATTTTTAAGTTGTTTGACATCATGTTTTGAAAAATATTACAATATAGTTTTCGCAGAATAGTTTTCTTACGATTCTGGAAATTAAATGACCAAAGTATCTAATGAAATTAAGCGTAGATAATGCTGTGTAAATTGCAAAGTACTGCGCTTAATTTGTGTTCACGTAAAGGCACTGTAGTAATTGCCTATATAGGTTACATATGTAGTGTTTGAATACTGTAGTTGTTGTTAACCCCTTCCTTCTCGCTCCCGTGATATTGACGGGCTGGAGTGTTCTGTAGTAACGCGCAAATAAGAATAAAACTAATTCATTTCTTTTGCTCGGAAAACATTTTATTTCTCATTTTACACACCTCATGGCAGTACCAGGATATTTGTATCGTAATTGTAGATAGTTAGTTTATTTTATACTAGTTGCAGCATTAATCAAATACATAATACAAATACATAATGCAAATACAGAAGCCAAAAAAATAGGTACTTTTATGACCGTCTTCTTGAAAATTAACCGATCGTTAAGGGATTAATCAGTCATTTCAATAACCAGTGTTAAATTAATTTCTCTTTCAATGTTTTCTCGATTCATTTATATAAACATTTCTATAATATTTATCCCTCCTCACAATTTTTTAAGTTGTTCAGCCAAGTATTTTGAGAAAAACCTTATAGTATTCACCGTATTGTTTTCGTACTATTCTGGAAACGAAATGACCTAATGATCTAGTGGAATTAAGGATAGATAATGTAAATTGTTTAGTACTACGCCTAATTTATGTGCACGTGAACATACTGCAGTGTTCAAAACCATAAAATACTATCTGAAAAGCAAGAGCAAGTCTAGAAATTTATCGTAAAATGACTTGAAAAAAAAAGATAACTTTATTATACTGTACGTGAAATTGCATGGCAAAAACTAAAATTTGAACTGGCTGTTTTAATCCGTTAATGAGTAGGGTTAAAAACAGAGAAAAACTGCTTTGTGATAAACTGCTTTAAATATGCGGAGTAAATCTGTAGAAAAAGATAACTTTTCGAGACGCTTGGATAACGATTCAAAACAGAAAAATCTGTGTTTATCTTTAAACAGTTTTTTCTCTGTAAACATATATGTTTTTTTCTGTAAAATTTACAGTTGAATTTTTACAGTCCGCATGTGTCAGGAAGAAATCATGATAATTTCAAACTCTAAATAATGTTAAACATCAACACTAAAATAAAAGTGATTCAAAAAGTACGCTACATATTCATGTATGTATCCTAGTCAAATGATTATTTGCATTAAAAAAGCTAAAATATAACAAATTTAATGTTATTCTTTTTAAAATTTTGCACCAATGCGTGCGATAATAAATAATATGAATTTGCAATACATTGAAATTCTTTGGAATATCATCATTGCAGCAATCACGTGATCTTTTTAAATTTTATTAGTATACCTAGAAAATGCCTTAATTATCTTATGGACTTAACAAACATTCCTATCTTTATATAATCCAAGCATTTAAACAAAATAAAACTAAGTGTTGTTTTAAAAACTGAAATAAGTTTTGTTTTAAAAAAATTACTAATATTTAAGCCTTCTAACAATAAATTGTGTAGAATTTCAATAAAAGTCTCCACTTTTTTTCTACACACAAATAGAACTATCGCTGTAAAACTTCTAATTGTGTATAAGCATAGAAAATCTGTTTAAAAGGAGTCATATTAAAGATATATTTCATACGAGGCAAAATTTAATTTACGGAAATATAAATTGACTCGGCTTTTATATTGTTGGATTTTACTTGATTAAGCTGTTTAATAAAATAATGGTGTTGCTTTAGTTTTGCAGTTTAAAATTTAAAACTATATGTTTTTAGCAGTCTAGATACGCGAATGTTAAATTTTTTATTCTTTGTATCTAGGAATACAATAGAAAATGAGACATTTCTTTTAAAAAAAAAGCTTAATATATTATTTGCATAAAATTAATTGAAAAATTTGAGTTAGTATATTTTTATTGAACAAAAAAGGAAAATAGAGTATCAAATTATCTCGTAAGCGTTTAATTACCTGAAGAAAAGTAAATAAAACAGTGTTTTGACAATATTTGCTTTGTTGAGGAGTTTCCCTTCTGTGAGATTGAGTCACTACATTTAAAGGATATTTAAAAAAGGGATATAACTAAAAACATGTGCTTTATTTACTAAGCAGGAACTGTAAGTCAACAACAATAGACAATAATAACAATTTTGGATGAAGTGCATTGTTTCAGATCAGCACAAAGGAAAAAAATATTCATTATCAAATTGTTAGGAAATTTAATGAAAATAAGGGAAATTAAAATTTTATTTCTAGTGAAAAAATTTATTTTATTGTATAAAGATATAAAGTTTATTATGAATAAGTGAAAAATTTAAAACAATTTAATGAATCTTGTAATGTTTACCATATTGAGAAATAAAAATTTAAAACTATTTTAATCTCATGTGCAATTTTTTGAACAAAGATAGCTAACGAAATAACAATCATAGATAAAAATATTTTCGTGGTGGCAACACTTTAGCTTACATGTATATGTTACACTTAGTCTTTAACCTTCCGACCATTATTCTCAATTTATTTCAAAAGTTTCAGGTTTTACTGAAAAAAGCCAGGTTTTCCCCATTCTAGTTACTAGGAAAAATAATGTATTGAAAGAAAATTTCAGAGCAATTTTTTCTTCCAGAGGCTCAACTCTCTAATTACTAGTTTAGTAAAAAAATCCTTTACTTGTACTTAATATTTACTCGTAATAATTCAATAGTTTTATAACATTCAATTTCCATCCGCTTTGCTTTTGTTAAGCCTAAATGGAATTCATATAAGTAGCCTCTCTGTGCTGTTTGTATGTTTGATAAACAAACTAATTTTATTTTAAGAAACGTTGTAACATTCTTTGAAAGAACATTCTTGTTGTTTACTTTCAGCAGGATCTCTCCTTAGCTCTTGATGAAATGAAACTCCTAGATCCAAAAGTTATGTCTGGTGCTTCTCTACACCACTTTAGTTTAAAGTAGTTTCCGCCCTTTTTTGATGTTGAGATACACAAAACTTTTTATAGTATATAAAATGTAAAGTGAGCCAAAAGAAGGGCCACTCTGAATAACTTTCGATCTAATGAGTGGATCTTCACGTCATAGGTCTCAGTATTAATGGTTTGAGAGGGTAACCTCAAATAAGTTAATTAATTACAGCTGACGATATTTTAATTTATGAAATCAGACACAAAAACGCACTTTCTCTGAATAAACATACCTTTTTTTTCAAAGGATTCGAGTTTCTGACCTTAGATATAAGGTGTAGCAGCAATCTGGAAAATATGGTCCTTATAGTTTGGTCAGAAGAGTGACCCAAAGTTTAGATCCCTTAATGTTAATTTTACTTTTTGCGCATTTCACCAAATCTTGAAAAATTTTCCAGCAAAAAAAAAAAAAATTCTACATACAATTATAAAATTCGTTTATCCAATGATAATTCCACGAAAAAAATAAATTTTAGTTATTATTTATTATACTTTATTACTTTGTTTAATAATAGTCGAAAAAATTTTGAATTGTAAGGTATACAATTTTTTACATCACTTTAAAGTAAGTAATTTTGCTGGTAAAATATAAAATTTGAGTGAAATCGGTTAAATAGTTCCTGAGAAATCAAATTTTAAATAAATTACTTTTTAAAAATTTGATTTCTTAAGAACTATTTATCCGATTCCGCTCAAGTTTTGTACTTTGCCATGTGAAATTACTTACTTTAAAGGGATGTAAAAAATTGTATACCTTACAATAAAAAAATTTTCGACTATTAATAAATAAAATAATAAGAAATATGAAATATTAAGTAAAATTTTTTTTCTATGGAATGATCTTTGGATAAGCGAATTTTATAATTGTATGAAAATATTTTTCAATTCGCTTAAGTTCTCGAGATATAGCGATATACTCAGAAAGTTAAATTAACATAACGGAGTTCAAATTTTGGAACAAAAGTATGGTTGAATTTAAAATTTTATTAAGGTTGCTGTAAATTTATGCAGATTATTTTTCAACGTTGAACTGAAACTTCTGAGAGTATCAACCTTGAATACTTCTATTCAACTTTTGTATAAATATTTTATATTTATTTTTCTGCATTGATAAGAATAAGAAATTTATTTTAATTTAAATATTGAAATATGTTTTTTAAATATGTCTAAACCTACGTTTTATTATTAAATTTTTGATTTATTTGATTTATTAAATTTTAATTATATAGAAAACGGAGAAACTTGATATCAAATATCATTTTACTTTTTTTAAAGTTCAAAAACTACTTGCCGATATTAAGTAATATAGTATTCAAGTGTTTCGATGAAATGTATAAAATTACTGACTAACAGAATATTTGAACTGAACTAAATGAATTGAATAAAGGAAATATAGGGAGATAAATAAAATCCTGGAAAAAACAAAGAACATTTTAGTACAAGGCAATGAAAAAATATAGCTCCCTTAAAAATACCACTCTGTTAAAAATCTTGAAATATAATTATTTTCAAAATAATTATGTTTCAAGAACTCACAAAAATATAATTTCTACTCACAAAAATATAATTATTTTCTGTTTAATGTCTTCTGTAATTTGAAGAGAAATATATTTGATATTATGGAAAGAAATAGAATTATCCTTTTCTTTCGAAGTTATTAAGAAACGTGTTCTCATTACTACTTTCATTTTACAGTCATTTATTTGTGAAAAATAGTAACTAAGTTTCCAATGCACAACGAAATAAATTTCATTAAAAGTATTTTAAATTTTTTATAAGCAAAATCAGACAATAATAAATAAATTTTAGAGGGAAAATGGATGTTTAAAATCTTAAAAATGACATTTTCTGTGATTTATTTTGTTTGCACTAAATCATTAAAATTATCTTACATTTCTCAAAAATTTAGCTAAATGCATCTTAACGACAAAACCTCAGTGTTAGAAATTTTTTTTAAAGTACTTGTAAAATAAAATGTCCCCTAACCTGAACTGTTTTATTAAAAAAATTTCTAATTGTTAACATTTCCTTCTTAAATAATGTATAAATATAATACTAAGTATTATATTTATACATTTATGATTTGAAAAGCAAATTTTGAGTAACAAGCGTTCTTTGTCCTGCTTTTTTATGTTAATGTAATTTGTTGCTTTTTTTAGGTTAACATATATTCGAGTTGAATTTTTCATATGTTATGAAAGTAAAAATTTAAAAACTGAAATTGTTTTTAAGACATTTTATTATTAAGGATGTTTCAATTACATATGATGAAATTTTTTTGTTGTTAAGTACATAAAATTTAAATATAGTCTTTAAACTTAGTACACATGCGTATTTTACATGCATATATCTATGGAAAATAGGATTCCTCAGCTGATAAAAAACGTTTAATTTTAATTTTCGCCATCTGTTTGAAAGATTTTAGAATGATAATACGATAAATAGGTGTAATTGATTGTGTCTATAAACTAATGCATAAAGTAACATATAGCTCAAGTAATATGCATCATATGTTTATCAGGCATTTATTTTTCAAACAAAGAATCCTAACTATTAACATAAACTTCCATTTGTTTGCATCAAGTAGACAAACGAGAAATGTTTTTAAAATTCTTTACAGTATCTAAGCAATTAACAAAGTTGACACAGACATAAAAAACTTTACTCAATTTTTCAGTCAATTGCTTTATTTTTCTGCTTGAATGATTTGTTTCAAAAATGTATGCCTGTAATAAATTTTTAAAATAATATTTGTTTCAAAATTTTAAACTATTACTTACTTGATTTTTGATATATTCACTATTCAAAAAATAACATTTTGAGATTTGCATCTGCTATTTGAAACTCCTCAACTAAGTTTTTTCACATCAAAAATGCTACTATAAATAAAATAAAAATATGTAAGAGGGAAAATAAAAGAGAAATGTAAAAGAAATATTCTCTGAACAGGTTGAACCTCATATCACTTTATTGACTTACTATATCAGTCTATCGCAAGAGGAAGAAAAAAACTGGGGTGAAAAATATTGCTAGCCAAATTTTTCAACTGTATATCCATATATTGATTTGGTATTTGTTGGGGTTTCGTCTTTAGATCTGGCCGCAAACCAGCAACATACCAGAACATATTTCTGAAAGAATAGACAGACATAGTTCTCTTTTTCTCTAAACAACACTCAAAGCCATGAAAATAGATTGCGCTGCCAAGTAGTTTCCGTTTAAATCTTTTCATGCAAACAATTTGTGAGTTGATAGTTAGGAACAATAATTGTGTTTGCATACATAGTAATACGCTAATTTATCAAGTGAATGGTATAGAACACTAGCACGTTATTTTCAACATTTTTCGGTATAAATAACTTGGCATATTTTTCGAAATTTGAAGGCGTATTTTATTATTTATATTTCTAATTAAAAAAAATTGTTTCTAATACTTTATTTTTCCAGAAAAAATGGAATAAATGTGCCGAATTGGATATGAATGCATCAATTAATCTTTTAATCACGTCTAGCTTCTTCTGGAATACTTCTCTATTGCTATAACAAATGCTTGAATTTATGGAATTTACCATAAGCAGTTATTAGTTCAACAATTCTGTAGTTAGGTAATGCAGAGATGCTTCGTTGTGCGAGCAATATATATATTTCTTGGCTTCTGTTTCGCATATGTAATAGTTTTTTTGGCTTTTTTAGAGAAATTGACAAGTTTGATATTTGGTTCAATTGAAAATTTGAATTTCTCTTGAGATCAGAGTCAAAAAAATTTTTGTGTTTCGATAATTTGCTCTTCTTTCGGGGCCCATGTTGTGGGACATTAAAAAACCTTTTCAATATTTAGATTCTTCGATTATCTCATTAATAAGCCAAGAAAATAAAGTAATAAAACTTTAAAAGATGGGTTAGTTCACGTTTTTGAGACACATTACATGACCAATATGCATTGAAATAACAATGATATTTGAACTTATTGCACTTTTTTAAACCTTTAAGTAAGCATAAGTAAGTATACGAAGAAGATAAGTACAATTTAAAGTGGTATTAAATTGTCATTATTGTCGTATATTATTATCAGCTTTTATAAATTTGAATCAAATTTTTATAAATTGCGACTATTAGATATTAACCAATGTTTCCTCTTTTTTGCATCTAATTTAACATCTTGTCCACACTATATGTTTTTTCGCGACGCATTCAAATATATATATATATATATATATATATATATATATATATATATATATATATATATATATATATATATATATATATATATATATATATATATATATATATATATATATATATATATATATATTTGAATATTATAAAGAAAAATTATAGACATATGAAAAAGGGGGGAAAATAATAAGTAAAAAAATAACAAACAACAGTTTAAAAAAAAAAAAAGACGAAAAAAAAGATGAAATTTTATTTTAAAAAAACCGGGGAAAATATATATATCTATATATATATCTGTGTGTGACTACGCAAAATATAGGATAGAAAAACAAAGTAAACAATATAACAAAAAATTGGATTTTAAAACTTTAAACAAAAGAAGTAAAAACCGTCCTTACATCTTTTTTGACTAATTATCTTACCATTTATGTGAAAAATGTATTGAACGTTAAGATGTAGAAGAAGATACAGGATTGACGATTTTTTTTATAGAAATGCGTTTTATTTTTTAGGTTTAAAATTAGGTACAAATATTTCTAAGAATCTCACACCTGAGTTACATTTTCATTTTAAGCACCTTATAATTGAATTAGAAGCAAGCATGCATATATCGCTTGTTAAATGGAAAAAAAGTAAACTTGTTTCCTCAAAAATAAGCATCCATTCTCAAGACTTGAGAGAAGTGAACGAGGGGAAACAAATATGTTTTTAAATGTAAAACGTAACTTTGCGAACGAAAAATGAAAAACAAAGGTGAGAAACAAAAGTAAAGACACTCCAGCAGCGAAGAATGTGGCAAAAATACAGATGAAAAAACAGATCAAGAGAAATCACTATGTCCGAGAGGGACAAATAAGGGTAAAATGCATTTTAACAGGAGTTCCTCACCACCTTAGAGAGGTGGTGAGGAACTCCTGTTAAAATGCATTTACCCTTAGTGCATTAAAAAGGAAATTGGCATTTATATGAGTTAACCCAGATTCCAGGCATTCCAAATTTTTAATCTTAGACAATTCGGTTTCCTGGGATTATTTATGTAAAGCATGTAGATAGTTACAAAATAATTTCATGTTGTCAAAGTAAATACTCAAAATTGCATGAAAATTTATCAACTTATCAGGTACGGAGGAAATTTTCAACAAAAATTTCTGAAAAAAATTTACGAGACGTGTTTGAAGTTCGATGTTCTCGAAGAAAAATATTTTGAAGCAACTGCCCTAAAAATTTATTCCTTTAGGAATAAATTTTTAGGACAGTGAGTTTAAAATTCTAAATATATTAAAATATTACATGTGTAAGCTTAACAACAAGAAATATGACAAACTGTGTTTAAAACAATACATTCCCAACAATAAATTAATGCTACACTTGCATGAATAATATGCTTCAAGTTCATTAAATAACTTAAGTTTTAATGTAGACATACAGGAACAAATTACGTTTATAACTTAAACATAAGGTGTTGCTACGAAGCATTTCTTAATTAAATCATTCTAGTTGTTCTAAATTTGATTTCATAGAATAAAACAATTTCTTGAAACTAGCTTTATCTTTTAACATTATTAGACATTTCTTCAATAATTAACGGAGAATTCTTTGACATATTTGCGGGATTCATCACAATTGCTTTCGGCTATATTTGTGAAGGGTCTTTCCTTATTTTCTAGTTTGAAGAGCTTGCTATTTTGTCCCTTATAGGCATATCACGATTTCCGTTAAGGAGTGTCATTCAGTTTAATGAGCCTATATACCTCTAGATTTTAATTTAATTTGTCGAGGATTTCTTGGTATTAAAGATGGATTGAAAATGAAACTATAAAATTAAATATGTCTAGAAGACTATGAATATTTTAATGTTAATTAAGAGTATCTTAAAATTGCTGTGTAGAAATTAACAACAGTTTAAATTTTAGAAACAGAGCTTTGAATTTAAATTAGAGTAAATTAATAATTTTTCATGATTAATCCAATTGCTAAAGAACATTATTTAAGCGTTTCTCTACATCAAATAAAGAATTTAAGAAGGTAAAAATGAATTAATGTTAACACTGTCTACCTGCACAACTTTATTTAAAACTCCATTGTTCAGGATTTATTAAATACTGAGATGAATATGATTTAACTATTAAATTAAAATATGTGATAGTATAAAATTAGAATTGATGAAATTAAGAGTTTGATTAAAATAAGAATTAGAAATTAATTCATAGTTAGAAATCAGTATTTTATGTTTAATTAAATTCTTTACAGCAGTTTTATTTGCGTTTTATGTATGTTCTTTGTTTCTTTTTTTAAAAATATATTTACAATGACAAATAAATAACTAATAACTATTTGGCTTATGGATACTTTTATATATAAGCTAACTTAAAAATCACATAGTTTATCTAAAATAAACTTTAGCTAAAATCTGTGATTTTATAGTAATGAATTCTGAATAATTAGTAGGCTTGCTTTAATAAATAAAAATTACTCTTTTATAAATTGTTTAGCAGTATATTGTCATTAAAAATATATTATAAAGAATAGATTTTATACAAAAAAAGATTTTTCGATCTATTTTCTAGACTATATCTTGGGATTCAAGAAATGAAATAATTCAATTATAAATATATAAATGAAATATTTCAATTATAATTCAATTATAATCAATTGTAAATTCAATTATAATTCATTTTTCTTTTCAAAAGTTTGAACAATACAAACTTGAACGGACGGTTGATGGAATAAAATTAATGTAAGGATAAATTAGAAAAAAGTGTTAATAGCAGGTACTTCAGTTTCAATGTTTGTTGATCATAAAATGAATAGATATTTTATGGAAGAAATAAGTATAAGTAAATATAAATGAAATAAAAAAAATATATAATTTAAATTTCGAATAAATATTGTATTACTATAAAAATATCTATAACATAGGGATTTTATTTCATTTGAACTAAAAGAGGAAAATCTTGCAAATTTATTTAAAGTTATTTAAAAATTACGCTCACTTTTGAAATTTTAATTCTAAAATTACGATAAAATAATTAGCAGCAGTCCGTCCATCCAATTAACCGTAAAATGTAATGTAGAGAACTTTTTTTAACTTTACGGTTTTGAAACCGTTTAGAACTAATATGGCTAAAAACCATGAATACCAACTATTCTATAAATAACGCTGAGACTCGGATCTACATTGTCGTAAGATTAACATATTGAGTGATGAGATTGAAAGATTAGTCCTCTCGTCTGTAATATATACCTAGTTGCAAGGAACTAAGTGGCTTCAATAGATGGGCCTAGTTGGTGCGATCAAATTCTGCTTGTTTAACCTTATTAGGTGAAAGCAATTAATAAGAGATTTTTCTCACTGTTAACAGTTTGAATATTTTATGGTTGTTTGTCTTGTTTGAATATGGTAAAATAGCAATTGAATAAATTGTTATGCAACCATTTTTCTGATAAATTTTTAACATAGTTAAAAAATAGATGATCGTATTTTAACTATAGATTATGCTACAGGGATACTGTTAGTTTAGAGATACAAAATTCAACAATGAATAGATATTAGAAGGTGGCTTTTCCTATAAAATGCTTAAATAGTTAATTGGTAACTATTACTACTGATTTGGTAGAAATTAATGTAATAATTATTTAGCTATGAAAGGCGAGTAAGTTAATTATTTATTTAACTTGTTGTCAGAATGCTATTTTCTCTTTAATTTTTAAAAGAGTATTTACCTAAACTTTAATATCGTATCCATAAAATGTATCAATATAATGAGTACAACTTAAATATTTGTCTAATACTTTTAAAAAACGTGTAATCGTTAAGCAATCCAGTATATTTAACTTTATTACTGAAGCTGAAGTTAAATTTAATATATTTTGAATTTAATATGTTTATTTTTCATATATCATATCATACGTTTATTTTTCATATTTTATGTGTATTATTTTTCATATTTTGCATGTTTATTTTTCAACTTCATTTAAATTTTCTGTTAGTAGAAACAAATTGGTTTTTGCTAAATTTCTTTTTCCTTATTTCTATGAAGTAAAACATTATTGCATAGAATATTATTTAGTCTGATGTTTTAGAAGAAAGAAATATTACACGAAATTAGGAATAATATAGCATATCAAAAGATTCTCATAAAAGGCTGAACATAAAAGGACATAGTTAAAATTAATAAAAAAAGCATTGTATTATGAAAACGACGGATACGTAATCGTAAATTATTAGTTGCATAAAAGAACAAAATTAAGTTACAAATACTAAGAAAGATTATTAAATACTGAAAAAAATGTTAAAAGGTATACTGGTGAACTTAAAACAGATAGCTGTCACCATTGTGGTTCATATTCCATGTAAATTGGTGCAAGTTTTAATGAAGTTATATGCAATGAAAAATAGCCCTTTTAAGTAATAAAAGCTGATTTTAAATCAAACGCATGCTTACCTTTGAAATTATTAATGCAAGCATTCAAATTGTAAACATAAAATTTACTTAGTCGAAATAAATAAAATTATAAATAGGTGGGAAAACAAAGGAAATTCGGAAACAGTTTAGCAGTGGTAGTCATTAAAAAGCGATAATATGTTTGAAAAATACAATAAGTTGATAATTATTGTCGATAAAAACAAGAATTTACATTAAATATCTTATTGAACTTCACATTAATTCTAAAGGAATATAAAAATACACTTTATTCTTTGCTATATGAAATATTTTAATTAATAAAACAACTATTTAAATTCGAATACGCACTATGTATTACAAATACTTATTTTTTTCGTTTTCGCAATCTTGGTATAGCCCTAAAGAAAGCTGTGCTTTAAAATATGCCTGCACTAACTTTGTTGCTTGCTTATATAAAGGTAATTGCACACTTTAGTGTTCACCTGTTCTTTGGATGTTTATCTTAAGACTTGACATTTATACAAAAGTCTCTACTCTTGTTAGCGTGGGGAATATCTATTAATCTTCCCATGATATTGAAAGGAATCTACTTGATTTGAAATAAAAGTTCTGTTTTCTAGAATCTACCAATAAAACAGCCATTAACTAACAGTTATTGCTTTAAGTACAATTTAAAGAATTAATGCTGAGAAATATTTAAATTTTAAGCGGTATTTTTTACCAAATAGTGTATAGGTTTTTTCAAGGTATATTATATAAGAAGATCGTTTTCTCATTAGCATTAAAATTTTTATTGAACTTCCATTGTCATTGATAAAATCTGTTTGATTTCAACTATTAGTTAATAAACAGGTATTGCTTTATATGCGATTTGAAGAATTGATGTGATTAAATTTTTAATTTTCAAGTAGAATTTCTCTCAAATAATGGATAGATATTTTAAGATATCTTGTATAGCAGACCCTATTCTCAGAAGAATAACTTATTTTTATTGATTTTCCATTGACATAAAAAAATATATTTGATTTCAACTATTAGTTGAAAATGATCTATTAGATGGTTATAAATATGCATTATACTGCCTGATGTACGATTGAAA
This sequence comes from Parasteatoda tepidariorum, assembly GCF_982258835.1. NCBI lineage: Eukaryota > Metazoa > Arthropoda > Arachnida > Araneae > Theridiidae > Parasteatoda > Parasteatoda tepidariorum. Next base: position 19,934,628 of record NC_141765.1, read on the forward strand.
GATATGATATTACAAAATATTTAACTTTTAAGTTGTATTGTAAGTCAATTTTTATGTTATATTCATTTTGAGAAATTTTTTGTTCTATTAATAATACGGTGAATACTAGTTGAATTCCATTGTCCTTAAAAAATCAATTTATTTGATTTAAACCGAACAGTTTGATTTTCAAAAATCAACATTCAGAAATTCATAAATGAACAAGCATTTTTTTGTACGATTTAATGAATCGATGTGATAAAATATTTAAGCCATAACAGTATTGTATGTTAAATAGTACGTAAGTATTTAAAAAAACAAAAATTGAAAAATAATGTATGATTTAATATTAACAGTCTAGATATAACCAATAAGACAATTATTAATAAAATAGTGTTTGCAGATTTATATTAAACTTGTGGTTTAAAGAATTGTGATAAAATCTTAAAGCTCTAATTAGTATTGTATGTGTCAAATAATATATAGATTCTCTAAGATAGTACTGAGTTCTAATTAGCATGGTGATTCTCTGATGAACTTCCATTGACAGAATTCTCGAACTAAATGAATGCTATTGAAGAGAAGAGTCAGCAAGTTGGTTTCTCTGTCTTCCATCAAACTTTCGACAAGTGTGTGTTGACAGCGCGAAAATCTATCTAATCGCTTGAAAATAAATTGTGAAATGAATTCTGATGAAACAAATCGCTTTAAAGCATTGGATGCGATTTATTCGGGATAGAATAACCTGAACGAAGAGATGTGAAGATAACGTTTAAATTGCAATGAGCCATCTGAGAGACTGACTTCAACAGCGATTTATTATTTGTTGAAATGTAACTCATATTTTTAATCTAAGAAGTTATTAATTTATCTCATTTTTAAATTTATATGTGAGAAAAAATTCCTGGATTGATCAAAAAGAAATGCATGATAAAGGAAGCTTTAGAATTTAAATTTTATTGATTTCATATGTTGTTTAGAAATTTCTTAGTCTGGTTTATTTTGTCCATTAGGTAATAATGATTTTAAAAATAAAGTTTTGTGAAGTTAAGTATCACAAAATGTTTCATGTTAATATTTTTAATGAACAATATAAATAAATGATATTTTTAAAAGGAATGGGAATCCTAAATTTCTAACTAGTATTGTATATGTCAAATAATACATCGAATCTCTAAGATAGGACTGAGCTCTAATTAGTATGGTGAATCTCTGATGAACTTCCATTGACAGAATTTTCGAACTAAATGAATGCTATTGAAGAGAGGAGTCAGCAAGTTGGTTTCTCAGTCTTCCATCAAATTTTCGACGAGTGTGTGTTGACAGCGCGAAAATCTGGCTCATCGCTTGAAAATAAATTGTGAAATGAATTCTGATGAATCAAATCGCTCTAAGCATTGGATGCGATTTATTCGGGATAGAATAATTTGAATGAGGAGATGTGAAGATAATGTTCAAATTGCAATGAACCATCAGAGTGGAGGATTTTAACAGCGATTTAATATTTTTTGAATAGCATTTCGTATTTTACAGCTAAGAAGTTACTATTATATTACGATTTTTACTTTTACATATAAGAACAAACTCTGGATTAACCTAAAAATCGTATGATATAGAAAGCACAAAATATTTTTATTTCTTTGCTTTTATATGCTGTTTAGAAATATTTTTTGTCTGGTTTATTTTCTCCATTAGGTAATTGTGTTCATGATTTTGAAAATAAAGTTTTATAAAAATTACAGAACTAAAAATTATATTATGTTAAAGTTTTTAATTCTTATGAAAAATATACAAAAAACATTATTTTTAAAATGAGAAACAAACTAATAGAGTAATAATGTAGTTTTTTTAAAGTGGGACGTAGTTTATTTTGTTTATAAAAAATACTAAATATATACTTGCAAATAACTATTTTAAGCTTTATTAAATGATTTTGTAGTGACTTATATAAAAAACATAAGTATTTTTATTTAATATTTTTTCTTCATTGAGAATATTATAGATGTGGTTGACAAACAATAAAATTAGCAAATTATAGGGTGAAAAAATAGTTTAAAATTTGCAATAGTATGCCAATGAACATTCGTTATGAAATTTCACACTTTTAGTAATTTAACAGAAAAAAAACTTCATGATCTTCATTTTTTATTCTCTATATTATCTCTTGCACTAAAAATAACATATTAGTTAATAAATTTTTTAATTTTAATCTATATTATTCTATTTTCCAATACTTTAAGTGTATTTGAAGGGCTTCAAACGTTCAAAACATTTAAGATATCACCGTTTAGTTTTAATTTTTACATATGAAATTGAGGCAATCTGTTTTAATGAATGAAAATGTATAAAAATCATACTTTTAACAATTGCCCCTGTAAAGTCTCTTATCCCTTATATATGTATAAAACAAACAATGTTTAAATAGTTATGTGTCTAAAACTTATTTTTAAAAAAACGCAGATCCTTGGTGATTAAATGTTTCATACTTTAATTACGTTTAATATAAAAAAATAAATAAAGGTAATTTGGAAAAGAGATCTCAGGATATAAACTAAGTAATAAATCTCGCATTTTATTTTGCAAAAACAGCTTGAAAGTAAGAATAAAAGAATAAAGTTTTATTTACTGCCATGATATTAAAATTAGTGCGGTTTTTAATATTATTTTAGAAGAGAATCACTTTGTACGTCTTCAGTACTTTCAAATATTTGAATGTTTTAAAATACTGTACAGATTGGCATTCGATATAAAGCACTTTGATTGATTACGTATTTAAGATCTCTTTAGAAACCTAGTGGATTTAAATCCCCAAAACTGTTTGTCAATGAACCAATGAATAAACTTGCTACCGAAGGTGATAATGGTTGACTTGATACTATAATTAGTCACAAAATTGTTTCGACCAATTGGACGAATACTTGATTTTCTGAACACCACTTTCTAATGAATAATTTAGTATTTTAAACAAATTTTGCTTGACAAATGAGTAAAATAGCAACAATGATGAAATTAATAAGGTATTCTTGTCAGTTGTGTGAAATAGTAGTAATAAAGGAATTAAGCAGGAATTATTCTTTAAAGGCTTAATAAAATACAGAAACACAATAAACGCAATTTGTTTAAATAGCTAGTTTAATTTTAAGTATAATACTTATATGAGGGCTTACATTGCTTCGCAGAATTAACTGTACTACGTGCGAATCAACTAATCAATTATCAGACATATTTTTGACTAAAACTTAATTACATTTTGGTCATATATTTTAAGCCGTTTGACAAAAAATAAAGAACTTAAATTTCAGTAAATTTAACCTTTATTTGATTTTTAATATTAATGGTATTTTGAACATTATTTGTTTTTAATATCGATGGTGGTTGATCTTGTTCTTCTTTAGTAATTAAATAATCACATATTAAGATAAATTATTAGATTATAAATATTATTATTAGGTATTAAGATTATAAAATTGCACTTATTTTACAGAAATTAATTTAATAGTTAAAATTATAATGGAGTGAATTGTGAAAGTGAAATGTTATCAAATGCTTTAAAAATATATAATAATAAAAAGCTAAAGAAATGCTACAGTGAATGAATATTTTCAGAAAAAATAAGTTGCTTTTATTTATATGCATATCATCCAATAAATATTGAATAGAAATGGAATAAATTATTAGGAATCTAAGACGCATCTCAAATCTTTAAATGAGTTTAAATTTAAATCCAAAGTATAAGTCAGTTTTGGGGAAAATTTTTCTCTAATGTAACCTAGGTATATCTCTATCTTCCTTACAAACTAAATAAATTATTCAGTTGAGAATTATGATAGATTTTTTTCTCTTTCTTTTTGTTATTAGAATACACTCATGCAAAATATTACTTCTATTTTCTACTTATGTTGTTTACTAGAAATTCTTAAAACTTTTATTTGACATCTTAAAATTCTACAAATAAGATGAATGATAATATGACCAATTAAGGAATATGAAAAGTCAGGTTTCCTTATTTATAATGCTAAAATTGATTTAAAATGATAATACTAGAGAACTATATTAATTAAATCAATAAATCTGGACTTTAAGATATTTTTAATGCAATTTAAAACCCTTATATTAAAGTTCGTATTATTTATTGTTATTTTTCCTCAAACAATACGAAGACAGTATTTATTTACGTACTAGGCATATCTCGCTTATAAAATAAATAATTAAGGCTGCAAAAAGTATATATATTTTAAATCGTTCGGTAGAATATTAAAAAGGAGATAAAACAACAGCTTTTTATGCATGATGTCGCTCACTTTTAAATAACACATGTTTATTTCTCATGAAAAGCACTGGAGTAAGAAATTAAGAGAATTTGCAAACTTGATCAATTATCTCTAGAATTACTGGACCGATTTTTATGAAATTTGATATGTGCATACATTGATACAATATAAAACAAATAACCATTCAACAATTATAATACACACGTATGACGTGCGTAACACTCGTTGGAGTCGGAAGGTATGAAATTGCCAGTGGAAAATTCAGACCAATTGCCACATGAAGTGATAAATTGCATTATTTCAAGTATGAAATCACACTGCAAGGGATATCTACAAGAGGGGACCATACCTCCTATTAATCCATTTTTTTTTGTTTATTTTGTAACTGCTGTTTCATACCTTCCTACTCCAACGAATGTTACGCACGATCATGATTGTGAATTAATTGTTGAAGGGTTATTTGTTTTGTGTTGTATCAATGTATGTACACATCAAATATAATTCAAATCGGTTCAGTAATTTTAGAGATAATCGATCAAGTTTGCAAATTCTCTTAATTTTTTTCACCAGTGTATATAAAATTCTGGATTTTGGTATTTAAATCTGCGTTGTTTAACATGCTATACAATTATCATATGCTTCAAAGGGTTTTTGGTTATCTCTGAAAGAATAATAAAAAACATCAAGGAATTTATTCTTATTATTTTGCCAGGAATTATTTTCAGGCAAAATTTGTTCATAGCAAAAAATAATTACTTCTTGAAATATTCCTAATAATAAAATTACTTATGCCATCATTGATCCAATATTCATAAACCTTGAATCAAGAAGGGTAAAAAGGGCAGATTTTTTCCGATTTCGAAAAGAATTTTTCGATTAACCTTATATTATATATCTATCATTCAGCCAATATGTGTCCTTCACAGATTTGTCTATATCACCGGATATTTTGCAGCCACTTAACAATCAATATCGGCCCTATATAGAACTGTTATCTCTCAATATTAAAAGCCATTCTAGGACAAATATTAAAAAAATTTATGCATCCCTATATTGGTCATCTGTGCGTGTTCTTATGGGATCCATATTGACGCAATTTTTAGCTCAACTGGAGCCAAGGTAAAATTTTTGCATAAAAAATAGATATGGGGAAAAACATAAGATTTAAAAATATCTTGAAACAATCCAAAGCTGTGACCACTGACCTATTTATTATAAAATTAAAGGATCCCCATCCCTTTATATTTTGAAAGTTGAAATTCCGAACTCAAAAAAAAACTTCTTATTTAAACCAGTTTCGTTCGTAGACTCTTATTCTTATTCTGATGAATCTTATGTATAATTATATTATATTTTATTACCGTCATTGAACAGTCGACCCAATTTTGAGTTTACAACTACCTGTGTTCAACTCCTTAACCTTGTAATTTTGACCCTCATCCAGAAGACAAAGGAGCTTCTGGATCAAGTATTGGGAGAAATTTGCCTTCGTGGAGGACTTTTTGATGGAACTAACCCGCATTTACGTTAAAGGGAGAGGAAAACCACGAAAACCTTCCACGGTTAGCCTGACTGCAAGGGACTCTTTTTCATGCTCCGTCTACCACTGAGGATAGTTTTTACGTCAGTACTGTTGTCGGTGCGAGCCGGGTAAGGAATTTAAATTCTAGCCATCACTAGGATTCGAACCCAGGTCACCTCATGTGGAGGCGAGTGCTTCATCCCATGAGCCACAACAGCTTTTTATGCATAATTAATAAACATGCGTAATATATATCTTTCAAACATTTAAGTTATTATTTACGTTAAAATTAGTTTCATAATTTCAAAGCACTCGGAAGAGATTCTTTCTTTTTCTATTTATTTTTTGATCTACATTACATTCGCATATGCTATTTTTAAAACTTCTTCTGATTACATACAACCGAAATAAATGAAATTTATGATAACAGTATGTTATTATACTGGGTAATTCAAAAATGGACATAATTTAATTAATTTGTCACAAAATTTAACTTTTTATGAGCAGTCTACATATGGAAGGAACGATAGGAAGTCCTAATGTTTTTTTTATTTAATCTTGGGGGTGATGGTTGAGCGTTCGCTCGGGTTACTTGGCAAGCTATTCACTCGAGGGAGGTGTTTGTGTACCACTAAAATTTTGGTCTTCTAAAATTTCGATTTTCCTTTGTATTGATATTGCTCATGTCAAATTTACACTTCATTGTACGCAAATGAATCAAATTAAGTTCATCGGTTTGAGTAAACCTTTAAAATTGACTAGATATACTAATTGTAACTTTTATCTTAGATGTTTCACAATGCCAAACTTTTGAATCTTAATTTTTTCCATATAAAATTGATGCCTAATAACTTAAAAAAAATAATAAAATAATATAAAAGTACTGATTGGCTATTTTTTATTGGTAGAGAGCTTTTGTTCTCTTTTAAGTCAGGTCAACTTTTTCCTTCCGCTCAAAGAAATCACTACTGCGCACACTCAGACCAGACAGCAAATACTTTGCGCTTGCGTAGTACTGATTAAATTAGGCAAAGAGGAAATGTTAACAGGATGGTTTGTTCCGCAGAATATTTTTAATATTTACTTATACAGTTTCAATTGAATTTGGTCAAAAATATTTATTTTATGTTATATTCCTGTAATTTGTAAAACGTGGGACTGTAGCTTGTGAGATAGCAAGAAATTATATAATGTTTTGGATAATCAAAAAATATGTATTTTTTTTATGGAAAAATGATTATTACTAAGACAAATATTAAAAAAATGATAGTTTAAATATTAAAGAATTCATCTTAAGATATTTTAAACCTTAAGGAGTTCGCTATGAATCATCGCTTCAATCTTTTTGTTTATAAATAAAAGTCAGAGTAAAGTCAAACTAACATTCATATTAACTTAACTTACTTAAACTTACTTAATACTTAAACTTAACTTAACTGAACATACTTAACTTACGATTAAACTTAAACTTACGGCTGAAAAAAATAAGCAATTATTTAAAAATCTCCTCATTTTTTTATACGTTTTAGATGGCAAATGCTTCATTACATAAAAATAACTGATTTATTTATGTTGTTTCATATAATTAGTATTTTTTGGATGTAGAAATTCTGTCCTCGAAAAATTCAATTGCATACTTTTTTTTAACAAAAACAAAATGTTGCATTGTGGGTTTATTAATCAGATCATTCTTTAATGGAATTTCTTTTGCAATAATTTACGAAATAATAATTGTAAAATTTTTTACATTAAAAATCACTGTCATTTCTCGCATAGTTAAACTTATACTTTAAACATAGGATTTTATGATTTACAAATGCTTTTTTTAAATTCATTTATTTAGTATAAGTTATGAATTTGTAAAAAACACTTCTTTTATTGATTATTATCGCCCCCATGTAACGGTTTAAGTATATAGCTCATAATTATTAACGCTCGTTATCAACAATTAAGTGAAGTATAGTGCTCTTTTTATCATTGGAGTTATTTTACGAGCTTTTTATACAAAGACGCAATCACTTTAGAATTTTTCGCGTATTATAAATTATCTTATTTACAAGCATTACAACTACTGCTTAAAATAGCGTTAAATAAATTCATGAATTATTAATGTTTTCCAATTTATTTATGGCTATAAGTTATTAATTTATACCAATTGTTTAACTGCAAGACATAGAGCTATATTTATTTAAAAAGATTATATAACTCCAGTCATTCTGCTATGTAATTTATAGAGTTTATTTTACATTAATGGTTACAAAACGTAAATTTATCATTTTCATACGTTTCTTTTTAAATAATTTCTGGATATAAGCCGAAAATGATCAATTCTTTCATTGTAAGAACTGAGTCTATTTTGTTTTAAGTGATTTATATTTCTCTATTTATCATTTATTTATTATTGTTTCTTTTACAATAATTTAAGACACAATCATTTTATACTTCTTTCATTATTTAAAAATGCTGTGTTTCTTTTTGATTTTGTTGAATTACGACTTTAAACAACTTAAATTTGTGCTATTTTAATAATAAATTTATGCATAAATTTATTTTATTAATAAATTTATGTCGCTCTTATCATTATTGTTTCTTTTACGATAGTTGAAGAAACAATAATTTTATACTTTTTTCATTATTTAAAAATGCTGTGTTTCTTTTTGATGTTGTTAAATTACGTGTTAAAAATTTATGCATAATTAATCGGTTTATGCATAAACTTATTTTATTAATAAATTTATATCGCTCTATTCAATATTTATTTATTATTGCTTCTTTTACAATAATTTCAGAAGCAATCATCTTATCATATTTTTCATTATTTAAGAAAGTGTTTCTTTATGTTGTTGAATTACGAGTTGAAACAACTTATATTTATGATATTTTATTATTAAATTTATTTTTAAACTTCATCAACTTAAATTAAACATATTTGCAACTCATTATTAGATATAAATCATCAATTCATATCAGTTTAATTTGTGAGACATAAAACTATTTCATTTTAAGTGAAGTATATCACTCCTTTCATCCTTCTAATCTGAAATCTCTAGTGAGGTAATAGATCTTAAAGCCTCTTAGACTGACTCCAGGTGCATTAATGGTTAAGGAAACCAGAGATAAAATGCAGACTGTCATTTTATTTCCCAGAGCTAAACCCCCAACTCAAACGCTAACGAAATTATATCGCCCCAACTAACTCTTCACTGATTTTCCCCTTTGGGAAATTGTATGTTGGCACATCTGTCGCAGTTGCAGTTACCCATTCTAATTTTGGACGGACTTCTTACATTCAAAAAATAGTTTAATTCTTAATTTCATTAAAAAGAAGATGATAAGTTAGATTCAAAATTGTCCAAATCCAAACACGAATTTTTGATTTAAAAAGCTTCATTATTAATGGAAAAAATTTATTTATAATATGAAGTCTATAGCTTCTTTTTAGACTTAATAGTCAATAACGAGAAGGTACCGTATATAGTTATATTAAATTACATAAAACTTCTAATTTGTTAAGTTTTAGGTATATAGTTTTTATACGCTCATTACATATTTTTTCAAATAGTGATTGTTTCCATTAAAATATTGTTTATATACATAGTTGCAACGGTTTCCTATTTGGTGAAGAAAAACAAAATCATATTATGAATTTAAATTTTTCTAAAAGTTTTGTAATTATTTTATAGGATCGTACGTTGAACCACCCCGTACGCTTATTAAAATATGGAATATTGAAAATAATAAAATACAACTTTGACTTTTTGTCATTCTTTAAAAATGTCCCTCAAATGTTTTTTAAGACTTTTTAATGCAACAAAGAAATATTTTTGTTACGATATGAGAAATGTTTTTCGTAGAGAAATATTTTTTCACGGTGTTTTTGTTTAACGATATGATAATAATCATTGATGTGGTAAGTTAAATTTTTAGAAGAAATATTATTTATTGGGTTTATTTCTTTACATTAAGAGTAAAATAAACTTTTAAATATTTCCCATAAGGTTAAAACTAATAATCAAAAATTTTGTGACAAATTTCATGGATTATATTATTTTTTTCCATGCAATAATTTTAATAATATTCCTTAATTTCTTTCAAAAAAAAATAACTCATATGCAAATTCAGAAAAGAATTTACTTTAATAATTTCATTAAAATACTTTTGAACTCTGTAGCTATCATATTTACTCAATCACATTAAACAAGCTTGTTTAAATAAAATGATAATATCGATTTATTTTAAAAATATTTTACTTCTGAATTTAATAAATTAATAGTTTTTAAAACTTACTCTTTTACATCATAAGAAACAATTTCGCTATTTTTTGCCAAACACTCGATTTTGTCTTAATTTGATTTAAAAATTATAAGTATTAAAATAAACATTGGCGTTATTTTTTTAATAAGTATAAAGAGCAAACTTAGATTATATCTATTTTTATAAGGTAATAAATATGGTGCATTAAAAAAATTGGAACCCTTATATAGTAATTTGACTATCACGATATGAATTATATCTAAATTACTTTAACATTCTCATTATTCTCCTATTCAATCATATGCTTAAATTAAATCCAGGATAATAACATACCCCTTGAAATATTCGTCATTCTGTCAAAAAGAAATATATAGCAATCACGCGAACTTAGTTATAGACTTTAGCACGCGATAACTCTTACCAAGACTTTGCCATAATTGGTAAAGCAACGAAACATTTTTGAACATCCTGTTCATTTATTAATTTTGACAATAACTATAAAATAAATTCACTTAAAGTTAATAGTTCTAGAGAGATCAGTTTATTTCAATCAAATTGTAATTTATTAGCGGACTTCTTTTTGACATATTTTCTTTAATAACTACTGAAAATTTTATGCGTGCATTTAAAATGCATAGTTTTATATGTTATATGGTAAAAGATCGAAAGGTATTTTAATTTTAACAAGTAACTTTGTTATTATTTATTTATTTATTTTTTACTTTGTTATTATTTATTTTGTTATTATTTATTTTGTTATTATTTATTTTGTTATTATTTATTTTGTAATTCTTCATTTTGTTTATTTTTTTACAAGCTGCAATATTTCCTTTCAGAAAATGGTTTTACATCTATTAAACGCATCTGGTAAAACAGCTATTAAAACACATAGTTTCAGATTTTAACCTATAAAAACCATATAAAAGGTATTTTAATTTAAACAGAGATCATTTAATTACTATTTTTTGCAGTTTTTTCAAGCGGAGATAATTTTATAGATTTATCGCATATACATACATAAAATATGCTTTTTTTTACCGAAAAGGTAAGATTTATTAACACTGATGAGAAATTTTTAATATGCGATTGAGATACGTTAAAATTATTTTAATTTACTATGACAAGAAAGCGTACATTTTATTTATTCATTGAAAGACTGATAAATAAAATTATAGAATAAATGAGGTATAAAGTGATCTTATTGAAAAGAAAAACGAAATAAAAATTTGATAGCATTACATTTTTGTTCACGATTGCATTACTATCTCCAATTAGTTTTAGATAACTATTTAATAAAATAGTAAGTCATTTATATTTAGGAGAGCATTCTGTAGTTATATTCACATTATTTCCCACGTCTTGTCTAAGAAACATTTGGCATATCTTGTACCCGAGCTAATAAAATATGTTAATAATATTTAAAAAGTGCCCGAATTTGAATATTATATTGAGGGTGTTTTTATAAAAAGTTCCAACATTCACTGACGTTTGATATTTAAATTTAAATAATTTGGCTGTAGGTTTAAGATCAAAATATTCATTGAAAATTAAAGTAAACGCAATAACGTATATGCTAATTTTTAATGAGGTTGAAAAATTAAAAAAAAAAAAAAAGGTTTTGATGCTCAGTTGTAGTGACAATGAATAATAATTAGCTATACACTTGCATTGAAATAAAATGTAAGTCGTTACATTGATTGAGAAAAAAAAGTCATATTCTTTGTTTATAAAATTGAATTAAAATTATTTTTACTGATTTATTTATTTAACGAGGGATTAATTTATGAAATAAATGAAATTTAAAAGCTAGGAAATGTGTTATACCTATAATAACACACCATTATTTTATTTTTGAACCCAATTAACTAACGCCATAATCTGTTTTCTAAAGGTATTTAGTACATTCACAGTATGTTAAATTAATATTTCAGCTGCTATATTTTTATACTTCTTATTATTTTGTTTATTTATACCCAATTTACAATTACCATGATTTGTTTTAAGAGATGCTTGGAAGAATCAATAGGGTTGAAACCACACTATCTTAGCTGAATATTTCAGTTATATTTCCCATCAGAAAGGGTAAAGCTAAGAAAATCTCATTAAACCCTCATTCTTTACATAGCTTTCGGACGGGGATAGAATCCGAGAAACAATTTGATGTCTATAATTATATTCTACCTAGCTTACCATCTAGAAGTGCTAATGGCGGTGAAACTACTGGAATATCAACATCATTTTCATTTGTAAATGAATGACTAGAATCAACTTACGCTTGGCCTTTCCTATACACATTCTCTAGAGAATCATCTATACCAACGAGATGTTGTATTGTTAAATGAATACCTACTATCTTGGTTATCACTATTCGAAGCCAATCCGTGTTCACTTGTTACATTGTTATTTTAATTGTATTCAATGAATTCCAAAGTATGTGCTTTGGAATTTGAGTTCGACGATTATCAAAATTTGAGGTTTAGGAAGTTCATTAAGATAATGGTGCTTTTGAATAATGAGTTGCTGTATTTTGTATAATTCTCGCTTGGTTATTTTTTGTAATTTTATCCGGTAACTGCTTCTTTAAGATAAGAATTTTTTTTAATAAATGCAAAAAAAAAAAGATTGGTGCTTGAGAACTTGAGTTCGATGGTTACCTAAGTTTGTGGTTTTGGAAATTAAGCTAATGGTTCCTTTGAATGATGAGTTGCTGAATTGCATATAATAATTTTTCGGTTATTTTTTATGATTTTATTTGTTTACAGTCTTTTCTTATATTTTTTTTCTCTAATTTTTCCCATAAGTAAAACAAAACTGGTGCTTTGCATCTTGAGTTACACGGTAATCTAAATTTGTGGTTTAGGAAGTAAGGCAAATAGTGCTTTTGAATTTGCTGAAATATGTACAATATTCTTTCTGAAATTTTTGCGATTTTATTTGTTTGTTGTCTCGTAGGTGATTTTTCCAAAAACTAAACAAAACTGGTGCCCAGGAACTTAAGTTCTATGGTTACCAAAATAGTTCGTTAAGATATTGGTAATTTTGGCTGGTGGAATTATTTTTGAAATTTTATTTGGTTGATGTTTTTTAAGATTTTATAAGTTGTTTCTTCCAATAAATAAATTTGTGCTAATCAAAGTTTGAGGATTAGGAATTTCATAAATATAATGGAATTTTTGTTTGAGTTGCTTAATTATGTAATATAATTTCTTGGCTGTTTTTCTAAGGCTGTATTTTTTAACTCTCTCTTAGGATTAGTAATTTTTCCTAATAAGCAAAATAAAATTGGTGCTTTAAATTTTTATCAAATTTAAGGTTTTAGAAGTTCATTAAAATTATGATACTGTCGATGATTGATCAGTTGCTGAAATATGAAAAATAAATTTTCGGTTATTTTTTACAATTTCATTTTGTTACTTTTTCTTAAGATTTCATTGCTAAATTTTTACATTAAGGAAATAAAATTGGTAATTCGGAATAGGAGTTCAACGATTATCAAAATTTGAGGGTAAGGAGACTCATTTGTTTTTGCTAAATTATATAAAATATCCTTTGGTAATTTTTTGCAGTTATTATTAGTGTTTCGAATAGCAAAATGTTTCTTGAAACCATGAATTTTGAAAGCGTCACAAAAGTAATTTTAAAATGCAAAATAATTATGAAATAGTTATATAATAATTATATAAATAATGTTAAAATACTTCACAAAAATACAAACTTAAGCATTCTAATATATTTCACATATTTTAAAAAACAATTCAAAAAAAAATATTTTGATTTACTATTTTTAAAATTATTTTTCAGCGCTTTTATCTCAGTAGTTCTCTTAATTAATTAGATATGGAATAGTTTTGATTTTTACATTTGCATTGTTGAGAAAAAAGGAAGTGAAGGAAAAGGAAACAAAGGAAAAGGAAGTGTAATCAATTCAGCTTATCAGAAGAATTAAATAAAATAGGTAATACTTTTATTTGAAAAATACGCCCTACTTACTTTTCCTTACAAATTATTCAGCTGAAATTTAAATTTTCATAAAAAAAATTTTTGCGGGTGTTTACCACTTTCAGATACTCAGCTCTTCTTATAGTAAATGAGATATGATTAACCAAACACAAGTTTCCGATTTAATTAGAATAATATTTTTTTTCTAATGAAAAACAAAATATTTATTATATTTCAACTGAAAAATAAATGCTTGAAGTTATTTATAGTTATGAATTATCCTAGAAGATAACTAATTAAAAATTGATTGATTAATTTTCACGAAAAAGTAAAGTACTACATTAGTTTAATTTTGATGAAACTAATATACTAAAACATACAAAAAATAGAAACAAATATAACCTGATCTGCACAGCATAATAATTAAAATTGAATGATTCTTTTTTCAGTAAATATCACAGTTAATTAATGTTTAATTTAAATGTAAAGCAACTATTCATTTCTTCAAAAATAATTACTGTATTCATTTTAACTTAAAAATAAAATAATTCTTAAGTCAGTTCAACAGTAACTTTTTTGTCAACTGTCTTAGATAAATTCTTTTAATTATTAAAGTTCACTATTAGTGGATGAAATATCCCTTGTTTACCTAGATCAGTTGAAAAGTCCCATGGAATTCATAACACGAAGCAGTAACTGGTAGATGTGTACTGAATTAGGAATTAGGCCTCATAGATGAAAAATAAAGAGAGATTAATTCAATATTTTGTCATAAAGCAAAAGATTTGAGGACGAGTATTTCTCCACTAATAAAAAGATTTTGAAATAATACATTTTGCTCTTGTCAGACTTAGAAAGTTGTTATCAACGATGTTGTCTTAACTAAAGTATGATGCAACAAGAATAGCTACAGTCTCTTGCGATGAAAAATGTTCAGACAGGTAAATATTAGTCTCGCAATAGACTGATTGTTAAGACACGGTTCCCAGTATAACACAGAAGTCAAATATTACTGACTGCGGTCAGTGTGCGGGTGGGTGACCACTCGGATCAGTTTACGAAAGGACAGAGGGTTTGCGATATTTGTCCAAGTTAAATTGTCCTATCATGAAGTGCTCGACTGCTCTCGCAAATCGTCGGGCAACCGAAGCAGGGATGCCATGCCTTCTGCAGAGGATCAAAATTGTGATGGCATAACTTTGGATCTTTCTCAAGGATGTTTCCAAGACTGTCGCAAATAGCCCATTGTGCTGCTCTAGTGCGACGTAAATAAACTACAACTTCCATTCTGATATGCAAATATTAACATTACAGAACTTGATTTTAAATATAATTAAAATTTTTAAAAATGTTTATAAAAAAAGAAAGAAAAATTCTATGACTGCAATGCCAAATGTAAAGTGTTCGGCACTGAAAACAAATGCGGCAAAAATACAGTATGATAAAGACATTTCTGATAAAAAAAGAAAACGCTCAGAATTCTGGTAATAATACCCGAATACTGATAATAAAACCAGAATGAACGGTGTTTAAACCATTCATTTGGTAATTTCATTAATGATAAAAAAAACCCGCTTAGGGATAAAAAAAAAAACCGCATGCCAGAAAATTCCCGGGTTCGAGTACCGCTTCCGGCATGGGTGAAATTTTTCTCCCTCCTTCTCTGTTCTGTCTTTCATATGTTGTTGAGGTGACGTTGATCCATTTATTTGGTGCTAGCGAAAAAGAGATCAAAAATACCATCCGTTAAGTACTTCTATGGCATATAGTTGTGAAATGTGTTGATCATCGAAAATAAATAGGAATAAAATAAACTTAGCATCAAAAAACTTCCGAATAGTTAATTAAGTAGTTTTGGAATTTTTTTAATGATGTTAAATTTCAGATTTTGTTATTTAAAATTACTAAACCGAACGGTTAGTTTCTGAGAAAATAAAATTAAAGCCGCATTAAAGGCAGATTTCATTAAATTTTGTATTCTGTTAATTAAGATTACTTCATTTTGAAGTAAATATAAATTTTTATATCTTACAGTTGATTTTTTTTCAATCATTACTAAATAGAACGAGATACTCAATCTTAGAAAAAATTATGTTCGCATGAGACTATTTTTTACTGTAAAAAAATTACTTTATAACCTTTTTCAAAAAGGTATGTATATTTTAACAGTTCAATTTGAGGAGCTTCTTTCACTCTTAGAGAAAGAATATTCTCCTTTAAAAAGTTCCAGAAATATGGCGGTTCTAGAGATAAAGTCTCTTAGAAAGTTCCAGAGATATATTACACAAATAGTGAAGTTAACAAAAAATAGCTTAAACTTTCCAACGCTATTATTTATAAACTATCGATACCATATTTGCCGGATTTCGGCTACTCTAAAACCAAGGGTCGGGTCGAAAATTCCGATCCTTTGTAAAGAAGGTAGGTAAAATCAGGTGTACGATTATAATCTTTAAATATAATCAACATAAATTAAATATTATATTTAATGATATCTTTTCTCATCATTAAATTGCACCATAGAACATCAGAGCATAAAAAGTGGTTGAAGTGGCTAATTTTCTTCATTTTAATAATTCTTCATTTTAAAAGTTGAAATATTTGCCTTTTTTTCTATTTAAAAATGATCGGTCGTTATGTTTCTGTAGACTCTGAAAGAGATTTGATTATCGCATGGCATACTAGCTGTCGGGCTTGTTCCAACCTCATTTATTAGCTCTCTAAAGTGATGAATTCCCTCCGGGCAAATTTATTTTCCAACTTAGGAACTAGTAACAGTCTATTTGCGGTAAATAAATAGAATGTGCGTGGAAACCAAAGGAACATCACACATAATTAGAATGTGTGATGTTCCTTTGGAACTGTTGCAGGAGAGCTGACGATTAGAGGAATATGCTCCAGCCCTTACTCGACATTCTATTTTGCAATGTGCATTGTTTAAAGATTATTTCATTCACAGTCTTTTTCAGTGTTTATTATGGTTTCAGTGAACATAAAGTTTGCTTACAACGGTGATTGTAAGAGAAATGCTTAGAGCTTTAATAATTAGATAGTGAGATTTGGTATGACATGAGTGAACTGTCACAACGACTACTAAAATATGTAAACTGCTTTGATGATTACGAAATAAAATATCTATAAAAGTTATGGTATCGTATTATTCAAACTTTTACTATTGAAGATTTTTAAATAAAGTATAATCAGGTAATGTATCATATTAAAAATAAACAAAATTTACAAAAACTTTATGGTGCATAAAATTATATAAAAAGTAGCAGATTTATAAAATCCTGAAAAACTTTAAAATTTTTTATTTTAACATTTGGATCTACTTTGCATCAAATTAATTATTTTTAAATTTTTTCCATACTTCTATTTGAACTAATGAATTATTCCTTTACGTCAGTGTACAGAGAAAATTTACGTTAAGATTACCGTATGCACAGACGCACAGTTAAGTCAAAATTACGTCTTTTACGCAAAATTACGTCATAAGTATATTTTTTTTTATCTTATTAGCTGCGGCGATTCCGTTTGGAATGACATTTGATGCATCTAAGACTAAACATTAGGTTTATTATGAATATTCCATCCAATAATTCCATGAATATTTTTAATCAACTTGGTTAGAGACACTTAGAGATTTGAGATTAGACTAAAAGATTTTGGTATTGTAACATTAAAAACGTCACAATTGAATCTTATAAATAAAGTATAATCACGTAACGCATCATATTAAAAGTAAAATAAATTGACAAATACTTTATTGCACTTTAAATAATATAAAAAATAGCAGATTTACGAAATCATGTTGTTTCAAACCATATAAATCTATATTTAAAAATAAAATAATTAAATTTAAATATATACACAATTTGAGCTAGAAGATGTGTGAAGTCATTTAATTTTGTGCGTCTCTACTTTTTCATTCAAAATTGTTGATCTTATTAGTAGCGACGATTCCCGGCAGGAATAAGATTAGATTTTTGAATCTTAAGCTAGACATTTGGTAGAATCCGATTAAAAAAAAACCTTCACAATTTTAATTTAGCTTTTCGGACAAAAATAATTGACAAAAAATGTATGAGTAAAGCCTTTTTTTATAATTATTTTTCTGACGATGTGAATAAAGATAATGAAAAAACTTTGGATCTACTTTACATCAAATTAATTTTTTTTTTCAATTTTTTCCATACTCCTATTTGAACTAATGAATTATTCCTTTACGTCAGTCTATACGGCAAATTTACTTCTTTAGAGCATGGAATATATTTTTAAGCCATAAATTATTTTTTAATTTGAAAATGATTTAAATTTTGTGATTTCATAATTGTTTGCATTTTTTATTGAAGAAGAAAAATTGCTTTCACGCTTATTTTCGAAACAGCAGAAATATGAAACAAAGAAAATGATTGAAAAATAATTGAAGGAACAGAAATCAAAATTAAATATTTATATATTTCGCTGATGGTGTAATTTAAACATGAAAATACTAAATTTATAAGTTTTTTTTTAGCTTGAAATGCTTATGACATTTTATGTCCATGTCAATTTTTAACAATTGCGAAATTCAAATAATTTTAACAATTTCAAACTTACTTGAGCAATTTATAAACGTTAAGTTATTAGATAGTGTAAAGAATGTGTAAAGATAAGTAAAATATTTATAGGCCTTTTTTTAAAAAAAAAATATTACAACTATAATATACTCCATACTGCAATTGAGTTTTAAAGCAATAATTGTTTGTTTAAAATATCAGTGATTGGTATAAATATGGTGGTTTCTTAAAATAAGAAGAAAAAAAGAATCCAATTCTTTTTAGCATTTTTTTCTTATAATGGTATGGGGAAACGGTCCATAGAAGCGTATTCGGAGAAAAAAAGCTATTTCTGCTAGCGGAAGTGAAGTTTTTTTCCACAGTACAGCACACCTTCACTGTATAATAACTCACATGAAGAACTTAATTTTTACAGTTTAGAGATCCTCAAAATGCAACAGAGGTTGAACCTATTGTATTTTTGTGAAAGTTAATTATACATAGTTCTTCTCCCATGACTTTTGTATAATTTAACATAATAAACATAAATATATTTCCATTCTAGTCAAACCATACAAGCTCCCTGATACGTCCTAGTATTTAAAACTCATTTTTCCCAATCTCGGCCGAGCTGTATCTCTAACTATTAAATATTATCCCAAATCATATATATCATGTACCGTGGCCAATCATTGAATTTTAGTATTGCTACCTTAAATGAAAAAAATAGGGTGCAAATTCGCTGCTTCCTTAATAGGTAATGTCTCCATTCAGGTTGAATCACGATACCGTGCAAAAAATGCATTAGTATGGTTCAATTTCGCACAATATAATGGTTTCGAAAATTTGATCAAATTCATAGTTCAACACTCTTTAATATTTCTTTCAATACATGCGAGGCGTAGACAATAATGTGTGCTAAGATGTTTCATTGGAACTTTTACAAGAGAGATATGGAGTGACATGCAATGAAGCTAAACGTAAGGTTGATGAATTTTTCCAAGACATGGCTGTGAGCTAGTATAACAAACGTACCACAAAAACAGACACAGCTTCTAACTTATCGGAGTTAATTTGGAATATTACAGATCATTCCAAAATTCAAAATGGAAGTAGTTTCGATAGAAAATTCTGATTTTGTTGAATTTTTTAATAGTCAAAAAAATTGTGGTTTAAGATATTGTATGGCACAAAATATCAGGTAAAGGAAAGGTGTCTTTCCTCTAACATACTTGTTATATTTTCGATATTTTTAAGGCATTTTTTTGCGTAAGTGTGTTTGACTTATGATAATGTGGCACTCAATTTTATTTTTTAAATCGTAGATGGTGGCGAGAATGTTGGTATATAAGCCTTTGACTTAAGAAACTCAAAAGAATGAAGTAAAACAGCATTCATTACTCTACTTGATTTGAACTGCCAACTATGATCGATGAAACTGGAATATATATATATATATATATTGTTGAGGAATAACTGTCTTATGCAAAATAGCGTTCTTGAAAGCCGACCAATAACAATAAAATCAAGTGTGTTCACACAATCTCTTCAATCATTCGAAAATTCATACTGTTAGGTATATAACCAAAGTAGCACCACAGTTTGTTGAACTTATTTCTGTGAAATTCTGGGTTATGTTTCAATAATTTAGTGCAAAATGCAAGCAAGATATCATTTGAGTTCTTACGATCGTTTTCAAGCAGTTAGATGACAGGCAGCAGGTCGAAATGTCACTACTCTGGCAGCAGAATGGGAGTGTCAAAAGTTCTTATCTCGAAATTAAAAGAGACCGCTGAATTGTGAAATGCTATACGATAGCATGCCAGTGTTTGTTGTAGGAACACCAAACTTCAAGAAGAAGGATATGAAAACCATCAACGAAAAGGAACAGAAATGTCACTGCTGGGCAGATAGTTATAGACCTAGCAGCCACTACTTGTACATATGCTTCCATCAGAACCCTCTCACAACATTAAAATCAAGTTGGTTTGCAGTCACGGAAACCTGTTTGATGCATCGCGTTTAAACCACCCCATCGTCGAAAAAGATTACGCTGGTGTAAGTAACCTATTGGTTGGGGGTAACCAGCAATTGACCAGGTTGACTTTCTTCGAGGATTCCCGATTCACCATTACAAGTGATTCTGGCTACCAGTTAACAACGGAGAAAGGGTAACACGCTGTGCACAATAATAGGTTCATGATCGTGATCGGGTTGGCCTAAGCGGGATGGCATCATACGCAATGTCTGAACACCTTTTTACATCTTTGAGTGAGTAGAGCGTTATATCGCAGCGGCAATGGCGAGAGATTATTCCAGATCATGTTTGTCTTTTTAGGAGGTGCGTGGTAGGTCCAAACTTTCTGTTTATGAAAGACGATGGGTAGCCTCTCAGGAGCACTGAGGTCTTAGGCACACTAGAAAGTGAAGATATTGTCCGTATGCAGTGGCTAGCGTACTCCCCGGATCTTAATCCTTTATAGTATGCCTAAGATGCCCTTAGCAGCAGACGAGTTTTACAAAGAATATGCCCTCTTCAAATCGTGGACGAGCTGAAAACCGCCCTGAGGGAGGACATTATCCCCCTAGAAGTCTTCGATAGTTTAGTGGGTAGCATGAATGATAGAGACAAAATGTGCATCATTGTCCGAGATAATCACACATCTTACTACGGTACTTATTTCTGTTTCATTCCGGCAAGAAGACCCATTTTTCATAGCCATTTGGAAATCGCCCTTTGAGTATCTTTTTTATTTTATCCTTATTTATTTATTTTTTGATTTGTTGATATATGAACAATTTGGCATAATAATTAATGCACATTGCTTCTACTAAATACGTACTTAGTTTCATTCCCTCAATCAACGTCTATTATTAATTATCTCGAAAAATGTAACTGTTCCTTAGCAAATGTTAAGCTGTGAACTATGCAATATTATATTTCTGATACTTTAACAATGGTATTATGGTTACACATAAACATTAATAAAGTTCAAATTGGCAACTTACTAAGTTTGCAGCAAATCTGTATTTTTCCCCCAAGTGCTCATAATAAGTACAAACGTAAAAACTTTAACAATCACAAGAATAAATAGGTAATTTCAAGTGTAGAATATTTATGTTATAAATTTATAAATTTTTTTAAATATAATGTTTATGCGAATATCAACATATTGTAGGGCAAATAATTTCATCATAGATGTGGTTCAAACACAAATTTTCTATAAGGATTTTATTTTCCTCCAAAACCCTGAAAAATATTTACGTATAATTACCTTTTAGCTATG
This sequence comes from Parasteatoda tepidariorum, assembly GCF_982258835.1. Lineage (NCBI taxonomy): Eukaryota > Metazoa > Arthropoda > Arachnida > Araneae > Theridiidae > Parasteatoda > Parasteatoda tepidariorum. The sequence continues at coordinate 19,956,418 of NC_141765.1, forward strand.
TAGCGAATTTACATTTTCTCACAATGTTTTGAAGATTACACTCGAAGAAATAGTAGAACTAAATCGAAATTTTACGCTCGAGTTTGTTTCCTTCATGTCTCTAAATACTTACGACATTAATAGTTATTCAGATATTGCTCCAAAAATATTTTGCTTTTTACTGCAATGCATACATTTAAAATTTAAGTTTGGACTCAAACCAGCTTTTTTTTTACTACAAAAAAATGAAAAAAAAAGCTCCTTTTCTTTTGAGAATATTTAAAAAGCTGGCAAGAATGATTCCTTTTTTATGATCTAGTATATTTGTATTCTTCTTTTATATTTTTAATACTTGGTCGAAAAAAAATATTCCTATTCCTATAGGAATCTACCTACGTAAGCCATCACATACATAAATGCGACGTTTTTTGGTATATATTTTTTCACTTCATGAATGCTTACAGATATAAGCTCAGTTCCGTTATGAGGATATATAACGCAACGCCCTTTCCAATAACATTTCGAAGCTTATAACCATGTTCAGCAAAAATCTATAACTTGGAGGATTTAGCACGAATTTACACTTTCGAAAATGGAGCGAAGATCTTTCCCACTATATATAGATATCGGCATAGGATAGAACCATGTCTTTTTAAGGGGATTTTAAAATTTCAAAGTATAAACGGTTTTTGTAATCTTTCCGATTTCAACGTCGCAAAAAATGTTAAAAGAGAGACATTCACCTAAAAAAAAAATCTGCTTGAAATCTGTAAAGTGTCCGATTTTAGATTTTAAATGAAATTAATCAAAAATATTTTACTTTATTGGCATTTCAGTACAATACATTTTTTAAAGGATAAATATTTTGCGAATAATTTGAATCTTGTATTCTAAAGCCTTACTTAACAGACGGAATTAAAGTCATGGAGTTAATGTAATACAAGATATGTGGTATTTAAAATGCTTATTTTTAAATATTATTTTTACAAAATGGCAGGTATAGAAAAAGAGGGAAACTATACTAAGATAATCGTGTAAATCATTCGTAAAATATTTCAATACAGATCTACTCCATATTAAAGAGAATATGGCTTTAAGCATTTAAAGTGTGTCCTGAAATCTATGAAACATTAAGTTTTGCTCCATTTGCCAATTGGATGTCTAGGGCAATTGTCATCCTTGACCTCCTTTTTCATTTAGAAAAAAAAAGGATTTTAAAAACTAATAGAAATGGTAAAATTCAGAGTGCTTCTGGTTCTATAGGAACACCAAAAACAACTGTAATTTTCATTTAGAAAACTATGAACTGAAATCTATGAAACATTAAGTTTTGCTCCATTTGCCAATTGGATGTCTAGGGCAATTGCCATCCTTGACCTCCTTTTTCATTTAGAAAAAAAAGGATTTTAAAAACTAATAGAAATGGTAAAATTCAGAGTGCTTCTGGTTCTATAGGAACACCAAAAACAACTGTAATTTTCATTTAGAAAACTATGAACTGAAATCTATGAAACATTAAGTTTTGCTTCATTTGCCAATTGGATGTCTAGGGCAATTGCCATCCTTGACCTCCTTTTTCATTTAGAAATAAAAAGGATTTTAAAAACTAATAGAAATGGTAAAATTCAGAGTGCTTCTGGTTCTATAGGAACACCAAAAACAACTGTAATTTTCATTTAGAAAACTATGAACTGAAATCTATGAAACATTAAGTTTTGCTCCATTTGCCAATTGGATGTCTAGGGCAATTGCCATCCTTGACCTCCTTTTTCATTTAGAAAAAAAAGGATTTCAACAACTAATAGAAATGGTAAAATTCAGAGTGCTTCTGGTTCTATAGGAACACCAAAAACAACTGTAATCTTCATTTAGAAAACTATGAACTGAAATCTATGAAACATTAAGTTTTGCTCCATTTGCCAATTGGATGTCTAGGGCAATTGCCATCCTTGACCTCCTTTTTCATTTAGAAAAAAAAGGATTTTAAAAACTAATAGAAATGGTAAAATTCAGAGTGCTTCTGGTTCTATAGGAACACCAAAAACAACTGTAATTTTCATTTAGAAAACTATGAACTGAAATCTATGAAACATTAAGTTTTGCTTCATTTGCCAATTGGATGTCTAGGGCAATTGCCATCCTTGACCTCCTTTTTCATTTAGAAAAAAAAAGGATTTTAAAAACTAATAGAAATGGTAAAATTCAGAGTGCTTCTGGTTCTATAGGAACACCAAAAACAACTGTAATTTTCATTTAGAAAACTATGAACTGAAATCTATGAAACATTAAGTTTTGCTCCATTTGCCAATTGGATGTCTAGGGCAATTGCCATCCTTGACCTCCTTTTTCATTTTGAAAAAAAAAGATTTTAAAAACTAATAGAAATGGTAAAATTCAGAGTGCTTCTGGTTCTATAGGAACACCAAAAACAACTGTAATTTTCATTTAGAAAACTATGAACTGAAATCTATGAAACATTAAGTTTTGCTCCATTTGCCAATTGGATGTCTAGGGCAATTGCCATCCTTGACCTCCTTTTTCATTTAGAAAAAAAAAGGATTTCAACAACTAATAGAAATGGTAAAATTCAGAGTGCTTCTGGTTCTATAGGAACACCAAAAACAACTGTAATCTTCATTTAGAAAACTATGAACTGAAATCTGTGAAACATTAAGTTTTGCTCCATTTGCCAATTGGATGTCTAGAGCAATTGCCATCCTTGACCTCCTTTTTCATTTAGAAAAAAAAAAGGATTTTAAAAACTAATAGAAATGGTAAAATTCAGAGTGCTTCTGGTTCTATAGGAACACCAAAAACAACTGTAATTTTCATTTAGAAAACTATGAACTGAAATCTATGAAACATTAAGTTTTGCTCCATTTGCCAATTGGATGTCTAGGGCAATTGCCATCCTTGACCTCCTTTTTCATTTTGAAAAAAAAAGATTTTAAAAACTAATAGAAATGGTAAAATTCAGAGTGCTTCTGGTTCTATAGGAACACCAAAAACAACTGTAATTTTCATTTAGAAAACTATGAACTGAAATCTATGAAACATTAAGTTTTGCTCCATTTGCCAATTGGATGTCTAGGGCAATTGCCATCCTTGACCTCCTTTTTCATTTAGAAAAAAAAGGATTTCAACAACTAATAGAAATGGTAAAATTCAGAGTGCTTCTGGTTCTATAGGAACACCAAAAACAACTGTAATCTTCATTTAGAAAACTATGAACTGAAATCTGTGAAACATTAAGTTTTGCTCCATTTGCCAATTGGATGTCTAGAGCAATTGCCATCCTTGACCTCCTTTTTCATTTAGAAAAAAAAAAGGATTTTAAAAACTAATAGAAATGGTAAAATTCAGAGTGCTTCTGGTTCTATAGGAACACCAAAAACAACTGTAATTTTAATAGAATCGCATTGGTAATGAATTACGTAAAATTAACATAATATGGTTTCACGCTATACGATAAAATTTGGTAAATGTGGTAAAATTCAGTAATTTTATGATGACACCTTAGAACATGGCATAAAAACTATATATTCGGTTAATTTTTTTTTTCTTCCTGCATTTTTTTTTAAAATTGTGGTAGCAAAAACTGTAATTTTGAAAACCAGAATTTCAAGTAAACAAAAATGAATAGTTTAAAGACCGTATACTTTGGTTTTTATTGTCAGAATTATTTTTTTGACCAGGAAAGTCATTACCATATAGCACGGTAATTTTACCAGAATTTGTTTCTCCGTGTTTAGCACGTACCGCTGAGGCTCTTATTTTCCAATCTTAAAGGAGAAAGTTTTAGATAAATAACACCGTGATTTTTTAGTTCGTAATAATATGTTTCTCCTATTTCTTTATTATTTTTTGGTATTATTTTGTTATTATCTAGTTTTGTAAATTGCGTATAAAAAATAATACTTAGACTTCTACTCAGTTTGATATTAACTATATACAACTATATTGCCCCAAGCTCTTCAATTCAAGGCATCTCACACTTTTTTAACTTATAAAAAAATTATTTTTAATTTGATATTTTTACTAACTTCCATTAACTGCCAGCCTTAAAGTGAACTGGGTAAGGTAAACGTGGTTCCAGAAAATTGCATCTCATGAAGAAATAATTGTACACAAGCGTGGAAGTAATTGTACACATTTTCCCTAGGTGTACAGAGGTAATAGGTTCATAAAATTTCTTAAACCGAATGCTACACTAAAGTATGTATATTTTACTTTTAGGAATAAATAGTAGCAACATGAAAAAGCAAGTTTTTTTCTTCTTTTTTCTCATAACAGTAACTGGATACTATTCAAAATGTCGACGCTATTCAAATTAATGCTACGCAAGTTTCAAAATTTTTGATTACACAAAACCTTCGGTTCAAAGACTTTAAACATGTTTTGTTCATTAAATTAATACTTTAGAATAATGTAAATAACATTGTTCTCTACTTTATTGACAGATTTATCATTATTAAGCAAAACAAAGAAATTAAAAATAGCTTTGTTTTAATAAATAAAATTTCCTGCGTTTAGCAAATTGGAAAAATTATTAACGTATATCTTCACTAAAAGGTTTTCTCATTAAAGTTTTTAATGGAAGTTTACTTAATTTTTATTGTCATTCAGCTACTTAACAATAACTGACGAAGAGGATTAAGGTAAATAACGAGACTTTAAACTTGAAAGAGAAGTATTTTCGCTCATAAATTTTCAAATTTTGTTGCCACTAAATTTCCTGATACTTGGGTTTTATTTCTTTAATTAATTTTGTTTTTCAAATGAGTTCAATTAGAAATGAAATCTTTGAAATGGTGGTCAAATATTTTCAAAACATTCGCTGTTAATTTTTGTAGAAAGAAATATATCTTAATAAAAAAATTATAATAGCATTAAATGTCAAATTTAAGCTTCGAACCGAATTCGATCTTTAATTTTTATACAGAAAGTAATAATTTAAAGAAGGTAACAAAATTTCTGTAAATTCATTATGTGTTTGCCTAATAATAAAACTTTTAAGTGAATTCTGAACTGCAACTGAAAGAAATTGCCAACAAAACTTTGTTCCTTAGACCATAGATAATAAACTATGCATAACAGTCAAGTTCTTTTTTTTTTTTAACTTGTTAATGAAAATTGGATATTAAAATAATTGAAACATATTTTTCAAGATTCTTTTATAAGTTTAAATAAATATAAACTCATAATCTAAATACAGAAATAAGAGCTCATTGAATTAATTTAAAGATTTATAGCGTTACTGATAATACAAAATTTTTATGCATTGCGAATGGCGTAGATTAAAAGCTGGACCTGTTGCTTAGACTGGTCCAAGAAACATCAAGCGTACACTTTTTAGGTCTGACAATTGTTGCATAAATTGCAATTTATATTAAAGAAAGTGATATTTTGATGCTTTTCTAATTTAATTCTGTTTTCAAATCTAAGTGTTTTCAGATCAAACCAATTGAAATAAATTATTCAACTGCTAGAAATTTTTAAAAAAAATTCTACCATGACTGAGAAACTTAAAAAGGTCACCAACATAGCAGATAGTACCTGTTCTACTATCAATTACAGATATTAAATCCTGAAATTCCTTACTAAGAAAGCTAATAAAAGGTTCAGAACTCTCTTCTATTGTTAAAATATTAAATGATATTCTATTTGGCTAAAGAAACTAAAAACCGTGATAAATTCACAAAATAAGTTTCTGAGGAAAAACATTTTCACTAAGTTCATTTAATGAATTCTTTCTTAAATACTGTAATCATACTTTATATCTTTAATAAATATGTAATAAATACTTTATATAAATAATGTAATAAATACTTTATATCCTTCTTGGATTGAAATAATTTGAAAAAAAATTTTGTTAAATGAATCAGTGCTTGTACTTTATCAAATTGTTATAAAATAGTATTGAAATTTTACTTTGTTTTTCCTTTGTCTACAACATTTGGGAAATTTCAAAATGCAATTAAATGTTTAATTTTATTTTTGCTCTTTATCATGAAGGGAAGATGTACAACTAAGTGCACTATTTATATTTATAATAATTTTATGACTTCATTAATTTTATGACTTCACTCAGAGTTAGATTAAGTTTAATATTGCAGTTAAATATTTAAATTTAAATTTTCTTTGACATAAATTGCTGCATTTTTCTTTAAGTCGCTCATTGGAGAATTTTTATGCTAACTATTATAACTGGATGGAAACTAGTATAATATGGTCATAAATATCCAAAAATATGACTATAATTTTGAAATTCATATTTTTGCTGTATTTGATCTGATATGCTATATTAATCTGATCTTATTTGCTGAATATTTTACTATAAAAATACATATAGTTGTAAAAATAAATTGTGGAATTCTTGCTTTATTTCATAAATTAACAATTTTGTAATAAATATTTTATTATCTTCCCTTTCTAGAAATGGAAATAATAGATATTTTTAAGAGAAAATTTACTTTTTCCTCAGCTACTATTTTGCTAATTAATTTTTGCACATAACTTTTAAGAAATGAAAAAATTTCATTATTTCGAAGTCATTTCAAAAGTTAAATCCTTACCTCTTAATAAGTAACAAATACGTTTGAAGTTTTTTAAATTAAAAAAATTTTAATTGTTGTAATATCCGTTCATACATAAACTCACAGTTACAAAAACTTATCTTACACTTAATACTACAGATTACTTATATTCTTATTTTAAACTTATAGTTACTTATAAATGTTAATCAAATAGAAATAATTAGCCAGAATAAATGTTAATTAACCAAAAATAGGTATATACAAACTTAATGATGTCATGTTCATGGTTTCATATAGAGTAATATTTAGTATTTAGATTGTTAATATTGAAAGCGTTGTTAGCAAAAATAAAGAACACGTTTATATGTAGACGAGGTTTTTCTTCCATAATGAATTAGTATGTTGTGTAATAGAAGTTCATTTATAGGCTATTTTTAATGATGTCATGTTCATAGTTTCATATAGAGTAATATTTAGTATTTAGATTGTTAATATTGAAAACGTTGTTAGCAAAAATAAAGAACACGTTTCTAATTAGACGAGGTTTTTTTGACATAATGAATTAGTATGTTGTGTAATAGAAGTATATTTATAGTCTATTTTTAGTGATGTCATGTTCATGGTTTCATATAGAGTAATATTTAGTATTTAGATTGTTAATATTGAAAACGTTGTTAGGAAAATAAAGAACACGTTTCTAATTAGACGAGGTTTTTTTGACATAATGAATTAGTATGTTGTGTAATAGAAGTATATTTATAGTCTATTTTTAGTGATGTCATGTTCATGGTTTCATATAGAGTAATATTTAGTATTTAGATTGTTAATATTGAAAACGTTGTTAGCAAAAATAAAGAACACGTTTCTAATTAGACGAGGTTTTTTTGACATAATGAATTAGTATGTTGTGTAATAGAAGTATATTTATAGTCTATTTTTAGTGATGTCATGTTCATGGTTTCATATAGAGTAATATTTAGTATTTAGATTGTTAATATTGAAAGCGTTGTTAGCAAAAATAAAGAACACGTTTATAAGTAGACGAGGTTTTTCTTCCATAATGAATTAGTATGTTGTGTAATAGAAGTTCATTTATAGGCTATTTTTAATGATGTCATGTTCATAGTTTCATATAGAGTAATATTTAGTATTTAGATTGTTAATATTGAAAACGTTGTTAGCAAAAATAAAGAACACGTTTCTAATTAGACGAGGTTTTTTTGACATAATGAATTAGTATGTTGTGTAATAGAAGTATATTTATAGTCTATTTTTAATGATGTCATGTTCATGGTTTCATATAGAGTAATATTTAGTATTTAGATTGTTAATATTGAAAGCGTTGTTAGCAAAAATAAAGAACACGTTTATAAGTAGACGAGGTTTTTCTTCCATAATGAATTAGTATGTTGTGTAATAGAAGTTCATTTAGAGGCTATTTTTAATGATGTCATGTTCATAGTTTCATATAGAGTAATATTTAGTATTTAGATTGCTAATATTGAAAACGTTGTTAGCAAAAATAAAGAACCCGTTTCTAATTAGACGAGGTTTTTCTTCCATAATGAATTAGTATGTTGTGTAATAGAAGTATATTTATAGGCTATTTTTAATGATGTCATGCTCATGGTTTCATATAGAGTAATATTTAGTATTCAGATTGTTAATATTGAAAACGTTGTTAGCAAAAATAAAGAACACGTTTCTAAGTAGACGAGGTTTTTCTTTCATAATGAATTAGTATGTTGTGTAATAGAAGTATATTTAGAGGCTATTTTTAATGATGTCATGTTCATGGTTTTATATAGAGTAATATTTAGTATTCAGATTGTTAATATTGAAAACGTTGTTAGCAGAAATAAAGAACACGTTTCTAATTAGACGAGGTTTTTCTGACATAATGAATTAGTATGTTGTGTAATAGAAGTATATTTATAGTCTATTTTTAGTGATGTCATGTTCATGGTTTCATATAGAGTAATATTTAGTATTTAGATTGTTAATATTGAAAACGTTGTTAGCAAAAATAAAGAACACGTTTCTAATTAGACGAGGTTTTTTTGACATAATGAATTAGTATGTTGTGTAATAGAAGTATATTTATAGTCTATTTTTAGTGATGTCATGTTCATGGTTTCATATAGAGTAATATTTAGTATTTAGATTGTTAATATTGAAAGCGTTGTTAGCAAAAATAAAGAACACGTTTATAAGTAGACGAGGTTTTTTTGACATAATGAATTAGTATGTTGTGTAATAGAAGTATATTTATAGTCTATTTTTAGTGATGTCATGTTCATGGTTTCATATAGAGTAATATTTAGTATTTAGATTGTTAATATTGAAAGCGTTGTTAGCAAAAATAAAGAACACGTTTATAAGTAGACGAGGTTTTTCTTCCATAATGAATTAGTATGTTGTGTAATAGAAGTTCATTTATAGGCTATTTTTAATGATGTCATGTTCATAGTTTCATATAGAGTAATATTTAGTATTTAGATTGTTAATATTGAAAACGTTGTTAGCAAAAATAAAGAACACGTTTCTAATTAGACGAGGTTTTTTTGACATAATGAATTAGTATGTTGTGTAATAGAAGTATATTTATAGTCTATTTTTAGTGATGTCATGTTCATGGTTTCATATAGAGTAATATTTAGTATTTAGATTGTTAATATTGAAAGCGTTGTTAGCAAAAATAAAGAACACGTTTATAAGTAGACGAGGTTTTTCTTCCATAATGAATTAGTATGTTGTGTAATAGAAGTTCATTTATAGTCTATTTTTAATGATGTCATGTTCATGGTTTCATATAGAGTAATATTTAGTATTTAGATTGTTAATATTGAAAGCGTTGTTAGCAAAAATAAAGAACACGTTTATAAGTAGACGAGGTTTTTCTTCCATAATGAATTAGTATGTTGTGTAATAGAAGTTCATTTAGAGGCTATTTTTAATGATGTCATGTTCATAGTTTCATATAGAGTAATATTTAGTATTTAGATTGCTAATATTGAAAACGTTGTTAGCAAAAATAAAGAACCCGTTTCTAATTAGACGAGGTTTTTCTTCCATAATGAATTAGTATGTTGTGTAATAGAAGTATATTTATAGGCTATTTTTAATGATGTCATGCTCATGGTTTCATATAGAGTAATATTTAGTATTTAGATTGTTAATATTGAAAACGTTGTTAGCAAAAATAAAGAACACGTTTCTAAGTAGACGAGGTTTTTCTTTCATAATAAATTAGTATGTTGTGTAATAGAAGTATATTTAGAGGCTATTTTTAATGATGTCATGTTCATGGTTTTATATAGAGTAATATTTAGTATTCAGATTGTTAATATTGAAAACGTTGTTAGCAGAAATAAAGAACACGTTTCTAATTAGACGAGGTTTTTCTGACATAATGAATTAGTATGTTGTGTAATAGAAGTATATTTATAGTCTATTTTTAGTGATGTCATGTTCATGGTTTCATATAGAGTAATATTTAGTATTTAGATTGTTAATATTGAAAACGTTGTTAGCAAAAATAAAGAACACGTTTCTAATTAGACGAGGTTTTTTTGACATAATGAATTAGTATGTTGTGTAATAGAAGTATATTTATAGTCTATTTTTAGTGATGTCATGTTCATGGTTTCATATAGAGTAATATTTAGTATTTAGATTGTTAATATTGAAAGCGTTGTTAGCAAAAATAAAGAACACGTTTATAAGTAGACGAGGTTTTTCTTCCATAATGAATTAGTATGTTGTGTAATAGAAGTTCATTTATAGGCTATTTTTAATGATGTCATGTTCATAGTTTCATATAGAGTAATATTTAGTATTTAGATTGTTAATATTGAAAACGTTGTTAGCAAAAATAAAGAACACGTTTCTAATTAGACGAGGTTTTTTTGACATAATGAATTAGTATGTTGTGTAATAGAAGTATATTTATAGTCTATTTTTAATGATGTCATGTTCATGGTTTCATATAGAGTAATATTTAGTATTTAGATTGTTAATATTGAAAGCGTTGTTAGCAAAAATAAAGAACACGTTTATAAGTAGACGAGGTTTTTCTTCCATAATGAATTAGTATGTTGTGTAATAGAAGTTCATTTAGAGGCTATTTTTAATGATGTCATGTTCATAGTTTCATATAGAGTAATATTTAGTATTTAGATTGCTAATATTGAAAACGTTGTTAGCAAAAATAAAGAACCCGTTTCTAATAATACGAGGTTTTTCTTCCATAATGAATTAGTATGTTGTGTAATAGAAGTATATTTATAGGCTATTTTTAATGATGTCATGCTCATGGTTTCATATAGAGTAATATTTAGTATTTAGATTGTTAATATTGAAAACGTTGTTAGCAAAAATAAGGAACACGTTTCTAAGTAGACGAGGTTTTTCTTTCATAATGAATTAGTATGTTGTGTAATAGAAGTATATTTAGAGGCTATTTTTAATGATGTCATGTTCATGGTTTTATATAGAGTAATATTTAGTATTCAGATTGTTAATATTGAAAACGTTGTTAGCAGAAATAAAGAACACGTTTCTAATTAGACGAGGTTTTTCTGACATAATGAATTAGTATGTTGTGTAATAGAAGTATATTTAGAGGCTATTTTTAATGATGTCATGTTCATGGTTTCATGTAGTGTAATATTTAGTATTTAGATTGTTAATATTGAAAACGTTGTTTGCAAAAATGAAGAACAGGTTTCTAATTAGACGAGGTTTTTCTGACATAATGAATTAGTATGTTGTGTAATAGAAGTATATTTATAGTCTATTTTTAATGATGTCATGTTCATGGTTTCATATAGAGTAATATTTAGTATTTAGATTGTTAATATTGAAAGCGTTGTTAGCAAAAATAAAGAACACGTTTATAAGTAGACGAGGTTTTTCTTCCATAATGAATTAGTATGTTGTGTAATAGAAGTTCATTTAGAGGCTATTTTTAATGATGTCATGTTCATGGTTTCATATAGAGTAATATTTAGTATTTAGATTGTTAATATTGAAAGCGTTGTTAGCAAAAATAAAGAACACGTTTATAAGTAGACGAGGTTTTTCTTCCATAATGAATTAGTATGTTGTGTAATAGAAGTTCATTTAGAGGCTATTTTTAATGATGTCATGTTCATAGTTTCATATAGAGTAATATTTAGTATTTAGATTGCTAATATTGAAAACGTTGTTAGCAAAAATAAAGAACCCGTTTCTAATTAGACGAGGTTTTTCTTCCATAATGAATTAGTATGTTGTGTAATAGAAGTATATTTATAGGCTATTTTTAATGATGTCATGCTCATGGTTTCATATAGAGTAATATTTAGTATTTAGATTGTTAATATTGAAAACGTTGTTAGCAAAAATAAAGAACACGTTTCTAAGTAGACGAGGTTTTTCTTTCATAATGAATTAGTATGTTGTGTAATAGAAGTATATTTAGAGGCTATTTTTAATGATGTCATGTTCATGGTTTTATATAGAGTAATATTTAGTATTCAGATTGTTAATATTGAAAACGTTGTTAGCAGAAATAAAGAACACGTTTCTAATTAGACGAGGTTTTTCTGACATAATGAATTAGTATGTTGTGTAATAGAAGTATATTTAGAGGCTATTTTTAATGATGTCATGTTCATGGTTTCATGTAGTGTAATATTTAGTATTTAGATTGTTAATATTGAAATTGTTGTTTGCAAAAATGAAGAACAGGTTTCTAATTAGACGAGGTTTTTCTGACATAATGAATTAGTATGTTATGTAATAGTAGTATATTTAGATGCTATGTTTACTCATATGCTAAATGAATGTTTCGATTCAAATACTATTGTTAATAAAGGGAATTTATTTTACCTGATAAAAAGATTTAGAATACGTTTACACAAATATAAGTATTAAAGTTCACTTAATTAGAATTAACAGCATCAGTGTTAATTTTAAAAATAAATAACCATTGAAAAAAAACTTCTGAATCTTAAAAAAACTGAATTATGTAATGAGATTCTATATATAGAAAATTCAATTTGTAAATTATAGCTTAAACATCCAGTTTCAAAATTCTATAAAATATAGTGTAATTAGTTTAATATTCATTAAATAATGATATTTTATGAAACATCCTTCATTATTTATTTATTTATAAGGATAAACGAAAGCTCGTTCAATCTTTTTCTTTCAAATTTTTAAGTTTTCAAATTAAACAAGATACGTCAGATACAAGGTATACAGCAAAATGATAAAAAATTCTTCACCTAATTATTTATTTGCTCGAAGTATTTATGCCCTTATTTTTTTGTATAAATTTTCATTTAAATTTTCAAGAATTTTCTTTTTTTCTCCATAAAGTGTTTATCAGAAAGAGAATATGTGATAAAATTTAATTCAAGTAAAGAAACTTAATATTTTATGAATATACGCGTTAAGGGGGACAGCATGATTCCCCATAATTATTGAAAAGCTGAGAAGATATTACATTTTTAATTATTAAGAACTAATTACTAATTAAAAAAGACCCTTACGCTTCAATTCTATTTTCAAATTTAATTTAATTTCATATTTTCAAATTTGTTGCGAATAGTATTTAGTACAAAGATTAATTGAAGTGGTTTAGATAATATATATTTAAATAAACAAAAGAAAGAATAACTTAAATTTTCTCAGTTTTATGCAAAAAAAATTTAAACAGATTATTTTATTTAAAAATATTTGCAATTTATAAAAGCATAAGCATTTTTAATCTGCATTTTACACAGTAAACATTACGAAAAGTTTTTATCTGATCTGCATAAGCAGACTAACATAACTGCACAACATAACCATTAAAATTTTAATTTGCGTTTTAAACTAGCATTTCAAAATGTATTTCACAGGCGAGTTTTTAAATCTGGAAATGCGTGCTTATGAAAATGGGCTTGATACAAAATTCGTGTTTACGAAAATGTACAAAGCTCGAATTGCAAGTTTACAAAACTAGCCAAGGTTCAAAATGCATGTTTACGAAAATGGAAACAGCTCAAAATGCAAGTTTGCGAAGATGGAATGAACAAAAAAATGAGCCATTTAAATTTTAAACCCAAATTTAGCGACTAAGCCAGGAATTATGGGCCTAATTTTCCTTACTTATTTAAACAATAAACATAAGCATTACAGCGAAAAGTTCCAGATTTCAGGGACGGGGCTGCTAGGTATAATACTGATGTAATTTATTAATCACTACCTTCATATTCAGAACGTTGAATGATTAAGCGAGTTTCAAATTTGCTAATTATTGAAATGTATATTTACTAACACTATTATTAATTTGTATTGCCTTGCAGAAACAATTGTTTACTTTGTTTAGTATTTGTAATGTTGATTTTTCCAAAAAAAAGACTAATTTAATAAAGTTTTTTAAGCGAAAAAGCAAATTGACGATATCAGATTACGAATAATTTATTTGGATTCCTTATTTTATTCTTTCAAAAAGGACAATACTCATATATGCTGCGTCCATTTTTCGTAAATAAATATGTCAATTTCTTAAACACGAATTCTGAGCTGTGAGAAATTTTTAACGATCTGAGTCTATTTTCGTAAACCAAATTTCGAGCTGTGTGCAGATTTAATTCACCACCGATTTTAAATTTTGAATTTTTTTTTATTTAAATTTGTTTTAGATTTCATTACTTTGCTGGGGATGTAGCATTTTACACATTGTTATTTATTTAAAATAAAAAGTATTATGAAAGGAACGTTTTTAATTTGTACAATATTTTATTACAAACAAATTTATTAATTAATACCTCTATAACTTTTCACTTTTTTATGACGCTTGAGAAAAATATAGCTGACGCAAAAGAATTAGGCTTAAACAATCACACTAAAAATAAAATTTTAAAAGTAAAATAAGATACTCTTCAAAATTATAAATGTCCAAAGTTTTTCTTAAATTTATAAATAGACATGCATAAATAGATTTTTTCAAAATTTTAAGGCTGAATATATGATTCTAACAATTTGTAATAAAGAATAATAAGTTCAGCTTGTGTTTTATAAATAATAATTTAACCGATGATATTTTTTAAAATGCTAAAATTTTAAATTTCAAATAAAAAAGCTTTGAAAAATATGAGTAATATTTCATCATATAAGCTTTTTTAAAGCATTTTTCAATTTAAGAGAAATAAAATTGCTTCTACAAAGCTTTAAGCTGCTACCATGAGGTGAATTTTAGGTAGTCACATAAGCTTAGAAAAGTGGAAAGTTTTCAACTAGAAAAGGCATTAAAAGGATGAATGATTTGGTTATATATTCTTTATTTGAGAAAATTCTGAATATTTGATTTGAAAAGAAATATATTTTTTAATATTATGGACAAATTATATCGAATAGATTTTGCTTTCTGTAAAATAGGAAAACTATTTTCTTCAAATAAAAGAGTTTACATTAAAAGAAAAAAACCATAATAAAATTAAATTGCATAGCACATACAACTACAAAATGTTGTATAAAATAGATCTAATAATTTTGATTCAAAAAGAGAGTGAGTGGATCTCTAAAATTTAAAAAAAAAAATGTAAATGCTTTTATTGCTTTTTTAATACTTTATTGCATAATTAGATACTAGAAGCTATACATATGCAGGTCTCTTTTCTTTCTCTAACTTATTAAAATACAGAAAAATCCAGAAGTAATGCACTTGCTTATTTGCACGTAATTGAAAGCGTTCTTAGCAAACTTTTAGCAACTTAGTAAACTATTTTCTTATGGTTTTCGCCCAAATTAAATTTTGAAGAAATATATACGTGATTATGCGAAAAAGATTTACATTAAATTCCTTAGGCCACTTTTTAAGTTTCAATTTCCTTCAATTATTTAAAATTTCAGATCAATATATATATATATATATATATATATATATATATATATATATATAGGGTAAACAAACCAGGGAAGGAACACTTAAGCTTCTCTTGCCTTTTGAAAAATCATATTAATTTCAAAATTCGTAATTTTAGTTAAATGACAGTGTCAATATACTTGGTACTAATTGCAAATTATGTAAAAAAATTGTAGAGAACTTACATAATATTGTTTTAAAGTTTCGGAGGTTCAAATAACAAGTAGTAAGAAGACCAAGTGAAGGAACAGCTCTTACCAGTGAGTGAACACCCAGTAAAGGAACACTTAATTTTGGTTATTTTTTAATGCTCTTTATGAATTTAAAAGCTATACAAATATTTAAAAACAAGCATATTCCTGAAATTATAACATATAAATACTTGGAAAATGTTAACTTCTTTTTTGTAATCATGAATTGAAAATTAAAGTGTCAACATATTAACAAATAGTGTTCATTCCCTGGGAAATCTATGCCCAGTAAAGGAACATGCCTGTTCCCTCACTGGTTAGAAGTTGTTTTTCGTATTTTTAACATATTTTTGATGCGGAACATCACTAAAGGTACAAGAAAATTAAATTTTATCTTTTATTTTCATTAACTTAGAAAAAAAACCAGTAAAGGAACACTTGTTCCTTCACTGGTTTTTCATCGTTCGGTGATCCAGTGAATGAACACCCCCTTATCTCAGTACTTTTTTTTTGTAATCATGAATTGAAAATTAAAGTGTCAACATATTAACAAATACTGTTCATTCACTGGGAAATCTATGCCCAGTAAAGGAACATGCCTGTTCCCTCACTGGTTAGAAGTTGTTTTTCGTATTTTTAACATATTTTTGATGCGGAACATCCCTAAAGGTACAAGAAAATTAAATTTTATCTTTTATTTTCATTAACTTAGAAAAAAAACCAGTAAAGGAACACTTGTTCCTTCACTGGTTTTTCATCGTTCGGTGATCCAGTGAATGAACACCCCCTTATCTCAGTACTTTACTATGCTATGGTGCTTAAAAGAAATAAAACGTAACTTCAATAACTGTATTTTGAATTCTCCTTTTCACAGTGAGAAGAATAAAACTATTACATGCAATTAATTCCTCTTCAAACATATAAATACAAACACTCACCATATAATTTTTTCAAAGAAACAAGGTGTTGCAGAGATAATAACAAATTCAAATTTTTTTCCAGAGAAGTCTATTTGACCAGGTAATCCAAAATATTGCTAGATGACTTCCTATTGTTTGGCAGTAAGCTATTGTTACCAGTCAATCCAAAGAAAATCTTTCAAATTCTTATTTTTAATCTATATATATATGAA
Source organism: Parasteatoda tepidariorum (assembly GCF_982258835.1). Classification (NCBI taxonomy): domain Eukaryota; kingdom Metazoa; phylum Arthropoda; class Arachnida; order Araneae; family Theridiidae; genus Parasteatoda; species Parasteatoda tepidariorum. Next base: position 19,973,155 of record NC_141765.1, read on the forward strand.
ATGTTCCTTCACTGGTTGGCTTACCCTATTTACATATATATATATATATATATATATATATATATATATATGAATTTTTTTTTTACCATTGTAAAATAAGTGAATTCTAATATATATATATATATATATATATATATATATATATATATATACATTATATATATATATTTCGATATCTATTTTGATCAAATAATAAAATCTGCAGATATATATATAAAAATGTTGAAATATATTTGATGTCTGATACATATTTTTAGTAATACAGTTCATTATAAATTTTAAAGTTAGAGTCTAATCTTAGTGAAATTTCATTATGAAACCTTATTTTATTAACAAGCGATAATAATTAAGTACAGTGAATGGATGCTTATATTCGTAAATATATATCAAGCATTTCTGAGGAAGTTATTAAAATTAATTATCAATATAATTAAAAATAAATAAATATTGAAAATTATTAAATTAATGAATAATTTTATAAACGTAGAAAATGCATCAAAATTATTTTTCGTATCAAATCTTATTTGAAAGGAACAGATCTTAAACATTGCTATATTAGTAGTCAAAGTTGCAAAACATACCTTATCTTGTTACTTTTTAGCTAAAATAATATTAATTAAAACATTATTTTTTAATACATATAAAATTAATGGTTATATAAAATATTAGCCCATATAAAAAACTAAATTATGGATATACTTGTGTAACTTTTTCAGGGAATTTTGACAAAAAAATTGAATTGAAAATAAAAATTAAAGATTGAAAAATGCGATTGACATAAAACTATTGCTGTTTTGTTTACTAAACAAATATCTAGGATGTCAGTATATCTCTCTACTGTTTTTTTTAAATTTTTTAGAAATTGAAGCATGCCAGAAACTGGTTACACAAACCAAGTAAAAAAATTCCAAAAATGCTTTTCTTAATTAAATGTATGTCGGAGCTAGGTGAAAAATTCAGATATTTAAACAAAATATACACACTTAGGTTAACGTAATGTAAAAAAATACATAGAACTTGAGCTTCATACTGAATAATATACGCTTCTTTAGTTTAAATCACCCTGAAATGTTCATATTTTTAGCAAAAATAATAACTTTGCTTCCTTTAATTCTCAATAAAACTATTTTAAATATTTAATAAATATATTTTTAAGTCTTCAACTATTTGACTTTCTTCTTGGTATGCAGTTACCTGGTAAAAAAGATTTTCCTTTATTTATCTTATTTCGTAAATTAAAATATCGCTTAAATTAATTAGCATTTTTTATAGTAAAACTTTAAAACTATTTAGAGTAATACGCTAAAATTCCATCAAAAACTTATCAGTAAACAAAAAATTATAAAAAGGTTCAGTTTTTTTGTGCTCTACATATAAGATATGAACGATACATAGTATGCATTTATCATCATTAACCCTTTTGCTGCTAATACATAAATATTTCCGATAAGAAAAATTTTAGAATTATTCATGTAAATATATTCTTTATGAAGATTAATGTTGCATGAAATATTTTGTATAAAAAAGCTTATAGCTCTGCTTTCACAGCATGTTCAGGAAATAGGAGGTTTGGTAGGTAAACATTAAACCTCGTTGTCTTCTCAATAACTTTGATTTTTTAGCTAAAGATAGAAAAATCTCTTACATTTTTCGAATTCTTATAAAACTTTTTTCTAATTATTTTCTAATTTTCTAATAAAACTTATTATTTCTATTTTTATGAATTTATTTATTTTTTCTCAAATGTGATATTTATATTTCCGTGTGATATATAATATAAATTCATTGAAACAAATTTATGAATATTTATATATATATATATATATATATATATATATATATATATATATATATATATATATATATATATATATATATATATATCATATCATATCCAAAGATATTCAGAGAAAACATTTACTAGAAGGTCTTGTATTCTTTACAAACAAAGTAAAAATTGTTTACAATATTTAGCAGATTTCCAAAACATTTGCAATAAGACCACCTACTTTGCATCTCAGAATTTTAAATAAATAAAAAGAGCTGATAAATCCTATTCAATTCAATTTTAATGTCAAGAAGGAAGAGAATGATTGAGTATTTGACTATATTTCACTACAAAACACCAGTTGTGAGAATGTTAAGTAAGTAAGTCATTATCAACTGCTAGAAATAAATGTTTTGAATTTGCTATTGACGTGTATTGACTTATTTCAAAGGATTTTTTGCAGTGACATTGAATTTTTTTTATAAGGATTTTTAAGGATTATATTTATTTTTAAGGATTATCTAATAAGAAGATATAAAAAAGTCAGAAGTTTGTCTAATTATGTGTATTTTTGTTTTGTGTCAAGGGTTTAATGTCAAGGGTTGGAAATAGTTAGTGAGTATTTAACTATGCTTTACTGCAAAACCCCAGGGGGGGGGGAATGTTCAGTCGACAAGTCATTATCAATTATAGAAATAAATTATATGATTTTTTTGACGCGTACTGAAAATGACTTACTTACAAAGATTTTTCACAGTGATATACAAATTTATTTTTAAGATTTATGTTCAAATAAGAAGATTGAAAAACGCTCTAAATTTGTTTAACTGTGCTTTTTTTCGTTTTTCTACTTGAAAACTATAAATACGTTTTTCATTCTCATAAAAATTATTCATAATCTATATATTCTAATAACACAAAAAAATTTTAAATTTCATAACAAATTTTCAATCACCTAACAAAGCATAAGCAGAAAAAAATAAATTTTTCTTGTTCCCATAACGGATGAGCTTTGATGCTTAATGGGTTGAAATAATTATTTGGGAAGTTCAGATGCTTTTTCTGGAGGAAGAATGCGATAGTAATTTTATGTTCAATACTAAATACATGAACATTTTTAAAGCTTAGTCTATTGCTTTAGTTATTTTTAAGCTGAAATTTTTTTTTCTTCTTTCTGAAACGTAATCAGAATTCTTAGCATTGTATTGACTGCCAGAGCATTTAAGAAGCCAAAAAAACATCCTCGAACTTTTTTTACCGAAAAATCAGTTTCCTTTAAAAATTAGGTTGCACACCGTGGAAAAAAAATTCTGGTTAAACTACCGTGTTGTATGGTAATGACATTTTTATTAAAAAAAAGTCATAATTCTGGTAATAAAACCCAGAATATATGGTATTCAAACCATTAATTTGGTAATTTTTCCATTCATATGGGTAATGATTTTCTAGAAATCCTGATTTACTGAAATATTATTCTCATTTCACACACATTTAATAAAAAATGCCAAGTTCAAAAGTAAATTTAACCAAATAAATAGCTTTTGTGCCCTGCTCTAAGTAATACAATTTCCCAATTTCACCGCTTTTACCAAATTTTCTCATATATGTATTATTAAACCTTATTTACTGGTAATTTCAACAAAATCATTACTAAAGCGCTTCGATAAAAATTACTGATTTTTTTGGTGTTCCCTAAAGCCAGAAACATAGTAAATTTCACAATATCCTGGTAGTTTTGACCATACTTTTTTTTTCCTCTGTGCTGTAGTAGGACCCTAGTGCTGCACCCCAGAGCCCATGGTCAAGAAAACTGAGATGGGCACCGTAGGCCTTGACCCTCCTTGGGCTGTCGTGCCACTGAGTTTAGTTTAGTTTAAGATATAGTAAGATACTTTAAATATTACAAATTAGTAAAAAAATTTATTATGCTACCTCTTGAGAATACTTATGTCCTCGTGTTAGCTTTCAAAATTATATCGAGTTGAATCTTGATATGTAAAACTAAAATACTTAGTGCTGTTTGACAGAAAAGCGTAGTTTTTATAGCTTTGTGCATATTTGGAATGGAGATTTTAAAAGAAACAAATTTTTAAATAATAATTTAGCAACAGTTTATTCTCAATTTAGTGCAGTAGATTCAATAAAACTTTCTAGCTATTTATCGAGCTGTAAAACGTGTTTAATTGTTCTCTGTTTATTAAATTTCTTCTTAATAATTCATTTTTAAATATAAAATTTTGCACTGTAACCTACCTTTTGAAAAAATAATGTAGTTATTTATAATTCCCCTTCCCAACGATGTCAATTTAAATAAATATAGCACCCACAGTTTAGTTAATAAAAAAGTAGAAAACGTTTATTTTAATAATAGTTTTTGTTTCATATTAAAATAAATTAAATTTCCAGTAGAAGTGCGTATACGAGAGATTAATTGAGATGATTTTTTTTATATTTTAAATCTTGTATGCTTTATTTTTTATTAAAAATGTTTAAAATATTTTTAATTATTAAACTTAAGCTAATTATGATATGATTTGATTTGCTCTTAAAAATTCAAATTCGGTAGCATCGTATCTAAAGACGCACTTGCTGAAAGGATGTTGAAACACTTAACTATAAATATCCGAGAAGCATAAAAAATCTTTCATGTGTTAATTTTTTGTAGCATAGTGCATAATTAGTAATTATAATTTTGTGAACAAATTCCAGCTAAATTCGAAATGTATGAGAATCACCTCTTTTTGAAAAGAAATATTCCATCTTTTAAATTCCCTGCCTTTTATTAAATATTCCCCCCTTTAAATTTTTAATTAGGTGTCCAAAAATGATTGATAAATCATTAAAAACAGTTGTACAAATTTCAACTCAACTTTATTATCCATATTAAACGAAGTTTTAATTTTTTTAACAGCTAGCTTAAAATTTTTTATTTTTTTTGTAAGAAATATTTGTTAGTTTAATAAAATAAACTACAACATCATTCTATGAAATTTTATCAAAGTAGATCAGGATTACTATTTCTTAAAAAAATTAAAATAATTTTAAAATGTAGATGGAATTGTTAGTTTAGTTTTGCTTGATGACAGACTATTTCACTATATGTAGCTACAATTTTACAATAATACATACTTTCTCTTTCATAAGCTATATTTATCAACCTTAGTAACGTCAAAGATATAAAAATCCCAGTTTTTCATAATTAGTTCCTGTCATTATTATGTCCTGATTAATCCTTTTTTGACAAAATATTATTTTAATTATCTTAACCCAAGGTTCTTTAAAGGCGGTTCTCAAAATATTTTTGACACCAACATTGACTTCCTCAAATTTTCACTCACCCTAACTCAATTTATGGAAAAATAGATATATGACGAAGATTTTCGGAATTTATTTTTAATTAGTCGGCTTTTAGTAAATTAGAATAACTAAACAGAAATCAAGTAAAACTTTATTTTTAGTAGTGTTAATACAGAAAAGCAAGGTTTTACCTTGTTTTGTTAATGGACGGCGCGTGCACACCCAAATTTAGATATTTAGCGTTTGAATGGAACAAAGGAATAAAAAAATTGCATTTTATCCATGAATCTCTAGAGTCCATGATCCTGATTTTTTGGGAATTTGATACCAGCTTAGTGACTCAATAGATGACTCTTTTTCTAGGTTTTTCTCCCGTTTGAACTTGAATTTTTTTTATTTCGTTTAATAATTGTTATTTTTTTTACGATGCTGCTAGCGGAGCAGCTTTTATGCTAATTTTTTCCTGCCTATTAATTAAACACCAATACACTTATAAATATTGTTAGAAATAGTTTGTGCATGTCCTTTGGATAAAAGTGCATTAAAAAATGTAACTGAGCAATAAAACGAACCTCTTTTGCTCAAAAAAGTAGTTTTTGTATTCGCAATAAATCTAATATTTGCAAAATCCGTTTCATATTGTTAAACACACTGTAGCACGTTTCTTTAGTTAGCAGTTTAAAAACTAATACAATTTATCTATGAGGGAACCTTTAGAGTAGTATCTTTAAAATAAATTTTAACATAACTTTCGGAAATTAATTGTTCATAATTAAAAGTGAAAATAAGAACTAAGTTGCTTGAACACAAAATAATTCCCTGAAAGTAAAGAATCAACGTAAATTCAGAAAACGGAAATTGTGCATGTCTTTTTGTCTAAAGGACATACAAATGCGCAATAAATCGAACCTCTTTAGCTTAAAAAAGTAGTTTTTACATGCGCAATAAATTTGCTATGTGAAAAGCATAGCAAATTGTCGAACACATTTTAGCACGTTACTTTATTTAGCAGTTTGAAAAGTAATAAAATTTTTCATTGAAGAAACTTTCCGAGTAGTTTCTCCAAAATTAATAAATAAATCAATCTTCTTAATATAACATTTGGAGAGTAGATGTTTATAATTAAGAGTGAATAATAATAATAAAAAAACTAAATTGCTTGAAAACAAAATAATTCATTTATGTAAAAAAAAAAGCATCAACCTAAATTCGAGAAAACGAAAAAAAAAAAACTAAAATGCCGCACAGCAACACGTTGCAAGATACTTCCAAACTCTCTTTTCACACGTGTTATATAAATATCTTTAATAAGCAAATGTAGTAAAAGAAATAAAAACAAACGTTAAATAAAATGTAACGAAAAAAAATGGAGAAAAAAAATTTGGAATTATTTTGCTTATTGTAATAAATTTAATTTAATCCTACCTCGTAATAAGCAGATGAAAAGGATCCACTCGAGCATGGTCAATCCAGCGGTTCCGGCCCCGCGACTGACGAAACCCCTGCCTCAGTGGAAGATTTAACGCGTCCGCAGCGCCTCTGTTTTCCTTTTGCTGCCCGTTTGAATGAAGAGTTCGGGGGTATTCTGGGCGCGGATTTTGAGTTGCGTTTCAACAACCGGCAACACCCGAGAGGTAGCCGCTCTCAAAAAGATACTTTTATTTTACCACTAGCGCGCGCAAATGCTTAGGTGCAATGATTTGATGTTTCGTGATTTGGTGCTTCGTTTTTATTTCCTCTGAAAATGTATTTATCTTATAACTGGTTTATTACATATAAGGATATTACGAAGTTAAAATTATTTTTATGGTATTTTGCAAGCAAGTAGTACCAAATTTTTTTTTCAAATTTTAGTTATGCTCTAGGGGTAATAACTTCTAAACAACTATTTTTTTTATCATTTATCAAATAGTTAAGTCAATGATATCATTTACACCCACCTCCTATCAAGTAAAAATGTGCATATCTTAACACAACGGTTCCCAATTATTTTCGGCTTTGGAACCGTAAATAATTAACCTTCTCGATCGGAACCCCTACGTTGTAATTTATGTTCATTAACTATTATATATTAACCAAAAAAAAGAAGACTAGTAATTCCCTTACCAATATTTATAGAAAAGAATTTAATCAATATTAGTCTTGAAATTAACTTTTATGTCAAATAATTGAAATCACAGGTCAGGAGCGTAGTCTTGATTTTGCTTTTTTGTGTAAGTTGAAAAGCAAAAAAATAAGCTGAATTGTGATTTAAATTGAAAAGAAAAAATGTTACAAGCATTGAGAATAGTCAGAGGTACACATTTCCTTAGTTTAGATTATAATTTTATTATAATTTTATTATTTCCAATTTCAAAGTTTGATGAGAAATTCATAATAATGCTATTTTTTATAAATGTTTACAGAACCCAGGGGGCTCCGCAAAACACCTATTGAGAGCAGCTGTCTTAATACATTAATACTTTTAAATATTTGACAACGGTATCCAATTTTAAACGGATACATGTCAACATAATTTCGCGGCTTTATGCTGAGAATTTCGATTCCATTTCAACGGAAAATATAGGAGTTTTTGCGTGCCTCAGTATCTACTTGTTTTCCTCCATGTTACTTTTTATTGCAAATTATGGTGATGCCTAATTTTAAATAATAATGTAAACACTGCATCTGTGCCATAATGAGTATCAGTAAATACAACAATATCAATAAATATATTACTCAAGAGATCTGTGTTTGACTAATACTTTAAAGTGCTGACAAAGGAGGCATTTAAACGCTTGTCTAAAGATACCTTTAGGTCAAATTAGTTGTACACAAACTTATAGAGGAAATAATAAAATAAGTAGATGAAAACCAGAAGGTCGTCTTGAAGAATAACAACGTTGTTCTCAATAGTTTAAAAACTACCACACAATATCAAGAAGATCTAATATCTACATATTAGACTACGAGTTTATATTTTACTAAAGTGTGCGGTTTATAAACTAGTTTATTCCGTGTAATTTTGAAAACTTTCAGACATGTAAAATTTGGAACAAAAGAATATTTCGAATCTAGATATCTAGTGTTCCTACTTAACTAGTCAAAAAAAGCTTTGCCAAGTTTTCAGATAAGAAACTAAAAATTGTATTTGAATGGAATACTAATGTGTGTGATGAAATATGACAAATGTTTTTTTTTCAATTAAACACAAGGCATTGATCTTTAGAATAAAGGAAAGTCAATGTTTGATATTAAATTTATTTTGCAACTCTTCCATCAATATTTCTCTAAATATTGTAATATTACTACAGTGCAACCACATTCGTTTATTTGCAATCGTGTTTGAACTTTTGATAAACTAGATGTGGAGAAAAGAAAGAACAATAAATGGTAATAAAAAAGTTTATTATTCGCAGCGATGCTTTTAACTTTGAAATAAAAAGATTAAACCCATGTTTCACATTGAAAAAAATAGATGGAGCACATATTTCATTCACAGATTTTAAATGTTCTTATATATTAGGTAAAAAAGGACCGATAAACATCCTAGACGAGACGTGCATACAGAAAACGGTTATAATTTTTTCCCTTTATGTTTTATTTTTACGCCATTGCTGCGTTATTAATTTTTTTTCAAATAATTAAATTGTCGCTCACGAAATAAAAATACACTTTCCGAATAAGATCTTCGATTTTGATGGTTCAACAATTCTTGACAACGTCAGGAAATCAAGTAATTTCTTACGAAGCTCTAACTTTTAAATATTTTTGTTTGACGAAACTCTTCCTCAGTGCACGCTGGGTTTTCCCTTGCATTTTGTTTGTTTGTTTCATTTTGATACCACTTGCTCTTCGTGGCTGGATGATACCTGGGTTAGTGTGTTCAATTAAAAAGAGGTTTCCTGCTTTCGATTATTTTGGCAGACCGAAAAGTCATTTGCTCATGCTGCTTTTGTTAGTTATTTTAATTTTAATAAATTCTTTCTAAGCAATATATATAACAGTATGTCTATTGCTAAGGAAGAAATTCGCATCCTTGAACAAGAGGAGAAAGTTATATCCTTAATCTGGTGAAATAATTGAGCGGAATATTTCGAAATAATGGTTTCGTAAAAGAAGTTGAATTTTGAGCGTGTATTTCTTATAGTGGACAAATATGAATGGAGCTATACAGATCTGTTGATTCTTTTACGAATTTACCAGATTTAGTAGGTACATATCGTAGTAGGGAATTTAATACGGATTGATTTAGTGGTCCTTCTTATGAACGTTTAAATACAACATACATTTACATTTCACTTTAATTAAATGAATTTGTTTTCGTTTACAGACCTATAGTTCGTTTACAGACCTATAGTATTAACAATTGTAGCACTAATTTGTCTGCAAAACCAATATTCTGTTCTACTTTTATAGTACATTGATAAAATATGTAATGTCAAATCTACCAAAATATGATGAAATTTACAGTGTTTCTGGTTCTATGGAAACACCGAAAAGGACAGCATAAATTACCTTCAAATTTAAAGTCTTCAGAACAATCTAAAATTTTAATATCTTATAGACAGCAGTGTAGTTTATTGACATTTGCTCGAGAAAAAAAATAAAAGAGAAATTCACCAAATCTGGAATGCCAGGAAAATGATGTATTAGCTTAGAAGCTTTTAAAACAGTCATTTTAAGTTAATAGTAAGTAACTACACTTAAGCCTATATCTTAGATGGACCATAAGTTGCGTAGATTAATTCTTTTTATCCACTGTAGAAAGAATCAATTTTTTCTTTGCTGCTGATATGTACAAAATAAAATTGTGTATAATAATCAATCATTAAGTAAATAAATAACTTTGATTACATCCAACCATATTACAATCATACATAAACTTGGTATTGGGTTAATCTTTGCTTTTCCTCTTTACAGCATTAGTAGTTAAAAAAAATCTCTGGTGACACTTCAATGTCCTGGAATTCATAAGCCAGGAAAATGACTGCCAGGATGAGGACAAATTCGTCACTTTATGGCATATAACTTAACTTTAATTTAATATTTTGGTCTAAGACGTTTACATTCTGCTCAAAACAACAGAATTTCTTAAAATAACTCAGATAAATCTATGTAGTTTATGTCATCAATGATTTCAAGAAGCCAGGAAAATGACAACACAAAAACCTACTCATTTTGAAAAATTTTTTGAAATAGATTTTGAACCAGAAAATTGGTTCTTTATTCATGCAACAGGAAATGTTCATATAGGAGGGTATCTAATCAATCTATTAACATAAGATATTGATTTCTGGCTCTATCTATTTTGGTTATAAACCACTAAATAAAAGTAGCCAGGAAAATGACAGATTTTCTTGGGACAAACAAATTATTGTTAGAAAAATTATTTAAACGAAGGTTTTGTAAATAATACCCTCTGCATATATTCTGGAAATGCTTACACAGGTTGAGATAAAAAAAATAGATATTGAAAAATTTATGGGAGGTTTTGAAGCTAGTTATTATTGGAAACATTGTTTGGGACATGCCAGGAAAATGACATTTTGAAGTTCAATAAAATTTTTTAACTGCACAAAACAGTCAATGCTAGTGCAAAGTCATTTTAAAATGCTAAAAGCAATGCAATTTAATAATTTATTTTAGAAAAAGTTCTTTTAGTATTATGGTATTAGATCTTGAAGCAAAGGACAGTGAATTGTCATATTTCGTGAGAATCACCCATATATATATATACACCACCAGAAATATTATGAAAATTCAATACGATAATTTCGTTATAAATTTGTTTCCAAAATGATTATAAAAGCCTCTTTAATACAATTAATAATATTTAGTTAAATTTCAGTAATAGTAATGGACTCAGTAATTGAATTAAAATATTTTATTCAAGTCAATTCAAGTCAAATATGGTTAGAATTATAAGAATAAAACCTTAGGAGGTAAATAGTTACCTTTGATCATATTAAAACTACTTCCATCATTTCTATTTATAACTAATTTTTAAAAATATTCTGCAATAAATTATTAAAACTATCAGTATAAATTTATTCATTTGACTTTAAAATATTTCACACTTCACTTCCGCTAAAAACAAGAGGTACTAGTAAAAGTTTCTTTATGGAATTGATTTTTTAAATATTTCTTCGCCTTTGAAAATATGAATTAAGTCAGTATTTATGCATGCTTTAAAAAATACCGTCAATGTTTTATGAATTCTAAGTTATGCGAAATAAAATAAACTGCTTTTAGAAGTTAAAAAAAAAGTTAAAAATAAGTTAGAAACCAATATACTTGAAGAAAAATAAACCTTCTTCCTTGGGGTATTCTAATCGATTACCCGTTACAGAAACGTGGAATTGCGTTACATAGTCTTATGTCGCCAGCAAAAATAGAAATTCCCATATCGTATAAGTCGTTGGTCTTAGTTTGAAATATTTCCTTTCACATATCTTGGAAAAGCTCGTTATTTTTATCGCGTTGATTAGAGCCAACTTAGGACTCTACACATTTTCTAATAGCTGTGAATTATGCGGAGAAAAGCGAAAAATTTTACTTTATTTCAACATTTCCCTCACTTTGGTTTTTATAACCTTCTTTTAGATTCTGAAGAGCGAATGATTGGCTGTGTTTGGCGATAAAGGGACAATTTTTTGGGCCAATAAATAGCCATGGAAAAATTCTTACGATATCGTCTGCCTTTTTTTATATTTGAACATCAAAGGATAAATTGTGTAAGAACGCTGTGTTAACATTCAGCTTGTCTTCGTTTTTTTCTTCATTATTTTATTCATTGAGAGCCACATGTTTTCAAAATATAAAATTTTATTTGTATTTTTAAAAAAAAAGAGATTTATATTAGTTTTATAACTAACGATTTGTTAAAAATTGTGTTAAAAGTTTAAAATTATTCATAGTACATGCATAAATGATCTATTTTTTTAATCAAATTTGTTAACAATAGCATGATAATAGTGGATTGATATATATATATATATATATATATATATATATATATATATATATATTTATTTATATATGCTGATTTAAAACTGTATATAAGAGTTCATGAAATTTTTTCTTCTCCTTTCAAAATATATTACGTTTAAAAATATCAATCACATTATTAAAGGGTTAGGTCAAAATTTTTTAGTCTTTTTTTTAAATATTTAATCTCTCCTTAATAGCAACATTAGGAAGCAAGAGCTATTATATTAAAACTGAGTGTAGGAATGTATGAAAAATGCATTCTTAAAGAAGAAATTATTCAAAAGTTGAATGATTAAATATGAATAAATTTCTGCGTAGATAAAACCAAAAAATAATAATAATAAGCGCATTATGATTTATATGTTCTTAAAATTACGTTATAATATAATTCATTATTAAATAATAAAAGGGTAAAGTAATGAATTGATTAGAGGAGGAAAATATTACTTATTAATCTAGCTATGTTTTTTTTTTCAAGTCAAGTTTTGAAAATTGAAAAGATATATTGCCAAATTCAACCAATGTTCTGTGGTTACAACTAAAAATTACTTGAATTTCAAAAAAAAAATTATAACTTACTGAAAATAACCTGCAAAATGTAATGTAAATTATGCATATTATAAAATAATTAATTTACTAAACTGAAAAGCTAAATAATTAAACATAAAACGGGAGGAAATTAAACATTAAAACAAAGCTAAGCGAAGCACAACATAAAAACTAAATAATTTAATGCTTAGGTGCTCCCATGTATCAAAATAACACTATTTTTTCAGCATTGCACTTACTTGTGTTTTCACTTTGTTTCTGGCAGATAAAAAAAAAATTGCAATGCAGTTAAAACTGTGTTATGAAGCAGGGTATATAGGGATAAAATTGATAGAGATTAGTGGAACGTTAGGGATAAAATTGATAGAGATTAGTGGAAGTACATGTTAGTTGTAAACCATTGAAACCATCTTGTTATTTCTATTGGAAGTTGGAAAAACAAATCAATGTTCCGTGCTTATAGCAAAAAATCCGTGTATTAAACTCTGAAAGACTAGTGGCTTGAAAATATCAATCAACACCCTGATAGCTTTGTGAGATTGATTTTAGTGTAGCAGTGTATTTCAGAAAAATGGAAACTTTTTTTGACTGTTTAATTTTGCTCTTTATATTATTATAAAAGTTAGAAAATGGTTTTTTATTAGAAAAAAGAAATTTTAAATGCAATAACTACTGTATTTATAATTTTTACATACACATAAAAAAGTAATGGATTACACACACATCTCATTCAATTAGAGCAAATTAAACAAAATTTTGAAGCTAATTATAATATAACAAGTATAATATAATATAAAAACACAACAATATCATTTTCAATACTTAAGTTTTACAAATCTTGTTTGTGTCTTTGTTTATCTGAGCAGCTGACAACACCCACATTTTCCCTCCCTCGACTGAAGTTGAAATCTGTAAAAAACTTAGACCACTAATGCCATCTATTAGGAAAATAGTGAATTAAGTATCCTAAAGTAGAAACGAACACAGCTCGGGCTTCACAAAATAGAAACATTAATTTTTCTCCTGCCGGAACTGACTTCGGGCATCACAAATACAGCACTTAGTAGTTGCCCGAACGGGATTCGGGCGACTCTGGCCATAACCTTCTAGATGGTTATGCTCTGGCAAGGGGTTAAACATACAAAGGAAGAAAAAAAATTCAGAAACAAGGTTTGCAATTAAAGTTAAGAAATAATATTTTTTTAAAGGTTTATCCGCGCCTTTATTCAATCTATAAAGAAAATAATAGTGGCATTGCAAAATTTCTCTTTTGTTGGAATAATGATAAAACAGTCAACCCAACTGTGTCAAACAAAAGCAATCAAATACCAAGTTTGCCGAAAGGATGCTTGCTATTAGGGCATGTTTTAGCTTTTTATATAAGTAAATTCCGTGAATTAATAAATAATAATGCGTATTAATCGCATTAAATGAGAAGTTAAATATTTATAATACAGAAAAAACTATAGTTAAAATAAAGATAAAGCTAATAAAAAAAAATAATAATAATAATGTGTATTGAAATTTCTGTGAATATTTGTTTGACTGATAAACAAAATTAAACAAGTGAAATATTGTTAAAATAGTGCAATGATTAAGGTGTGATTATTAAAAAGCTATACACGAAGAAACAAATTCTGGTGAAATTACCGTGCTTTATGTAAATGGTATTTCATGTAAAAAAATAAACAATAATTCTGGTTAATAAAATTAAAATATGCAGAATTTAAACCATTTATTTTGTAACTTTTCCATTCCATTGATAATGATCAACTGTAAATTCTGGTTTTCAAAATTTTAGTTCTGATTACTACACATTTAATAAAAAAATACAAAACTGAAAAGTACATTAACTAAGTAAATGCCTCGTGCTCAGGTTTCATAATAAAATTACCGATTTTTACCACGTTTTTGAAATATTATTACGTATTACAAAACGATATTTTTTTGATAATTTAGCCAAAGTTATTACCAAAGTGCTTCGGTAAAAATTATTGGTACATTATCTTTTTGGTCCTCCTATAGAGTCAGAAACACGGTTAATTTTACCATATTCTATTAATTTTGACTATATTTTTTTTCTTAGAGTAGAAATAAAATTGAAAAAGATTAGTAAAAGCACATGTTATTTTCTATCCTCTCTATCTTGTTTTCTTTGGCAGTTTCTATATCAAAATTGTTTACAGAATCAATCAATGTTCTCTGCTTAAAGTAAAAAGTAACGTGTTCTGAAATTTAAAAAATTGAGTGGCTTTACATTACTCATAAACATGTTTTCAATTGAACGCTTTTTATTGCAGGCTTTTTTTTCTGGTGTGATCGTATTATGGTAACTATTTTAATACCCAGATTGTTAAAAAAAAAAAAAAATTAAAGCACGCAATTTTAAAACTTATATTATTTTTAACTCATATCAGTGATTTGTAATAAATTAAATTTAAATAGAGATATCAATCATTAGTTTTCGTGGTGGTACAGCTCTTTTATTTTTTTAATATTAATATCAAGATTTTTTTAAAGAAATTAATAGAATACTAGAGGTTTACGCTAATAAAGTTTATAAGATTTGAAATTGATAAGAAAATGCAAAAAATGTTTTTTTTACTTTCAAAAGTTAGTCTTTATTTATGGGTAAATAAATTATAAAAATAATTAAAAAAAATTAAAAAGCAAAATAAATTATACTTAAACTGAAACAAAATAGCACGAGAAACTTTCCTTTTCATATCACTTTAGGATAAACAAATTTTATGATTGGATAAACAAATTTTACGATCGTGTGCAAAAATTTTCAATTCCCTTAAAAAAATCTTGAGGTATTTTGAAATACGCAAAAAGTAAAATTAACTTTAAACCACTCTCCTGACCAAACTATTAGGACCAAATTTCTTAGATAAAGACAACCCCCTACATTTTGGGTGACAGATATCTGAATCCGTCATAGAAAGGTACGTTTATTCAGTGAAAGTACGTTTCTGTGTCTCATTTCGTAACTTAAAATATCACCTGCGCTAACTAATTAGCATATTTGAGGTCACCCCCTTGAAACATTGAAATTGAGTCTTGGAATGTGAGGATCCGATCATTAGATCAAAAGTTATTTGGGCTGGTATACTTATTTTTAGTTATTTATTTAATTTTGCACACTGCACACATATTCAATAAGTACCATTCTGAGATACTTTTTCAAATGTCATAAATAAAAAAAAATTATAAATGAATCTTAATTTTATCTTTGATTCTATATAACTTCCATAGTTTTAAAACGTAAAATACAGTGCTACCGAAATTTTAATAATAGATAGAAAAATATTAACTCACACAGATCTAATATAAAAACTAAGACAAAATTATCGTAACGATGTTTAAAGCCCTTTTAAGACATCTCTCTTAAAAATGCTTTGAAACTATTGCATTAAAGTAAATAAAAATATAGTGTGATGAACTTAATATCGAAGAATAGTGTTTGAAGTATAATAACTTTATTTAGTAACTTGTTTTTAAACTTGGTTTAGTTAGTAAACTTGGTTTATACAATTTTTAATCTTTACTGTGATTATATATCTCATTTTCTTATTATAATAGAAATTAATGAAAAATAAGTTTAATAAACGAGTGTATAAGTTTTTTGATTCCCTTAAGCATTTTCATAGATATAGAAAAATGCGTTAAATTCAAAATTTGCGCAATCGATCTTTTCCTTATTTACTTTTTACCGAGCCATTCTCTTGACTTAACTCTTGGGATCAAATTATCAATATTGTGGATACTCACCATATTCAGAGAATCAAGAATTATAATTCCTTAAAAATGTATATTTGTCCAAAGACAGTACATTTTCTACTTGATTTCGTTATTTAAAATGTCTATATAATTTTATCTTTCAAGAACCTCGTATTCTACTAAATTTAAATCCGATTGTTAAATGATAAGTTATTTAGAATGTATCTCAGCGTTTATTTAATTTACTGCAGAAAGCTTAAACTATAACTCAAGGAAATGCTGAGGTTTATATTTCATTTGTGAAAGGTGCTAAGCGGAATAGCCAACTTAGGATTTTCCATTTTCAGATTATATTAATAATATTAAACTCTTATTTCGAATGGGCCGGGGTAGCTTGGTCGGTAGAATGTTGAGCCCCTGTCCAAGAGGTCGTGAGAGGTCGAAGATGTGCAAAATGGTGACTGGTGCTCGCTAAATTTGTGGGAGTCACAGTGTCCTCCAAGTTCCCGTAACTAATCGAGACCTCTGGGGGTACTGGGTCTGAGATTGGACGTGCTCTGGTTCAGATTAAAATTGCGATCTGTGGATGGATTGATATTGAGTGAATATGTCCGCCCTGTAAAACGGGCTGTGATGTATGTGAGTGGCGGAAGTTGAATTATCGGCTATAGATGGCGCCAATAGAAAACAAGAAGAAACACACTCATTTGCTTTAATGGCATACGAGAAAAACAGCAACAACTCATTTCAAATTGTATTTTTTAAATGCCAAATAGAAAAATTCACTGACACTTTTCTGATACCTAGTTTAAAACTGCTGCTTTCTGTAGGAAAAAATTTATTTAATTAAGTTAAATTCGTTTCAAAAAATTGAATTGCCTTAAATTTACAAATTAGACATTGTATTTCAAGGAAAATAAACTTCATTGAACACTACTGGCAATTGCAAGCCATTACAATTTACCGATACAAAGAAATGGTTGATAAGTATTACTTCTAAAGAAATGTTTCGAATTCAAGAATGCTTTATGTTATAAAATTAAAATTGAATGCAAAATTTAGGATTTGTTAGCAAGAATAAGTGCTTAATTCTTGAAAAAAGAAAAGTTATTGCAGAAGATTGGTTGCTTTTTTTCTTTTGCAAGTACAAACTCTTTCTTGTTAATAACTTTTCTGGTGGATCTATCATTAATTTATAGCCTGAAGAGATGGAGATATCTGACCACAATCTTTCCAATTATCTGTTTTCACTTCGTCATGCATGCAATACCTGGATTTCTGAAAGGATAATTCTTGTTTCTGCAATATACTGTACTGAAAATTTACTTTTTATATCACCTTTAACATTAAAAATTAACACTTAATCAAATTAATTTCCCAAAAAATGAATGATCTTTATAATTAATGATCCGCATTTGGTTTGATAGAGTAGAGTTTTTCTTTTATAACATTTTAGTGACAAGAGCATAATATTACGTACCTTAAAATAAAATAGTACATTAAATTTTATTTATTGATTTAATGAACTTTTGAAAAATTTAAAATTTTTTTTTATTTATTTTTTAAATAAAAATTTGTCTACTGGGTTTCCTATGATTTGTCTATCGCTATAGTTAAGGGGATTATCTAGGATAGATTAAGTGCATTTCAAATATTTTTTACTTGACTAAATTTATTATTTATTATTAAATTTAGTATTTATTTATTTATAATTATATTGATTTTCAGTTTTATTTCACTGAAATAAAATTACTTGAATAGATAATCTGTTATTGAGTTAAGGCAACAAATCAGAATGGGGAGTTTAAAGTCGGAATAACAATAATAACAATAATAATAATGCAACTCTTTAAAATGCGGCGATATCTTACTTTCAGAAAGATAGAGAAATTATGTTTATTCAATCAAAACAATTTTTTAAGACATCTGGTGGTTTTCGAAGTTTATTTTACCTGCCTGATTCTATTTTTAGGCCTTTAAGCCCTTTCACTACGCTGAAATTCGGAACAAGCCGTGTTTAACTTATGCACCCGAATGTTCGCGAAAGGAGCCTACGACAAGAGTGACAAACAGAGGATTAGAGATTAGGAGACAAGATATAAAATATCTATTCATATAAAGAAGAGATGAAAGCCCATTCAGAAATTTTTTTAGTCCGAGATTAAGACCACGAGTATGGCTTGTGATATTCATGTTTGGCTCGAAATGTCGATTAGGAGCCAAACTCGTGATATTCACGTTTGACATGAAATTAAACAGCGTGCCTGACTCGTGATATTCAAGTTTGGCCTACAATTTTCTTCACGCGTCAGACTCATGAGAATAGTGCAAGGGGTTAAAAGCACATAATTAAAACTATATTAAATTAAAGAAAAAAAATACTAACACAAGTATCTACACTTTTATCTAAATCGGAAATATTCTAAACATGACCAACCTTTCTGCATTTAACAAAAGGATATCGATAGTCATACCAGTTTTCTATACCTCTTTCTTTCAACATCAAAAACTGTAAAAATTGACAAAATTCATGACAATTTATAGATATTTGTCAAAAGTCAAAAATGTTTTAAGCGCGCATTTTATCAAAATGATGTAATTAATACCGTTGCTTGTTTGAAGATACAAACTTGATCAAACGCGTGCTACAAATTCATTACCACAATTGATTGGAGAATTAACTTAAAGCAGAGCAAATATGAGTGAAACCCAGTACTTTTTGGGAATTGAAACCATCAAATTGAGAAAATTGGGAAAATGGTTTTAAAATGAGATGAAAAATGTCGGAGTGCTCCCAGATTCTATTTCAATAACAGACGGATAAGTAAGCTGTTTCCTCATACGTTTGAGAGCTTACGTTTCGTAAAAAATTACGTAATTCCGTTTTGAAATGCTCAGCATAAGGAAATGCAGCTCGAGATTGATAAATTTATCAAAAAACAAAGTTCGAATTCTGGATGTACACAAACTTGTCAAAAAGTAATAGTAATAAAAATCTCTTTGCTGTTTCTCACTCCATTGAACATAATCAGATTATTAAAATGCAGGAAACGTGGATTTAAACCTTTGCCAAAGTCGATGGAGATGGTTAAAAATCACAATCCAAAATACCACATTTTGGATTGTGAATTTGGACTGTGAAACAGTAACATTTGTGGTGTAAAGCCACACAAAAAAAGTTACCTTTAATAAGACAATTCTTAATAATAAAGACTTTGATTTGAAATTGATTTAATTTTAATCCTTTTTGATGCAAAAATTTATGCAATTTTGAAATTTAAGTCAATTCTTATGTATTTGATGGTTCTCAGTTGTATAAACTAATGTTCTTAATAAAATGTTTGATTTATTGAGACAGACTGTTGGCTCCCTAATGTCAGGCCTTGCAGGTTTCTTTGTTGTCTGCCGGCAATAAATTGTTGATCTGTGGACTGGTGGTCAATCTTCTCAGGACAAGGTCTTGGTTCTTGTCGCTTTATGGTACTTTCGTCTCTCAGTAACCTATGCCTTTTGCCAGGTCCTTGAACTTGCTACTTCGTGCTTCCATGTGTAGTCCTCCTCAGTATGTTTCAGTAATGATGACGGCTTTCAAATGTCTCATATTATGGTTTTTGTGTGTGGCCCGGATTAGAAAATTGAAATTCTTAATAAGAAGTAAACAAACTCTCATCAATATCCGCATGTCATGGAAGGAAAATCACTAAAATACCTGACAGTAAGATTGTATGCAATTGCACTTTCACCAATGGTCCTACATTTTCAATGATGTGGTCTGTCCAAATAAAAATCAGAATAACGAAAAAAATTCTGAACAAGATTTTCTTTAAACCATTTAATGCCGGTCGACTTATTAGGCTAATTTCTCTTACGGTCTTCGGCCACAGCTTTGGCCCAACCCTAGCTTTTCACTCTCTCTCGTTTTAAGTCCTAAAGTATCATGCGATGGCTAATCAACCTCTGTTTAGGTCACTTTCAGGCCCTAAGATAGAGGGACGTGAATTTTTTCTCTCCTCAACAACAGCTCTTAAAACAAATCAAGTAAACATGAATCTAAGTTTCATAATTTCTTCTGTGATGAAACCTTGACCAAGATTGGGATCATGACCATGATTGGAATATTTTTAATAAGAAGCGTGTTATCATACAACCATTCAACAAATTGCAAGATTACAATACCACAAATACTTTTTGTTTAACAATATATTATTAGAAGCCATTCTCAAAATGATTATGCTATTAAAAGTATTTTATCTACAAAGTCCTCATCTTTCTCCTTATGAAGTAAAACACATGAGTTTAATAAAAAAATACAATAAATTATTAGAAAGAAGATACAGCACGAAAGGCATACTATCCACATGGCATAGAAAAACTACAGAAAGTTTTCTGGTACGTTGTCAAAACGTTAAGATCTCAGGTTAAAAAATCAAGAGTGTTTATTGTCTTTGACTGTGATTGGACGAAACCTTCTTTAACAACAAAGTCTCCTTTTGAAATAACTCTGAAATTCAAACAATAACTTCAACTTCAATAAGCACATTAAATCAGCCAGAAACGTGCTTATGAGCTACAAATCACGTTTTAAGATCGTTACAATGATCAAGCATGTCATGTCAGTATGGTATACATACATTAATATAATCCGTTTTTCCGAGTTTCTAAAATATTAGTAACCTCCTCTCTATCTTGTTGTGATAAATAAAACAAATGGAATTTTGAGAACTTAAACTTAAAAAAAAATACCTTTCACTGACCGTTAAAATATACTTCTCGTTAAAAATTAAATTTTCAATTTTAAAATTTAATCATCCTTATATTTTAACAAATGAACTTTAATTCTCTTATTGTGGGATTAACAATAGGTCTAATGATCCAAATTTTTGCTTATAATTAATGGTAATCATGGTTTAAGGAAATCAATTAATATTAGCTTACTAAGACGAAGTTTTTACTTTCTCGAGTTAAAAATTTCTTCTTTGGCATTAAAATTTGAAACTCTCATAATATGAGGGATCGTTTACACCTACCCTGTTGGTACTGATCGGTTAATTTCGCTCAAGTCTAGCCTTACACTATTATCCGGCTTATGAAAATTCGTAAGAAGCTGAGTGATTGACTTTAGATTGAGGTCACTCGTTTTAGAGAATAACTGGTCAAAACAACAGGGTTATTTTCAAACTCTTTAGCTTATTGGAAGAATGTAAAGCTTTGCACCCTATTCTTCTAAACCAAATAAAAATAATTTTTAACAATTCTTTTCTTTTTTTAAAAAAAATATTATTCACCTTTTAGCTGAGCTTTAAAATTATTTATATTAAATATGAATAAGCTAAAAAGTTTCTAAACAAAGTAATTAAAATTATTTATCTTCTTTAAAAATATGAAAATATGAGAAAAATACGAAATTTTATTATATATTTTTTATTATAAGATATTTTTTCATTAAATGAGTGTTAAATTAAAATAAGATTGCATTTTCTATATATTTCAGCCTTGTAGTGGACAGATCGAAAGGATACGGTTCCCAGTAGGACACCGAAGTCTAGTTGCTGCTGTCAGTGAGCGGGTGGGTGACCACTTTGATTAACCTGCGTAGGGATCGAGAGTGCAAGGTATAGGTCCTCGCTAAACCTTTCTTCCGTATAGTCCTCAACTTCTTGCGCAGGTCGTCGGCCTACCAAAGCAAAGGAGCCATCCCCTCTGCAAAGGATCAAAATTGCGATGGCATGACTTCGGATCATCGTCAGGGATGTTTCCCAGACCATCGCCAATAGCCCATTGGGAAGTTCTAGTGCGACGTAAATAAAATATCTAACTATCTATTTATTTTATGACCAAAATAGATGGTGATATTCAAAAAATTAACATCATTAAAAATTCTTAAAATATATTAAGTTTTCTGAAAAGTACTCTTAACATCTGCATTTTTCCTAATTGGAAAAGAATAGACATGGTAGATTATAAAATTTTTCCAGAAATTTTTTTCACATTCGAAAAACCTCTCCTAAAAACGCGAAGAGTTCTTTTGTCCAATCTTTCCTCTCAACTGATCTCTTATCATGTAAAATCCATTCTATCAATGTCAATTCATATGGAAGTCCAAGCGAAAGAAATCATCCAACAATCAATTAAAATGAACTGAAATGGACCCAGGGGCAATATTAGGTCATATCCCCAGTCGCCCTTAAGTTGAATGCTTCGCAGTGTTTAATGCCTAATTTATTCCACCACAGCGTCTTGTGAATAATTAAAGGTATTGGAGAGATCCATTCAACCTCTCAATTCAATAATACTTCGCCGTGTTAAGAAAGGAAGTCAATCTGAATGGGTGTTATTCAATCGATAGACATAGGAGTTTGCCCTCGGGATTGCACCAATCGGACTGGAAATCATTTCTGCTTCGTGGGAGTCGATTTCCTGGAGGCTTTGTGGGAGCCTCCCTTCGGGAATGTACACACATGTCACAGCTTCCGGTGCTAAACAAAGAAAGTAAAAATGAATTTCTGGAAAGGGGTGGTTGCAGGTACTTTATAAAATTCCGATAATAGCTGTTTCAGTGAGGTACGCCCAAGAATTATGTTTTTCTGAACGAGCCGTGATTTATTGAATGGGAAGAATCAAGTGGGAAGGACTAGAGGCGGTTTTAATTTGCTCCCATGGAAGAATTTTCAGCTTGGATTAAACAATGGAGGTGTTATATTCCTGCCTTTCGTTTTTAAATTTTATCGCTTTTTTACTTCAATTTATTAAATATTTTAAATTTATGAAGATCAAGTATATGACATTGATATTTTGAAATAAGCTCATTCTGATTTTCTAAAGGCAGATATTTTCTATTTGCTAATGTCAATTCATTGTGTGTTCCGTAGCTTTCTCGCGTGATATCAATTGAAATCAGCTGCTTAAATTTTTTTTAAAAAACTCTTTTTACCACATTGAAAGTTTGTCTGAAGAATTAAAAAAAACAATATAAAATTCTAATAAAATAATCTTATTTTTTAAGTCATTCTTAGAGATTTATATTGTATAAAGGGAATATAACTCAACTCTAAATTAAGCAGGAGCCTAATCATAACCGAAGCTAATAAAATATCTTCTGGTCCATTATAAATTTCTTGATTTTCTAAATTTATTACGACAAGAAAATAATTTTTTGGATGACAATTATCTTAGACAAAAGTGTCCTGTTTCTTGGATATCCATACTGGGAGAAAACATTCTGTTAAGTTAACTTACTGTATGGTAACGACATTTCTGAACCCCCCAACCCCATAAATCTGTGTAGTTAAATCAAAATATACAGTATTTCAGTCAGGCATTTGGTAAATTCTGCTTTCATATAGTGACGATTTACCGGAAAATCCATTTTTTAAAATTACAGTTCTGATTACCAAGCATTTAGTAAGAAATACAAAACTAGAAATTTAATTTTTCTAAATTAAAGGTTTTTATGCCATGCTTTACTGTATCATCATAAATTTTCTTAATTTTAAAACATTTGCAAAATACTATAAAATTGCTATAAAACTATTATTATGAACTATTGCTATAAAACAATATTTTATTGTTAATTTTACCAAAATCAGTACCAAGTCGCTTCAGTAAAAATTGCTGAGTTTCTTGGTATTCCCATAGAGTCAGAAACATGGTACATTTTACCATATTCTGGTAGTTTTGATCCCACAGTGGACTGAACATTAAGACACGGTTCCCTATAGATCGCAGAAGTCAAGCACCTGAGGCTGCAGTCAGTGTGCTGGTGGGTGACCACTTTGATTAGCCTATTTAGAAACAGTTGGTGTGCAGTATCG
Organism: Parasteatoda tepidariorum; assembly: GCF_982258835.1. Classification (NCBI taxonomy): domain Eukaryota; kingdom Metazoa; phylum Arthropoda; class Arachnida; order Araneae; family Theridiidae; genus Parasteatoda; species Parasteatoda tepidariorum. Next base: position 19,997,275 of record NC_141765.1, read on the forward strand.
GTCCTGGTTAAGTTGTTCCACCATAAAGAGCTCGCTTTCAAGCTCAGTTCATTGAGATACAAAGGCGGGGAGCCATTTCCTCAGCAGAGGATCAAAATTCTGATGGCATGTCTTCGGATCATCCTAGGGAATTTTCCCCAGATAGTCGCCAAAAGCCTATTGTACAGCTCTAATGCGACATAAATAAACTAAATTTACAAATCTGGTAATTTTGTCAATATTTTTTTTCTCACTGTAGTAGCAAGTCTACATTGAATAATTTCTTAAAAAATGTAACAGAATGGTATAACAATAAACTAAATCTGCCTTGGAAATTATTAAAATATTTATGAGTCGTGACTTAAATATTTGACTGAAAAAAATATTTCAGATTTGACTCGGAATCATTTTTCACTATGACATTGCAGCTTTTCACCTATCGTCTTAAAAATCTCAATAAAGAATTTCTCAAAATAAAGCGAAAACGAGTCTGGTTTAGCACTCATTAGTGAATAGTGTGCAGAAAATAAAAACGGACCATCCAGAACAACTTTTGATCTAATGATCGGATCTTCACGTTTTAGGATTCATTCTTAATGGTTCAAATAAACTACCTCAAATATTATTAGCGACTGCGATATTTCAAGTTGCAAAATCAGACACAAAAACGTACTTTCTTTGAGTAAACATATCTTTTTTTTCTAAAATGGATTCGGATTACTGACCCCCAAACTATAGGGGGTAGCCCCAGTTTGAGATGGTCCCCATAGTTTGGTCAGGAGAGCAGTTCAATGTTTGGACCTTTTAACGATAATTTTCCTTTTTGCATATTTCGCCATATCTCGAAATCTTTTTAAGTGAATTGAAAATGTTTTGCTCACAATTATATAATTCGTTAATCTAAAAAAAATCCCAAGTAAAAAATAACTTTTAGTAAATATGTATTGCGTTTTATTATTTTATTTAATAACAGCCGAAAAAAACTTTGAATTGTAAGGTATAAAATTTTTTACATCATTTCATGGAACATAATTTTAATTGGCAAAATACAAAAAACTGCGAAACCGTTTGAATAGTTCCTGAGGAAACAAATTTTAAATGCAAGACGTTTTTAAAATTTGATTATATCAAAAATTATTCAGGATGGTCCGATTTTTTAGCACTTTACTTATGCATGATTTTTAACTCCAGAAGAAACGATTGATCCACCCAAATCGCAGGTTTTCAAAATGAATAACACCATTCCGAATGTAAAAGAAACCTTATGTAAATTATTTTTAACGAGAGCAAAATTGTATCAATTATCATAAAGAATATTTGGAAAAAAATATTAAACTAAATATATTTCGATAATTTCTTATCGTAGTTAATTGAATTGCAATCCTGGTATAATACAAAAGTGCCAAATAAAAAATAGCCGTCAATACAACCTTAAAACAATGCTAATTTACTTATTTTGCTAATGTATTTTAAAATACCTTTATTAATAATTAGAAATTCTAATCATCAAATTAAAGGATGTAATTAAAACAAGCATATTATTCACTGATATTTTAAATAAGCTTAATTATTTTATTTAAGATCATTTTTTTATTTAATTACTAAATTCAAAAGATGCACTTACAGCTTACAAGCATTTTATTTTTAAATATGAAACATTTGTTATTATAGATAAAAGTATTTTCACTTATTAACAATTCTGCAAATATCTTGAAATATTTCGAAAGCTAGTGGTTTGTAGTAGTAGTAATATATCTTTACTTTTTTTAAAAAAAAAACCTTGTTGCTACTTAAAGAAAAATATAAATGTTTTATTCAAAGCTTGTTTTAGAACTCCAATAATTGTCTTTTTATCTCCCCATTTTTTTTTCTTAAAGTTAAAATTTTTTATTCGATTCCATTCCTATTCGATTTAAATGTTTAAAACATACAACCTTTTGAATCTATGTCTCGAAAAAGAGATTCCTAAAATCGGTTTGAGAATAATAGAGCGGGATAGAGACTAAACGAAATGTGATATTTTCTATCATAAATCTTCCTTTATTTAAATTCCCCTTAGAAATAAGAACTGCTGAAATTACTCCGAACTATTAGCTTGAGAGCTAAAATAACGCTTTTCTTTAGGGTAACTCTTTTAACGCTCAGAAATTTTGAATTTCCTTTTAGCCTAAATAAAGAACTCAATGATTATTAATCGATTGATGTGGGCTAATTAAGTAATCAGCCTCAGTGCATCTATTATCTTAGTCTTTCTTGATAAGATTAATAAGCTGTGTTTCGAAGTTGATTACTTTATTACGCTCAATCTCGACTAATTAACACCTAATTTGAAATTTTTATTTATTTATCAGTTTATTTGAATGATCGTTAACCGCAGAAAGAACGTAATTTGTGCAGTTTTTCAGACACATTATTTATGGCTTTCTTTTTTACGAAATTTTGAATTCTTTTAAAAAATCTCTCATAAGTTATGCATAATAAATTTGCATTTTTTAATCTAGTAAAAAATTAGTAAATATTGGTATTCATTTTATTCTTATTTTACAAATTGACTTTTAAATGCATGTCAACAACTTGTATAGTGAGAAAAATAAAAACCAGATTACCCTGAATAACTTTAGATCTAATGATCGGATCTTCACTTTCAAGGACTCAACCTAAAAGGTTTGAGGGGGTGACCTCGTCACATACTCCTTAAAAAAAGTCATATAGTTAAAATTCAATTTCTCAGGAATCATTCGAACGATTTCGTTCAAATTTTCTACTTTTCGATTTAAAATTGCATTCCTACAGTGATGTAAAAAATATCTTACAATTACACACCCTACAATTAAAAGTTTTTCGACTATTATTAAATAAAATAATTAAAAAATAAAAGATTTATATTAAAAGTTATGTTTTACATGCAAATATCTTCGGATAAACGAATTCTGTTACTGTGCGTTTTAAAAAAAATTGTGCGCAAAAGAAATTGTAGTAATGTAGAAAAGTGTAATGCGCAAAAGAAATTAACTTTAAGGGGTTCAAACTTTCGACCTCTCTCCTTTCTGAACTATAGATCCATATTTCCCAGATTACAACTACCCCATTTATTTTGAGGATCGGAAATCTGAGGTTGTCGAAAGAAAGGTATGTTTATTCAATGTTTGCGTGTCTGATTTCGTAATTTAAAATATTGTCTGTAGGGGAGAGTGGGGTCAATTGTAACATTTTTTACTTAACTATTTTTAACTAACAAATAATCCAATATATTATTAGTATTAATTGACAGACGAGTAAAGTAGACTATCCTCTACTAGAAAGAAAATAAATACCTTATTTTAAATGTTATTATATCAGTTATTAACAATTTTCGACAGTCGTGCACTTGTTACAATTGTCCCCACTTACGGGGTCAATTGTAACAGTTCATAAATTCAACTAAAACACAGTTAATTATACATATTATCATAGTTGTGATATATTTTTTTATTGATCAAAATAGTAGTGATATTTTAGGAGTAAAAATAATAATGAGCAGAGACCTAAAGGGTTAACTTTTAACTTTAAGGGGTTAAAAATATTAATTTATGCTGTGAAAGGTGACAAATAAAATAATGCACAAGCAACATAATATAAATGATATAGGAAACTATTGGTGGTTCTTAAACAGTTATGTAATGGTTTGTAAACACAAGATTATTTATTTTCAGTCGTTACAATCGTCCCTTTACTTATTGTTACAATCGTCTCCAAGACGCCATTTCAGCTTCATTTGTTAAAAACAATGCTAGTTAATTAACAAAACTAAAAATTTTTTTTATTGAAATGTTAATTAAGGTGTCCACTTACATATTCGGTTAATAATTTTTATTTGTTTAAACAAAATTACTTTGTTACAATATAATATTCTAATACCAAAAAAAGTACTTACGTAACGTGAAAATATCTTTTGTGATGTAACTCTTACAAAAGTACATAAAAATGGTTGCCAGCAAGGGCGTACATGTGAATTTATTAAATACATCTTGTGCGGCACCTAGGAACCAAATCTAGAACCCGACACTCGAAATTTTTGCTCTGTTACAATTGACCCCACTCTCCCCTACTAATTAGTTAGCATATTTGACTTGAGGTCACTCCTTGAATCATTAGATTAAGTCCTAGAGCGTGAAGATCCAATCATTAGATCAAAAGTTATTTTTGTTGGTCGGTTTTTTAATTGGAATATTGTATATCTCTGTTGACATCTACTTAAAAGTCAGTTTTTAAAGCAAGAATTTAATTGATAAGAATATTTAGTAATCTTTTATTACATTAAGAAATTCAAATTAATTGCGCATATCTTACGATACTCAGAGAGCCGTTTACAAAGAATTCAAAATTTTGAAAGAGCATGCCATAAGTAATGCGTTTGAAACATTAAAAAAAGCACATAGAAGCTGTAAAAGCAATATTTAAATGAAATAATGCATAATTGTAGAAGATTGCCGATTTGTTATAAAGGGAATTAATCAGTTCATACGCTGAATTTAGTTCAGGGTCGGTAAAGGTTTTAAAGAGCTGAAAAAGTTCTTTTCAATTTGGTCTAAAGTCTCAGTTAAAATAGTTGGATTTATTTTATTAATTTTATTTGTTTTTTAAATGAAACGAGAGATTTATCTGTATTGTTCAAGACGGCTGCAAATGGTATGCAAAACTTCATAAAGGAAAATTAAATTTTTAGATCGAAAAACAAATAGCTGAATTAAGAATATCATGATCTAAAGATATGCGTCGTAACCTTGAATTAAAGTGTTAATAAAGCCCTCAGAACTTATTGAAATTCATCTTAGTATTTTTTTTTGTTATGTTAAGTCTTGAAATAAATGATGATATATGTTACAAATGTAATCTTACGACAAAAACTTCAATGGTGCTCTTTTTTTATTCTAAAGAAGTTGATGTTTGGAAAGAATTTAGCCTTCTGAACTACTTTTTTAATATATCATAAAATTAATTTTTCGAGGACGCATTTTGCCGTTTCCAGACATAAATGCTGTAGTATCAATATAGAGTATCTATATATGAACTAGATATAAAATATAAAATATCTTATATTTATAAAATATTTAAATATAAGAATAATATATAATACTCTTTATGATGTTTATCCAGTTTAATTTAAAAAAAATTTGTAAGAATTTTCAAACAATGACTTGATTCCTGTTGATTGATTTAATCTTTACTAACACAATATTGATCAAAAATTTTCAAGATGAAAATTCAATAATATAATGTTTTATACAGTACGCATAAAAGTATTTTTGAAACTTAAAACGTAGCGAAATAAAATATTTTTCTCGTAACTGTAGCTTTAAAATCAGAATCTAACAAAAAGATGTTATTTATCTTCTTTCACTTTGAAACTATGTTAACAAATATTAAATTTTCAAGTTGAAAATTCTTTTTATGTTTTATCAAATAAATAAATGTTTATATAACATTTACATCCCTTTCTATATTAAGTATTGAAATGTTTCAATTTCGATAAAATATATCACTCTGTTTGTGAACATTAAAATTTGTAAATTATAATAATCCAGACGAAATCTTTTAAATAAATAAAATAATAATAGCTATTCCTATTCGGCTTTTCATGGTAATGATTATGAGCCACAAACAAGTAGATGTAAGTGTAAAATTTTATTTCACTCAAAACTCATAAAAAATTTAAATTTTGTGCCATTTGAAAAAAACAAAATTTCGCTAATGGAAAAAAATAAGTAATTAAAATAAAAGCTGAAAAATTATGGTTAATAAAAATAGAGATGTAAACGAAAGAGTATCGTGTTTTTACTGTTGAGCAATATTTGTAGCCAAGGGCCGTTTCCCGTACGTCACATTTTTCATTTTGGTGATCAGAATTGCTCGCACAGATCAAGCAATTTAACGCTATTGCACTTTTCCCTCTTTTATTTAAATATATTTATTTAATTATTTTTTAAGTAATGAATCCTAAATCTTTATAAATCAAATTTGCTAAATAAAACAAATAGCGCAGCATATATATATATATATATATTTATGTATATATCTATCTATCTATCTATCTATCTATCTATCTATATATATATATATATATATATATATATATATATATATATATATATATATATATATATATATATATATATATATATATATATATATATATATATATATATATATATATATATATTAATTTATTGAAAACAATTAAATTTAAATATGTAAATTATAAAATTATACACATTTATCTATTTAAACTCTAAATTTCATTGTTTAAGTACATTCATTACTTTACTTTAGATATAGTTTCCATACTTCAGTTTTTTAGACGCATAGTTCTTAAGAATATGAAAAATTGATAATGAAGAAAAGGTACAGAGGGGAAATAAACGCTAAATTAATTCATATTTCTAGTTAGAATTAAGTTCAATAAACCTTTTTTACCTTTGACTAAGAGAACTAATACCAGTTTTTCTAGTGAATAAAACAGGTTTCTAAATTTTCAAACTTTTTGTGTCCCATAAGTACAGAAAAAAATCTAGTTCAATTAAGAGACCCCTAATTATGATTCCAAAATATTTTATGTACCATAGTGTTTATTTCCTATTTTGTCAGCTAATAAGATTTAACAAGAGGATAAATTATCATTTGCTTATTTTGCAATATATATGCATAGATATAAGAGCTGCGCTTACTCAATTACTTAGTCCTTCTCAAGTAACTTTAAAAGTAAAAGCCAAGTTTTATGACCTGCATATATACTGTTTCCCAAATGGAAATAATTGCAGTTTCCCTTATTTAAAATGGATATTCGGCATCATTAATCAATTCTACCAGATGTTAAAACGTGTATTGCGAAGTCTTTGTAGCGCATTGCGATTCACAAATTCCAAATGCGACGTTCCCACAAAACAGCGTTTAATAAAACTATCTACAGTGCGTTTATTCTATGTCTATTTAGAACAGCGAAATAAATAATTTTAACTGCGTAAATGAATCATGCTTGTTTCAAATTTCTGCAAAAAACCAAATTATACAGATTAATACGGACGTAACGAAGGAGATTTTGTTATTATTCATGCTAATTATTCATTATTCAAAATAATAATAATAATTAATAACAGAGTATATATATATATATATATATATATATATATATATATATATATATATATATATATATATATATATATATATATATATATATATATATATATATATATATATATATATATATATATATATATATATGTATATGTAAGCTAAATATGGAAAATAATAAAAAATAATGAAAACAGACGAAAATTATTAAAAATAATTTTTCAAAAGCATTTAAAAAATATAATATTTGATATCTAAAAAAAAAGAAAAAAGAAGAAATTCAAAATCCGGGAAACAAAGCAAAGAAAAAAAAATAATCTCTTCATCAGCCTACACGATTATATCCGCAAAAAGGAGTGCTGTATAATCGTGCGGGCTGATGAAGAGATTATATCTCTTCTTTGTTCTGTTTTCCGGATTTTTAATTTCTTCTTTTTTTTTTTAGATATCAAAAATAATATTTTTTTTAAATACTTTTGAAAAATTATTTTTAATAATTTTCTTCTCTTGTCATTATTTTTTATTATTTTCCATATTTTCTCAATATTTTAGCTTATTTTATGAGTTCTATATACTTGCAGCTTATACGCAGTTAATAGAACTTATTAATTTTCTTAATTTTTCTCTTTGTTTTTATTGTGCCATATATATATATATATATATATATACTAGAGGGCTCCGCCCCCTGCTCACTACCGCTCACCAATCCCCGATAATTGCATTTTCGTTCGCTTCCCGAACAAACTTAAAGTCGTTTTCCTGGAGATTAGCTGGCAATTTTTCTGCACCAACATCAGATAGAGAGAATATGATAGGATTGTAAAATGTCAGAAGAACTTATTATCAACATTATAAACTTATATAAAACAATTTCAATACACGCAATATTATAAACTTATATAAAGCGAGGAAGCAATATTATTTAACACATTATTATAGGGCATTAGCCGGAGATTAATCTCCGTATCCGAAGCAAGCGTGGTAGAGCCTAACTCAAATCATTGTTGATCTTATAGGATGCCGGACGCTCTCTATATGGTGCTTTATCTCTCCCCCCCTCCCCCAGTAAATTATTTAAATTTTATTAAAAATTATTTAAATTTTGTTAAGTATTTAAATTTTAAACTAAGAACAATTAAAACCTGATGAAAAAAACTTTACAAAAATTACAAACAAATTAAAACATGTAATATTAATAAGTTGATTCTAAGTATTATTTTAGAAGCAAATACCATTGCAAGTAATTGCTCAATTAACTTCAATACTGTCAACTGACAAAATATTTTAGTTTCAATCAGAAGTATTCGTAAGTAAACCAAGGTATTCGTTTTCATTGAAACGTCTTGACTTTTCAACGTTTCTTCGCCGCGCATTCCGCCATCGCGTATTGATAGCACTGCGATTATTTTCCAGTTAATTTTGTGTAGCTAAATCATGCTCAACTCTATCCCGTTGTTGATATCTCATAAGATATTCACGGCGATCCATTTTTTATAAAAGATATAAGTATTTTAAAGTAAACTTAGTTCAATATATTTTGATAATTTGGAATGCAAATAGTTTTTTGAGAGAGTGTTGATTCGTGCTTCCAATAGCTCTACCCGATTTATCAAAGCTATTAAAATATATTGGAATTCTAAAATAAATAACTGCGTTCTATCAAAACAAACATTTTATTATAAAACTATGGAACAACTCTCTTTTTACATTGTCACTCAAAATTATTAATAAACAGTGGATAAAATTGCGTTAATGATACTTTTATCTAATGACATCATAAACTGTCGTTTGTTCACAATAATCATATATAATTGTTTGCATAAATAATCGTTCGGTCTTTTTATAACTTTACGTAACAAGTGTGAGATTTTTTTTTTTTTTTTTTTTTTGGAATGGCGATGTTATAATTTTGTTGTTGAGTTAATAAATCTTCCTTTTCTTAAACGTAATAGAGTTTTCTTAATTATTTGATTCGAAGCCTTCTGAGTTTTATTTGAGGTCAGCTTGTATTTTGAATTTTTTGACAGCATTATTAAAAATTATTTCCTTTTCACATACATGAGTTCTCAATTTTGATTCTCTGTTTTTTGCGTTACTAACCAGAAGTCTTCTATGATTGGCTATTTGGCTATGTGTTATCATTCCACTCTCTTCTTATAAAGATACAGATTATATATATATATATATATATATATATATATATATATATATATATATATATATATATATATATATATATATATATATATATATATATATATATATATATATATATATGCTACCCTATAATAACGGAAGAGACACTTTCAGCATTTGATAATCTTTTTAAATTTTTCGAAAAAGAGAATTATTTCATAGCTTTAGAAACACGATTTTCCATGTTTGTGCAATTAAGTTTAAAGCATTCAAAGGTTTGAAGGACCGACAATAAATTAAGATATAAAACGTGTATTTTTAAACACTCTATGCTAGAAAATCAAACAAAAAGTTTGTAACTGGTATGGATTACTTGGATTATTGTGGATATGGATATTTTTCTAAATAACTAATTTTTTTCTCTTATATCTCTTTGCTATGACTTTTAAAGTATTCAATAAAATTAAACAAAAATTTTAGAGCAATTTAAATCTAATTGAATATTTATTGATTTAAAATTTAACAAAAATTGATAAAAACTGCGCAAGATATGTGTATCTAAATTAGTTCTTTTATACTGCGCATGCGTAGAAAATGTTTGAAAATATTTGTTCATAATTTTGTGGTGAATATCATATTAGGCAATTAAGGAAGAAAGTCTAATTTGAATATCTTAAAAATTTAAGAAAGTTTCAGACAATTTTCTAATCTGTTTCTGCATTTTTTAAAAGAAAACTCGAAATGTTTAAGACAATTTTCATTAGATTATAATAGGGTAGTGTAAATACAAAAACTACTTAAACAATTTAAAAACGAAAGCAATGAAATCATGCTTTCTTCATTATTGTAAAATACGATTCACTATAAAATTATGAAAAAAAGTTTTTTTAACCTTTTTTTCGCGCATGCGCAATATAAAAGAAGTATTTTAAATACTTATATCCTGTGCAGTTTCCAACAATTCGTTTTCAAATTTTAAAACATTAATTTTGCAATTAAGTTTAAATTGCTCCAAAAATTTTGCTTAATTTCGTTGAAGATTCTTAAAGTTATACCGGAAAAAATAAAAAATAAAAATTGTTTTTAATTTTACTTTTTTTATTTTATAAAAATGTCCATATCTTCATAAATATTTAAGGTAGGCTTATGAAATTCAAGATTTTGGATTGATTGGTGTTTGCAATAATTGCAAATAAAAATCAAACTGAACGATACAAGTAGCAAGCTTATTTCTTAATTTTCTGCTATAGGTTGCTTATAAATACTAGTTTTCTATAGTAACTTATTGACGGTATCTCAAACATCTGAAAGTTTTAACTCTTATTGCTAAGAGTGAAAAATTATTTATCTTTAAATTTTCAAAATGTTCCCTGTAGTATTTCCTTAGAAGTTTAAAAAAAATGTCAAAAACTGAAAATGTCTCTTCCATTATTGTAGAGTAGTGAATATATATAATATATGTAAAAAAAAAAAATTCTAGCCATGCCATGAATTTAGATCTGTTTAAATTTATTTATTATTTATTTTTATACTAACCTGAGAAGAAAAATTTAAAAAAAATATTTTTTTATTTTTAGAATTTTTATTTTGGAAATTTTTATTAATTAAGAAAATTTTCACAGCGAAAACAATTCTAGTAAAATTACCGTAATGTATATGGTAATAACATTTCTGGTACAGAAGTCTAATTCTGTTTAACAAAACTGAAATATATAGTATTTAAGTCATTTATTTGGTAAAATTTCCATTCATATGGTAACGGTATTCTGAATATTCTGGCTTTCAAAATTATAGTTCTTATTACCACGTGTTTAGTAAAAAATACTGAATTTAAAAATAAATTCAACAGATTAAATCATTTTCATGCCATGCATCATGAAAATTACCAAATTTTATCAAATTTACTAAATTTTATCACATATTATAAAATCCTATTTTTATTATTAATTTTACTAAAATCATTACCAAATCACTTTGTTAGCTTCCATAGAGCCATGGTAAATTTACTAGTTTCGCGGGTTGAAAAGTACGGAATCAACAAATAAGGGAAATGTTGATTTTTGTTATCTGTAATAGACTGAGAGTGGCAGTCTTAAAATGTCAGTCAAATATTTTGTATATTTTGTAACAAACACTTATTTTCTGGTTGGACGATGGTGCGTTAAGGGTTAAAACAGAAAAATTCATGTAAAATTTTATTAATAAGTTAGGGATTAAGTGTATAAAATAAGATATCAACTATAATTTAAAAAAAAAAATGGTTATAATTTTCATTCAGTAACTTAGCATATGGTAGTAAATTATTTTTGATGCACTATAATTTTAGATAGAATATAATTTAGAGATATTTACTGTTCAATAGAGATATTGATATTTTATGAGGAAGATGATAGCAGTTAATAACCTTTCACCCGACAGACGCTCTTTTCATCTTTAGATATGTTCCTTCAAAATGCATTTTACTTTTTTAAATCCATGCATATGGTTTTATTTACAAGGTTCAGCTTTTTTTAAATATCTCTTTATAAAAGCATGAAGCTCTTAGGTCCTTGGACAATCCTTTTTTAATTTCCATATCGAACTCTCTTTATTAAATTTATTTTTCGGTAAAATGATTTGAATGATTTTCATTGTAGTGGAACTTAAGGTTATTGAAGATTTTAAAATAAAAAATAAAAAATAAGAAAAACGTGTAGCTTATGATGCTGATTTATATATCTTCACTATTTTATTAACAACAAAAGATAATGTAGAAGTGTTATCTCCGAAAATAACCCCTTATCGGGGATATTTTACCGCAAAAATGACACGCTTGCCATTTCTTGAGAGGTCTTAAGTAAGCTAAAAACAACCTCTTTAACTATTTTAGAACTCAACAATCATTATGGAACTTAACAAGCACAAGATGTTACTAAGCTAAATGCTTATTACTATAAATATGAACAACGATTTAAAAAATAATTTTTTTTAAAAATCAACCACAGAAGATAGAAAGTTTGCTGCATTTTTCATACGAAATTGGAATTTTTAAAGTTAGTTACGAACCACCAAGTTTTAAAATAAGTTACAAAGTTCATCAACAGATGGATCTGCTGACTAGAAAAACTATAAAAACTTTCGGCTGCATGTCTGACCATATCAACTCTATATATTTGCAAATCTTTGCTAAATTTGTTCTCAGATTGGTAATCGTTGTTGCTGCAAATTATATTTATTTTAAAAACATTGTCTTATAATTTTTTTGATCAACTGCTGAAGAAAACTTTGTACTTGTTTAAAGGATTTAACTGAATTCCCTGAAGCAAAATATAGCAAATAGTAGATCTTTATATCTACATACTTTTTAGGTCATTTTTTTTTAAATTCACGATCACTTTTTATCTCTATTTCACTCGTATCACTGTGTAACTTTTTATCTTTATTTAATTTGTATCTCTAAGGATACTTGGAAGTATGTTTGGAACAACGGATTTTATTTCTGTATGTAAAATATAGCTCAAAATATTTTTTTCGGAATACAATGTCTCCATTTTCATTTTTTAACAAGAGAATATAAGAAGCAACAAAATACTACAAAGTATTCAAATTAATGCAGTAAAGAAAAAAAATCGTGTAATTCTATCTCTAAAAACACACACACACAGAGAAAATCAGTATTACTTTTCATTTCTAGAAAATTCATGTAAAGAATAAAAAGTTTCGAGAACAGATTTTCTTCCGTTCAATGAATGCAGCAAGATCTAGTGAGGAAAACTAAAGATTTATTAAAGGTTCAAAATCTTTCGCGTCATCAATCGTAGGTTTACTTAACAGAATTAAATGGAGGATTATTTCAAATAAAAATGAAGCAGCTGAGTTTGAAACAGTTTTTCGATTTATCATGGATTTTCTAAATTAAAACCGTACATATGGTTCTTTACCTTTTCTTCCATGTTCGTAAATGTGTATAAAATGAAGTGCGGATCAAATAGTTTTTTAACTGACTGTTATAAATAGAGAATAAAACTTTAATCTTTCTCCGGTTATTTGATTATTGTTTTAGCTTTAAACTTCCATTTTCGAATAGGTATATGATATAAAAAATAAATATTTGTACAGCAAATTTGTATTTTGAAAAAGAATTATTTTCAATTGTTTTTTCTTTTAAACAAGTTATAATGTCACAGTTGTAAAATCTGATAAACCTAATTACAGTTAACCAAGGCTTAAAGAGCTATAAATAAAAATTAAATAGTTACATTTTAAATACATTAAACAATTTCCCTTTTTTGATAATTTAAAGGGCCTCAGAAGTTTTATAAGCCCTCTCAGAAAAAAGTATGGTCAAAACGATCAGAATATGCTAAAATTTACCGTGCTTCTGGCTCTATGGGAACTTCAAAAAGCTCAAACCGAATAGCTTTGGTATAGATTTTGGTAAGATTAACAATAAAATATGGATTTATCATTTGTGCTATAATTTGGTAAATGCGGTAAAATTTGGTAATTTTTTTAATGATACCACAGAACATGGTAGAAAAACAATGTATTTGGTCAAATATGCTTTTTAGTTTTGTATATTTTACTAAATGTGGAGTATTAAGAACTATAATTTTGAAAACCGGAATTTTGCGTAAATCGCCATCAAATGAACGTAACAATTACCTAATGAATGGCATAAATGCCATAAATTTTGGTATTAGTAGCCAGAATTATGTTTTTAATACCAGAAATTTCATTACCGTAAACTATTGCAATTTTGCAATATTGCACTAGTTTCAATGGCAGGCATAATGACAAAGCATTTCAAACTGCTTCACTTTACTACAATTAGAGTAGAGCACTCAGATTCCACCGATCACAGTGCTGACGAAAAATATCTCAATATTTTGAGTTGCATTGCCATCGGACTAACTGTGAAAGGCTTCCGCCATTTTCCTCTTCGTTTACCTCAAAAAAAGTCATTTAAGAAAGCGATATTCGATTATTACTTCACTTAGAAATTGTCTGGTCTTTTGGAGTAAGTTCAAGATTACAAAACTACGGAGATGAACATCGATATCACCACGAATGTAATATTGATTGCCTGAATAAACATCTGAGCAAAATCAAGCAAAAACCTGTAATTAAAGCAAAGTTTAAGTTGGTATTTTCTACAATAATTTTAAGTTTAGAAAATTATCACACAATAATCTTTCTGCAAAGAATTTAATCTACTGGAGTTTCGTGGAAAATTCCTGAAAATTAAGCAAAGTATATGTTTGTAAAAATGCAGAAAATAATTTACTGAACACTCAATAATTTAAAAAAATAAATTATTTCCATGCAAATTTCTATGTAAATTATTTCCAGTCTTAAAAACATTAATGCTCTTTCTAGGTCTGAAACCGTCGGGGTCATTACGTTCGTGAGTAATCTGAATCTCTAAGACATGATCAGAGAAATTGAAATCATGTCCGATCCACAGCACAGGAAATCGAACCCAGGACGTAGCAGAGATAGGTAAAGAATCTACAAACTACATCGACTGAGAAACTTGTTACTTATGAAATACTTAAAAAAATACTGAAAACAAATACTTAAAAAAAAAACTTCGAAGAAAGTATCTTTAAATAAATGACTATACAGTAAGAAATTCCGGGTCAAATTAGAGTAAAAGTATAGACACACTGGTTGCATCCTCCATAAAAATATTTTTACCGTGAAATTTCATACCGTATATTTTACAGCAATAGTTACCTAACTGCAGTGGTTCAATAATTTACAATAACTATTACTCTAAAAATTACGGTATATCAGATTTTTGTTCCATAATATTTTACGGCAGAAAGTACCGGAATATACTATGTGTCGTATTTCCCATAATTCCGCAAAATAGAAACTCACTTTTCACCGATACGAAAAATTCGGTAACGTTTGAACAATAACTTAACGTAATTTTGCAGAGATTCAAGGTTTCAAATTGTATTTTTATAGAACTTGTTTACGGCGTATTTTCATCACTGTTTTAAAACAAACGTACAAGTTCTTTCCCTTTCAAAAATATACAGAAAGTATTCAATTTTAAATTAAGTCTTAAATTATATAAATGAGTATTTTAACTATTAGTTACTCATCCTTTTATAACATTATTTATATATCATTAAAAAATAGAAAATGTTGATTTTTTCTATTCTAAGACTCTGGTATAATATTCAAATATTCTTTTGAAATCAGTGTCTTCTTAAAGAGCCAATGTAATTAAAAAATAAAATAAAAAATATATATTTTCTTTCATTTCTACTTTTAAGTAGAGAAAGTATTTAATATTTCTAATTACTCTAAAGCAAAAAAATTAAATGACGTTTTCAAAATTTAATTTGAAAGGAAATCCTTTACAATTTAAGTAGAAAAACCGATTTCGGCATAATTAAAAATGAGACGCAAATAAATATTTGTAAATATCTTTATAGCTATTTATCCTCACGATGTTATTTTTTGACAATAATTATAGTTGTGATTGGGTTCTCTATTTATTTGGTGCTATCTTATTCAAATTATTTTTCAAATTGCTTTAAAATAGAATAAATTGCTTTAAAATAGAATAAATCACTGGAAATAATAAATTTAATTGCAATGTTTTTTAAGCGATATTTCATAAATTTAATATAATTAAGCCAGTAAGTTGTCTGTAATCGAAATTTTAAATATGCTTATAATTTTGAAGGAAACCTATGAATATCTTTTTTTTTTAAATAGTGATTCTCCCAACGAAAGATGTTTAATTTTTGTTTCAAAAATGTTTTTTTAACTTCACGAAATATACCGTAAATTTCAAGAATATTTATGTGATATTAAATAAAATGTTTCAGTCATACAGGGCAAGTTGTTAGGATATTTTCATTGAGTTATTTATATTTAATACCAACTGTAATTTCTTTGAAATTTTTTAAAAATGACACATGCTGGCCCATGTGATACATGTCAATTTTAAAAAAAATATGCAAATGTATGTACATGTATGAAAATGTATGTATGTAAATGTATGTATACATGCATGCAAAAATGACTGATGTCAATTTTACAGGAACTGTTTCCTCGGTGCAACTTGTTGAATTTTCATTCTACAGTGATGGTAAATTAAACGGCAGCAGTCAGCCCATCCAATTAACCGTGGCGTTTTCGGTAAAGAAAATTTTTTAACAGCTAGTACGGTCCAAAACCCATGATTAAAAAACTATACGGCTTTTTAAACATTTAGTACTGGAATTTTTTCAAAACCGTATAAAATAAATTTAATGGGGCATTGGAGATAGTTTAGCAGCTTTACGGGGCTGTCATCTATACGTGCACATCGTGTTCTAATAGCACATCGTCACTAACGGGAAGTGCAGGGCACAGAAAAATCTCATTGTGTTGAAGCGAATAGAGGAAATATAGTGGTGTCAACACCCCCGTTCTGTCCGCCAAGAGATTAACAGATTAGCCATTTCGGCTATATTACTTACCCACTCGCATGGAACTAAGTGGTTTCGTTAGGTTGCTCTAATTGGTGCGGTAAAATTCTGGTTGTTTAACTTTATTAAGGGAAAGCAGTTCAAAAACAGTTTTTCGCTCAGTTAACAGCTTGAATACCATCTTATTTATGATTATTTGACTGTTTTGTTTGAGTTCGGTAAAATAAAAATATGAGTAAATCGTTATTTAATCTCCCCCCCCCCCGAGAAGCTTCGAATAGTGTAGTCACCAGCAGTGTCGATACCAACTTGCTCCGTAATTTAGAGGTAAAAAAATTTGTTTTGATAAATGATTACTAGTTGAGTAAACATGACTTTAAGTTCTTTTACCGAGCAATATTTATAAAAATTCAATATTTAAAATATTTAATATAAGACGCCACATTGAGGCAACTAACCCGTGGTGATTCTCTTGACCACGAATGTTTTTACAGAATGTGAAAAAAATTGGCATATGCAGTCAATGTAGGAAATTTTTTAAGTGGTAGCAGCATTTAGATTTTCAGGTATAAATCCTAGCTTGTTAAGTTTCAAAACTGTATTTTTCACTAACCACAAAACATCATTATATATTTATAAGATCTATTAAGCCTATTACCATTATTTTATTAATCATTTTGATTTTAAATATTGACGCAGTAGCTAAAACTGTAGAAAATTCTTCTTACATTAATTGTTATTTTATTATAGCTGAGTAAAATCTATCTATCTATCTATCTATCTATCTATCTATCTATCTATCTATCTATCTATCTATATATATATATATATATATATATATATATATATATATATATATATATATATATATATATATATATATATATATATATATATATATATATATATATATATATATATATATATATATATATATATATATATAATTTATTTTTATTTACGAACATGCAAATTGGTGGAATATAAAAAATTGTTGCCCGAATCACCAAATTGAAAAGAAAAGATATTAAAAAAATGGGCTCAAAGTCTATGTATATCAATATCTTGTTGAATAACAAGTCGTTACATTTTTGTGCACTTTAGAAAGTTTGTACACATTCATCAGTTTAGAGTCTCTGATAAAAAATATTTTTTTATTTCTCTTCTAAGAGTATAGATTTCTCCTTGAGGGAAAATAAATCTAAAAATAATTTCACGAAATTTGAAGCATATATTATAAGCAAGACACTCCAAGCATTTGAAATAATGAGAAAAAAAAATAAAGCGAATATTTTGTAATTTTTTTATTGTGACGCAACTATACTTAAAATATTAACATTGAATTTATTTACTTTTAAATTTAACTTTCTTTTTCAAATCGTATTTTCAAAGCTGAAATGCATTGTGATGCTATATCTCCACAAAAACTACGAATTCGATACAGCTAAGTGAAATGAAGTAAATGCGAAACCAGTAGGCAGCTAGAGAATATCACAGCAGAACTATGCATGTGGGCGATAGGCACGTGTAAAGAGTTTCATGTTTTTATTTATTTTTAAGAAATTTTTTTATTGAACTTGTGCCCTGGAAATAAAGGCCATACACTTAAACGAAATTTTTTTATTAAAGAAAAAAAAACTGTTCGATTGCGTCACATTGGAATTTTGTAAATGGAAATTTATCGTTGTGAAATATAGTTGCAATCATAACAAAAGTTTAGAAAAAAGTAACAAGCATTTTTATACAAATATAACTGTTTTGCATCTTTGGTTATAATATTTTGGTTCAACGATACGTGTTTAAGAACTACCTAAAAAATGAATTAAATGAATTAAAATACAGCAGATCTGCAGTGTTGAATTTAGTATCTTCAAATTTAAAAAAGATTAAAATGTAATTATTTTGATGCAACGTTAAGTGCTTGAAGCATTATTAGAAAAAGATTAACAGATGAAAATACACAGAATACAGCTGCAATAGCAACTTAAAAATACGAAGTTCTTAAAAATGTTAAAACTTTTCGAAAAAATTATTACAGATTTCAAACAGGATTTAGAGAAAAATATTAACAATAATTTTCGAAATTGCAAATTTTAAGCCGGCTTTGTTTCATTTGACATTGCTCAACTATTTTTAAATATTACGCTACATTTATTGGAGAAAATTAATGTAATTATAAAAATTTTTCAGAATAACATTTTTATACTCTAACGCGTTTGACTACCAATTTTATTCTTTTTTTATCCAATATTTTCCTGTAAACTACCAAATTTCTCTGACATTATGTTTCGATCAACCTGCATGTAATTAATAGGTAATTAAATGTGAAACATAAGTTTTAACATTGCCAAGCATAATCTCATAATTTATAACATAGAGATAACCAAATTCTATTAATCCAGTCTCATATTTAGCATTCGGTAGGTAAGTATAAAGTTTGAAGTATATATATATATATATATATATATATATATATATATATATATATATATATATATATATATATATATATATATATATATATATATATATATATATATATATATATATATATATATATATATATATATGTATATATATATATATATATAGCAAAATAAATAAATACAAAAAAACACGAAGAAAATTAAGAAAAACAATAAGTTTCATTTATTGCGCGTAAGCTGCAAGTGAACAGATGTCATTAGATAAGTTCAAAATGAAGATAAAACAAAGGAAAATTACTGACATATGAAAAAAAAAAGGAGGGGGGGGAAGAAAAATAATTATAAAAAAAGTAGCAAACAACTGAGAAAAAAAGGAGAAAAAAAGGATAAATTTTTTTTTAAAAAATCCAGAAAATAAAAGATATAATCCTTTCATCAGCCCACACGATTATATCCGCAAAAAAGAGTGCTTTCTGATATTGTATCAATATTGCGAAAACAAAATTTATCAATACAATAGTGTGAGGAGCACTCAAAAAATAATTTTACAAAAATTACAACAAAATATTTACTTTCATCATTTCATGTTCAACCTACTTAAAATTATAACTAAATTGGTGTCTTTACAATAGGTTTTATTCTTGAAGAGCGTACAATATATCACTTATAGATAACACGATCATCGAAATCTAATCTCATTTATAACATTATGGCTTGAAATGTATTGATGAAGAAGAAAAACATACGAGTTTTTAACTCAGTAACGTAAAAAAAAGAATTAATATTTTTATTATTTTATGATCAACCTGCTTGAATTTTTAATGATGTTTGAATCCTTACAATAAGTTTTAACCTTGATAAACATATAATTTACCACTTATAGAAAACACAATCATCGAAATCTAATACTATTTTCAACAATATGGGTTGAATTGTAGAGATGAAGAAGAAAAACATAAGAGTTTTTAACTCAACAATGTTAACAAAAGCAAGAAAAAAAACCCTAGAAAACCACTTGATCATCTGAAACGGTTTGAGAAAATGGCTGCCGTCAGTTCGCGACTGACCGATTCTAATCCCGTTTCATTTTCCGCTAGAGTGAGAATGATTCCACGTCTCTTCTCTGTTTTTATTGGCTGCTCTTCGAAACACTTCAGACAAAAATAAAAATCCAACCACAATTCAATGGAAAGACAGAAAGAGTGTTATCTCATTTTAAAATAAATGATAGAAATTTCTGAGAACATTATTTTTTCATGTTACCAAATCATTGTCTCTAGATTTCATGTCATTCAATTGCAGTTTATTTCGAAATAAATTATAGTGATTCAGCAAGTAGAACTGTTACTTTATACTACATAATTTAATATATTACTGTTAAAGTATTTAAGGTATGGTCAAATATATAGATATATTGAAATTGGTTGTTTCTTTATTGTTTTAAATGCATGATATTTTTAGTTTTTTTAGTTAGTATTTTAGATTAGTATCTTAAAATATATTGTGCCACAATAACCTTCCGTATTGTTTTTTTTTACTCTTCGTTAAATATGAAATCAAAAATTATACACATTGCATGTCTTAAATTAATTAATAAATCATGAAAAATAAAAAATAGAAAAACGAAGAAACCCCTGTTACTTTATATTACTAATTTGATATACATAAATTATTGGGATCAAATTTGTACATCAAGTATTTAAGACACGTTGAAACAAATATAAATGAGAATTTTGCTGTTTTCTATTGTTTTTTTTTCTGACGAGATTTTTGTGAAGGAAAGAAAATGTTCTATTTAAATTAATCTATTTAACTATTATTATCAATAAGCGTATTGTTGAGCAAACTTTTTGTACTATAACATTCGTTTAAAAAAAAAGAGGCAAAGATAAATTAAATTTGATATAAACCTGATTTTTTTATGATTAGGGGTAATTTTTTTTCATGAGTGTAATCGATAAAGTACAAACTAAGTTACCCTACTAAGTTACCAAACCAAGTTACTAAGTTACCCATAAGGTACTAAAGAAGTGACAATTTGAGTGTGAGACTGAGTGAGTGAAAAAGACAATTTAAATTCTTAAAACTTCGCGTTTTAAATACCCGTTTTCGAAGAGTGACCAATAGAATGAGAAGGTCGTCAGTAAGTAGTGTTTTCAATCGTTCTATCGCGATATTGCTGCAATCACTAAATTAAGAAAAGCTAGAATACTTTATTATATTTGCTCCTTACAGAAACAAATTGGATCATTATTGAAGATTAAAGAGGAAGAACGGTTTATGTCCATGAAAGTTGATTCTGAGAAAAAACGAATTTTCGCGTGGACACAAAGCATTTTTCCACAGTACGGCCCATTTTCACTGACAAGGGAAACTAGAGAAGTGTGACTCACCAATTTTGAAATAAACTAGTGGGATGTATGCTTTATGAGGAATAATTTTAGGGGGAAACATTCGTTTCGGCCCATAGAAGGTCCTGTGAGAGATAAAAAATAATTCTATATATTGAAAAATCGGTATTTCATTACTTCAATGCAGACTATTAGTTATTGTAATTGTCTCATACTCCAATTAATTTTGTGGTACTTTCACGTACTATATAATGCATATTTAATCTCAAAATTGATTTCGAAAATTTTATATATCTGTAGTTTTTCAGAAAAACGTGTTAGGTTAATTTAAAAAAAAATTGAAATCAAATTTTATTAATTTTTTTTTCTTCGAAAAAGTTTCCAAATTAATTGGAGTATGCAATTGCAAATCAGTTAATTAATAAAATAATAATTAACAATTAATTAATAATTAATTTTCTGATTTGTTTATTAATTAGAAAATTAATTAATTATCCAATTAATTACAAATTAATTGGATTATGAGTCAATTACAATAACTAATTGTCTACACTGAAGTAATAAAATACCGATTTTTCTATATATTGAATTATTTTTTATCTCTCACAGGACCTTCTATGGGCCGAAACGAATGTTGCCCCCTAAAATTATTCCTCATAAAGCATACATCCAACTAATTTATTTCAAAATTGGCGAGCCACACTTCCCTAGTTTCCCTTGTGAGTGTTATAACTATCGGGAGGAACTGATTTTTCAATTTTTAATTTGTTGAAACTTTATAATCCTCAAAATGTAATAGACAGTGGTACAATTTTCATTTTCGTGAAAAAGCGATATAAACAGTTCTTCGCTCTAGGTTTTTATTTTTTTCCATCAATTCACTGAGTTGTTTTTGGTAAAGTAATAATGATTTTTTGCATCAGAATTAAAGCACTGAGAAGAAAAAAATGTTTGGTCAAAAATACCAGAATATGGTAAAATACCGTGTTTTTGACTCCATGGGAATACCAAAAAGTTTGGGTTATTGAAGCGCTTTGGTTATGATTTTGGTAAATTTAGCAACAAAATCTGGTTTTATAATTGGCATCAGTGGTAAACTTTGGCATGCCAACATGCTTTGTAATTTGAACATTCGTTTAAATGCTACCAAATCTTTTTTATCTCCAGTCATAAATGGATCAATATCAAGAGTTCCGTTGCCAGAGGAATAACTGTAGTAAAATTGCGAAGGGTTTCTATCCATGTATCGCATTTGAGCTTTAGTTACACCTAAAATGTTTTTCATTAAATCAATTTGATTTTGATATTAGAAAATAAATGTACAGTGCTAACAAAATGGAGCACCCTAAATAACTTTTGATTAAATTATCGGATTTTCACGTTCTAGGAATCTAGGATTATTTAATAATGATTGAAAAAATTTTGAATAGTAAGGTATACAATGTTTGCGTCATTTAAAATAATATAATTTTACATGGCAAAATACAAAATTTTAGCAAAATCGGTTGAATAATTTTTGAGAAATCAAATTTTAAATATCTGAGATTTTTGAAGTTTAATTCCTCAGAATGTATTCAATTGGTTTTTTTCTCAAATTTTGTATTTTGCCTTGTTAAATTATATTTTTTAATACGATGTGAAAAATTGCATACTTTGCAATTCAAAAATTCCTCGACCATAATTAAGTTAAGTAGTAAAAAGTAATAAATGTTTGCTAAAAATTATTTTTTGCACGGAATTACTTTTGGATAAACGAATTTTACAATTGCCTGCAAAATTTTTTTAATTTGTTTAAAAACTTCTTGAGATATTGCGAAATACACAAAGTGCAAAATTAACATAAGATGTTCAAATTTTGAAACTCTCTCCAGACCGAACTTTGGAGATCATATTTCTCATATTGCGGCTAACTCTTATATTTTGGGGGTCAGAAATCCGAATCCGTCGAAAAAGGTAGGTTTGTTCAAAAAAAGTACTTTTTTGTGTCTGATTTCGCAACTTAAAATATCATCTGAACTTATTAATTAGCATATTTGAAGTCACCCCCTCAAATCATTAAGATTGAATCCTAGAACGTGAAGATCCGATCATTAGCTCAAAAGTTATTCGGGGTGGTCCCTTTTTCGCGCACTGAACAGTTGCATAACTGTTGAATTTTAAAACATACTTCCATAGCATACATTGGCATCTTTTTGTTTCATAAATGAAATTCTTCTGTCAGGTATTACCTTATTACTTTATATTTTGTTTCAGTTATTAAAACACTTATAATTATTGCTGGTATTAGAAGAGCAATAATAATCTTTACGGTAATTAAAAAATTATGTATATCTTAACATTTATTTAAAATATGAGATAATTTATGCTTATTATTGTTTCAGTTTTACAAGACTGATATCAGTCTTAGGCGTACATAAAATCGTAGTCTAAAATTCATGAATATTGTGCATCTTTTAGGCATTTCAAATTAGTTTAATGTTCCTTACAAAATATCATAGCTATTTTGTTTCAAGAAATATATATATATTAGAATTTATGACTGTTAGTTATATTTAAATGAAGAAAAGTAACGTAAAAAACGAAATTCTATTCATGGAATGAGTCTACTTATAATTCGTCTTAAGTACTTGCAACTTTGTTACAAACACGTAATCGATTTACCATGATTGTTCTAATTTCGCTAGCTGACTCATCAACTGTAACAATCTTTTGCAATTCTTCTTGTTTTCTATGCAATCGTATAGCGAGCTTTAATTAGATTCAAATACAATATTTCAAACGAATTGCACTGTTTTTCTTGCCAAAAGTGCCTATTATTTATACAAATAGAATGATTTATTATATGAATGTTATGGTTCGGTGATAATCTATTACCGTTTTGTTCAAACATATATTTTGATCAAAAACAAATCTACAATTATGTACAACAAATGAATCGTTTATTGTAACTGAAGGGCGTATTTACTGAGCAGATTTATTTAATTTCTTTAGGCTTTTATTTTAGTTTTTAAATAAAAACAAGGAATTACTTTTTATTTGAATAGGAAAACAAATATTCTAAAGTGCACAATGACAATTATTATTGATATTAATAAATTTATTTACTTCGCTAATATATTTTCTTTATGAAATATTTATTTTTTACTATCTAAATTAGGAAAATATAAGAGATTGAAATATTATGTAATTTTCTTCAATATTCTTAATTTAAAAAGTTAAAAGCACAAAAAAAACATGGAAAAAGATATAATTTTAAAGAGAAGAAGATGAAATTATTAAATAAAAGGTTTTAAAAAGCGTTTTAAAAAAATTTAAAAAAGTATTTTTCAAACTATTTAAAACATTTTTTTCAATGAAAAAGCTTGAAAACAAAATAAGGAAAATATATAATTCCATCGTCAGCATGCACGATTATATCCACAAAATAGAGTGCATATTAATATCTTATTAATATAGCATAGCAAAATATACATATACAATAGTGTGAGCTGCCCAAAAAATTTTTGAAGCGAAAGTAAAACATATTAAGCAAAAAATACTAAATAAAATCATATCAAGCAAAAAAAATTTTTTTAAAACAATGAAGAAAATACAGAATAAACACAAAATGCAACGCATAAGGTGATTAGCGATATTAAATGTCTTTCCCTTTACCGGCATTTTGTAGAAACTGATTTAAAATATTTTCGTAACTAGTTTGCCAGATTACAAAATATGAAAACAAAAGCATTTATAGAAGATTGGAAATGTATTTTATAGTAAGCTCTTACTGAAGTACAGAACCGTATTTTATTTGCCTGTCACCTTGAATCCTTGAATTGGACAAAACTAGATTTGCTCGAGGCAATTATATTATACTGGAAAATTCAAAGTTTATAATTAGTAAAAGGTCGAATTTTAGCATATATATATATATATATATATATATATATATATATATATATATATATATATATATATATATATATATATATATATATATATATATATATATATATATATATATATATATATATATATATATATATATATATATATATATATATATATATATATATATATATATATATATATATATATATATATATATATATTGTAAATTCGTAGTTTGGCCGGTGTTTATTGAAAAATATACGGGAACATGGAGAAATAAAACAATATTATTAAATTAAGTAAAGTAAGAGCCGGAGGCCCAAACCTGAGAACATTAAATGCTGGTGGATAGATAGAAAAGAGCCAATTGACCTTGGAAGGAGGGTTTTTATACCTTTCTGGACAATATTTTTAAGTATTAATAGGTCTTAGCAACGTGGTTCTGATCAATTTCCCAAACTACTAAAGACACATCATCATATTTTCTGAGATAATTAGATCAATATCAATACTTAGAAACAAGCTCTATTTATGGATTATGTTTAATATATAATTCCTTTAATATTATATATATATATATATATATATATATATATATATATATATATATATATATATATATATATATATATATATATATATATATATATATATATATATATATATATATATATATATACTACCATACTATAATATACGAGAGACATTCAGTTTCCGACATTTCAGTCAAATTTCGAAAGAAAAAAAGTATTTTTGAACACCCTATGCCGGACAATAAAACAATAAACTGACATGTATTGATTACTTTGGTTGTTATTAACAACAACTGTGAAAAAGTTCCTAAACCCAGCTTAAATATTTATTTTTAAATATTAATTATAATATATGAAAAAAATGTTTGCCTTATTTTTTTTACAACTTTTAAATTATTCAGTAAAATTAAAAAAAAAAGAAAAGCATTTTGGAGCAATTAAAATTAATTATGCTTGAAAGTTTGAAGAAAAAAAATGTTAAAAAAATGCTTCAACAATGGGTATTTAAAGTAGTTCTTTTATACTGCTCTTGCTTGTAAAAATGTAAAATTATTTTTTCGTGTAAATTATTAAAACATGCATGTTAGCATGCTACTAAAATTTAAAAATATTAATTTCGTAATTAATAAATAAAAATTATAATTTCGTAATTGCTCAAAAAATTATGTATAGTTTTACTGAATATTTTGTTAAGTTAATGACAAAAAATTTAGTTTTTTATAAAAATGTCCATGTGTTCATAAATATTTTGGTTAAGTTTACGAAACTTTATGTAGCCATAACAAATTAAAACCAAAGTAATAGATACAAATTACAATCTTATTGCTTGATTTTCCGGACCAAATGCTCTGTTCATAAATACTTGTTTTCTTTTGTAATTTATTGTCAGTCCATCAAACCTCTGAAAGTCCCTCAAATCTTATTGCAAAATATAAAAAAATTTCATGAGCTAAACACTTCTAAATTCACAAAAAAGTTCTCTAATTACTTCTTAGGAAATTCAAAAAATGTCAAAAATTGAAAGTTACTCTTCCATTTTTGTAGGGTAGTATATATACACGTATAGTTTCTCCAATTTTATATTTTCCATGAGTAGCGTTTACAGAAGACCAAAAAATGCATATCTTTGATCTCACTGGAATAAATGCAAACAACCAAAAGTAAATACAATTTGTCTCGTAGCTACAAATTCAAGTGAAGCACCGACTCTTTTCTTCGCGATTTGTAATTATTCCAGCATATGAAGAAAATATATCTAAATTCTAACTGAAAGACTACATCAGGTTCGAAAAAAGTTTCAGGGTGCTCTTGATAAAAATAAAAGGAATTATAGCTAATAAAAATTAAGCTTTAACTCATGTCTACAGGCTCCTCTACGTTTCGCCATTATACGTTTAGTTTTTATTATGTTTCACTCTTTCAATAGCTCAATGTGAAAGATAAAGTGGTAAATCATACTCCTACCACATCATTTGTCAAAATATTTGTACAAGGCATAGAAGCGAAAAGAAAATAAATTCATTATTTGTCATTTTTTTATTCATTGCTTATTCATTTTTTACATGCTTCCAAGTCCAAAGGAAATAAAAAATATGTTTCTAGGTATATTTTTTTTCTTCAAATTTCATATTTCCCAAAAATGACAAATAGCAAGGCCGAAAAAAAAGGCAACGCTATTCATAGAAATTTAATCGAAACTATATCCCTCACCTGAATTGAAATAAATTATCAAAAATGAAATTTCTTACAAACTTGCATCGTAACTAAAAATTTAAAAGAAGCAATTGTTTGCTTTCTTCTTTAAAATAAGAAATCATTCAAATCTCCGGGGTGAAGAAAATTTATCACAATTCTACCTGAACGACTAATTCAGGTTTGATGAGTGTTTCAGTTCGTACTTACTCTCGAAATTTCTATTACTTTCTTTCTGTTTCAAAATTCACAGCTAGCGGTTTTCAATCGAAATGGATCCTTTGAGTTTAAGAGGAAATTATATTGCTGATATAAGACTAAAGAAATGAGAAAATATTCATTTAATATTTTTCTTAAAAGAAATTTGTCTTTTTGAATAGTATTTCTTCACACAGATGTTCTTATTTATAGAAATATTTTTTTATTCATTTTGATTTAATCGAAATAAATGCTTAATTTTTTCAAACGATCAGTTGTTTTACTAGTTTGCATATATTTTAGAAATCTTTAAAATCATTTAGATATTTTAAGTATTATAGAGTCACAGATTTATTAAACTGGTTTTCTATTGAGAAAAGTTGTTTTCGTTAAATATAATTTACTTAAATATTTATCGGAAGTATAAAATCCAGTTTTAGGATTTCATGTTGACGTTTTGAATTAAATCTTTTTGATTGTTATTTTAAAACTGTTTTGCTATTTTATTTTTTCTAAATTTTATTTATTTATTAAGACTATATCTGCGTATGTTTAGATGACACTTTCTATTTGATTATAAAGTTAGCATATTATGGTCCTTGGATAAATAACCTTTGGGTAATAAACCTTTTGATCAATGATTATATAAAAAAAAATATTTTTGAAGTCAAAGGTATTAGTTGCATTTTTATGAATCGCTATTAAAATATCTTCATGTGTGGATGACAGTTTCTATTTGATTTACAGTTTACAAGTTACAATAGTCGGAGTGTTAGTTATAATACAACGGTTGTAAATACATTTTTAGAAGCAAAGATATTCGAATACTTTTTATAAATCGAAATTAACACATCTATATGTCAGGGGGAATATTTCTATTTGATTATAAAATTCACAAATTATGTTTGTCGGAGAGTTGTAACTCAATGGTTGCTCAGTGATTATATTAAATGCGTTTTTAGAAGCAAATATATAAGAAGCATTTTCATGAATCAGAATTAAAATATCTGAATATGTCTGAATGGCACTTTCTATTAGATTATATAGTTCACAAGTCATGGTTATTGGAGAGTTGTAATACAACGGTTGATACTTGACCATATAAAAAATTTTTTTGATAGCAAATATATTAAAAGAATTTTAATGAATCTGAATTATAAAAGGGTAAACACACATTTTTAATTAAGGTGGTCTCTTTGCTAATGTATTGAATTTTCTTTTGCTTTTAATCATCTAATATATTTATATAAATAGGTATGTAGTATATCATGAAATCGTTTAATTTAAAAACTGTACTCTATTGCATTAAGTGACCATGTAAAGAGGGATATTACAGTAACAGTATATTATTTTTTAATACAGTTTTAACTTATATCATTAAAAATTATATAGAACATTAAAACACAGTTTTATTATTTGTATACTGGTTAAAATTTAGTATTTAGTTAAAGTATTTAGTCTTTGAAATTTAGTATTTAGTTGATAGTATTTGGCCATTGAAATTTAGTATTTGGTTAATAGTATTTATAAATTGATATTTAATATTTAATTGATAGTATTTGGTGAAGCTTAGTATTTAATTGATAGCATTTAGTGATTGAAATTTAATATTATTGATTGAAATTTGGTATTTAGTTAATAGCATTTAGTGATTGAAATTTAATGACTATCTTCATTACTTTTGTGGTTTCGTTTTATGGACGGGCTGTTCTAGAAATAGGAAACAATATACAGGAGAGAGAAGGCTAGTGCGGACACTTCTGATAAATTTGAGACTATGCTGGACACGTCCTGGTGTTAGTACAGACAAGTTTTAAAATGATTTAATTTGTTGTTACTTATAAAAGAGTCAATAAAACAAAAATGAGAATCATTTTATTTTGTAATAAGTACTGTCTTTAGTAAATAACATTGAACAATTTTTGTTTTAAAATTAGGTTTAAAAAGTAATACCTATAATAAATACATATATACCAAATTCTTCTATTTTTTCAGGTGAGATTTCTTAAATATGTTAAGTGGTATAAAATGTCATGCCTTATTATTTGACATTTGGGAAAGGAGAATCGCAACGATTTTAACAGCTACTATTTACAAAAAATTTAAATAAATGTCATATTGTGTTGTGATGTTCATAAGTGATTACAAAACGAAGCAATCATTTCTTACCTCAGTTATTATTACACACAAGGAAAAATAGTTCGGTAAAATTACAAATTATATGGTAATGACATTTTTGGTTAATAAAATCAAAATATATGATATTTATAACATTCTATTTATGTAGTGACAGTTTATCGGATATTCCGATTTCAAAAAATATAGTTTTCAATACTACACATTTAGTGAAAATTAAAAATTCAAATAAATAAATAAATTTGACCGGATATATGGTTTCCCTGCTCTAAAAATCGAGAAATAAAGTTACCAAATTTTTTCACATAGTGTAAAATCATATTTTATTGCTAACTTCAAAAAATAATTACCATATCGGTTCAGTAAAAATTACTGAGCTTTTTGGTGTTACAATAGCACAAAGACATGGTGAATTTAACCATATTCTGATAGTTCTTGCCATACACTTTCTCTCAGTGCAGAATATTCAAACGGGATATTGTTTCAGAAATCTCTAACAGTGGTAAGTAATAAAAAAAATTATCATTTATTACATTTATCAAAATCCCTAAATTTTTTATTTTAAGGAAAATATCTCTGACGAAAATTGAGGGCAAATGGATTTTTAAAATTTTAAGTGGTATCGTATAAAAGAAATTTCCTGATAACTTATAAAATTTAATAAAAAATTCTGCTAAAAGTGCCGTACTGTTCTTCATTATTTTCTTTTTGCACTAGGGTTTTATTTCACGGTGAGAAAATTCTGGTAAAATTACCATACTGTATGGTAATAGCATTTTCGGCAAAAAAAAAAACTAATCTGGCTTAGAAAACTAAAATATATGGTATTGAAACCATTCATTTATTAATTGTTGAGTTCATATGGTAATGGTTTACAAGAAATTGCAGTTTCAAATTAAATTTTTTATTAGAACACATTTAGTAAAAAATAAATATTAAAATTGAAAAATTATTTAACAATGGGATAAAAGGTTTTTATGCCATTCTCTAAAGTATCATATTAAAAATTTACCTAACTTCATCATATGTTTTAAAATAGTATTTTTTAAAGTTTATTCTACCAAAATCATTACCAAAGCACTTTGGAATAGAATACTAAGCTTTTTGGTGTTCTCATACAACCAGACACACGGTAAATGTTTCCACATTCAGGTAGCTTTTACCATAATTGTTTTTCAGTGCTTAAAACTTAACAGGATGTTACCTCAAAAAATGTCATAGTAGTAACGAATAAAAAACAAACATTGATCATTTTATACGTTTAACAAAACCACTATATATTATATTTTAAAGAAAACATGTCTGCAAGGAAAACTAAGGACTGATAAGTTTAAGTGGTGTCTTAAAAAAGTAATTTCTTGATAACATTAACCTAAATTTACTACAACCAGAATATTTTAATCACCTTAACATGTTTTTTCTAATCCAAAAATTATGTGTTCACACTAGTCTCGTATAGTCATTTCTTATCTTAAGCTCATTATCCATTAATTGAAGAAAGACAAATCAGTAAGTACTATTAAAGTATGGGATAAGTTCATTCATTAATAAAATAATGTCTCCTATTCTTAGAAACGATGAATGAAAATAGTCGGCAGTTGAAATTAATGCAAAAATTAAAAATCTACTTTTTCACAATAAAATCCGTTTTTTTTAATTTGCTTATTAACAATCTAGAGTTTTGTCTTGTACAACATATGAAAGTTTAGCATTCAAAATCTTCCAATTTTCTAAAATTCACAGAAAATTTTGGGAGATATATAACAAAAGTTATTCATTTGTTTACATTACTTTGTCCCTCACTCTTCAATAGCTTTTTTAGTTAGTTGAGAAAAGCTGCATTCTTTAATTTTACATAAGTGAGTAAATTTATATTGCATTACTCGCAGAAATAAATTTATATTGTAATATATTTCAAGCAATATTTGTTAATTAATTATGCCGAAACAATGCGTAAAAGGTATAGAATTACTATAAACTGAGGGTTTCATTAAAAACGCTGATTGATACTTCATATCATTCTTTTTTAATTACACTTACTTATCAAAATACTTTATTTCTGTCTTTGATAAAAGAAAAAGCACCAGAAAGAATCATATATTAAAGCTGGAATTTGGAATTTTCCATTTAATCGTAATCCTAAATCTATTGGATTTTGATTTTTATCTGTGGGTATACTTTTTTTGCTGTTTAAAAATGCATTCAACTACGTTTACTTAAACGTAATTCTGTTTGAGTTAAAAAAAACATTTTCAACAAAACAAATGTTTAAACCAACGTTTCAATTACAGAGTAGAGTGAAATCGTAATTGCTCGACAGATTGAAATTTCAAAAGGTGCAAGATACTACGTTGAAGTATCAGAGAACAAATTGAATGTATAGTTAAGTTTTGTACACTGTAAAAATTTCCTGGTCGAATTTCGGAAAAAAATACTGGCATCCAAAGTGCAACATCCGTAAAATCCATTTTACAGTAAAATCAATTGTTACTCGTAAAATTTTATACCGTAATTTTTACAGTGATATTTACTTGATAAAAAGATTTTAAAGTAAATATTAAATTAAAGATTACGGTTTATGAGATTTTTTGTTCTGCAAAGTTTTACGGTATAAATGGATTCTACGCAAAAAGTACTGGAGCATTGATTACCAGTGCATTTAACCGTAATTTGATTCAGAATTTTTAATAATATATGCATTGTTAGTTTGAATGTTAATACAAAATATAAAACTTGAGGGTCAAAAGAGTAAACTGCTATTATAAGCGTTACATTAGTAAAAATTTACTAATTAAGTAAAAGCTGATATTTAATAAAATTTATGGTTTCCAAATAATTAAAAAAATATTACTTAAAAAATCTAATTTCGATTTTTATGGAACTATTCGACTGAATTTCTTTAAAATTTATATTTCGCTGTGTAAAGTTATATTCCTTCAAACGATGTAAAAAAATCGTACAATTCAAAAAATCTTCAACTTTTATTAAATAAATAATAAAAAATTGTATTTTTACTAAAAGTAGTTTATTTGCATGGAATTATATTTGGATTAACGAATTTTAGAATTGTGAGCATAATATTTTTTTTAAAATTTGCATGGAAAGTTCTTAAAATATAGCGAAATACGTACAAACTTAGGACAGCTCTTCTGACTAAATTATTGTTACCTTATTTTCCAGATTACGGCTGCCTTTTACATTTTGATGAGGGATAGAAATCAGTAAAAAATGGTATGTTTACTTATCGAAAGCACGTTTTTGTGTCCAGTTTCATAACTTAAAATATCGTCTGCACTAATTAAATAGCATATTTGAGGTCACCCCCTCGAACCGTAAGGATTGAGTTCCAGAATGTGAAGATCCAAGCAGTAGATCAAAAGCTATGCAGCATTTCTCCGGACATTAATGAACTCTGTATGTTTAGTAATGTCCTCATGAACGTGAGTACAAAAAAAGATCAAATAAAATTTAAATCTAAGGTATATTACTTATTGTCCAGTGTCTGTATATTCATATCCAAAAATTAAGACTTTCACATGTGCAAATTACAAGTTTAAGCTTCTTATCTTCCTATTATTCAAAAAAAGATACACGTATCTAAACAGATATAAAATCACGAAATCAACAGAGCATTTTCTAAAGTGCATTGAAAGAAAAAAAATCAAAAGTAGAATTCTAAAGATGAATGATAGTTAAATCAAAGATCTTGAAATATATCTATGATACACCTTATTTTCAGGAATAGCAAAACCATTTTATCCCATAAGCTTTAGGGTGAAAGGTGTCATACATTCTATCCATACCAAAAAAGATACTATTTGGGGGTAAAACTTCCTGTTTCATAGTATTTGTCACTATCACTTTCACGAAGCTAAACTAAAAGCTTTTTCTGTATCTATTATCTTAAGGTTCTGTTCATAAATAGTGCTTATTACTTTCAAAGGGAAAAGAAAAAAGGTTGAAGGAAGTTTGTTTTTAGAGAAAACTTGCCAGTATTTGGTCGCATAGGAAAACAGGCATATTGTCAGAGGAAGACTTTGAAAGAGATAATGTGTATTGTAAATATCCTTCGCGATTTTTTTGCACTTTTTACAAGCTAGATAAAAGTTATAAGTCACAAGAACTTTTTTTTTTGTAGGTAAAAATGGTTTTTAAGAGTTTTCTTTCCATTGTTTTTGCAGTAAAGTTTTTTATTGTTGCCGTTATATATTGCTGATTAGAATATATTTGTATTATAATAATCGTATTGTCTTTAATTTAAGTTTTAAATTCTTTACGTAAATTTTACGCTATGATCCTTTAAGTATCCATGTATTTTTTACAGGAAAAATGTTTTCTCTGTAATTTTGAAAATTATCTTTTCTATAAATTTCCTCTCAAATGTATGTATAGATATATACGCACTTAGTCAATGGTTTTAAATCTATTTTATAACTTTCATATTATTCTTTATTATTCCTAAACCTTTAAATACAGGAGTGATGAATCGCGCATCCTTCGTGTATGAATTATTCTTAATGATGTATAAAATGATCCTGATGATTGTCGGAAATGAGTGTGTGAAATGATCTTAA
Source organism: Parasteatoda tepidariorum (assembly GCF_982258835.1). Classification (NCBI taxonomy): domain Eukaryota; kingdom Metazoa; phylum Arthropoda; class Arachnida; order Araneae; family Theridiidae; genus Parasteatoda; species Parasteatoda tepidariorum. The sequence goes on from NC_141765.1 coordinate 20,031,698, forward strand.
TGATCTTGTGACTGCCAATTATAACCAGTATTTTGCATTGTAACAAATTCTATTTTAAAAATTATTCCTGAATATTTACGGTGAGTGCTGGCAATTTTTTTCTGCGAATTTAGTTGAGTTTCAGTTTTTCTGTAAATTTATTGAAAATTTACTGTTTTAAAAGATAAAAAAAATGCATGAGGGAAAAATCAATCAGTCATAGCCAGTATATTAACTTTAATAAATTATTGCATTAACTTCTGTATCATCCCGTCGTAAAAATTTAGACGTGTAGAAAACAGGATAAAATATGATACAAATTTGCTTGACATGTCATTTCAAGTGTGAAGAAAGCTACTATAAGCTTCTATTAACATTAATCTACGCTATTTTCTTCGTAAAATTCACTTTAAAAAGTGATGAGTATTTAACTTAAAAGTTGTCTGATTTTTTTTAAAATGAAGTATTTTACGTTAAAGGAAAAGTATTATTTATTCATTGTCAGAACTTGTCTTTTAAACAATACGCCGTTTGCATACAAAATACTCCATTGCTATCGTTGCAAAATGCTAAAAATAGTAGAAATTTGCTAGTTATTTATCTCTTTCTTCTATATCCTTATCTCTTCTTTATACCTATAAGCTCGATTTAAATCTCTAAACTACACTGCAAAATATTCAGGATCAAATTCCGGTAAAAATAATCTATAATTCATTTTTACCGGAACATATTACGGAACAAAAAATCTGTTATACCGTAATTTTTACAGTTATAATAACAGTAAAATCACTGAAATAAATATTACTGGGAAAATTACGGTTTAAAATTTTACGATAAACAAAGCATTTAGGATAAAAATGAATTTTACGATAAAATGGATTTTACAGATAATGTACCCAAATTGTCGGTACTTTATACCCTAATTTGAACCGGAATTTTTTTACAGTGTAGGGGATTTGCGTACTGTTCCCAGCCTGCATCCATCACAATGTTGTTGCACAATTGACGCTTAGTGATTAATATATCATGGTGAATTTGTATTGAGAGTTCAATTTCATTCTGGTAAACTGTAAGAGGTTTCCTATTTTTCTTTTTCATCTGCTTTTCTTTTTATTTTAAAATTAAATATATCTTTTGATTCCAAGATCGAAATAGCATATTTAAGTAATCAACACACACTTAATAAAGCATACTTTTTAAACAGGATATTTTTTGGTCTAATTTACATTTATGCAATAATTAATTTAAAAAAATAAAAAATAATGAAATAAATTATTAAAAAAATAAAAATTAATAAAAAATTGCTATCAAGGGCATACATGCTATACTATCCATGTTCTAAGGTTACGAGACAATGTTGGTGCCCTTAAAGGTAAAATGGTCTTTTCATTATTTAGAGCTAAAGCGAAGAATAGAGAAACAAATTGATGGAATACTGATATGTAAAGTGATTACTTAATTTAAATAATGCCCAAGGAAGTTAATAATCAAATATTTCGGACATTTTTATAAGCACATATGTTTCACTTATTTAGCAAAATAAAGAATTTACTATTTGAAATTTTTTGAAATAAAAACACTTTTCTATTTATTCTGTAAAACAATAACTTTCCTAAGTCAAAATTAAATGGGCTTATTTCTAGTGAAAAATTATTAATAATTTTCTACAATACAGATACGTTAAAAAATCATCAGAAATAAAGTATCATAATGCAAAAATAATTATTTCCAAAATATTCCAATATACATTTTCTAAAATAAATTTTAAATAAGTGAAAAAGACAAGCTCTGCCTGAAACATTAACGCACACATTTTCATAAGATATATATAGCAGTCAGGTAATATTTTAAAAGTGTGAAATATTCTTTGACACTAAAAACTTCGCCAACATTTATCAGTTCTCAAAGTTTTGTCATATTCGTAAAGGTAAGCTATATTTATATTGCCTTGTTACGGTGAATGTATAGTTGCTCTTATAAAGGTAGAATAATTTTACAGGCTGAAAACTTTTATTTCGACTTTACTCTTGCGTGATGAATTTTTTTCGTAGAGTGATGAATATTGAGTGAAATTCGCCACGAATCTTGTCTAGTAGTTTTAGCCAATTACTTGCATGTTAAGAAGCTAAATTATCTCTCTTGAGGAAACGTAAAAATGAGGTAACATGATCGTATGTTTATCAAAGGTTCCTGACAAGAAGGTTTGTGGAATAAAACTATCTTGGTTTTTAATTTAATTTAATTTAAATTATACAAAATAATATGAACATTTTCTCGACAATTTATCAACAATCTGGTAATCATTGTTTTGCATAGTGGAAAAAGAGTCTGAATAATTTTTGTTCTAATGATTAGATTTTGAAATGCTATGTGCCAATCTAATCTTACTGGTTTCGAAGGATGAAACAGTCATAACTTAAGTTAAGCTTGAAAATTTCCAAACCGTCTGCAATGAGCCGCGATGACTCAGGGGATATAGTGTTTGCCTTCCAATGAGGAGAACCGGGTTCGAATCCCAGCCATGGCTGGGTGACACGAATTCCGCATCCGGCTTGCACCGACTAAAGTGCTGACATGAAATATCCACAGTGGTAGACGGATCATGGGTTAGAATCCCCTTGCCGTCAGGCTAACTGTGAGTGGTTCTCGTGGTTTTCCTCTCGATGTAACACAAATGCGAGTAAGTTCCATCAAAAACCCACCAAGAAGGAAAATTTCTCCCAATATTTGATCCAGGAGTTCCCTAGTGTTTTGAGTTGAGTTCAAAATTACAAGGCTACGTAGTTGAACATTAGCAGTCGTAACCACAAAAATTGAATGGGCTGTTCAACGACTGTTATAAAAACAAAATAAAATTTAAAAAAAAACGTGGTTGTATATGGAGTGCGTCAAAAACTACATGTAAGTAGAAAAACAGGGTCACTTGCATAAATGAAAAATAATCGATCTCAAGTAAAATGCGAAGCAAGACAAAATTTCTTCATTTCACAGTGTTCAAAACTCTAATTTTTAATTACTTGTTTTATTTTTACATTTTTGAAAGTTTATATTTCAAATGATATATCTCAAAAACTAAAGGCAACTCTATAGAGATTGAATCACATTTAATTTGATGATAACATTTCCATTTGCTTCATGCAATTGAATATAATAATCAAGCAGGTGAGAATATACAATTTTAGAAAATGTTTTAAAATATCTTACGGAAGATTTTAACAAAAAAAAATTAGTTTACGTCCTTAATAGTGCACAAAAAGTAAAACAAAATAAAATAATAGATGCATTTTTCGTGGAGAAAATAAATATGCTAAAATTAGAGTACCATATGGTAATGACATTTATGGTATAACAAAATGTCCATAGGAGGTTAACGAAACCAAAATTTACTGCATTTAAACCATTCGTTTGCTAATTTTTTCTTTCATTTGGTAATGGCTTATCGCAAATTCTGGTTTATAAAAAATAGATCTTAATTCCACATATTAAGTAAAATATGCAAAACTGATAAATTCAACCATATAAATGTTTTTTATGCAATTAGCAATGGTATCATGACAAAATTATCAAATTTTGCCATATTTATTAAATTTTATTACGTATTATGAAATCATATTTAATTCATAATTTTATCAAAATTCTCACCAAAGAGCTTTGGTAAAAATTATCGAGCCTTATGGTGGTCCCATAGAACCGGAAACTCGGTAAATTTTACCATATTCTGGTAGTTTTGACCATACTTTTTCTCAGTATTTTAAAGACTATTTTCAAGTGTTTAAAAACTGTTAAGAGAAACAAATCAATTTATAATGTAAACAAAAATAAATTTCCATCACAAGAGAATGGAATTAGTTTACATTATTTCTAAAAATGTATTTTTCTGGAGATAAGCGGAATTTTATTTACACGCAAAGTTAAATGCATAAATGCGATTATGATGAGAAAATGATCTGTTACGCCTATGTCGTGCTTTTTATTACCATCTTCTTAGTTTGAAATGAATCTTCCTCGGTGGCGTAATGAATATGGAATAGGAAGCAATGCAAATCCTGTCCAGTATTTCCTTCCAATTACCAAGATCTTTGGAAGTCTGTCTTCGTCTTTTGAGAGGATTTGAGTTGCGCCCCAGTAATCTTCTACTGATTGAAAGTTCGTTTCCAAGAGATTCACGGACCTGATAGAAACTGTGTCCTTTTCTTTCGACGATCAGCAGCACTTAAATCGTTGGACCGTTGCGTCAAGTACTTGAATGAATTCTTTCTAACCCAAGTTCTCGCACACGCGTCAGGTACTTCGACACTCTTTGGGGTTAACTGGAACCACCAGTATAAGCTCTGAAAAGCGTTTTCTTTCTTCAAGGGAAGAAAAATAATAAAGAAAAAGAAGGAAGGTAAAAATGCTTCTTTCAGCGAGATGTGGATTGGATTGTGGAAAGACAGTCTTGAAAAGAAGTCCAGTTTAGATTTTTTAGGAAAAATAAATTACAAAATGCTACGAGCATTGCTTGAAATTCCTTTCCCAAAAACTCGTTTCTCAAGATTTTCGTAAACGGCATTTTAGTTCTAAAGAATTTTTTTCTGTCCAAGGTTTTGTAATGATTATTAAAGTCAGATAAAAAGAAGTGGGACTTTTCTTTTTAAAATTAAAAGACTAAGGCTGAGTCTTATAATTAAATGTTAGCTCCTTTCTCACGTGTTGGATATTTGATAATAAAAAGATCATAATCTCGCCAGTTTTATAAGAAGTATAAAGCAAATAAACACGTTTTAAAAATACAAAATTAAAGTGACATTCAATAAATTTGTTAATAAAATCTTAGGTAGAATATCGTGGATAATCGAATTTTGTTATCCCTTCCTAAAAACTCGTTTTTTAAGATTTTCGTATACGGCATATTAGTTCTGAAGAATTTTTTTCACTCTAAGGTTTTGTAATGATTGTTAAAGTCGGATAAAAAGAAGTAGGATTTTTTTAAATTAAAAGACTAAATTTGAGTCTTATAATTAAATTTTAGTTCCTTTCTCACGTGTTGAAAATTTGTTTAAAAAATTAGATCGCAAATCTGATAGATTTACGCAGAAGTATATTACAATAAAATACATTTTTAAACGATAAAATTAAAGCGATATTGCTTAAATTTTCTTATCAAAGTCTATGTAGAATAATTTCAACTAATTATAATATCATCGGTCATAATATGTAAAACACAGAGCGTCAATTAATCGCGGAATCGGGTAACAAAGATACCGAAGATGTTAAAAATCGCGGATAATCCGAGAATTTTGTTGTCTCTTTCCGAAGCCTCGTTTCACAAGATTTTTGTAAACGGCATTTCAGTTCTAAAGAATATTTTTTCAGTTCAAGGTTTTGTAATGATTATTGAAATCAAATAAAAAAAATATTATTTTTTTCTTTAATCAAATGATAGCTCCTTTCTCACATGTTGGAAATTAGTTTAAAAAAAGGATAGTAAATCCGTTAGAATTACACGTAAATACGACAAATGAACACATTTTAAAATGTCAAACTTAAAGCGACATTTAATTAATTTGGCAATAATAGCTTAGGTACAATAATTTCCACTTACTATGGTATAAACGGTCCTAATATGTAAAATACAGAGCCCCAATCATCATCGAAATAGTGTAGCAAGGACATCGCGAATAACAAAAATTGCGGATAGTCCGCGAATTTTGTTATCCCTTCCCAAAAACTCATTTTTCAAGATTTTGGTAAACGGCATTTCAAATTTAAAAAACTTCGTTTTAGTCTAAGGATTGCAATGTTTATTAAAGTCAGATAAAAAGAAGTAAAATAATTTTTTTTAAAAATTAAAATCTAAATCTGCGTCTTATAATTAAATGTTCGTATGCCAAAAGTAGTATAGTTAGATGCTAAAAGTAGTACATACTACATACTTCATATAAATGTTTAAACTTAAAAGTTTACCATAAAAGAGTTCAGTAATACTTTATTTAAGAAAAATTATAGATTTATTTCGTGTAAAATAAGAAGTTAGTTTTACAGAAAAGCGTCAGAGTCTTTTACGTTCACCACTTTATGATAAGATAATAATCAAAAGTATATCTTAAAAAATATATAAATGCATAAACACTCAATTACACCCTAACTTTCGAAATCAAAATAAAATATCTTGAATTCCTAAAGGATACCAATGAAGAATGCTAAAAAGAGTTATTTAGTATTTTATATAGTTAAGTGTTTATAATGTAATTTTGATAAGACTTTTATGCATTTATTTACATTTATTTAGTATTCTTTTAAAATAAGACCATTTTGCAACGCTTATTTTGAAAGCTTCATGCACATAAAAAATTTTGATTTTAGTGTTTTTGAAAAATAATAGTAACAATAATAAGAAACTGCTCAAGGTTTAAATTCCAACCGACTCACTCTTTTAATTAATATTTTCTGGAGACATTCTTTTAAATTTTCATTCATCGCTCTCGATAAGTAAATGTTTCCGACGAAGAAAATTTCTCAAAGACGTTTTTATGAACAAAAATGTATCTATTCATTTTAGTTAACAAGAAATTAATTGCTACACTGAATTAATAATTTGTAGCAATCCCTTACTCTCGCATCATTAATTAAATTTGTCTCAATTTGGCTGTAGGGATTCGGAATTGTAATTTGGGAGCTTCAATAAGTAAGAAAAAAAAATATTTGGCTCAGAAAGTATAACTTTCAATAATTAAACAATGAGATTTTTAAGGTAATTGGGACCAAACTAATCATAATTTTTCACAAAAAGTAAAAATTTACGTGATTTAGGTGGATTTGTGTTATAACATATTTTCCGTTTTCGTCAGAGAATAATTCTATTTTTATTGTAATTTATTGCTTTCTTAGATCCGTGACAATAACGTTCTAGATAATAATGTTTATTGGTTCGTGGGTAAGAAATATTTATCTCTTTTTCTATTTCATTTACCATAAAAACTAATTTATGCGGAAATTATAAGAAAAATATGTTTTAATAATTTTTAATGTAAAACTTAGTGAAATGCTAATTTTTAGGATAACAAATTGGACTATTCGGGATCAAATTACACGTTCTGTGAGTTATCCAGAAAGGGAAAAAAAGGTAAATGCGTTGTGCTAGTATACCATATTTTTTTCACCATGTATTGTTTAGAAATTGTTCAGTGGAACTTGAGGCCATTTAAGTTGCATGACATTAAATTTTATGTCCCTCTACTTCTTTTTGAATTATTTTAATTATTAGCGTCGTATTATGTAACAATTAAATTGTCTATTTTTTATTTCCCAATCATACCAATAATTTGAAAGTCTGCTGTATGAAAACATAATTAAAATATTATAATTTGCAATTTTAAATGCAATAACTGACTTAAGCTTCAGCAACCCATATGACAATGTGAATGGTTTTAAAATTCAGTAAATAAATATTAGATAACCGATCGTGCCGTCATTGCGGATAACAAATTGTATTATGGCTTACTAGGGGCTACTTTACACGCATAATTTACAGTAAAAGTTTAATTCTACCATTGTGGTAACATTTTACTGTAATCCTAAAGGAGGATAGAGTGTACTTTGCATTGCGTAGACTAAAGCAAAATACTACGTAAATAATGCACAAACAAAGTATACAAACGGGCATACTATAGCTTTGGTTTATATTTAAGAATTTTTCTGATTGCCTAAAAACCAAATAATTTGGTGTTCAGACACTGAGAAAAGTTCTTGTTTAAAAAACGAAATTAAAACTGAATGCTTAAGAACAAGTTAAAGTATTTAAAAATTAGTATAACGTGTGTTTGCAAAATCTTTGTGTAGCATGTACTTATTTTTAGAGAAGCGTGTTCTCATTACTGAGCACATGTGCCTTTTTCAATATGATAACATTTTAATTTAATTTTATGTTAAAATTAATGATTTTTGAGTACATAAAATTTGCGATATTATGAACAGTTCAAGTTATTTCTGGCTTATAAAATTTTTGAGTTTATATAACTTTTAGTTTTGTGAGCAATTAAATTAATTCTTGATTTATTACTCACTTTTGAGTACATGAAGTTTAAATTATGTGAACAGTTCAGATTATCAGATTATTTTTTAGCTCAAAACAACACATTTTTGATTGCGTATAAGTGAAAATACGACCTTTTTAAAATTTGATTTCCCTGAAACTATTCGACTGATTTTACTCAAATTTTGCATTTTGCCACGCAAAAACTACATATTTAAAAATGGTATAAAAATTGCATAGCTTACTATTCAGAGTTTTCTTTCGATTATTATTTAATAAAATAATAGAAAATAATAAATATTTATTAAACTTTATTCTTTGTTTGGAATTACCTTTGAATAAACGAATTTTATAATTGTGTGCAAAGTTTTTTCAATTCTCTTAAAATGTTTTTGAGATATGGATAAATACGCAAAAAGTAAAACTGACATTAAGGGGCCCAAACTTCGGATCGCTATCCTGACCTAACAATTGGAACCATATTTCCCAAATTGAGTTTACTCCCTACATTTTGGCGGTTATAAATCTGAATCCGTTAGAAAAATTGTATGTTTATTCAGAGAAAGTACGTTCTTGTGTCTGATTTTGTAACTTAAAATATTGTCTATCACGAATTAATTATCATATTTGAGGTCACCCCTCTAATCATTAAGAATGAGTTTTATAACATGAAGATCCAATCATTAGATCAAAAGTTATTCAGTGGGGTCCGTTTTTATTGGCGGACAGTATATTAAACTTACAACCATAATACTAAAAACATAAGTGAATAAAGAAGACAATTTTCACGTCCAGTTAAGTTCAAAAGATGAAAAAGAATATCCGTTAAAGTTGATCATCAGATTATAATAATAATTATTATTTTGGCAAAATAATGCAGTGGCATGAATAATTTAAACACAGACTTCACCATCAAAGATATTGTTCACTTCCGTTCTAATTATGAAATATAAGTACCTCTAACTTTACAAAAAAGCCAAAAATTTATTCACTAAATCAAAACATTGTCCTTAAACGAAATACGTTATTACGTATACGTTACGAATACTTGTAATATATGTTAGCGCAATGGCGTCCAATGGATATGAGCTTGTGCATGTGTTTCAAAAAGAGTGTTCTTTCATAGGGAAAAGAATAGTTAGTTAATTTTAAATGTCCAGTTTTATTTTGCTAATGAAAATCGTCGTACTGAATTAGTGAAATTCAAAGTTTTATATATTATACATAATTATTCGTCTCACTATTCAGTGGCATCAATGGTAGCGAAACGTGGGTAAGACTATGTAACTAAGATCGAAGGCCTGATTGAGCTGAACTCTTCCACAATAAACCATCAGATTTAATCAAGATATTCATTGTTTTGTTGTGCACTATCTATTATTCCTTAAAAGTTATCGGTATACTTCATGTTTTATAAACGATTTTTTTTCTACAAAAAGTCAAATTACCCTGTCATATCCGACTAGAGGGGAAAGACCGGGTTCACATATTATCTCCATGGGAAATTTAGAAATACAAGAACTTCGATGAAAAAGTAGTAGGCATTTCTATTATATATGACAATTTAAGAAATTATGCATGTGATGTAGTCAAGGCCTTACTAAAAGGGGGGGGGGGCAATTGTCCCCGAAAACAGCACGGCTGAGGCACCGACTGAATTTTCTTACAAATTAATTAATTTGGTTGTTAATGTTACACTAAACCTGTAGTTGTTATCGTACTGAATGAAATTAATTCGCTTTTAAGGAGAAAATTGTAGATAATTATTTTTATAATTATGTAAAAGTTACAATTTTGTATAAAGATTCAGAGAGAAAAATTTTGCAAAATATGAAAATAAGACTTTTAGAGCTTTGAGAAAGGAGCCCACAATAAATTTTCTCCTGGGGTTTGAAAAGTTTTTGTTCAGCTTTTAGTGCAGTTATCTTCTTCCTCCTCTGCACTGAAGCTTTCGTAGGCCCGGTATAGATTCACAAGAAGGGGATGGGAGAAAAGCCGGGTAGAACCTGGTCTTACCCCGAAATCAGAATTTATTCAAACATAACGGAACAGTGCTATTTTTGGACTAAATACTTATTATTAGAACATCTAAGTATAAATCTTTAGTAAACGCATAATAAGCGGGACTAAAAATAATTTATGTAACGGTTGTTGTTGTAGTTCATTTACGTCGCACTAGAGCTGCACAATGGGCTATTGGCGACGGTCTGAGAAACGTCCCTGAGTATGATTCGAGGACATGCCATTACAATTTTGATCCTCTGCAGAGGGGATGACACCCCTGCTTCGGTAGCCCGACGACCTGCATGCGATGTCGAGCACTTTACTGTCGAACAGCTTAACGAGGACCAATACCGCACACTTTCGGTCCCTACACAGACTAATCCAAGTGGTCACTCACCCGCACATTGACCGCAGTCAGTGATGCTTGACTTCGGTGATCTGCTGGGAACCGTGTCTAAACGATCAGTCCACTGCGGGACTTTATGTAACGGTGATGATCAGTAAATAAGGCTAGTATAAAAACAAAAGAACAACAGAAAGTTGACATAGTAAAGCAAACTTATCTTCACAGACGATTTGAATTAATCAACTACACGACTATATGATAAAACCTTTAGTATTGTCTAAAAAAACAGAAGTCAAGGAGTTCTAAACATCGGACTTCTTTAAAATTCAATTCCTCAGGAACCATTCGACTAATTTCGCTCAAATTTTGTATTTTGCAACGTAAAATTGCATTCTTTAAAATGATGCAAAAATTGTATACATTTTCGATCAAAATTTTTTTGACTGTTACTTAATAAAATAATAAATATTTACTAAAAGCTCTTTTTTGCATTGATTCAACTTTGGATAAACGAATTTCATGATTATTTGCAAAAATTTGAAAGATGAAAGAAGTAAAATTAACAGTAAGGGGTTCAAAATTTGAACCGCTCTCCTGTCCAAAATATTGGGACCATACTTTCAATATCGTGGCTACCCTCTATAATTTTTGTAACTGTAATGGCCAGTAAATAAAGTTAGCTGAAAAGCAAAAGAACCGCAGAGAGTTGATATAGTAAAGCAAATTTATCTACACAGACGCTTTGAATCAATCAACAACATGTCAATATGGTAAGCCTTTCTTATTGTCTTGTAAAGTGCAAATCAAGGAGTTCTAAGCATCTGACTATTTTTAAAATTCAATTTCTCAGGAACTACTAGATGGATTTCGCTCAACTTAAACCACCAACTCAACCACCGGTATTAAACCACCAACTCAATCAATATCCCACATGACCGATTTGTACTTACAAATAATATCTAATCACATCTAATTGATTCAGGAAAAAGCATTTCGTGAATAATTATTAGATGTCATTAGTTTTGTATCTCTTTTTCTCAGAAGTATCAGCCTCCAATAAAACCACACAAAGTTTTATATTTCAGAATGTGATAAAGTGTACTTTATTTGGTATTAAATCGGGCTTTCAATGAATTCGGTTTCAAATCAACTTCTTTTTATTACCTGATATAATGTCTTTACTGTTTTTATTTTCTAACAATCTATCATTAATACTCGGTTAGGTGGTTGGGAAGCATGATGCGAAGGGCAGATGTTTATAACAAAATTCTACTTTCTGATATAAACTGTGGATGGTCATTGTTAGCTAGTGTCAGTATTGCCCTTGGTTAACCATTACCCATGGATACCAAACTGGCGGCTTATTTACAATCCAGCAGCGTTTAATGACTCGTTCTTTTTTGGAGATTTTCCTCTTGGTCGTTATTGGACCCAATGATAAAGCAATATTTTATTTCTTTAAAATTTGTTATCTAAACTAAAAAAAAAGAAAATAAAAGGACAATAATTTTTCTTTTTTTGGGGGGTATTTAAGAAAAAAGACCTGAAAGAAGAACGGATCGTTAAGAGCCGCTGGAATGGGAAATTGCAAACCGGCGCCAATATTTCATTCGCGTAGCTTCGGTGCAACTTTAACAGCCAAACTAATAATTTTACTGTCGATTTTTAAATCTTTATTTATTGTTATTTTTTTTCAAAAAAATGCTAGGATCATTTCATTCCAATGAGGGGAAAAACATAAAATTTCTCACAAAAACAATGGAAAAATTTACAGACAAAAATTCTATTTAAAGAATGGGCAATGTTTTCGGAAATCGTGCCAGGATTTCATAATGTTTTTAGCTTAGATCTCAAAGCCTAGAGTGTCATCAAAATTTAGAAATACCGAAAAAACAATGTTTTCGTGAGAGGCGCTTCCCCTCAATTCAATGTTATGCTTTTGAGACTTCCATCTTTCCCTAAAGCGCGCGCAATTTAACTTACTCCCTCAAAAGAAAATATTTTACTAGTTAAGAATACACAACACGAAGTCAGTCGTATTCGAGCATTCCTTCGCATCTTCTTGCTTAGAGTTTTCTTGTTTTTATCTATCTATTTATTTTATTTTTTTATCTTCTCTTGTTGTGCTTATCTCACTCTAAGCTGGTACGCCTATGAATAACCGTGCACACCCGAATAAAGAAAAAGAAGTCGCGCTTTGCATGCTAATGCCAAAGCCTGAGTTTTCGAGACGAGAAATATTATAGCTTAGCATTGTGGTCCAGCATGCGTAAGTGTAAAGATATGGGGTGGCGCTTGAAATTTCAGACTTAAAAAATAAAGGAATGTGAAGAGGAAATAGGGTAAAAAAATGAAAACGCAGCTAGTGTTGGTTTCGCCAAGTTTTTAAAAATCTTTCGTCTAGAATAGAAGTACTCAAGGCGAAGTGGAAGATGTGTTTGTGTCTTACCGCTATTGTATGTCCATCTTATTCCCTGGCGTTGCATTATTTTTTGTTAAAAATTCCTTCTATTCTCTATAGGAGTGTAATAGAAGTTTTTGCAGCGATGCAAACTTAACACTTTAGCTTTGAAATGCTATTTTCGTATTCGTTTTTGCATCTAAAGCAGTGAATCGGTTGTTTCACTCGGGATTTACTTTCTTTCTTCCTTATTGTCATCGCGAGGCTATTTCGGCTGCTGCAATTTCTAGATTTACGTGTCTCTTTTCATTTACTTGAATACGCACTTCCAGCGGTTTTTAATACGATAAAAACATCATGTAGATGTTCCATCTAATCTTGGAATGTAACTGCTTTGTGTCTAGAAGTATTTCATTCAATTCAAAGGGGATTTAATCTGAATATATTTATTTTAGGGAAGATATAAGTTTTGATCTTATTTAAGGGAAATAAAACAAATTCAACCAAGTTTGTTTTCGCTTACTTTTATGACTTAAAGGTTTTTCCTTTATCTCTCAAATGTTATATTTTTTTTTGTTAATTTTAAATATATTTCAAATCATGAAAAAATGATTCTGACTAGATGCGTTGTATATAAATAGTATTTTAACAGCTTTCTTTTTTCAGTATGCGACTTTTATAAATAAAACAATGTGTATTTATTTATCTCACATGTTTTAATATATAATTTCACTACGCTGAAATTCTAATTCCCATAGTAACAGACAGTCTGATATTTAAATTTTTCTCATTGTTCTTTTTGAAATATGAAATAATCTTTTTTTTTAAATGATACATCAGCACAATAATTAAAAAATAACATTGTGTGAGATCGCATTTAAATATATCTTTCTTAAATGCATATTTTTAAATACATCTCTTTTAAGTATATAGTTTTTGACTACATCTTCTTTAAATACATATTTTTTAAATAATTTTTTTTTAAATAATTTTTTAAGTACATTCTCCATGCATGTCTTAAGATATAATTATAATTTTACGCTTACACTTATTTTTCTTTACATTCATGTGTTGAAATATTTCACGCTATTTTGCAAATGATCACGTGGACCGCTTTTTTTTTCCAATTCATTAAAGAAAAATTATATATAATGTTATATTCATTTAGAAAAAAAAAAGAAATGTAAAAATGCCTTAAGTGTGTTAGTACTACGAAAGACGAGATAAAAAGTTTGACTATTTACGTGTAACATTCCAAAAAAATGGATTAAGATTCCTTAGGGCTATTATTTATAATCAACAATCCTTAGTGCTTGTAATTAACAATTTACAATTAAGATTACTAAGGGCAATTTTTTTATTAGAATTATTAATTTTGAAAACAAATAAAAATGTAGTTTATTCAACAATTTTGATTTTGTTACTGAAATAAAATTCAAGCTGAATAATAAATAAGTAAGTGTTTGAAAAGTGCATTAATGCTAATTTAAGAATCACAGACATTACACTGAGAAAATAAGTATGATGAAGTTTACTATGTTTATGGTTCTATAAAAGCAAGAGATTAGTACTTTTTACCGAAGCGCTTTGATAATGATTTTTAGATTTAGGTAAAATTAATTATATAATATGGTTTTAAGGTATGCTAAAATTTGATAAATGTGGTAAAATTTGGTAATTTTATAAAAATACTTTAGAACAACGCAAAAACAACACCATTTATTCAGTTAAATCCAGTTTTCAGTTTTGTATTTTTTCTAAATATGTGATAATAAGTATAATTTCTATAGGTTAACACGAGAGACAGGGAGAGAAAACTTGACTCCGGGACACCCTTAAGCTTTCGTGGGATATAAAATAACATATATTGGCTTTTAGATAAATAGATTTTTATTAAACAGATAAAGGGATAATAGATAGAGTTAATTAAAGCCTTAAAATTATTATTAAACAGCTAAATTTTACAATATATGCTTTAATGTATAAAATTAGGCAAAAATACTCCAAATTATTAATTAGTGCCTAAATAAATGGGAAATCTGAATCCATATAAATTTCCATATGTGAATACCGGAGACAGGAGGAGGCGATTTAACTCCAGGACTCACTTAAGCATTCGTGAGATATAAAATAAGAGATATTGACTTCAAGATAAGTAGACTCCATGTACGCCAAAGATAAAAAAAAAATTAATTATCAAAACAAGCATTATTAACACAAGTATTTAATACCGAGATTTAAAATACTGATTTTAAAATTTGATATGTTCTAATTTTGAATAATTAAAAAGAAATCTCTATAATTAGCCTCCTGAGTGGAATGCTTATCTAAAGGTTCTAATCATGTAGCTCTTGAGTTTGTAACAATGTTTTGTCATGAACTTTTAAATGAATAACGGATTGAATTGATAATTAAAATATTTTTCCAGAACTATCTATTTGCTTATAAACCTGTGTATCTAAGAGTGCTTTCGAGTATAAAGTAAAGCTCTTCTGTTTCACAAGTGAGTTCAATTATTTCACAGAAGAGTGACGATTAAAGAGACAAGTAGGTTTTAAAAATTAGACAATGCATGACGAACTTTTCCACTGAATGGCAACTGTAATCTGACGATGCATAAATCAAGCAAAGAGGACGGAAGCTAAAAGCAGAAGAATAATGAAATTAGAGGGAGAACGGTTTATTTCAATGAATAGTCAAAACTCTTTTGGCTGAAGTATCCCGGAAATTTAAGAAACAAGCAACAGCATTGGAAAGTCTCACGCAAACGACGGGAGTTTTAATTCATACCAGGGACGCGGTTTTTACTTCAAGATCGAACTTTCCCTTGTAAAGTTGGACCTTAATCTAGAGCAGCTTAAGAAGCAATTACTGATGAGAATTTTTATTTCCGGAAATACCGGATGTGTTATCAGTCAGCATCTAAAGCCAATGATCCAGGTTTTCTCTTAAGGGAAATCACGGAAAGGAATCAACTGACACAGTTCATTTATTTTCCCTCGGAATTCAGTTCATTTATCTGTTCATTATCCTAAGCGCAGTTTGCTCGTAATTTGGGAACTAATTGGTAAAGCTCTCAAGTTCACTGCGCAACTTCCTATCTTTACCGTTCTTCTTTTTTTTCATTGCTAATTGCACTGTAACTCTGAAGAATAGAGGGATGCTTATTGATTATCAACGAAGACCTTACACGTCCACGAAGAAAGAGTGGTGATATTTGCATACGATCCCAAGAGTTATATAGTCTTTGGAAGACTTTTCGGCGAGAGTTCACAGTTCGTCTGTAATAAATTGCTTTTGTGCTGTGATAATTGAATTCAAGACTTATTAAGCTAATGTATTTATCAGAGAAGTCAATTTGTGTTTGATAGACATTTCCTTACTGTAATTAATGTTTTAAAGTTGCTCTTAATTTAAGGATTATATTTATACTTTTGTTTAACCAATTCATTGGTGTTATTTGTTTTTGATGCACAGCTGTGTTTTAGGGTATTCCAAGTCAGTTTAAATGCTTAAAGGAAAGAAATATAATTTCTGAAATTTAAAGGTGGCTGAGCATTGATACAATTAAAAAACACGAGAAATAATATCTTTCAGCATTTGTAAAGATTTTTGTGGTAAATAACACGCTAATGCTACATGACTAATATATTACAAAAATGTTACAATAGTTATAAAATTGAAATGTTGTCATTCGCATATTACAGATTATTGAATGGTACAAGAAGTAACTTTATCACAAAAGTTCAGAAAAAAAATAAAATAAAACAAAACTAACCAAATTTTAAAATCTGATAGTTGCTATATATTACTTTTTTAGTACATAAATACGAGTTTCTACTGAAAAATTTAATTCTGCATTGTTTTGGGTGCGATTTCATATCACACATACTTAATAAATCTCTCAAGTCTCTCAGCAGACGAATATTGTACACAATTGCTGCAAATTTTATAACATGTTGGCGAGCTTTAAATATTTCTCATCTGATATGTATCGTATCTTTTTATAATTATAAATATTAGTGAATATTATTAATATAATTTTCACTAATATACTAGTATTACTAGTATCATTATAAATATTACTAAATATAAGAAGAGGTGGCAGCTATTTAACACCATAGTGTAAAATAATATACAAGAATCTGTCCGTGATACTACACCATAATGGGGTAGTAAAATTTTTTACTGTGTTACTACACATTTTCGTCATTTGAAATAAAGCACAAAAGAAAACATGGCAAACAATTTATCAGCTTGTTTTTTTTCATTGTAATTCGTAGAAGACAGACTTATCAAAGTCATAAAATTGTTAAATAAATAGTTCAATAAATGATTTATGCTTTGGCGTGAAAATATTTTTTTCTGTTTAAATGTGCGTTTCAGCGATATAACTATAATCTAAAAGCCTATATAACTATAATCTGAAAACGATAAACAGTATCAGTAAAAGGAATAAATAACAGAAAAATGTTCAAATAAATCTTTTGAATATCGTAAGCAAATATTGTATCACTCTTAAATTTAAAAATACTAACTACGAAAATACAAAAACACATCACCGTGTCTTAACTATTATAATACTATTATAGCAACTCAGACTACTGCGTTTTTATTATATCGATTTGCATGCTATTTTAAATTTGTTTACTGGCTTTAGTATTTTTACTATAACTTTTCAAAATTTTAAAGCAATATAACATTGTCTAAGCTTTTACGGCTTCCTGTCTCTCTTTAGCATTTTACCTATTATACTCATGACTAACTTTTACATATTTTGACACAGTATACATTTAAAAATTATATTTTAAAACATTATTTGAAATTCGTTTAATCAAGGACGATACGTGTTTTTATTCATTAACGGACATATGAATAAGGAAAGCGTATTGGTTGCATATCTTCCGATTGCTTTCAACATTTATATATTGAGGTTAGAAATCTTAATTCTGTAAAAGTGCACTTTTGTTTATTACGAAAATACGTTTATGAGAATTATTTCATAAATTTCTGAACATATGGCAAAAATTATCTAGAATTTTGCGTCTTCATCCGTATCAGTCTGTATCCCTGGAATTATTAATATTGCATCTAAATAAGTGGCATTCCGATCATTTGAGAAAATGTTATTTAGAATAGTTTTTTTTCACTCATCGCACATTGCTTAGCTATTTTTAAACACCATTAAACTATTTTAAATATCTATAAAATCAGTAAGTAAAAATGAAAAGTAAATATGGTCCTTTTTCACATATTATACACATTTATGGTGATATAAAGGATTACGAACATTTTTCAACATAAAAAAATCATTGCATGGTTACTAAACCTTACCAAACTCCATTAACGAGTTATTAAAAAAGTACTGCTTTAACTTATCAAGTACATTTGAAAATCGCAATAAACCAATCAATCCTTTAAATCTATTATTTTCTTTTACTAGATCTCATGTTACTACTTCATTAAGATGAAAAATTAGTTAAAGTGCAAAAACAACTCGAAGTCATTAAGTTTACATTTTAAGCAATTTATTTTGAATCGAATTTCTTTTGTAGTGGCGTGTTTTTAAATCTTATTGACTTGTTTTAGTGAAGAAGAAAATTTCTACTCTTAGTGCTTGACATTTCTATCACTAGATCAAGAGGTATCTAAGATTTTTCTTTTATTTAAAGCACTGTATATTACTTAGGGAAAATGAATTAAAAGTAATACTATAAAACTATTTTAAACATTAGTTAAAGTTCCAAAAACATAATTGTTTCCTAATTTTTTCTAATGAAATTGTAAAAACATGGTAATGAAAAATTCATAGCTTAGGTAATTCATTCAGTAAAATCCTAAATGAATCATTAAAAATTACGGTATTAACTTATCAAATTTTAAACTCTAAAAGTAATTTACAACTTTCTTATTATCTTAAAGAAAAATCCTGGAAATATCGTTCCGGTAATTCCGTTTTGTTTCAGATCAATTAATTTTTTTTGATTTTTTTACTTGAATAAAAAGGTATATTACATTAAAAACAAATGTTTCTAGATTTGGTACTGTGTTAAGATCACTTTAAGAGATTAGTAAAGGTGCAAAAACAATTTGAAGTCATTCAGTTTGCATTTCAGGCAATTAATTTTGAATCGAAGCTCTGTTGTAGTGGCCGCGTCATTAAATCTTATTAATTTGCTTCTCTGTGGAGGAAAATTCCTTCTCTTAGTACATGATCTTTCCATTACTAGATCAAAAGGTATCTAAGATGGTTATTATACTTAAATCTAAGTATGTTAATTAACGCAAGTAAATTCAATGCAATACAAAGATTCAAAACTATTTTTAACATTATTTAAAATTTAAAAATATGATTTTTCACAAATTATTCTTTACGAAAATGTGAAAACATAGAGATTGAAAGTTATAATATAGTGCTAAATCCAATGAATGAACTGATAAAAAATACTCTGTAAACTTATCAAGTATGATTAAAAATCAAATTTCTAATGTAGTTCACATCTTTCCTAATCAATGAAAGTGGAAATAATGTTTCGTAAGTTCCGCTTTGTTTCAGACTGATAGATTTTTCACGATTTTATTTACTTGAATAAAAATATATATTACATACAAAATAAATGTTTCCAGATCTAGTACTTAGTTAAGATCACTTTAAAAGATTAGTAAAATCGCACAAAAACTCTAAATCCTCAAGTTTACAATTTAGGTTATGTATTTTACATCGAAGTTCTTTCGTAATGGCGTGTTCTTTTATCTTATTGACTTGTTTTGCGGAGAAAGATAATTTTTATTCTTAGTACGTGACATTTCTATCACTGCATTAAAATGTATTTAAGATGTTTCTTCTATTTATATCACTGTATTTTATTTTGCGTAAATTAATTTGATTTAATACAAAACTATTTACAACATTAGTTAAAGTTCTAAAAACATATAATTTTTCAAAAATTATTCTTTATTGTAGAGTAAAAACATGTTAATGAAAAATTCACAGCACACTGCTAAATCAAACAAATGAAATAATAAAAAGTTACGATAACAGATGAAGTATGGTTGAAAAGCAAATGTAATTTGCATCTTTCCTATTATCTTATATCAAAAAACGTGGAAATACTGTTTCGTTAGTTCTGCTTTGTTTCAGAGCAATAAATTTTTCACGAATGTTTTTTACTTGAATATTACATAGAAAACAAATGTTTCCAGATCTGTTACTTTGTTAAGATTAGCAAAGGTTAAAAAACAGCGCGAAATCTTAAGTTTACATTTTGGACAATTAATTTTGCATCGAAGTGAAGTTCGTTTGTCGTGGGGAGTTCTTTAACCTTATTGACTTCTTTTATTGAGGAAGAAAATTCCTACTCTTATTACGTGACATTTCTATCACTAGATCAAAAGGTATCTAATTTGACTTTTTAATTAAAATCACCGCATGTTACTTAACTAAAATAAATTCGATGTAATATAAAACTGTTTTAAACATAAGCTAAAGTTCGAGAAACATAGTTTTTCACGAAGGTAGTGAGGTAGAAGGTATGGTAGTGTAAAAACACTGTGATGAAAAATTCAAAGCATAAGGCTACATCCAACAAATAAATAAATAAAAAGTTACGGTATTAACTTATCAAATATGATTGAAAATCAAATTTCAAAAGTAATTTACATCTTTCCTATTATCTTAAATCAAAAAACGTAGAAATACTGTTTCGTTAGTTCCGCTTTGTTTCAGACCATACAATTGTACGCCATTTTTTTATTTGAATAAAAATGTATATTACATAGAAAACAAATGTTTCTAGATCTGGTACTTTGTTAAGATCACTTTAAAAGATTAGTAAAGGTGCAAAAACAACTCGAAGTCATTAAGTTTCCATCTTAGGCAATTTATTTTTAATCGAAATTCTTTTGTAGTGGCGCGTCCTTTAATCTTATTGACTTGTTTTACTGAGGAAGAAAATTCCTAATGAGCTCCATTACACTGATTTAGAAAAGGATTTTTTACGACGATTGAATACCAACACAGAAATTGGCTGGCTGCTTCATTTTGTTTTATTTTAATTTTTGAGTTACTTTTTATTTTTTGCCGAAGTTCGTCTGATTTGTCTTTTTCGTTGTACCGACCTCAAGAATTGCTCCTTTGAAGCCACAGAAGCGTAAAAGCAATTTGCATGTTATTATAGAAGCAATGAATCCAAAAGACAAGTTGCGGGTTCACTTCCGCTCACCATTTTTTTTCTGATTTAATAGAATAGATATTGTCTTTCGAAAATATATTCTATTTACTTCATTTTCTGTTTCAAGAAGGAAACTATTTAAAATCGATCATATTAAGGATGACATTTTAAGTATTCAAATATTAGTCGCAGCAATGAAAACTGATTATTTACAATTCTAAAATTTATTTTTCTAAAGCAGCGTGCTTTTCAGAGCTTTAAGTGAAGTAAAAAATTTAAAGCAATCACCCAACAAAATATTTTAAATTATTTAATAAATTACAAGAAATTAATGCGGGAAATAATTTTTTAAATTCTAAAGAATTATTTAGGGAATCTAGAAAAAAAGTAAGCAGATAGCATGCAAACAGTTATCAAATAGCTACAAACAATGTTGGATTATTCTCTTCAGAAGTTTTCTAAGATCTTAAACAATTGATATAATTGAAAAAGCAATTCTATAAAGATACACAGATAACAAATTTTTACTATAATAAATAGAATTTTTCCTATAAATACAGATGAACAATTTTCTGTTGCATTTATACATTATTATGCATTATTTTGCCTAATAAGGGTATGAAGATTTCTAATCTGAAATTGGTATTTCTCCTAAACGCTTCTGTTTTTTTTACATCACATTTTTAGACTATTTTTCATCGAAATGTACAAGTTTAAAAAACGTAATAGAAAAAAGTCGGTCTAAATCTTGATACTAACTTCTAGGAGAGCTAGAGCACGGCCTCAAGATTAAAATTACATAGGAACCTTTGCCTGAAATTCTTATTGTACGCAGTTCTGGACGCTTCTCTATTACGACCTGTTCAGAAGCATACGAAGGAACAGTTAGTAATAAGGAAGCGCCTCCAGCCGAGTTTTTAAGCGACATTTTCCGGGTTCTTATGCAGTTTTAATCCTGATGATGTTCCCTAATTCCCCTAGAAGGTTGTCGCAAAATGTATGAGTCCCCTGCTATATATAACGTTCTTAAACTTGTACATTTCGACAAAAATATCATTTAAATTGTAGTTCTTAGATAAATACCATCGAGTGCCGAATAGAATTTTTCTTCAGCTACTTAAAATTTTCAAGCAGCAACTGAACTCTTTTTTGTGGCAACTGAAAATCCATTTGCAGCACCCAGTACTAAATTATTGATAGATAGTAAAGCGTCTCTCAAAAGCCTCAGTCTCTTGATAGTTTTTCTTAATAAAAACAAGAAAAGTTCACTCAGAAAGAAAAATTGAAATCATGCAGAGACATCTCGGTTTTTCAAAGTTATGAAGACTATTTTTGTGATTATGAGAATTTTATTTAATGTCTTGATGTGAAGCGAAATCCGAGATAGTTAATTAAATTAAGTCGCCTGTTCCATAGTTTTTTTGTCTTGAACTCCTCTTCTGAATAAAGTAAACACTCAAATTTTGATACTTATTTCTTATGTTAGTTTGAAAAAAAATTATTTTACAGAACCGCAATAATAGTTTTTAATAAAATGATTTACATAACATTAAAAAGGTTTTAGCATTAGAGGTTATTTGTGACTGAAATACTCCTTAATATTAAAAATTCATTGCCTACCGTTAACTGGTATCGTGTTATTTATCGTTAATGTTGGTTTGAACAATTGTGAAAATTAAAAATGTGATAAAACGGGATCTATTAAATAATCTTTAGAACTATCACGTTCGTTCACAGAAATATATTATTCCAGAATACATTTACAGTTATTAATTTCCTTCTTAGTTAATAGTTGTATTCTGGTGCTTTAATTTAGATTTTTAGCTAACAATAACTTCTTTTCAATATATTAACAGCAGTATTTACTATTACGAATATCATCTCAAGTGTGGTTAAAGTTAAAAACTTGGTTTTAGTTTCTTTCGCTGCAGAAAGAGAAACAACACGCGTAAATGGCTTAGTTTAACATTTTAGCAATATATACGAGCTGTGTGCATTTACCCTCTATAATCAAGAGAGCATTAAATCACTGTGGTACTATAAGGTCATTGGATTAATATGAAATATATTTTGTTAAGAAATATTCGAATCCAACTGAAATTGTTAAGATGGATTTAAACTGTAAAAGAAAAATTTTTGAGACAGATTTAAATTTTGTTAAGATAGAATTTTGTTTTTTGATTCTCCACAAATTTCAAATTTACCAGGTAAAGGCCGAGCAATTTCTTTTCATCTCTACTTCAAAAACTGGAGCTTCGTAGTTACAATTTTAAGTTTTTTGATACAACGAAAGAAATATTTTGTAAAACCCATAATGCAACTTATGCTAATGGTTTAGAGGTGTATTTTGAATATTAAGAGAAAGAAACGCTGGTAGCAGAGTATTTGGAGCATAGGAAATAAATTGGAAAAAGCCACAATAAATATTGACAAATAAATTTACATTACAAATGTATATGTAATAATGATGGCTTTATATAGTATTCATATGCATTTTAGATTAAAGGGGAATTTTATAAAAGAATATGTAAAACAATTTCATAAAAAATGTATAAGGAACGTGAAAATTCATGCGTGATTTGATTTTTGCACCATTTGTACAATTAAATATTTCCCTTGAAAAAAATGAGACAACAGGATGACTAATATTATAGGTTCATTGAAAATTTAGCACTAAATAGTGGAAACAAAAGAACAATGCATTTGCATTGCTTAGCAATATTTTGAGTACTGTTGATTTCTTCTCTAGTCATGCAATTTCTCGTTTAGGTTATCAGAACTGGCCACCACCCGTATCAGACAATTTAATTCAGAAGGACACTCTTTATTTTTTGAACGAAAACCTATGGTTTATGCTAACAAATATGCTCATAATTCCACCAAGCTTTTAAGAAGTAAATAGAAATCTGTATCATTAAAAGTCCACCTGCATTTATGCAGAATGGCATTTAAAAGTTTTGTCAGAAAAGTGCGAATATGGAATCAAACCATGGATGTCATTTATGTGATACTTACATACTTCAGCACGGTATATTTTATGAATAAAGAAACAGTTCACAATTCATTGTTTTTACAACATTTAATTCTTGATTTTAGGCTAACTTTATGTTTTAAATCTCCTTCGTAATTATTTCCTTTTTGAATTCTTAAGCTGCGAATAATTTAAGCCCTTTCGAAGTAAATTTAAGAAAAATTTTAGCAATGAATTAGAAGTGATTACTTTACTTAATATAAATTAAAACAAAGTTCATTCTAAATATCAAAGTGTTTCAATAAAATACATAAAAATGCTTAATTATCCATTTGTTTCAATTAAAAGAAACTAGTTTCTCAAAAATTATGGTTTTTAACTCTGTATATAATGCACTTATTAAATTTCAAAAACCTGAATATTTAAATAAATTATATTTAAAGAAAACAACTTTTATCAAAAGAAAATAAGTTAATCTTTGACTCTATAATACTTAAAATATCTATATGTATCAATTAAAAGAAACTAGTTTCTCAAAAATTATGGTTTTTAACACTGAAAGTTTTGTATATTATGCACTTATAAAGTTTTAAAACCTAAATATTTAAATAAATTTTTAAAGAAAGCAACTTTTCTCAATAGAAAACAAGTTAATCTTTGACTCTATAATACTTAAAATATCTATATGCATCAATTAAAAGCATGCAACATTATGCACTTATCTATATGCAGCATTATGCACCTATCAAATGTAAAATTTTTTGAAAACCAGTTTTATATTTAAATTTATCAGTGAATAAAATTTTACATTTTAAATTTATCAGTCTATTGCTTAAATTTATCAGTGATAAATTATAAATTTTACAAATGACCTTTATGACCCAATTAGTAAAATTGTACACATGTTAATGTTTTTACTAATTAAGCTGACACATTTTCCACATATTTTCAGACATGAGCACAAAATAGAAGAAAAAATATTCCTCAATAAGCTTATAAAAATTCGCCTGTATGAAGGCAAAACATTGCCTTATTAGTAAATTGAAGAAGTAATTGCGTTAATTTCATAAAAGAGCTAATTTTCGGTACTGTCATAGTTTTGTTTTCTACCAAGCTAGCAGGTTAAGCAAAACACTTCTTTAAATAAATAAAATATCTGTTAATTATAGTTATATAATTGGCAATTAAATCCTAAAATACATGAAGTGTTTAAGTAAATTGCTAAATATTAAACAAATAAAAAAAAGTTAAGTAAATGTTTGTTATTTAGTTTCAGATATAGTAAGCAGTGACGTTAAACTAACAAGGATGAGTTTGCAATTAAACATTAATTAAATATGTGTAAAAATAAATGGAGTAAATATGCTTGAAAAGAAATCGAATGGACCAAATATTGTTCTTTTAAAGTAAATTGGAAAAAACCCCAATTTTTTGTTATTTTTGTTATTTGTGTTGCAAGAAGAAAATAAAAATATTACGTGAAGTGAGTAAAGTGAGCGAAGATTAGTGAGTAAAGTGAGTAAAGTGAGCGTTACTCACTTAAGTGAGTAAAGAATAATTAAAGAATTACTTTTCCATGTAAACGGTAAACAATTAGAATAAGTAATAGAATTATTCCATAGAATTAATTATTCAGTTAGTGTTCAAATAAATGCTATCATAAATACAGTATTCCACATTATTTTTATACCAAGGAAAGTTGTGAATTTATCTTAATAAAAATTTCGAATAGAAAAAATCTAAAGATGATTTTGATAATGTGCATTGAAAATTAAATGAAAATTTTTGACAATTTTGAAATATATTCAAGGAAAAGCAAATATATGTAGAAAAGTGTGTGTCAAAGATTTTGGTGATTGTAGATAAAAGTTTTGGTGGACTAAATATTTAGTGATTTCAGATAATTGATAGGGCAACTTATTTGTTGTGTTGTCAATTTCCTTAAAACGAAAGATGCAAAAATATTGAAAGAAAAAGTCAATCAAATTGCAATTAAAAATTTAAAATATTGCAAACGTTTACGTTTAATATTTATTAATCCTAATTAAAACTGTAAATTAAATACATAGCAATAAACTTAAAATGTAAAAATATATATGTTACTAAAATTTAATTAACTTAAATTAACTCAGCAGGTTTAATTTTTTGTCCGTATAAAAAATTAGCAGTACTTAAGCATCACACAGTTTGATTAATGAAATGATTGTTTATTTAAGTTCTCAGTTTGGGAATTTTCTGTTTTCTCCAATTTAAACAGTTAATTAATATTTATTTTCAGAAAGAAAAAGAAAATTTAAAAAAGTAAGGAATATTTTAGCAAAAAAAAAAATTCTAAATCATTTTTATCTTAGAATCAAATGCAGCATTATTAAATATATTATTTCATAATCGTCGACTTTTTACTTCATAATCGTCGTTGAGCATCAGACTGAATTATGAGTTTACGACTACCAATGTTTAACTCCGTTGCCTTGCAATTTTGGGCCAAATTTAGAATAGAAGGGAACTTCTTTATCAAGTATTGGTAAGAATTTGCCTCCGTGGAGGACTTTTGGATGGAACCAACCTAATTAAGGTTACATGGAGAGGAAAACCACAAAACCTCCCACGGTTAGCCTGACGTCAAGGGCACTCTAACCCCTGATTCGTCTACCACTGAGGATATTTTACCTAAGCACTGTGGTAGGTGCCAGCCGGGTGCGGAATTCGTATCGACCATCCATCCCTGGGATTCGAACCCAGATCACCTCATTGGGAGTCGAGAGCTCCATTCTCTGAGCAACCATGTATATTCAATATGTTTGAAAAAAAATATTTCAAAGCGAAATTACATAAATTTTAACTATTGAAATGAATGGGAGAATAACTAATAACTCTACACGTATAACTCTCTATATCTAAAGAATAACTCAATTGAAATAAAAGAATAACTCTACGCAAAAGAAACAAAAAATTTTCTCCGATTTTGATGAAGCTTTGAACTGTGAGAAATAATCTGAGAATTCAATTTAAAAATATTTAGCTTAATTATAATTCGAAGCAAAATTTAACCGAAGCAAAGGAAGCTATTTAAACACATTATTTTAAGAGTACAGTAAAAAGTTACATACTTTATGGTTATCTTATTAACCTAGTATTAATCTCTTATTAACCTTTTTGTGCTTCGAGCCCGAATTTGTTATAAGTACGTTCTATACATTTTATTATTTATTGTTAGAGTAATATTAGCGTGATAAACTTAAAATAAAAATCAAGTGCATATTTAGTTCAGACAGTAATTTTATTTTATATTAAACTTTAAATTCTGGAAAAAATAAAAAAAAGTATAGTAAAATGCTGGTAAAAAATAAACCTAGTATGTAAACATCTCCAATGTCTAATTCAAAAGGAATTGTGGTTATTTACCTTCAAAGAAATCAATACAGTAATTTTTCAATGCAGAAGTAAGCAGTTTCACTTTATAAATAGAAAAAGGCATTTCTTTGTTTACTGTCAGCATTCTAAAGTAGTTTTTCGTGTTCAAAATTGTTGTCAGATGCACTAAAATAACTCAGCTGCTATGAGAATCGAACAAACTTCCTTTTCTGGATTACACCTACTTATTTATTTGTTTCTTTTTATTTAAGAAATACACTGATTCAGCTATGATAGATTAATTTTCAAACTATCAACAACAGAAATTTATTACATGATTACATATATTGCATTTCTATTCTCAATCTTAGTTTGTTTTTCTTTAAACCGTTCGTAAAAGTAAGCTAGGAACATTCGTGAATTGTTGTTTTCGGTAAAAAAAATTGGCAATGGTTAAAGTTACAACTATGGTATTATATATATATATATATATATATGTGTGTGTGTGTGTAATACAAAAAGTAAATACTTTTGTATTAATAAAAGAATTAAATCTCTTTCGTTTTCATAAAATGTCTTTGTTAAAGAATAAGCGTAGAGAGATTCTATTTTGGGAATTCAAGGCTGAAAACATACCATTGAAACATCCCTTGAAATATAAATAGATTTATATTTCAAGGGAAGAGTTATTTTTAAAATCGTTCCCTTTTTCACTTCCATATAAGGAAGCAGTAAATGTTTTTCCTTAATGCGTAAGGTTACAAGGAATGTACGAAGTGTGCCTTTTTACCTCAAATCTGTGTTGGTATAAAACGTAAGAACGCATAGTTTTGCGTGTCCTTTTCATCATGATGTGATCCTGATAAGCTGTTCCGGAATTGTCAGAAGTCTTTACCATCCCCCTCCCTTAGGCAGTGTGGATATGAACTGTTATCAATACCAGCCTACATTTAAATAAACCTGTTTAGAACGTCTGATGGCTTAAGACTGCAATTATTTCAAGCTAAATACAACACTGATAACAGGGTTGTAGCCCTGCTATTACATATATATATATATATATTATATGGTATTATATATGGTATTATATATATATGTTACAGTTGAAGTATATAATGCAGTTATTTCATAGAATACCTAGTTATTTCATGAAATAACTGATCGTGCCCGTTAAAGTGTGTAATATGTTATTAATTTGATACTTTAACTAGTTATTCTATGAAATAGCTAGGTATTCTATAAATTAACTAATGAGAGACAGTTAAAGTGTAAAATAAACAATTTATCTAAAATAAAATAGCTAGGTATTCTATAAATAAACTTATGATAGACAATTAAAATGAAAAAGAAGTAATTTATCTAATTTATGCAGCGTATAAATGGTATTTATGGAAACGTACCATAAAATTATTTGTTACAACAAGGATTTGTTGACACACTGGGTTTTACACGAACATTTTTTAAATACCTGACCAGTATCTAAACTTTGAGCTGTAGCAACCGACCGGTATTTTACAATTTAACGGGCTGCAGATCGTTATTCTATGAAATAACTAGTTAAATCATAAAATTCAAGAGTGTTTTACACTATCAGTTATTTCATGGAATAACTAGGTATTCTCTAAAATAACGGATTTGTACTTTAGAAAATTATTATTCATCAATTAATTATCCGCAATATAAATAAAATGTACTTTTCTGAAGAGTTTAGCTATTTATGATAAATTAATTTGTAAAATAACTTTGAATTTTTTTTTTCTTCTTTGACCGATTTATTATTAGTTATTTCTGAGAATGACTAAATCAAGTTATGAAATGTTTCTTCTATTATATACTTAGATTGATATTTGTGCAAATTTAAAAATGAATTTCAAATAAAATTAGAATTTTCTTTTATTTTAATATTACATAGCAACAATCTTAACATATTTTATGAACAATAAGTTACATAAATCTTGTTAAAGAGACCAAAACAGACGAAATCCTCACTGAAATTTTATTGTATTTAAAACAACTCTATACGTAGTTCAATTGAAGCTCTTCAATTTGCTTAACTATTTATTAGCTTAAAATAGAACTCGATTTAAGAGACGAGAAGTATCTGAGCCAGAAATGTTTCCAGACCGAACAAAAACGATCCCTCCTTCCTCCTCTTCTTCCTTGAATGATAGGGAATTGTTCGAAAGCATACTCGCATTGAGAGCCATCTGCGTGACCAAGTACCCTGGTGATTTCGAAGTGCTATGTTACACAGTGCTAAATGTTGAAAAGCCCATAATTAGGACTCTTGTCTCCCAGATCACCTCTCTTTCAGGCGTAACAACCTCATTAAATTTATGATTTTATTCAGCGTTCTCCTTTCGGTAATCAAACAATGAAATTATTCCATCTGGGCGCAGTGGTTTTACCTGAATAATTTTCATAACATTGTTGCGCAATGATTTAGAAACGGTTATCAGCATTCTCTTCGTATTTTTGTATTTTTGATTTAAATGTTATAGCGGAGTATAAATATAATAGGAATTAATGAGGATGATACTTTTTTTAGTTTTATATCATGATTTGAGATACATTTTTAGTTGTGTAGGGAGGATTAAATCCTTTCTCTGGTGAGGAGAGACAAGTTTGTTAACAGATTTAACTCTACCGCTGTTGTTATTTTATTTGTTGTTATTTAGTGACTATTATTTCTATCATACGCATTGATTCATATGGGAAACATTAAGAATTGAAACAGTTGTGTTTTTAACACTAGATAGACATAGAAATATTCAATCAATATTTTATGCTCAAAGCTTAAATGTTTAGTTGAATCAAAAATGTAATCAGATTCAGTATCAAAGAAAGTGTAATGATATTGAAATGATAAGATAATCATAATCATAATCATAATCATAAGATAATGATAAGATAATGATAAGATAATGATAAGATAATGATAATGATAAGATAATGATAATGATAAGATAATGATAATGATAAGATAATGATAATGATAAGATGATGATAATGATAAGAAAATGATAATGATAATAATGATGATAAGATAATGATAAGATAGTGATAATGATAAGATTGTTATAATGATAAGATAGTGATAATGATAAGATAATGATAATAAGATAATGATAATGATAAATTTATAATAATGAAAAATTAATGATTTTATTCAGCCTTCGGTAATCAAACAATAAAAAATAATCAGTCTGGAATATGCAGTGGTTTTACCTGAATATGCAATGATTATCAGTTATGCAATGATATCGAAACGGACATCAGCATTCCTTCCGCATTCTAGTATTTTTGAATTAAATGGTGTAGCGCTGCATAAATATAATAGAAATTAATAAGGATGATACACATTTTTATTTAATTTTATGTGATAATATCAGATACATTTTTAGTTGTGTAGGGAGAAGTGAGGAGAGAATAGTTTGTTAACGGATATAACTTTGCCTATATTGCTAATTTATTTGTTGGTATATAGTAATAACTACTACTTCTATCAGATGCAGTAATTGATATGAGAAACAACAAGAGACGAAACAATTGTGTTATTAACAGTAGGTTTTTCTTATTGAAACATTTAAATAATATTTTATGAATAAAACTTTAAGGGTTTAGTTGAATGGAAAACGCGTTCAGATTAGTTCAATAATATTTTTATCTGCAAATTCTAAAGCATCCTTTTAGGTTACTAAGTAAGTTAAGTTACAAAAAAATAATTCACGAGCTTAACGTTGTTTCCTACTGATGCAAGTCTTAGAAACATTTGTGCAAAAGGCCAAAAATAGTAGTGAAGCATCACTATCAGTTAGCAACTATCTTTTTAATTTTGCTAGCACTAAACCGTATAACCATAAAATTGAATAGGTTTCATATCTAAAGAATTATTTATACGTCATGGAGGATAATCTTTTTACTTATGATACCAATAAAAATATATTAAATAATTTAATTTGGAAATATTTTCGTTTATTTTCGTTATATTTTCGTAACAGTTTACGAAAATTCTTGTTTTTAAAATTACAGTTCTTATTACCACATATTTAGTAAAAAATGCAAACTTACAAAGTAAGTGATATAAATGCCCTTATCTAAAGTATCATGATAAAATTACGAAATTTTACCACATTTACAGAAATTCATGACAAATTAGGAAACGATATGCTCAAACTATTATTAATTTCACCAAATTCATTACGAAGGTGCTTTGATATAAACTAATGAGCTGCCTGGTGTTCTCATAGAGTCAGAAACACGGTAAATTTTACCATAATCTGGTAATTTTGACCATACGCTTTGTCTTAAAGCAGAAAACCTAACTGAGATGTTGTATCAGAAATCTCTCAAAATGGTTATTAATGATAAACAAGCTGTGATAATTTTATTTTGATTTTTTTTAAAAATTTTATCGGAAAAAATTTTTTTAATCTTTTTTTCTAATGAATAGAATATATAATTTCTAATAAGCTATTTAAAACTGTTTTTTCTTCTTCCTTATTTCGAATTTTACAATGTAAACATTTAGTTCATAGTATGAATAAATTTAAAAATATAACTTTTGTGCTCAATCTTTTATTAAATAGTAAAAAATAAGCAACAAATTAAAAATCGTTATTATTTAAAATTCAAAACTACTTTTTTTAACTTTCATAAAAGGGGAAGACAATTTTTAATTTAATGAATTCAGAAGAGAATATGAATACAATGAATATATGAATACAATTTTTTCAATTTTTTGCTTATTTTTTTTTAACAAAAAAGATAATGTTATTTTATTTGTTCATTAAATTAAGTTATTACTACAAATTCAGAAAGCAAAAAAAAAAGTCGAAAATTTGGTAGTTTTAAAATAACATAATTTAAAACTCCTTTTCACATGCAATTATTGAATTTGGGTTTATGGATATTCTCAACGTTCCCCCAATGAATTCCAACAATGAACTTTGTAACATTTTACAGCATTTTAACTTTTATACATTAAAAATAATATTTATTGCATTTAAATTAATAAAAGATATTTTTTTTACATTTTTTAAAATGAAATATAAGGTTACTTTGAATTTTCAATTTCCACGAAATGAACTTTGAAATTGTTACTTTGTTTGGTTTTTACTTGTACTTTTTACTCGTTACTTTTCAAATTAAAATTTTACTTTTTTTAATTAAAGTTTTACTTTTTTTCTACTTTCGCTTAAAGTACCTGTACTTTTACTGGTTACTTTTTGAAAGTAACGTTTCCATGTATGAGCATGGTTCACATATATCGAGCGCCATGGCGTCTGAAAAATTGAAGCTCTCCCCCAATTGTATTATATATGTATTTTTAGAAACTTTTTGTACGTGAATATTTTTAGAACTTTTTTCAAAGAAATACATACATTAGGAGATTTATTGAGTGAGAATGAACAATAAAGCTAATATAATTTCACGAAACTTTACAAGGCATACCAGAAAATATTTAGATCTGTTTGATTGCCGAAGGAAGCAAAGAGGGGTTGAAATATGATTATAAGAAACACCTCCTATGCTTTTTTTTTTTAACTTTATTAAGTACTCTCAATATGGTTACGAGAAGGATGGTTTGTACATATCACCTTAAATATTAGGTCCCAATTTTCAACTCAGAAAAGTGAAACACGAGTAAAGGGTAAAAAAGGAATGTTTATTTAACACAATTACACGAAATGTGCAATTCTTTTCAACTGTCAATTTACAAATTAAGCACGCTTAACGAGATTATCCAAAATATGAATCAACATTTTTAATCGCTAGTTCAATTCTTCCCTTTTCTTCACCGTTGGATGTCAAGTAATCTGCGTTTCTAACATTTGTTTTAGATATCTCCATAGAAAATAGTTCGGAAGTGACAAGTCTGGACTTAGGGAAGGTGACAGTCTGTTGGAATCAAGGCCGTCCCCAATACACTCTTGGAAAAACATGGCTGACTCTGATGTATGGACTCTATTCTGGTGAAACCTGTGCCATCTATCAGAACACATACATATTGCACAAAAGCTTTTTTTCCTCATTTTTGTGGAGTTGCGTGTAAAATACTCAAAGTGCACACTAAGTGCATTATACCCGGGTATTAAGTATAAATTTTGGAGGATAAATTATGAACATTGTAAATTTAATAACTTTCTTAAATTTAAATAACACTTCATGCGATTTAAAATATTTTATTCAGTATACACGTTAAATGTTATCAATTTACTGTTAATAGTTCATTAATAAGGGATTAGGGATCTAAAAGTTACAAAATATTCAAAAGAAATATGGCTTGTTAACGTTAGATTCAAATGATTTATCGGAAATGTAACAGCTGAATTAAATTCATCATACTTCTAAGAGATAATCATTTATTTACATTAAATTTTTTAAAGATCAATAGGGAAAAAATCAATGATGCATACAAACTCTAGAATTTTCTCCTTGCTCCCACAAGGCTAGAAAACTTTCAGAGCGTGTAAATTACTGAGAAACAAGTTTATTTTTTAATAACAATTATTATCTAGAGCAAAAAAAATAGGCGAATAAAGTAAAATAAATAATCAAATAAATCAAAATAAATAAACAAATACGGTATTGGATTACAAGATTCAATCTTAAATTTTAGTAGTTGTATTGTATGTTTTTGAACAAATAAAAAAGAGTTTCAATTTTTTTACTTCTAGGAGTAACTAAGTCGCAATACATAATGTAAATATTATATTTAGTCTAATAATTTCCCACGATTACGTACAATTCCGAACTCATTAAAATAGACTTGAATGCCTACATATAAATATGAAAAAAACTGAATAACTAGCGCTTTTTTAATATGAAATTTAATTTCTTCAAATTTGAATAAATTCTAATCCAAATTATTTTATTCAAGACATATATGGTTAATTTGAGTTATTTACCATTAATATTTCATAAATTCCGTTTATAAATTTCGTATT
Organism: Parasteatoda tepidariorum; assembly: GCF_982258835.1. Classification (NCBI taxonomy): domain Eukaryota; kingdom Metazoa; phylum Arthropoda; class Arachnida; order Araneae; family Theridiidae; genus Parasteatoda; species Parasteatoda tepidariorum. Next base: position 20,065,888 of record NC_141765.1, read on the forward strand.
CCGTTGATAAAAGCAACTAAATATTCTAAAAATGAGGTATGTAAACGTCATTAATCGGAAATGCAACAGCTGCTTTAAACTCATCATACTTTTAAGAGGTAATTATTTATGTACATAAAGTGTTGTAAAAGATAAATCAATAGTGAAGAAAATCAATAATACAAACACTCTCCAGTATTTTCTTTTTGAGAATTAAAACTTTCAGCAGCATTTTATGCCTTTACGAAAGACTAGGAAACTTTCAGCAAAATCCATCATTCCTTTTATTATTTTGCAGGTGCTTTTCAACAAACCTTTCCATCAGGTTAGAATTTATACTGACTGCAATTCATGAGCTTAAGATTTTATGGATAGAATTTAACGCATTTTGCTGATGCTTTGTCACGATCCGAGTAAAAATAGTTCTTTTTTTCTTTTCGTTTCGTTTATTTTTCTCCTCTTCATACAAATTCTGTCAGTCTTTGATTCATATTTTATCTGCTACATTTTGAATTCTTTTCATAAAATCCCATGAAATACGTTATTATTTGTTTCGTCTACTGAATATAACGTAATAAAACTTGGAATTCTAATGGTACTCCAAAATGAAACTATTTAGTATTTGTATGGTTATTGAAAAATTTGGGGTATTTTTATTTAAGAAATAAAAATGGGATTCTAAAAACATAAATCAGCTATGTGATATATTTTCAAACAAAGCATTTTTCAGTGAATTTTTCAAAGTAAATATCAAATAAAAATCCTTCTAGGAAATTCACTTGAATAAAAATCCTTCTATGAAGCAAAAAAAATTGCAACATATGTTTGTTGCTAAATTTCAGTTAGGCATCTGAATATTTTAAAATCGTTTAGACTTTATTTCGTATACTTTTTTTCCAAAACAGTTTTATTTTGCCAGGTTGGCTTACTAGAACGTTATAAGAATTCGAGATGAAAGATGCTTATCTCCTTCAATATGTTATAGTTGGTTTCCTGTCTTTGTTTCAAATATAAAACCAGTTTTTTTTTTCTTTTCAGGCTTTTATTCTATTAACCAGTTTAATGAATTGTTCTATAAATTAGAAATAGCAGGAATATAGTGTTAGTATTATGATATGCTTCATGTATTAGCTGCAAGTGAAAAAATATTTTATTTTAACATATTGTTTTTACAAACTGGTTTAATGAATAATTTTATAAATAAGAGATGACATAAATTTAGAGATGTTTTTAAGTTATATTTCAAGCGCTTGATTTAAGTAAGAAACAGATCACATTAAGAGATCACATTTTTAAAATTGATTTAACGAAGCACTATGCGAAATGTAGAAACATTGTTGTTTTACAAACATTATTCCTTTATTTAAAAAAAAAGACATGATACGGAGTCAAGTTCAGTTTAAATTTTTCAGAAATCTGCGATATTTTTACAATATTTATTCAAGATTACTCAATGCGATTTACTTCTGACAGAGTTGCGCCATTTGGTAATATAGCTACTTTAAATTTTATACAAATAAGGAAAATAGTCAATTTTTTTTCTTTTTAATAAAAAGCTTATTTAAATAGATACTCAGAAAAAAGCTGAAGCGATAATATTTTACTTTATTAAAAACTTCATTCGCTTAAAAAATATGCAGATTTCAAATAACAGTTAAACTGCCTCAAGCGCACAAAAGCAGATTTCGGTTTTTCCTGTTCTGGTTTTATATTTTTTCTCTCTCGGCTACTGCGGTTTCTTAAGTTTTGTTTTGTGCCTTAACTTTTCCATTTCTTGTTAGCATTTGTATGTTTTATACTTCAAATCACTTTTGTTTCTTCTCATTCACGTCTGTCACTTCAAGTCTTGAAAGTGGGTGCCTACTTTTGAGCACTTGAAACATGTCGATCCAATTTGTATATTTTTAAAACGCTTATTTATTTTTAAGTTAATGCACTCCAATAGTGTTTTTTTCTTTCCTTAACAAGAGAACTTCAAAAAGCATACCTGATGTGTGCTTCTTTGGATTAGGTTTAAAGGAAAGTAATGCTTAATTATTATTTATAATAAAAGTAATTTCCGTGGCGAATCAATAATGCATTTTATATGCTATCTTTAAAAAGAGATCATTAAGCATTAATATGTCGTGGAAAAACACAGTAAAAAGCATTTTTTTTTAAAATTTTGCTTAGTTTAATTGTTTTTAAGGCTTCTGAGAATCTTATGCACAGATTAATGATGGAATATCATATAGATATCATAAGTCACTCTGACAAAATAACCAATGGATAACACTACATTTTCAACCACTTAAAAACCCATAGTATGGTGTTTCAGATCACTTTATAAATTTAGATAAAGCAAAAATACTGTGTCACATTACCAAAGAGAAAAGAGATTCAACATGGATTTTAAATAATAGTCCCAAGAAACTAAACGCTAAGAAATCACTTGATTAAAAACTTCATTCACTTCAAAAATATATAAATAGAAATTAACAGTCGTCGTGTTTCAAGCGCTCAAAAACTGGCACCCATTTTCAAGAGTATCCAGACGTGACTGAGGGGAAACAAAAGTGATTCGAATATTAATGTCAATTTTACTTTTTATTTCAAATTATTTTTGTTTTATTATTCACGCCTATCAAGTTTTGAAAATGGATGCCTGTTTTTGAGAAATTGAAACATGTCGACTGTTATTTTCTATTTATATAGTTTTGAAGCAAATAAAGTTTTTGATCAAGTTACATGAGCATTAGCAACCAGTTCTTATTTTGGTAGGAATCAATAAATTTGTTTTTGTCAATAGTTGTTGGAGTAGATTTTCGAAAATATGAACTGGAATATATTGCAAAATCATTCCTGTTCACTGCATCCGACGTTATTATTGCTACGTAAAAGTTTGCTTTTATTTTTAAGCAATCAGTCTTAATTTTGTTCAATCAGAACAGATTTATTTTCCGCACATAAAATAGTTTTTATAATCTCTGCATCAATGAGCCTACTCAAATCACAGATCATTATTTTTAATTTTAATTATTTTTTGTGACAAACTAAAATCTATTTTCTAAAAATTATGTACCAAAATGCATGATAACTGCGTATAGTATTTATTTTTAGTTTCCGTTTTAAACAAGTTTTATGCAGTTTTCTGAAATGCATTATTTGCGAAATGTTTCAAAATCACTGCTCATAATACTTATTTTTAGAAGCCATGTCAAACTCAAAGGAAAAGAAACCACTCGATATTAAAGGAAATATTGCAAGTCAATATTTAAGTCAGGAAAATAAAAAATAAAAATGTCATCGAAATCTGACAAATCACATGCGAGGAAGTCGGGATTAAAGACATGAAGCTTGTTTGATTTTTTTAAAAAAGCATTTAAGCCTTTTCAGCTACTCGAACTGACTTTCATGTTTTTCATCCCACGTTCTTAATTTGTGGTTTAATACAATTGGAAATTATTTTTACTTCTCCCTCACTTAAATATTGCTTTGCAAGACTTAGCACCTTAATTACTTCCCTTTGGACAGAGATAAATACATACATAAAGGTTGCTATTGCGAAATAGCATGAAAGTATATTAAAATAAGATTTAAACCTGTTAAAACTATACTTCTTATTTTTAAAAATTACCAGTTTCATTTCTATAGCTATTAGCAAATTACTTATGGCACTAAACTGGCAATGTGAAGTACTGGTATTTAATTCCCGGTGACAGCTTGATGCCTCAGCCTGTTTCAAATAGACGGATACAAGTTTTCATATGAAATAACGGTGGTCGGTGCGCAATTCTTAGCACATCATCACTATAAGGTTCTTTCTCGACATTATATGCATTAATTAAGATATACAGTATTTGCAAAACAATAGATTAGAATTTTATGTGAGTATAAATTGGTAAAAAATGTCAAATTGGTGTAACGTTTTAAATTTGAATAGTGGCAAAACAGCGAGATGTATAGAAATTACAAATATGAGAGAATTATTTGCGAAGCAAGCTTGAAATTGCTCCTTTCACACAGAGGATTTTTGAGGCTGCCATCAACTTTGGAAAGTCGCATGCTTTAATGAACCTAAATGGGAACGTGCTTTTTTATCCGTGGTTCGGGTTGCGAATTTACAATCCAACTGCTTTTAACGACTAACTCTTTTTTTAATTTTTTTTTTGAAGATTTTCCTCTTGACTGTAGTTGAACGTAATTATAATTCAGGCTTTTATTTATATTGCAATTTGTTTTTAATTAATTAATTAAATTAATTAAATTTAAGCTTAATTAATCTTATTAAAATTAAATGTAACGATGTATTACTGATTGTTTAAAATCGAATATTGTTTAAATCAATTACATTATTTAATATGCCGGAGTTTCATTTCAATACGACAGTAAACACGGCATTGGTCAAGAAATTGTATAGCTTATACATTTGAATTATGCCCGACACACCCAGGAATTTTTTAAAATTTATTCTTATATTTACTTCACTAAATAACTTTCCGTTGTAATAAAATAATGTTATTGAAACAACACTTTTGACCTTAAATAACGAAATCAAAATACACTTAGTTCATAAAAATTTATATTTCACTTCTTCCCCTGACACAAAAGTTTATTTACGTTAAATTTAAAAGGAAGTAAATAATGTGGCTCTGATTGAGATAAGGAACAATTATGAATAATTTTCACTGGTAATATTTATCCCACATCATTTCTTAGTAGTAGTCTTTGGATTTCTGCCACAATTTTTCGACAGAATTCTCATTCATTCATTTTGGACGCGTAAATTCCTAATGAATGAAATAAATTCGTGATCTTAAGAAGCGATGAAGGAAATATTTCGTCTGCGAGGATTAAAACCACGGTTAAAAGCATAACTGAAGCACGCGATAGGGAATTAATTGCTGACAGAAATGAAAGTCGGGAATTCCACTTGAAGCTTTACGAAGATACTGCAATTATTAATACATTTTGTTGAAGAAATTTTCTTCTTGATTAAACTTTTAAGTTAATGTTATATTTTTATGTACTCTATATCATGAGGTGAGTTTATTTTATTATTTTTAAATTGTTATAAAAATATATATTTTGAATGAAGATAAAACCATGGTAAATGTAGCTGATGATGAAATAAAATATTAGAGTTGGTACTAGTTTTTCCTTTTAACAAGTTTTAATCTTGTGATGCCACAATAGGCGTTAGATATATTTCCTAACTTTTAAAATTTCTTTAATTTCTTAAACTAATTTTTTAATCATTATTAGCCGGATTTTAATTAAATTGAACCAATTATTTAATTTTTATTACAATTTATAAAAAGCGAATATAAAATATTTTCTTCTTTTCTTAACAATCAATGTAACGGCTAAATTTTTATTTCAATACTACTGTAAGACTCATTAATTCACTGTCGTGGCAAGATCGAGAACAAAAATCCATTTATAACTATTTATTCTTCATTTCTTACCGCAAAAATGTTTCAGTTACATAGTTATACTAATTTTTAAGTCTTTTTGGTGATTTGCTTCATCCAAATGATTTTCAAATTTAATATTGATTATGGGAGGATGACTTTATTTTTGGCCATGCTATCCTTCGATAATCTGCCAACCATGGATCTCTTCCTATGCTTCTAACTGTTCGTTGGGAGCATTTCATTTACTTTCAATTTAGAAATATTGGCGAGCCGGCCAGGTAGCCGAGCGGTTAGCGCGCCTGACTGCGAAGCCAATGGCTGCGGGTTCGTAAAATGAGTAACTATTCCGGCATCTTTTAAGGCAAAGAATAAAGTTCTGTGCCTGCAATTTGAAAAAAAAAATATTGGTGACTGGGACGACCCTGGACCTCTCAGTCCCAACAGTTGAATAGCTGTTAAAGGAATGACTTTCTTGGTTTCTTTAGGGAACGTCTTTTCTCTATTTTTTCTATTTTTGAATGTGGCCATATTTTACTTAATATTTACTTAACAAATTAATTTTTATTGAAACAAATTTCATTCATTTTCTGGGATAATATCCCTGCATCTCATCCAAATTAAAATGTATCTGTAACGCCAAAAGGTATGCTTAATACTACAATAATCCTACCTGAAAGAACCGTTAAAATTGGACTGATTATCACAGCCTCCACAAATATTAGTTTCAGTTTAAACAATTTAAATAAAGATCTAAACCATATGAGTTATGTGTAAAGGGGCAAATATTTTTAGCATCTTTGTTTATTTGATTTTATAGGTAAAGAAATATTAGAAAAATGTTTTAATGTAACGAAAATTCATTACTATTTCTTACATTTTTAGAAACAAGTAGTAACACCGTCTCTACGCTTTTTTCTAGCGTTATATTATTACTACAAATTGTTCATTAGAATTGTATCTAGGTTTACACACTATGTAACGTTGAAAAAATTGCACATTGTGTAACATCTGACAAACCATTTTTTCTATTATATATATAAATGGTTGTTATTACAAAACACCGTAAATCTATGTTAGTGTTTTTAAATTTTAGTCAATGATTTTCTCATTAACCTTAGCGCAGCGTGAATTGTTTAAATTATGTGTTATCAAATCTTAAATTTAATCAAATTCATTAAAATCTTTCGAAATCTTAACCAACATGTTTATTGGTGAATATTTGAAAAAAGAAATTAATAAATATACTGAATGAATGAAGGAATAAATACATAAAATATAATTACATTTTGTTACTCTGCTATATGTTATGCTATTATGATCTACGAGCTTTAAAAACAAATTTAAAAAATTTCGCTTCATTGTATCTATTAGCATCTAGCATTTATTGTGGTTTTAGTATATATATAGTCAATATACAATACTTTTAATGATTTCTTTCTGACATCGAAGCTAAAATTGAGGTTCAACACTTTATAAAGAAAATGATAGGGAGCTGTTTAGACATGGGTACACAATATTTGCCATAGTGCTTACAAAAATACAACTATTGATTGATTAATTATGTAGGAAATATACAAAATTCAAAATTTTCCAATTATGCAAATGTCATAGAAAATAAACGAATTTTTGTAACTCTGAAAAAAAACTGGTAACCTTATATTTGCGATTTCCTTTGTATAAATTTAAATTTTTATGTATTTTTCAGAAAATTTCAAGAGATTTCATGAACTTCAGAAAATTGCTTGGAAATGCGTGTTTATTTCTTATTTACCTTCGCACACATACTACTTGAATTTAGTTTGCTATCAAATCGTACATTTTATAGAATCTTATCATTAATTGAAGAAACTAAATACAAATTATGTTTAAAAAATGATGGAAAAGCAACATTATAATTAAACCTCGGTTTAATTAATGATAATCAAAAATGCACTAATGCAAATAAAAAAAAATATCAATGAAAGTTAACAAAATGATCTATTATTCAAAATATACTCCAATCATTCTCTACAATCCTTTCCGGGATCCTTTAAACACTTCGAAAGCCGTAATCAACAAGTTAATGGGCAGAATATGACAATAAAAAAATAAAATATACTTTGTATCAAGTAGAAAGTGAAAAAAATAGAAAAAAAATTTCTTTACGGAACACCCCAATTCCAATCCTTCCTCTGAAATCACATTCCCCTAACTGCTCAAAGAAGCTCAAGTGAGCTTCTCGGAAGATTACAGCAAGACTATTTCTAAATAGTCTTTTTTTTATGTGTCATTGTCTGCTATGATAGATTACGCTATTATGATCAGCGAAAACTAAAAACAAACTTAAGGAATCCCGCTAACCCGTTGAGAGCCCAAAAGATATATCACTTTTTACTAATGCAACAGAGTAAAGAGAAGAAAAAAGAAGCCAAACATGCTATCAATGAGATTTTGTGGCTTTGAGGGGAAAAAATCGTCTTTGGTTTGGTGGCGAAAAGTATTTTGGTGCTGACTGTTCGTCCGCTTTTCTTTTAATGGTAGATTACGAACGAAGAAAAAATACGAGTTCAATTCTTTAGCGAAGTTCTGACACTAGCAATATTTGAAGTATAAAATTTTATTTTTACACTGAAAAGTAAGTTACAGAGATGTTTTGAGCTTGGTTTTTCAAAAAATTTACAACAAACAGTAATTTTAAGACGTTTCACATTTAAAATGTTGTTATTATAATTAAAAAAGATTTCTTATACAAATACATAACTAGAAATTAAGTTACGTTAAAAGTGATGAAGATGCATATTCCTTAATTGTGTGCAAATAGTACATTGAATAAATTGGAATTAATTGATTAAAAAATTCATTCGTTTCAAAACTGTATAAATTGAAAATTGCAGAGTATTTTTATATTACAATATGTGAACATTTTTGTAAAAAATGCTGATTCCCTTGTTAATGACATTAGTTCCTCACTACCATAGTTTGTGGAAATGCATTTTATCCTGCTTTGCCCCTCTCATCCCCTGTGATTTTTCCTGTTCTATTTTTCATATTTTTTCTCACTCGGCTACTGTGGTTCTCGTAGCTTTGTTCCTCACCTTTATTTTTCCATTTTTCTTTAGCAACTTATCAGTTGCAATTTTTTTTCTCATTGACGTATGGCAAGTCGTGAAAATGGGTGTCTGTTTTTGAGTGTTTGAAACATGCCGACTGTCATATCCAATTTTCATATGTTTAATGTTTATAAAGTTTTTAATCAAGTAATATCTTACTACTTCAGTTTCTTCGGATTATATTTTGAAAATAGAATTTGGTTATTTGTTCTATAGCTTACAACTAAATACGAGAAGAAAAATTTTTGAAATATCCTTCCTAATAAGTTATGAACTAAATAAACGGTTACATATTATAAAGTTTAGTTTTTTTTTCAAAATATTGTTAAAACGTTCTTTTTTAACAGAGTTTAAAGGAAATAAACGCGAGACAGTTCAGAAAAATCTTCTCCTAGATTTTCCAATTTCCCAGAAAATTCCATTTCAACCCATCTCCCAGAAAAATCTTCTTACTTTCTATAATTATAATTTAACTAGACTAATTTATGATTATTCTCAGAACTAACATTTTAGTGAATAAAATATTTATGAATCTATCTCAAATTTACTGTCTCCATGACAAGGCATTTTGTGAATCTCGTGTAAAAGGGAGAGCTTTTATTTTTAAATAATTTCCTTAAACGTAATTTAAAATCAATTTGCTAATGACCTCATTGATGTTTTTATGTTTTTAGAAAACTTAGGTGTTACTTTTGCTACTCCTTAGTTTACACAGATAATTATAGTTAGTCTTTGTACGAATTCAGGAAAGAATTTTTTTCAGATTATTTCCTGAGTCTAAATTACGAGGTGCATTGTTAATCATTCTAGCTCTCCGTTCAATTAGGTCTTTTTAATTATTGGTACAATGAATCGATACATTTAAAAAGCTTTAATTTTCTGTAACTGCATACATGTTTTTGATATTTATTATCTGTTAAAAATATAGTAGCGTTAAAGATGTTAAAAAAATATTTTTAACTAATTTGAAGCAGCAAGATATTTTATTTAGACGTTGTTTATGTATTTTTAATGTTTGACGAACTTAAATGGTATATTCATGCAAAGTTTTTGAAGGATGTATTTGCAGTTGCATTCAGTTTTAGAAAAATAAGTAAATTACTTTACTAATTTGTTACACAGCAATTATATTGCACACTACTAAGAATAATGAAAAAGTAAATTTCAATATATTTGAGCATCATTAAAAATAAAATAAAATGCAAAAATATAGAAGGAGTATAAAATATAGTAAACCATGTAAAAAGTTATGGAAGTTTTATTATTAGTATAAAGTAAAAAGCACATTAATTTTTCTTAGCTTCTGCATTGTTAGAAATTTCTCAGAAAAATAGTAGAAAAGAATTTTAATTTTTATTTGACACCAAACTATTTCCTCCATTTCCTTCAACACATGAAGAGTTTCCAGTGTCCTGCACTAACTGATTTGTGACCCTGGATTCTCAGAAAACGATATTTTATGCATGCATAGATGGCTGCTCCATAAAGTTTCTTAATACAAAAAGGTCTAGTATTTCTCATCTCTTACGATAGGTGAAACGACCAGATAAACTAATTAAATAACATTCCATGGTTCATTTGATAAAACACAACTCAACCACAACTTTACTCCTTTTAGAGTTTTACTCTATATCGAGGACGCAGTAAACAAATTTGAAACATAATGTAGTTCAAAGTAACGAAGTTATGGTCCTCCTTTGAACCGATTTTTTGCAGAAGGTAAAATTTATCTTTAAACCGAGAGTAGGAATCAAATCATAAATTGCTTCAAAATGCCCATTCTAATCATTTTTAATTTAATGTAAAAAACAGAAATACTCCAATCATACTTTAAAGTTGTGACGAAAAAAATGTTGTTTTAAACTATACTAATATATTAGTTTTCTTAATTTTACAAGTGCAATATTTTTAAATGTATAATCTGCCAAGCAAAAAAAAAAAAAGATTTTCTTTTAAAAATTGTGTTACTTCTAATTGATAAGCATAAAACGATATTATGATAAATGATACTGAGCAAGTATGAAACGGTATTCCTAGTTTTGTAAGCCTCAATGTAGGTCTACGGATGCTTATTAAATTAATGTAGTTTTTAATATTATATCTGTTTAATTTGTCCTATACACAACGCTCATAAAGTACACTGTTAAAGCTGTGGTGTAATCCTTATCTGAATTTGGAGTTACAAAACTACAGCCAAATTCTGTAAATGATTACTTTATTTTAGTTAATGCCGAATCGAGTGCTTATACTCACTTCAAAGGATGTAGTTAAATCGTTACATCAAAAATTGAGAAAGCTTACAGTAATCTGCAGATCTTTGCGTAGAAGGTAGTGTTTTGGAATTCCGTAAATTTGGCGAAAATTATTGTATATTTCAACTATTTAAAGTCTAGTGTGAAATGATGGTACGACATATTTTAAACGTAAAACAAATGCTTTTAGATTTATATTAGAAATTTAAAGGCGAATAATTGTGCAATTTCAAGAAAGGGATAATATGGCGGTTTGCTTACATTAAGTTTACTGGTGAAAAATGAGTTCTTCTTGTCGGATTGAATTGACAAACTGGTCATATCATATTTTATACCACGTAATTTTCAATCTTCTTTACTAATTTATCATAATTTATCAAGAATGTTGAGTTTGGTCTTTTATTAGTCAAATAATTTCAATTGTCTGGTTGGATTGAGTTTATTACACGACTCATGTAAACTGTTATAAAATGCAGGTGTTGAATTGAACTTCTATTATCTTTGGTTTTGTTCAAATTCATATTGATATTTTGTCTGTGCTGTATGTATGTTTTAATAGCGAACTAATTTTATTTTGTAAAGAAATGTTGTATTATTGCTCCCTAAATTTGATTCTTGATTTATATTGTATAGTAAAATCAAATTTACTAATTTTTATATATATCATATCTTACTGTAATTATAAATTTTAGTGCTATTGAATAACAAGCATGGTAAACGCTACTAAGTTGTGCAAAAGAACATAGTAATGTTTCACTACAACAGACACTTTCTTTGGTTTTGGTGAAGTGGAACTTAGTAAGACACAACTTTTTGTGCAACCATTTTTGGTGTTCAAACACATGAAAATTTGTAATTACTGTAAGATATGATATAAATAAAAATGCTTTCACTATTTCTACATTTTTTACTTAATGCTTTGCAAACTATTTACCAGCAGTGGAATATTATAAGTTTACAGAGTTCATATTTGCAGTTTAATTTGTTGGACAACCTTCAGTTTTGAATTCAATTCCGGAACATTTTTCACAGTGTAGAGAACATTACGGGCAATAAATAGATACTGCAGTTTTCACAATTATATTATTTTTAACGCTTTCTCTATTTATGTTTTTTTTATTAAATGCTTTATAAACTATTTCCTTACAGTAAAATATTGTATGTCTATTACACATAAATTTGCAATCTAATTTTAGGACAACCATAAATTTTGAATTCAATTCCCATAAACATTTATACATTCTATCAGCTCAACTAAACTAACATTGCTAATTTTATCCAAGCAATTTTTCGTTGAAGCATTTTATAAAGTTTACCACAACGAATCTGACAAACTCAAACGTATTTCCTTTATTTCTTTCCCAAACCAGAGAAACATTTCTTTTCCAGACTTCACTCCAGAATTTAAGCATTTTTATTTCAGTCATGTGTATTCTTCCGTTCTGCTTTCAAGTGTAATGTGTGAATCCTCAACATTCTGATCTGGCACCTTTTTGCAATGCAGATGAGTTGAATGTTATTAGTGGATAGTCTTCTGGTGCTATGAGCCAATGAATATTTAAGGAACCCTTTTCCGTTTACCATAGGAAGGCATTTATTCTTTTTTGTATGGAATCTCTCAAGTTTAAGCTTTTCTTTTTAATGAGAGACCTGTGGAGGGAGAAGATGACCTTCTATTCAACTAAAATTCAAGAAAAGCATTCGCTTTTTTAGGTTTAAATCCCTTCTCTTATTAAAAAAGGGGACTACAGAAGCGAGGGATTTTTCTTAGGGAATAGTATAATCTTGACTAGTATGTATGCGTTAGATTATGTAAGGGACAGTTAAAAAGTTTTATGCAATTTAACAAACATGCGTAAAGTGAATAAAAGCTTACAAACAGTTTGCTGTAAATTTCTATTTTATTTATAATATGATTGATTTTATATCTTGATTGATAAATTTCTAAAACTTTATATAAAAGTGAAATTAAAAATTTATATTAATTTTTTTAAGCTTAAATGCTTTTTCATATTTAAAAAACTAAAAAAGTGTTTTTTTTCTCTCTTTTGTTTGGGGATTAACGCAATTTTGATTTGAAAGTAGTCATAGGATTCTAGACAAATATGTTCACAGATTTGAATGCAACTTTAATGAATGCAGATTATAGGAAGGGAAATTTGATATTTTATATTTATTATATCATTTTAGCTAAATAGTTTTTGTTTCATAATACAATTTATAAAATAAGTGTAGATAAACAAAGTAGAAATAAAAAAATATTAAATAATATGGGCAAAGCACGGTATGGCGAGAATAAAAAAAATTCTTTATCACATCGCATATTTGAAGTTAGTTTAAAGAAAAAAGCTCATTATTTATTAATATTTATAGTGATGCTCAATGCGTAATCAAGTGTTTGTTGAAAATGAAATCAAGTAAAAAATTGATAGCAAAAAAACTGTGTTAGTGAGAAATATTAGTGAATATCTCACAGATAAATTTACGAGGTATATATATTCCTATTAGAAAAAAATGAAGAATAAACAAAAGAATACATATGAAGCCTTTATTTGACTGTTTAAAAGTCTAGACTCTTTCAAAAAACCGTTTTAAAATCATTAAATTACTGTAAGACATACTAATGATTTTCAAAACCGCATACAAACATCTGCTATTACTTTGAATGATTTTGGCAGGCGAATTCTTATAACAATTTATCAAGTAAATTTGATAGCAAATGGAGAAAAATATTTAATATCACATTTTTTAGTAGTTTTACTTTACTTTACTTATACTTCGAGGATCATTTGCGAAGCTGGTAATTTTTTTTACTCGTAATTCGAGAAAAATAACATATCTGATTAAAATCTCCTCCATTTTCTTAAAATTATTTGCTTTGTAATAAGGTACAATATAGCAAACATTATATAACAAATGTTTTTTAGATCATGCAAAAAAAATTGAATGAAAAAAAATAATTAGTGTTCTTACAGTATGATGTTTATTAGTTTAAAGATTCAAAAGCATGCACTGTTAGAAATTTCTAAAAAAGAGGGTTAAATAACAATATATGAATTTTTATTTAATTCATATTTAACTAAAAAAGTCAACCAAAAAGAAAGAGATATTTAAACTGCTAATTGGGAAAATATCGTTTTTGACTGTTTTCACTTTATGCCGTTGAACAACCAGAATTTTATCCACGTCAAAGGTCAACAGCTAATGAAAATAGAGCACACTGTCTTCGAAAGCAGGAAGCTAAACTACGAAATAAAGATTATGAATTGATAATTTTATTTTCTATCATCGCAACACAACAACAAAAGCTTATTTTTACTTTCCATCATCGGATACCATGCACAACAGTAAAAGCTTAAAAATTATATAGTAATGAGTGTTTGGGGAACACTCTATGAGGCTACTTAGTCCCTTGCTGCTTAGTACAGGTAATTGGATTACTCTGTCTATCTGTCTAAAAGAGGGTTCGAATCTCAGCGTTGACACAGCAATATTTCCTCACTTCCCTCCAACACATGAAGAATTTCCTTTGTCCTGTCCGTCCCATTTGTGACCACGTGCTATTAAAATACGATATGCAAGCATACATGACAGCCTCATAAATCTGCTAAACTTCCACATAAGCTTCAAGACGCGGGGAGTTTCCAGTTTTCTGCACTCCTCTATTGTTGACTCTGGAATTTTGGAATATGAAACTTTCATTCCCGAATAGATGGCAGCACCATAGAGCTTAGTACAAGAAGATCAAGTATTCATTATCACTCATGGTCGATAGCTCCACTAGATAAACTAATGAGGCCACATTCCAGTTTACTCAAAAGAGCTCAACGTTGACTGAAAAGTAATTCCACTGACCATTACCTAACAACAAGGCTAAGATAGCCTAACTAAATGACCAGTTAAGTTACGGTTAAGAAACCATTCAAGTTGTAAATGGTTACAAAACCGCATTGTTTTGTACGGTTACTGTCTTGATACGGATTTTAAACATATCAGGTGTAAATGGTTTCAAACGCGTAAAAAAATTTAACCGTAAATTTTAAATAATAACCGTAAATATTATGGTTAATTGGATGAGCAAACTGCTGCCGGTTATTTTACCGTAATTTTAGAATAAAAATTTCAACGGTGTGGTACTTTATAATATAACTATTTATGGCCATTTTAGTTTTAAAAACAGTGAAAATCATACCAATAGCTATTTTTGAGCAATAAAGCAATTTTTTTTTTTAACTTAAGGAAATTATTTTTTTGAAATACAAATAAAAAAATATTATATAATATATATTTATATTATATCGCTCATGGGATACAATAGTGGCACAACTAAAAAAACACGAGTTTTGAACTAAGAAGAGGTGTAAATAGAAAAATACAGCAGCAATACTTGCACTACTCATAATTCAACTTGAAAGTAATCTTTGTTTAAGCAAACGAAAGCATTTCTTATGCATTTTGTTTAGCAATAAAAACTTTAAACCCACTTATCTCAAAACTTGATTTTTTGAGTTGCGTCGCTATTGAAGCCCATGAGCGATATAATCCATCAAACACTTAAATATCATAACTATAACAGCTACTGAAATAGTACATGCAAACTGCTATGTTTCTTTAAACAATAAATATAACAATCATAACACTTTTTTATGCTTGTAAAATGTTTTGTGTTTTATGCTTAAGAAAAGTATTTTGTTTTAACGCATTGGCACAGAACGGAGATAAATATATTTTGAAGAGAAATTGGGGGCTAAACAAAGCACAGTCGAATTCAATCGTTGAATTATGATTCCGCTGGAAGGATTATATTTTAAAAAATTCTACTTTTTACAAGAGTTTTTATGTAACCAAGAGATGTTTTTATAAATCGAAAGGACAATTTCATTTTATAACTAATTTAAAATCTTCGCACAAACCTCTTCAAATCCTCCTATGAAGCTTATTTTTTTATGTAAATATGCAAATTGAAGACATGGCACAACAAAAGATGACACAACACAATTTTGGAAATTTTTAATGTGAATTGTGATGCATTATACATAAAAACGTTTTTCCCATGATGCATAAAATCGTCATCTAAGCATTTTTTTTATTAAAATACTTTATTCAATTGAAAATATCAGTCTGAAATATTATTAATTTAATAGTTTTTTTAGAATTTAAATTATTTTGTATTTTTACACTATTTAATATATTTCAAGTGCAATATTTATGTTTTATTATTAAACTTTAGGTTTTGATGACATCAATTTACAGAGTTATATAAAAAAATTTAAACCTTTTAATTTAAACATTTAATTATGATGAAATTATTTCCAATAAATAACAATTACAGAATTTTGTAAATGGTTTTTTCTAAATATTTAATAAAATAAAACTGTGACTGAATGTGAAATTTCATGCACGTGAAAAAAGACAATATCTTTCGCTTGTAAATATCATTTATTGCTTTTTTCCTAAATAAACGGAAATTTTTAAGAAAAGAACTTTTTCTCCGATACTTTTTCCACTCAATTGAATTTCCCCAAAAACATAGAATTGAAAATAAACAACAAGTTAAAATAGAAAATTCATGCCGAAGAACGTTTATTATTTCTTACCTATGCCATGCCTCAAATGACAAAGGTAAAAAAAAATGCCTGCTTCATTCTTGATGAGATTAAAGACAAATACAGAATAAATTCTAGAAACAACAGGCTAGACGAGTAACCACCATATCTTAGAATAATTTCCGAGCACGTATTTTGGCATATTTCCTGAAAATATTTCCTCTTCTCACATCCGACAGAAGTGTTGTCGGACGAACGATTCAAATAAATAGTTCGCATATTTCTTGAGCTCTTTCCTTCTGTCTTTATGGCTTGCAAATAAATGCAGCATCGTGTTTTATTATGTTAATAATCTGAAAGGTTTTCTAAATCTATATTTTTAGCTTGAGTATTGTAGCATAAAATAGTCGAGATTTTTGTCTAGGAAGTGTTTTATTTCCCAGAATTAAAATTTATTCTCTGGGTGTGTATAGTTGTGCATTTTAGACGTCCCCATACAAAAAATGTGAAATGCTGGAGAAATAAAACGTACTACAGAAGAAAAACTTTTTCTTTTTCTTTTGTCTGTCGTTTGGTCTGAAAAAGGAATTTAATTTGCGTAGTATATATAAATGCTATCTGAACTCTCAGACGCTTTTACAGACTTCTGCAGAAGAGTCTGTCATCTCGTAGTAGCTGTATTAACATGAAAATTAAACGTTTATAATTTGATAAAAAAACTCTATTACGGAAATGTGTCCATTTTCTTCTATCATTTAAAATCAGTAAAAAAATCACTTGCGATTAAGATATAAAAGAAAGAAACTAATACAGTTTATTCTCATAAATTATGTTGTTCAGTGCTCAAAAAAATAAGCGGACTACCCAGAAGAACTTTTGATCTAATGATGTAAAGTTTTGCTTATTGCGCTGTAAAGCTCAATTAGCATTAGCATCAAACTGTACTCTGTAAAATATAATTCTAAATTCCTCAGAAACAAAATACAGAAAAAAAACTGTTTTATGATAAATACATAATCTTTCTGCTTTTAATCGTTACCAGCGCTCTGCAAAATTTTCCCGTTTTTATGAATTGCCAGACATTTTAATGAGATTGAGCCAATATAGTTTCAAAGGTTTTACTCTTAAATATGATTTCAATCAGTACGACTTTTTAGATAAAGACAGTTTAAATCTTTTCTTCACAACCAAACACTAGAGTTGCCGTGATTCAGGGAGCAGTACGCTCAACTCCCAATTAGCTTTCCCGGGTTTGATTCAAGGCTTTGACTGGTCATGCGAATTCTGTCCTCGTCTGTCACCAATCACAATGCTGACATGGTTATTTTATCAAGTTTTTTTTGTTAAAATAGCAGAGGTTTCTGCTAAACTAGCAGTTTCTTGTAAAATAATAGAGTTTGCTTGTTAAAATAACAATACTTATCTGCCTGAAGAACAGACGTTCATTTTTAAATTAGTAGTTTATCCGTAAATTTAAAAGATTTTTTATAGTGCATTGTTCTAGGCGAAATCTTTCTTATATGTTTCAAGCTGGTTTGCAAACTCATCAAATTTTGACGAAATCATTGGTCAACGCTCTTCGAATTTTTCAAGAGAGTTTGCAGAGTGGCTTAGGGGATAGAGCGTTTGCCTGCATATGAGGTGAACCGGGTTCAAAGTCCAGCGATGGGTGTTCAATACGAATCCGCATCCGGCTTGCACCAACCACAGTTCTGACGTGAAACATCCTCAGTGGTATATTTATTACGGGTTACAATCCCTTTTGCAGTCAGGCTAACAGTGCGAGACTCTCGTAGTATTCCTCACCATGTAGCGCAAATGCGGGATAGTTCAATCGAAAAGTCCTACACGAAAGCAAATGTCTCCCAATACTTGACCCAGGAGTTCCCATGTCTTCTGGATTATGTTCGAAATTACAAGGCTACGGAGTTGAACATTATTACTCGTAAGCCCAAAAAATTGGGTAGGCTGTTCAATGTCGGTTATAAAATAAAATAAAAAAACAGAGCTTGCAATATCTAGCCTCAATCTTTTAAATTTAATTTTTATCAATTTCCTAACTCTGTTTTGAAAGGAAGTCATTCTGTTTCAGTATTTCTGTATTAAAAATAAATTGTGTAAACATTTCTCAATCTCTGCCTTAGTGTAAGTTGTAATTCTAATGAATTTTGTAATCCCTGAAGACAATTTTCTGTTTTTATCTAGTTAGATAAATTTAATGTGATTTTAATGTTAATAGCTTGAAAAACAGTTTCCTCGAAAATTATTTTTTAATTGAGTTTATTGTTGCTCTAATATTTTTTTAAAGTATACGTTCATGGACGTAAGACACCTTTTTACTAGTAGCCGGAGCCCCAGGGAAATTAATAGATTTCCTCTCTTTTTCACTTTTAAACAAAGATCTTTAGAATATCCGCTTATCTCTTAATTTTATTTTATTCTTATCAGGCATTATTTAAATATTGGACAATTAACAACACAGATAGAATATTTGTTAACAAAATAATTCAATTTTCTTTCATCAGAGAATATTTAAAAGCTATTTTAATTTATCTGTTTTTCTTTTGAATTGTAATTTTAAAGACCAAAATAGATTTTAATACTTTCCATTAATAGATGCTGAATTTAAATCGTACAAAAATTGCATTTATTTAGAAACAAAATAGTTTTTTCTGTTTAATTATAACTGATAATTAGCAGTACGTTTTACACATTGACCTGATATAAATGGGTATATGGAGGCATGATATTTGTATTTTAGAAAGTAGAAAGTGTTCGATTAGATCAAATGTTATTCAGGATATTTTGCTAATTATAATCTAATGTACTATGATCAGTTACGAAATGTGACAGAAAAACATGATTTTTTTTTTCAAAATTGGATTTTCCTGAAACTATTCTACTGATTTCGCTCAAATTTTGCTTTTTGCTATTTAAAATTGCGCACTTTACAATTCAAAATTTTTCCAACTGTTATTAAATTAAAAAAAAAAATTACTTAAACTTATATTTTGCATAGATTTATTTTTGGATAAGCGAATTTTATGAATTCTAAAAATATTCTCGATCTATGAGTAAATATGAAAAGAGTAAAATTAAGATTAAATTGCTCGAAACTTGAGCCGCTGTCCTGACCAAACTATCTGGACCATATTTCAAAGATTGTGGCTACCCCCTATAAATATCCGAATCCATAAAAAAAACGAAACTACCCGCTTTTTCTCATTTTGTAACTTAAAATGTATTTTACACTTATAGCACTAAAGCGTTAGCGTATTTGAAGTCTCCCCTTCAAACCATTAAGAATGTGCCCTAGAGCGTGAAGATTCGATCACTAGATCAAAAGTTATTCAAGGTGGCCCATTTTTAATTTCGCGCACTGTACCGGTAGTGCCGGCTCGTCCATATAGCTACATCAGGCAAAACCCCAGGACAGCAAAGAGGCGTGGATCCATACTTCCGAAATTGAAAATTTATAAAAATAATTGAATTTGAAAACTTTTATATATAAATCTTCTAAAATCGTTAATATTTCAATTAAATAAAATTTTTTTAACTTAGTTTCTATTTGTTTAGAATTTTTTATTCCTAACCAATTATATTTAATTTCTTAATAAATATATAATCAAACATTTGCATTTTATAAATAAATTTTTAGGGGCTTTAAAACAATGTAATTTAAAGTTTAAAAAGTTTTGAAAAATAATTGGGGGGGGGGTGGAGGTGTTCACTACAAAATACTTATGGAAGTTTAAACAATTTTCATTAACACTGCGTTTTAATGAAAAATGCTTAAACTTCATATGTTTGAACTGTGCAAAAAAGTTTTTAAAAAAATAAGAGCTAATTTTTAATTAAAAATTGTTTAAAATGCATTGTGCATATTATGATAGTTAAATTAAATAGAATAAAATTAACAGGACGAGTATCTGGAAGATTGTAATTGAAAATTTATAAATGAAACTAGTAAAATTTGCAACCATTCTTTTTGTTGCAATGGTTACAATCGGGAAAGAAAACCGTACCACCTTTCGATGATTTTAAAATATATTTTAACTAACGATCAAGTGGTGCTATAGCATCAAACAAATGATTTTTTTTTATCAAAACCAGTCTCTTAATTTAGTTCAATAGAGTACTATGTGATTTTAATAAATCACAGAGATACAACACTCACTGATAATGGCTGTAATGAAAAAGATTTGGACGTAATAAATTATGATGATCTGAGGAAATTGCCCCAAAATATTACCTGCCAATTTGGCAGTTGATTTAATAGTAAGAGTAGGATATTCATAAGCGTTTAACAGCAATTTTCCAAAGCGTGCAAATACTGGGCAAATATTTATTGCGACTTACTGTTGTAGGGCACTCAATAACATTGAAAAATACCGCAGTGATTGGCTTGTATATATCACATTGCTTTTGCTACAAACTGTTTGTTTGTTGTTTTGGTTGGTTTAAGTTGTTCAGGTTGTTTAAATTTTAAGTACTGGAGGTTTCATTTCAAGATTCAAAAAACAGGAAAAAACTTTGACATCTATTAGAAAAATATGAAGCAAACCCCAGAATAATGTGACGAACCCCAGAGCACCTACAATATTCGGAAATAATTGATGGTAAACTTTACAGAAAAATAAATCAGAAGCTCCTTATTAAAAGATATAACTCATTTGTTCCCTTTTAATATGGTTTGTCATTTTGAATTACTTATGCCTAGTTAGCAGAGCTCTCCAGCAAATTTTATTAGACCCTGTTACAGAAAATTGCCATATTAGAAAACATTATACATATTTTGAAAAATTCAAAATTCGAGAAAGATTTGAAGAAATGTTAACTGAAGGTGTGGAAATCGCCAAAACAATGGATATTTATCCTAATTTTGAGGTGATTCGGATCCGTTGGAAGAAAACTTTATTTAGCTTTGAATACAAACATAATTTAATCATCAACGAAAAAAAAATTCAAGTAAATTTCTTCCACATGATATTAGATAATACCTTAAGATCTTCATTACGTCGGTCAACATATGTGGTCCTTCCCTTCTTAGGTTCCAAAAACATTCTATAAGAAAATTTATAAATTTACCCTCACTGAAAAATCAGTGGATGATAAAGCTTTCTGGGGATTCCAATAGATGCTGAAGATGTGAATATTTTTTTCATTTATAATGTCAATAGTTCGATAGTTCGATAGTTATTTATTTTGCATTGTTTCTATAATTAAAGTAGTTTTGAAATTGATATTTAATGCAGAATTGGATTGTATACTTAGATAAACTTTGTGTTTTATATATTTTTTTCTTCTAAATATTTTTTAAATCTATTCAGCACTGTATTTAAATCGGCCATAATTTAAAAAATTTCAATGCATGTTTGTACCTACTTCAGGTGCAATTTAACATTTTAAATATTCATATTCTTTTACTTAGCTAAAACCTTATATCGAAGTTTGTGTACCCAAAATTATTAACCCCCTTGCAGTACAATTCATATTTTGTTTATCTTATTATGACTTATGGCAGTGAAACAGAAATTTGGAACAATAATATATTCTTTGCTATATTCTTTTATACTTCAGTAAAGATGTTAAATGCTTTTAAACTGTGGTTTACACATGGCATGATGAAGATATAGCCCCATAAGCAATTCTAAAATTTATCTGCAAAACACAATTGATTACTTCCCTTCCAGACTTATTTGTTTTGTTAAGGATCCTTCCAATCTGCAGTTGCCAAAGCCGAAAGAAAATTTTCCAGATTAAAATTAATAAGAATTTATTTGAGAAGTACGATGCTTCAAGAAATATTAGATGGTTTGGCAGCTATTTTCATTGAAATTAATAGCCTAAAGTCATTGAACCAAAGTGAACTCATTCAAGCTTCCGCACAAGCAAAAGTCAGGAAGGCATCCATACAAGCATAGGATTTCAATGTACTTTAAACCAGTTTTATTCTCTTTTTTTAATATTCAAAAAATGAATACCTTTTTCTTTATATATATATATATATATATATATATATATATATATATATATATATATATATATATATATATATATATATATATATATATATATATATATATATATATATATATATATATATATATATATATATATATATATATATATATATATACTATATATATATATATATATATTAAATAAATATTTAAAATTCAACCTTTTATCTATTTAAAATTTTGAAATTTTGAATTTCCCAGTATTACAGAATATTATCTTTGCACAAATCTAGCTTTCGGGTCAGTCCAAGGTAAGAGACAAATCGAATGTGGTCCTCAACTTCAGCATAAACGTCCTTTAAAAATATAATCCGCTTCCCTATATGCACTTTTTCATTTTATATTTTGAAATCCGGCAACTTAGTTACGAAAATAATTTAAAACCATTCTTGAAATTATTCGTAGGACCATTTCGTCTTCCAACTTGTACTAGATTGTGTTTTATTTTGTATTTTTTCATTGTGCTTTTTTACTTGATAAAAAAGGTGCTTACGAATCGATTTCTTTTTTGGTACTCTTCATACTATTGTATTTATATATTTTGCTTTGGCTATACTAATACAATATATATATATATATATATATATATATATATATATATATATATATATATATATATATATATATATATATATATATATATATATATATATATATATATATATATATATATATATATATATATATATATATATATATATATATATATATATATATATATATATATATATATATATATATATATATATATATATATATATATATATATATATGGGAATTGATAAGCGCATTGCTCTCGCGTGTAATGGATTTGGATGATTTTTTTGAAAATAAAAAGAATAAAAAAAAACTCTTAACTCATATAAAAATGAAAAATAAAATACATAAAACTTTTATAAAAAAAACTTTTTTTAAGTTGCTGCATATTAGTAATAAATAAAATATTGTTAACCAAACTGTTATTATTTTGTAAAGAGTAAGAGTTCTACATTAGTTCTAATAAGTTATGTTGTATTGAGTACGCACTGCAAATAGATTCGTTTTCGATGAAATTCCCTAGACTACTTAAGCTTCGTTTATTCTTTAAAAACTATTCATTACATTTATTACTTAAGCTATAATTGAATTAACTATTTTTTAACGAATATGACATGTAAAAAATTTCACAGTTTTAAACAAAACCGCCAAATACAATAGATTTTCTTTTAGTAAAATAAAATAAAAATTTTTAAGCTTAAAAGTATAATCATACAAATGTCAAATGTGAAATAAGATAGCAAACTAAATATTATGAATGTAAATAAAAGTTTTAAATTAATAATTTTCTAACTTTTTATATTTATAATTGTCAGGGGATTAAAAGATAATTGAGATATTTTATTTTAAAAAAATATATATATCATGAAATAAATTTCATTTGTACTTCTAATAGTGAACATTTTGATTTTGATTTTTTTTAATTTCAAAATATGAACTTTTACTGTGCTCAATATAATACAACTGTGATCATATTATACATATTTTTTGTTAGACCGGAACAAAAGTACAAAATTGTAATATAAGGTTGAGCGGAGATATTTAGCTATTTTTTTAAATTACTTTTTTGTAAAAACGGATATTGATTTATTCAAAACATCTCAAACAGACTTGACCCTTAACTACTCATAATCTTAACTTATTGAAACACCAAAAAATTTAATAAAATTACTTAATATAATATTATATAATACCATCTATATATTTTCTTTTTTATATAAGATAATAAAATTTTTTTGAAATAGCATACATACTTAATGTGTGCCCTTTTGTTAAAGTTTTTTATTTAAATAAATTAAAATTAACAAATCTTTCTACAATATAAATAATTTTCATTATCCCCGAGCACAAACACAAAATTAAAAAAAGCATTCAAGCCTGAAACAAAACTATTTTTCTAGAAACTTCCAATATCCTTCATTTTTTGTTAATATCCATTTCGATATTTTTCAAAATATTTTACCTCTAGGAAAAGAATCGAAAATCGCTAAAACTTTTAAAAGTTCAGACCTAAGCATTAACTATTAAAATAGGATAATTGTGTCATCGGAGAAATTTAAAACAAAACTATTTATCTTATACATTGATCTCATTCTGATTTTCTTAAATGATTTTCTTTTTTTATTCATAAAATAAATATCAATTAACTCCTTCATTTATAGCACAAATAATTTTGCTGTTCTTTAAAACAGATAGACAACCATAATATAACAAATAAAAAAAAATACTCGACAAGCATTCAACTGAATCAATTTTCTCTAAATTTTCAGTTAACTTTACTTTTTATAAAAACTTATATCGATTTTTTCCAAACACCTTAAACTTCGTTCCTAACCTGAACCTTAACTACTAATAATCTTACTTTATGGGAACACCGGAAAAATTTAATACAAAATTATTTTCCTTATATACTTAATGATAAAACCTACCCAGACGATTCAGTCTTTTTTTTCTCGTTTTATTTTTCATCAATTTTTTTTTCTACCTAAGAATAAGGCATCGCTTATCTTGCAGGAGCTTCGGAATAAGAAGGAATAACTGGAGAAGGGTGGGCAAATCGACCATTTTCACTAATACGGCGTGGCAGACGCACACTTGGTTCCCCATGGGTCGGATTAAAGCCGTTATCAATTCGAAGCACGTTGCAAAGACTGAGAAAGGTGGTATATATATCGTCAGTTTCTAGGCTACCAAAACAGAGTGATGCTTCTACTCATCCCCAAAGAGCGATGAAAACTTCATTGGTTCAAAGGGGCTGCTCATTTACTCACAGCCTTTCCTTCTCTTCTTAAACACAATCTCCTCCTAAATTTTTGTTTGGTTACGGATAATGAAACGGGTATAAACAAGTTGCCAGCGTCACTACAATTGTTTTGAATAGATATACCTCCATGGTGTGAGAACATTTTGGGTATGGGCAACCTCGCACATATTTTAAGGTTCATTAAATAGGCTTTCACTTTAGCGCTTTATGCTGCCGAAAAGTAAAGGCTAAGTTGGAAATAGAGTTTGCTGTTTTTATGATTTTAGAAATTGAGTGAGGGGGCATTAGCTTTTGAGATAAGTAGGGAAGAAAAAAATGTTGAATTTTTTATCCTGAACATAAAATTAAAAGCCATACTTAATATAAAAATAATTTTAAATGTTGATTATTTTTTATGTTATAATAATAATAACTATATGAATCTAAATTCAAACTTAACCAAATTTACTAAATGCAGTATAAGAAAAAATTCAAATGATATAAAGGGAAGTTGGTGGAGCTTATACCAATAATGCTAAAACTGACCTGTTTCGATGTACCTTTTCTCAGCATCTGGGCAAGACATTGCTTCAGTTCTTTTTTTCCCAGAAGATTCACATATATTTCCTTACACTGTAATAACTGTTAATACATACCTTCGGCATAATTTTTTTTTAAAAATTTATGAACTGAGAACTTTAAATTTTTTAAAAAATTTCATCAAAAATCTTTCCAAACACAAAAAGTATTTCTGTTAACTCAAAAACTTTATCATTGAATACAACTAATCTCAAATATTCCCAAAAAATTTCAAAGTGATTTCATGAGTAGTTTCTTAAGAAAGGTATAGCCAAAAAGTCAGTTAGAGCATTATTAGTCAGTAGAGCGTCAGTTAGAGCACAAATATGTGCTACTCAAGAAATTAAAATGTATGAATTTAAATAAAACGATTAGGTTCTGTAAATAGAACAGTCGTATTTATCTCAAATAGAAATATTTGAATTAAAAATATGTGAATTTATTCATTTTAATTTATTTTCAAATTTAAAATCATTTTAAAAAAATGGAAATTTGATACTTTTACTTTGTATTTAACTACATACAAATCCTCTCAAATAAAATATTTTCTAATTCGGTGTAAACTATTAATTTAGTTGTTGAAATACATGATATGTCAACATAAAATATGTGGAAAAAATAAGATTTTAATGACTTTTAAACATTAAAACTGTGTAACTTAAGCATTTACTTCAGCATTCATAAAAATTCCCGTAGAACAAAATCAAAAGTAATGCCTTTAATTAAAGTGGAAATAGCAAACGATAAAAAAAAATAAAAATTTCTTTTGAATACTTGGGTTTTATTTGGTATTATTCAAGATTTATTAAAACACTAATAGAACAATTTATTTATAAAAGCTTCATGGTGTCTGAATTACTTTTATAATGAGAGGTTTAAGAGGAAAACTTATTTTCACGAATAAATTTTAAATATTGTTTTCTTTCTTCCAAGATAATGCAGAATGATAGTTACAAATTAATAAAAATTGAACTCAACACGTTAAAACATAAATCATAATACTTTCCGTAATTACTCGTAAAAGTCAGCTATTGTTTAAACACGATAATCTTGTCAATTTCACTTTCAAAACTATTATAAAATTTTTAATCGTTGCCTAAGGCATATGACATCTACATACATCTCGAAAAATTCAGAAATTTTCAAAGTTCAAGCATCTTCTAATTTTTCTAAGAAATAGCATCGTCAAAATATTTCTAAGTACAAACTCCTTCTGATTTTTTATATGTCCATTCAGTTTGAAAATATTTCTAAGTCCAGAAAACCTCAAAATATTTTTAAGTGCAAACAAATTTAGAAATTTTTAAAGTTTAAGCATCTTCAAACTTTTCAAAGTACAAGCAGCTTCAAAATATTTCTAAGTACAAACACTTTCATAAATTTTCAAAGTTCAAACAACTTCCGAATTCCTTAAAGTACAGTTCGAAAATATTTCTAAGTACAAACACCTTCTGAATTTTTATAAGTCCATTCAGTTTGGAAAGATTTCTAAGTCCTGAAAACCTCAAAATATTTCTAAGTACAAACAAATTCAGAAATTTTCAAAGTTCAATCATCTATTTTTTCTTAGTACAAGCAACTTTAAAATATTTCTAAGTACAAACAACGTCACAATGTTTCTAATTACAAACAACTTCATAAATTTTCAAAGTTCAAACAACTTCCGAATTCCTAAAGTAATATTTAAGTACAAAAAATCTCAAAATATTTCTAAGTGAAAACAAATTCGGAAATTTTCAAAGTTCAAACAACTTCCGAATTTCTCAAAGTTCAAGCAACTTCAAAATATTTCAAAGTACGAACACTTTCGGAATTTTTATAAATCCATTCAGTTTGGAAATATTTCCAAGTCCAAAAAATGTCAAAATATTTCTTGTAAGTACAAACAAATTCAGAAATTTCCATAGTTCAAGCATCTCCAAGGTTTTTTAAGTACGAGCAACCTCAAAATATTTCTAAGTACAAACAAATTCAAAAATTTTCGAAGTTCAAACAACTTCCGAATTCCTTAAAGTACAGTTCGATAATATTTTTAAGTACAAACACCATCCGAATTTTTCTCTGTCCATTCAGCATTTTATAATGATGCTTCAACACCGTGATAACTCCCTGATCCATTGGTTGTAGAACTGAGATAGAGTTTGGTTTTTAGAACTGCAACCTGATGTTAATGTACTTATTCTTTTTGGAATGAGCAGCGCAGTTGTCAACAAATACAATGATGCTTCGTTTTTCTTTCCGGATCTTACTGTCTAACTTTTTCAAATAGCATTAAAAAGTTGAAATTTTCATCCCGGATTTTCGATTAATGTCATTATCATAAGGCAATTACTTTAAATTTTGAAAGCATCGGTGTTTTTTCGATTTACCAATAATTAAAATAGGTAAATTTTCTGTACCATTCATACTTATTCCCAACAAAAATTGTCAAAAGTTCATTGCTGTTTTTTTCTCCGTGGCTGATTTTACATTTAAAGGCATACGTTTTATCTTGTAAAAGATTGAAAAACAGTCCACATTCATCCATGTAAAAAATTTCCTTTGGATGATAACCTGAAATAAGTCCAGGTAATTTAGTTTTCCATTCTTCAGCTTTTTGCAAATCAACACTGTTTCAATCTCCTTTAATTATTTTATAAGCTAATCTAGCTCGTTTATTCATCTGATCAATCCATTCGTTGGAAGGCGTGAAATCAACGTTCAATTTCTCCGCAATCTCTAAGGCTTTCCCTATAAGAAGGGTTCTGTTGACACGAATGTTCGCAGATCTTGCTTGAAACCATATTATCAGTTTCTCTTCAATATCTTCTTATTTTCCACTTTTCACTTTTTAATTTTCTAAGATGCACCGGAAGTGAAATAAGAACAGTTTAAAGTTAGGTCTTTCTGAGCAATCAACGTAGAACTGGGAGATTTAAAGTTTTCGCTATTTGAACCCTTGTTAATTGAGAATAGCTGTCAACAGCTTTCAAATATTTTCTTTATCCTCAATAGATAGTGCATTACGTTTAATGCCTTAACAGGACAATTAAAAAATAAATTAAATTTTCTACTGTATTTAAGATAAAATATTAAAATGTACCTTCACACTAAGAAAATTTACAACGAAATGCTGATAAATTTTGAGATGCAACTTTCGCATCAGTCATTGAAGGGGTGAAAACAGCAGTCATCAGGTTTCTCGATTTACAT
Source organism: Parasteatoda tepidariorum (assembly GCF_982258835.1). Lineage (NCBI taxonomy): Eukaryota > Metazoa > Arthropoda > Arachnida > Araneae > Theridiidae > Parasteatoda > Parasteatoda tepidariorum. The sequence goes on from NC_141765.1 coordinate 20,094,723, forward strand.
TATGATGGACACAATGTGCAAGTGATTCCCCACATTCTTATCAGTTTCATTGTTCATCTAACACATTCCTTTGTGCGTACTTGTTCCTGATGAATCGCCTTCTTTTGTGTAATGAACCAGCAAGGAGCGTCTGTGTTAATTTCGCATAGTTCTCATACCTGTTTCTGCAATGGAAGGATAAAACTAGATAAGCAATTTTTAATTTAAAGTAAAAAAAAATAATGAAGAAAATTGGAAGTGGGTAAAAACTTTCTGAACGGGGAAAAAACTTCTTACAAAATTAAACTTAACGTTATTGTATTTGTGTCTTTTTCTTAAATAACTTCTTACGAGGGAAAACTTTGTATGCGAAAACTTCTTAAATGTACACAGTTAAATTTACACAGTAATAATCAGGTGAATGAAAAAAAAAGCTATTGGATTGTAACAAATCCTTACCGGTGAATCCAGAAATGGAAACCATAAGACCAGTTGGATTTTCAAATGAAGCTTGGTGATTTTGATAATCGCTTCTTAATTTCTCTCTGTTTTATCCAGCAATCTAGCAGGTGTGGATATCTTAAGTTCCATTCTCCACTTTAGAAACTCAATATACTTCGCTTCCTTTTACCTTGGGTCCCGCAGTGGACTAATCGTAAAGACACGATTCTCAGTAGAATGCCGAAGTCAATCATCACTTGCTGCTGTCAGTAAGCGGATGGGTGACCACTTTGATCAGCCTGCGTAGGGACCGAAGGTGGGCTATATCGGTCCTCGTGCGCAGGTCATCGGGCTACCAAAGCAGGGGAGCCATCCCCTCTACAGAGGATCAAAATTGCGATGGCATGCCTTCGGATCATCCTTAGGGATGTTTCCCTGACCATCGCCAATAGCCAATACTTTTCTTACATTATTTTGATAGGAATTTTGATAACACCCTGTATGCCTCTAACTAAATTACGTGAAACATTAACTTCAATGCAAAAGTATTCATATAAAGGCAAAATTCATAAAAAAAAAAACGTTAGTCTAGTTGCACAGTGATGTTAGATATAGATAAAAATTAACTTCCTTTATGGGAAAAAATATATATAAATATTCATTGTGATGTGATGAGATTTTTTTAACAGATAAGCATAGTGCCAGTGACTCATATCTGTAAATAAAATAATAAATAAAAAGAATTTTCGAAGATTTGATGACATACTTTTAATTTAGCCAGAAATTGACACATTGTTCAAATTTTCATTCCAAAATTACTGTCAAATAACCGGTAACACTCTGTCCATCCAATTAACAGTAAAATTTACTGTTAGAAACATTATATTGACTTTATAGTTCTGGAACCGTTTACAACTAGAGTAGTTTCAAAACCATTAAAAATCAAGTTTAACTGGAAGTTGGAGCCGTCCAGCCGGTCATGAGACTATCAGATTAGCTTTCTCGGTTTATACCCAGGCGCAAAAAACTAAGTAGCTCTATATAGTGGGCTTAGTTATATCGGAAAAAATTCTGTTTGTTTGACCTTATTAGGTGTAAACTGATGTGACTTGTGGATGACTTGTGGATAAAGAATTTTTCTCACAAGCAAAAGTTTGAATACAATCATTTTTATAATTATTTGACTGTTTTGGTTGAATATGGTAAACTAACAATTAAGTAAATTGTTATTTAACCATTTTTTCGGAGAAATTTCTGACAGTGCAATATATATAAACTACAATTACAAGGAAAAAAAACTGCGAATCTAATGAAAAAATCTTGAAATTTTAAGCTGAAAAAATCTAAATCTAGTGCAAAAATAAACTAAATATGAAATTCATATGCGTTTCACTCTATCCCCACTTTGGAAAAAATACAATTTTGACAATGTTTGCATTTCTCACAAATGCAACGTAAAATATATATTTTTTGTTTTGAAAAAAAATATACTAGTATAAATTTCGAAACTAGTTTCGGAAATTCTAGACCTCTTTTGTGTGAATACCAAAACTTCAATTCTAAATTTAATTCTATAGTATTAATAATAGACCTTTCGAATTTTGTTTGAATTCTTTATTTTACACAAAAAATTATGAATATAATATATACCTGAAACTAAACTGACTGGGTTATTTTAGAAATAAAAATATCACATAATGGAATTTATTTCCATATAATTTTATCTTGAAATATCCCCTACAACACATTTAATGTAAATCTAAACAAAGTCTTTGAATATATTTTTTTTAGATTTTGAATTTTTTTAAAAATAAAACTGCTTTATTTGTTGATTAGTAACAAGTGTGTTTTAGTTGAAAATAAGTTTCTGTAATAATCGCGACGATGTTAGTTTCTGTAATAATTGCGATTTAGTGGCCGTAATCGCGACAGCCCGTTGAGTACCTGGGCTTATTTTTATCCATTTTATTTTTCATAAGCTTGGGTTCTGGAGAGCAGGAGCATTTGTTTCAGTTGGGTGTTCAATCTAACTTTGAAATGAAATCAGAGTAATACTCCCAGTATAAAAAATTTTAAGTTTTACTTCATGTCACTAATTATGGAATTTATACTTGACAATGGAAAATTTGTTCAGATTTTCCCAAAAAAAGTATAATGTTTAAAATTAAAAGCTGTGATTTAAAAGCCGTCTTATTAAAAAGTAATTAAAAAAATATCAGTTTCATATAAAGTATATTTAATATAAATAAATTAGAAATATTATCATTGATTTACAAATCGTTGATATTTAACAAAAGTTTATAAAATAATGACCTCTTCTAATGCTATTTTATTGCCATTATTTTTAAAGAGTGAACTAGAAAATGTGTCATGTAAAACTAGTTATAATAAATCCGTAGCAATTCATACTTATTACTAATGTTCTAAGTTAAAAGAATTTTCAAATCTTTAAATCTATTTTAAATAAAGTTTGGTTTGAAAAATAGCAAAGTAATCATTCAACAATTCCAATGCGACTCTGATTCAAAGCAATAAAATGACTACTAGTTTCTTACCAGAGAAAAATTTAACAATTTATATTTTTAAGAAGAATGGATACGTTTAAACTATATATTTTTAATGAATTTATTTCCTGTAGAACTACATTAGTAGCTTAATTTGACTATATTTTTTCAAAAACAGATTTCAATTTAAACAAAAAATTAAAGTATATTGTAATAGTTATTTAAATTGGGCGAAACTATTAGAATATCCTAAGATAATATTTGTTTCTAATATATAGTTAACGAGTAGCTTATGGAAATTTTAAGTTTATTGTGGAGGACAATTTTTAAATTGTCTTTGAATTTGCTTTAAAATAAAGAGTTAAAGTGATATTTCAGAATCAATCGCACTATGAACTAATGACTTACATCGACTAGGTAAAAATCAGCTATATTTAACAAACTATTTGTACTGTTCTTACCAGACTCTTTCGCAGATTCTTACCAGAGGATTGGAAGAATGGAAAATTTAGAAAGTTTAGAAATAATCATTCTATGGTGCCGGATCCCAAAACCGTCAGCTACAGATCACATGAAACTCAAGCCTATAGTTAATAAAATATCGATTTAGGAGTGTGTGAAATTTTGCATTCAAAATAGAAGGAATTATTGTTTCTTTATTGGCAACATTAAGGCATCTTCATACATTTAGGTTTTAATCTCGTGTTCAGAAAACAAAACAAAATTGTAATGGAGTTTTGTAATTCGTAATAGTTGTAATTCGAGGATTATAAAAATACATTATTTAGTGACGAAATTATGTTCTATGTTTCTTATGGCAATTAAAGCATTCGAGTTTAGATGATAAAATAAGCATTTAATAAAGATTGTCTGAAACGTTAGGTAAAATTTACAGCTACAACCTGTGTAATGATTCGGTATGGCTGGAGTGTGAATAGGCCAGATGAGTTATATGTTAAAGGAAATGCTAATTCCAAAATATATCATAATATTCTCGAGGACTACGTGATTCCTTCCTCAGAAGACTCGTTTGAAAAGGCTGACTTTATTTTCCAACAAGATATAGCTTCACCTTATACATCGGAATTAACTAAGATCGAGCTTGAGTAGCATAAATTGATAGCACTACTACAGCCAGCTTATGCATCAGTTCTTTACCTAATTGAAAAATTATAGATGTTATTAAAGAAAAAACAACTTCACTTGCTCCTGAGCAAGTGAAAATTATTAAGTCTGCTTGGCATAAGGAGAATAAAAAAGACTGCCAAAAACTTGTTTATTACATGCGAGATCGTTGATACACGGCATCAAAAAAAGAAAAAAAATGCAACGAAACGTAGCAATAAACTTTTTTCTCAATTTATAATTAAATGTTAGTTTTCAAAATAAAATATTTTAATATTTTTGATCACAAAAAACTTTATTCTAATATTTTAATTCTTTTTAAAAACAAATTCTGTAATTAATTTATACTTTATTAAAATTTTTTTATGGATAAAATCTTTACGAAATATAGAGATCCAACTCGTTCAATTTGTAATTTAATTTATGTGAGAGAAAAAACAAATTGATAAAGTATGGGACTTTTTAACAATAAATTTTTCAATAATTCGAATATTTTGAATCAGAGTTAGACATTCACCTGATCGTATAAGAAACTCATTAGAGTCTAAAGTGGTTGCAAAATCTGAAAAAAAAGTGGTTAATAAGGAATATGGACAAGTTTGCATTCAATAACAAGCAAGTCCCATTCTTCAACTCCAGGACGGAAATAAGATAGTTTAGGTTTCTCTGGGGCTATTAGGGTCACTCATATTTAACATCAATTTTTTTTATTGCTGCCTTAGAGAAAAATAGATTGACCAGACAGATATCCTGATTTTAATTCTGTAGAGTATGTTAGTTACGAATTTGGAATGGCTATTACAATTCACAACTTTCCTTCTGAAACTATTCAGGGCCTGAAAACAGCCCTGCTGAATGACAGGTTCTTTGACAAAAGAACATATAAACTGACTTATCTTCTGCATGAAACTATAGTGTGTGGCCTATCATTGAAATTAGGCTCGTAGAGCAGCATAGTCATTTCTAACCTTGTATGTTTAATCCTACAATCATTGTTTCATGCATTTCGATTTCAATGAGTGCAACGCTTGATCACGTGCCTGAATTATAACCGTTGAATGTTTACTTTGTTTGTGCTTTTTTTTCAAAATTAATTTCTTAAATAGATCCAACAGCTCTGTTGATAATCGAGAAAATATGTTAATTCTCTTACTTTTGATCATTTGATCACCAGGATAATTTTAAAATTGTACTGGGTTTTAAATTTTATAGAAGCACATATTTATTAGCAGCAGTATTAGATGGCTTTACAACTTTTAAATTTAAGCTGGAACGACAGGATTTTAGCAGTTCAACATTATGAAAGAATTCACCATTTTAGCTTGACACTCAAGCGAGAAGGAAAAAATTAAATCTAAATAAACAAAACTGTCTCGTAAAGATATTTTCACGGAATTTTTATCTGCCATAAAATTAATAGGTTGGTCTCTACGTACATTTTCTATGTCAGATATTGGAAAGATGTATCCTATTTCTCCATATGTTTATAATGGCCATGTGTGTTAGGAAAAATGAGGAAATATTTATCAGAGGATAAAGAAAATAATCTCATTTATAATTATTTTATCATGTAAATGCGTATTTCCATACACTCCTCTAATCGACAATCTATTCCGAGAAAAGGGAAGTGAAAAACAACATATGGGAATCTTCGTAATTACCTAAAAGGGAATCTAAGTCCAGTTAATTGAAATATATAATAAGGAGGAGTATGTGTATAGATTGATAGATCTATGAAGCTGGAGATCTTTTTGAAAATTAAGAAAGGCTGTAAAGATATTAATTTGGAAGATGTAGAACGTTTTAATTTAGATTTGTATAGCAACAGCTGCATAAAGAAATGTTCAGAATTATTAGAGCTGATGTTCTTAATAAATTTTAAATTTTTTCTATTCATAATATTAAATAAAAGGAAGAATAAATGTATATTTTTGAATAATATTTGAAATCTCGAAATACAGATTTTGGAAGAATGCTTGCAAAATAAGTATTTTTTACAAGAAAATCATTAAATTCAATTAATCACTTATGAACTTCACAAATGAGAAACTTTGAAGAATATTTCTGCCCCAGACAATGCCTTCCTAAGAAAGTAGCAACAGCATTTGCAAACAGCCGTAGAAAAGTAGTTTTCTTTTAATATAGGAAGCTGCATTTGCTTATGAGTGTAGAATGCAAGGAAAAACATGATTTTCTGGGTGGGTTGTACCAAAGTTTTAAAATTAAAATAAAATACTCAGTCTTAATAATTTCCATGAGGGCGTCTTTTATTTCAACGCGTGAAAGGTCGCTCGTATTTGTACTCGAAAAATTGTTTAGAAAGAGTAAATAAGCTGAGAATTCATTTTCCAGATAGACACTGAATCAAATTAACCATTTGGTGACTAAACAAATAGGCAAATTTTAAAAAAAAATGTTTTCTTTCTTTCCCAGACATGGTTTTTCTAGTATCATTTGAAATTGAAAACAGATACAGCAAAATTAGCTTCCTCTAAACGTAGGAAAAAATTTCTGTTTTGAAAGCAATGAATGGAACAAGAAATAAGGCTTTCTATGTGTATGACTACCGAAATTTGAAAACTAAAATGCACACATTTATAAACTTTCAATGAGACGCATTTTTTATTTCAACGTGTTAATGACGGTTTTATTTCCTAGACACGCTAGTGGAAAATGCAAATTTTTGGGAAAGTAAATATTATAGACATATTACAATTAGCTGAAGTTAATAACTACAAATAATTTAACGTTTTGTTGCTTTAAAAGAAAATGAGACTATTCATATATGAATCAGAGCATTGGAATATATATACTGACAAACGCTTTGGTAATATGGTATCAAAGTAAAATAAATAAAATTGCAGATACTTTCACGGAATTATATATTGACAGTAGCAATATTAAAGTACAGAAAGTAATGTAAGTGTTAAAAAAATACAAATTTAAGTTTGGATAAGGAGAAAAAGTAGTTATATTTACAGTTATTTTATTTCGGAGTTGTAATTAAAGCGTATGCATTCAGAGTACTCCCAAGATAAGCAATTTTTAGCCATACCATACCTAACAAATTTTAGACAATAACCTAAAAAAGTTTAAATAATTAGTGTGCTACTTCATAAAAATACCTTTATATTATTTCTCTGCAAAAGATATAGCGTTTATATGTCAACTTTTGTGATATATTATAAGGCATTTAACACTTTTAGCAGCCAAATCAGCATGTCCCAGGAGTTTAGATTTTTGTAAGTCTTAATTGACTTTATCCTAGTCAACACTGTTAAATTATTGCATATATATTTCATTAATAAGAATTATTTTATAATTCTGTAATAATCATGAAAATATTGCTAAATTATGTAAACGTCTTGAGACAAAAAAAAAATTGTTTATTTTTTATTTATTAATCAAAGTTATGTATTTATAGTGCTTTTAGTTAATATTAGTATTAATTTGCGTAAGTATAAACGTACTTTTTTTCCTTCTTGGAAATCTTGTTTCATTATGTCTTAATAAGCTACTTAATTTTAAGCTCTTAATATTTCTATTGTGTTGTGTAACTCTAAGTACCCTATTTAATTTTTGTAATGCAACATGTTAAATTTCTCCCTGTTTTAGTAATTGCCAACTTCTTTTATTAATTTTCAAAGGACATATTTCTTTTAAATTCTATACTGCATTGCATGAAAAACTAAGTAATCCCCAAGCAAAATTTATAAAATTTTAGCGGTATTTTTACAATACTTTAATGTTTCAGTTTATCAAAATTAAATAACATTAATAATTATTAAATTTTTTTTGTGCCTGTGTATTTCAAAAAGAAGTCTCAAAGTCTTTTGCATGTTATTATGATTATCAATTGTTTTATTGTTGTATTGTTGTGCATACTGTAATTTGTACACGTTTTTTTATTATTATTATTTTCAGTGATTTCTTTAAAATTCTAATCAGTTCTGTTTTATTGTTATTATTCTGAGGGATTTTTTTAATTTTAATCAATTATTCGCTTTATTTACACCTCCTTTGGTTTCAGCTTTTTTTCCTTTAACGTTCTTTCCAGCACACCCAAACAAATTGAAAAGGAAGAGGGGTGAAAGCTCAATGGTTCAGAAATGTGTTTGGGTATAAAGTAAATTAAAGAAAACCTTGCATACCGCGCATATAATCGGATGTTTGATGAGCAAAAGAAATAATACACCTGTTTATAATCTGTGAATTATTTACCATACATTGCGTATTTTAAAGTTTAATTCTTTTGGGCCAAAGGGTATCGGAAAGTTCCTGGAAATCACAGCTCCACACTGTGATGCGATGATAGACAGAAGAAAAGTGCACGTGTTGTCGAAAAACCTTTCTCTCTTTGTAAGGTATTCTTTAGTACGTGCTTGCTGCAGGTAAAAACAACAAAAAAAATTGATAAATAAAAGAAATAAGGGGGAAGAATTACATTCACCACGGAAGACACGCGCCCCTCAGGGGGGTCACGTGCAATTCTCTCGGGGGGCCAAAAAAACTCAAAAGATGATTGCGGAGGAAAGAACTCTTTTCAGAAGAATGAAATGAAAGTAAACGGCAGAAAAAAGGGAGAAAGTAATCGACTTTTCTGGAATATTCTTATTTTGAGTGAATGCCTACATTTATATATTTTATCCCTCAATGCATATCTATATCACGCAGAAAAATTCGATAAGGATTCTATGAATATTTTTTATAACCCTGGACAAACTTTGATTTGATGAATAGAGGCGGAAGACAATCGAATTAATTTCATACTGCAATAATGATATTTAAAAAATATTTTAAATTTTAAAAAATAATTCATAACCGTTGTTAATAGCTGACCGAATTTTGATTTTACGACCACCAATGCTCAACTCCGCAGCCTTGTATTATTTAACACAATCCGAAAATCAAGAAACTTCCTGGATCAAATATTGAGAGAAATTTGTTTTCCTGGAAGAATTTTTGATGGAACTAACCCGCATTTGCGTTACAAGGAGGGAAAAATCACAAAAGCCACCCGGGATCAAACTGATGGCAAGGGAACAATAACCCACGATCCGTCTACCACTGAGGATATTTTATGTCAGCACTGTGGTCGGTGCGAGCAGGTACGGAATTTGTATTGACCAGCCATTGCTGGGATTCGGCTGAAAACTCAAAAGATGGACCGATTTGGCTGATAAAACTCAAAAGAACCCTTTTCTGAAGAATAAAATGAAAGTAAACGGCAGAAAAAAGAAGGAAAGTAATCGGCTTTTCTGGAATATTCTTATTTTGAGTGAATGCCTACATTTATATATTTTATCCTTCAATGCATATCCATATCACTCAGAAAAAATCGATAAGGATTCTATGAATATTTTCTATGATCCTGGACAAACTTTGATGAGTAAGGGTAGAAGATGATCGAATTAACTTCATACGACAAGCATATTATTTAAAAAATAATATTTAAAGTGAGAAAAATGTTTTATAAAATAATCATCTGTGTTCATTGTTTATAGTTTAATTTTGAATTGATGTTTTAGATTATAAACCAATTCAAACTAATGACGTCTTCATTGCCGAAGTACCATCTATCATTCATATATTATAACTTTTTATTTCCCCCTACCTAACCCATTAAACGCCGATACTTATGCCACCCCAAATAAATTGGAATTTTTGTATATTTAAAGGGATAATATGCACTTGCATGCATATGTAGTTTAAAAAAAACCAAAACTGTAGTTAAGCATCTGGAATGTTCCTTTTTATGTCAATTAGCTGCCATCATTTACTGTCTTCAGTAATATCAAAATTTGTAATAACAATAAAATAACATATACATAAGATTTAGTGAAGTTATTTTTACTATGCAATTAAAAGTAAGAACAGTTAAGTCTGCGATACGATAAAATAAAAACAACATACAAATAAGCAAAATTTACACATAGCATAGAGGATAATATTTTAGTTTGGACTTAGTAGTACACAAAGGAATGAAGCAAGATTATAAAATCATTTCAAACAATTCAAAAATATTTTAAAATTAAAATATAATTATCCCTATTATACAACTAAAAATATACATACATTTTATGAGTGCGGGCTTTTGTTTCAGTAGGTATATGGCAGCCTGAAGAGCAATAAAAAATACACGCCAACTAGAACTCGAATGTAAACAATCTACAGGCGAAATCCAAAGCACGCAAACATGGTGTTTCGAAAATAATTCACGTTCCGTGTGAATGCGCGCTGAAGTCAATTTCGGAAGAATGGGAGTCGTTGGAAGATGAATCATGCAGCAAAAGGACTTCAACTGTAAAAACCGATGGAAATGTTGACAGAATCTGGGATCTTGATTTTTCAGATGTCGGATTGATGATAAGAATGATTAAACAACGGTTTAATTTTGCACACCATCGCTTATCAAATATTGAACAATGAATTTAAGTTAAACTTTAAGAGAAAGATCATGATTGTACGATTAAACATTAAGAACGGCAATTCGTTTGTTACACAAAAATGTCCATGCTTTTGGCAACACATTCCTGGGGCTCCTCAACCTTTTTACTCACCTAACTTGAGTTCTTTTAAGCTTCAGACAGAAGGCTATCTGAGGTTGATAGTAATCTACCTCAGAGCAACCAACTTAGAGAGGTTATTTTTGAAGTGCAGAGTGCGCAAAATAAAAACGGAACCACTTGAATAACTTTTAATTTATTGCATTCTACGACTCAATCTTAATGGCTCAAGGGAGTGACCTCAAATATGCTAATAAATAAGTACAGACTATTTTTAAAGTTACGGAATCGAACACAAAAGAGTACTTTCTCTGAATAAACATGCTTTTTTTCGACAGATTCGTGTGTCTGACCTCCAAATTACAGTGGGTAGCCGAAATTTGGGAAATATGGTCCCAATAGTTAGGACTGGAGGGCGCTATAAAGTCTGGACCCCTTAATGTTAATTTTACTTCGTGCGTATTTTGCTATATCTCTAGAACTTTTTAAGAGAATTGAAAAACGCAATTATAATTGCACGCAATTATAAAATTCCTTTATTTAAAGATAATTCCTTTAAAAAAATAACTTTTAGTAAATATTTATTATTTTTTATTACTTTATTTAATAATGGTAGGAAAATATTTGAATTGTAAGCCTTACAATTTTTTACATCATTTTAAGGAACATAATTTTACATGGCAAAATGCAAAATGCGAGGAACATTGGATCAATAGTTCCTGAGAAATCGAATTTTAAATATCTGACATTTTTGAAATTCATTTTGAAATTCTAAAACATTCAGGCTTTCGGGAGTTTTAGGACTTTTCGGAGAAATTTAAAGGATTTTTGGTAATATTTTAAGGATTTTCAGGTATTTTTTTTAAAGATTTTGGGAATTTTTATGGATTTTAAGCAGTTTTTCGGTTTTAGTAATTAATTAATACTATGAAATCCCCAAAATCTTAAAAAAAATTGAAAATCCTTAAAATATCACTAAAAATTCTAAATCCTGAATCTTTAATGATTCAGAATTCCCAATTCATATCTAATCACAGTATTAATTTTAGTAAAGACCGTTGTCTATCTCCAGAAACGGCTTAAGCCTTTTCGGCGTCTGATCAATTGATGCCTACTACTCCTAGACATAAAGGCGGCCGGTATGCAATGCTGACCATATTGCCACTATCGATTTGTTGGTTTTGAAATTGTGAAGCTATAAATTTCATGACTCTTTGCCCTATAATTGGCTATTGCTGAAGTTCTTACTTTATTATCATAATAAATATATGCACAGAATTTCATAACAGAAAAATGCCAAAAGAAAGAATCAGATACGGATAGAAATATTTAACTATTTATGTAAATAAAAAAGAATCATATTGAAATAAAGTATTTTATTTTGTTATGTAATTCATTTTCACCGAATCTTTCTACAATCTTTTTGAATACTTAATTATGGACAGCTGTTGTACAATTAGTATTTCGAGAAAGTTTTCTTTTTATCAGTCAAAAACAAATAAAGCATTACATATTTCAATTCCATTCAGTTTCACACACGTAAGTTTCAGTTCAAAGAATTGTTATTACTCTACAAATATAAAGATTTTTAAAACTGAAACAAAAGAGAAATTAAACAATATCTCAAAAATAAATAAACTAACGAGTATTATTCAATAAGACGTTTTCTCTTGATTTCTGATTTAGAACAAAACAATTCAATTATTTGATATGACTCTATGTGTAGTTATGAATATCAATATTTACCGTCTCACTGCTTCTGATTCCTTTTACTGATGTCTCTTACACGTCTAATATAACAATGTAAAGAATTCAGAGTGGATCGTAAATGTTGACCGTAAGAGCTGTTGAACATGCTCCGCCATCTTTACACTCGTGAATCTCTTATTAGATTCCTCGTGCACAAAATTAAACAGAGTAGTGTAACATTATCTGTGGTGTAAGACAAGTCATTATTCGAGAACTTCACAAAGGATTTCTATGATAACATTTGATGTTATTCTGTTCACAAACATTAAATTCTCCTCCTTCACTTCATATGAATATTACTGCAAACAGAATCCATAGTTCATTTATATCACAATTAATCGTTGAATAGGAAGCTAATTAATAAATGCTTTCGGATTGTTTAATGAAGTGATATGAAAGTTGATGACAATTGAAGTTTATCAGTTTAATAAATTGAAATATTTGTCGAACCAAGTTTTAATAAAATTAATTTATTTTGAGATATTTTAGAATTAGTTCGGGCTTATTCATAGAATTCAGGATTGAATGGTTAATATTTTTGTTAATTGCCTCTAAATGGTTTATTTCTTCATGTAAGCACCAATATATTTAAAAATTAAGTCACAAATTTAATTGCTGTAGAGTAAGACCGAAAACTAAACTAACTTAAAAATTTAATTTTGTTACGTATGAACGATGTAAGAAAAGTAGAATATTAAGGTTTGAAAACAATTCGATTAATTAGAATATTGTTATGAATGACTGACCTAGTTAATGTTTCACATTAGAACAATTTCGTTTTCATATTTTTTTTATTGAAGAACAAGGAAAAGCACTGCCCTTACAAAAAATGCTGTTATGTTTACCAAAAATAGTGTTATGTTTAGCACCAAAAATAACCTCAATAATGAATCTCAATTTCATCCGCATTTACACCTCATAAAATTAACTACATACATACGAGCAATACTTTTAATTGAAATCGGGGGAAATTATTTGCATCTCAAAAACACTTATTTGCTTGAGTGTGAAGAAATAACATGAAAAGTGCGCTAAAAAATGGACCAACCTGAATAACTTTTGATCTAATGATTGGATCTTCACGTTCTAGGACTCAATCTTACTGACTCAAGGATGTGACATCAAATATGCCAATTAATAAGAGCAGACGATAATGTGACTTTGATGTTGCTCTATTTTGTGATATCACATAAAAGTTTCCATGACTATTTATTGTGACTCTTATGACAAATATACTTTACTGAGACTAAAATCACTTGAAAAATTTGTTGCCACTTTGTTGCAACTTTGATCCCTTGAAAGTCACATGGAAACCACTTTATGCCTTGTCTTACTAAAGTTCCAGGAGTATTTTTACGACTTCCCATTTTGTTCTCATATTCACTTTTTGTCGAATTTATTTCATTGAAGTCACATGTAAACTTTTATGCGACTTGTCTCACTAAAGTTATGATTCCACTCTATACCGGACAGTCATTTACAATATTTACAGGTTTTGTTAACACTTTTTTAGTGACTAATTTCTTACAATTAAATATGACAATCCCAAATGGTCATAATGATTACATTCAAAAGAGAGATCTGTTTCAATATTTCCGAGAGCGTTCAGACATGATTTTGAAAAAGAATTTGTTTCCGCAAACTTGTTGGATTAAAAAAATTGCTTCCGTATAATATTGCTCCATTCCCTAAACCTCACAGTGTTAGAAAAAAGATTTCAAATGTTAAACATCCCTTGTCTAACTATCGGACAATATTTAAAAAAAAAATTATTTTATATTATTTATTTGTAGAAAGACTTTGTATGTTTTTAAACCAAATGTTACTTTTTAAAATAGTTTTCCTTCTGCTTTTGAAATATTCACTGCTATTCAATATGCTTACAATTTCTTCAAGATTCATGTTAAAAATTTCAAATTTTATATAACTCTTATATCCACTAACAGTCTTGAAATGATTTATTTTTTTCAAAAATATTATTACCGAGGGAGAAAAATAATGCATTTTTTGTGCGAGCAAATACTAAGCATTTTCACCAGTCGTTTTATAATCTTTTAATTTTAATTAGTTTTATTCTATTTTGCGTACATTTGGATTAATATTGATTATGTTTGCACTAAACAGATTATTTTCGGGGAAAAATGCAGATAAATTTTCAATAGAATGCTATGCATTATGCATTAAAGCACATATTGTATTCAGATATTATAGGATTATCAGATATAACATTTACATTTATAATAAATTCAATGGATATATTTTAAATAACAGAGTAATTAAATTATATGTATGTAAAACAATAAAAAGTTTTATATATTTTTAAATATATTATATAGTTTTGTTCTAAATCTTAAATACCAATTAATTTTTGATTTAATTAACTTTAATTTTATAAATGAATATAAATTTAATAAGCCTTTAATTTTAATTAAGGGTTGGCGATATGTATGAAAAATTTAAGAAATGAGTGCTGTTCAAAATTTTAATTAAATTCAAATAACCTGATTTAATTAAAAACTAAACCCTTTGACGCTAGGAGAAATAGGGAATGATTTTCAATAAATGTATTTTTTGCCTGATAGAATTCGAAAATCGCAAAAAAATCATTGCTTAATTAGCCAAAGACAATTTAATATATAATGCTGTAAATGTTTGTGACGCCACAACAGGCATAACATATTTCCTAGCTTTTAAAATCTCTTAATTAATTTTTTTAAACATTTTCGATCGAATTTTAATTAAATTAAGCCAATTATTTAATTTTTATTACACTTTATAAAGAGCGAATATAAAATATTTTATTCTTTTCTTATCAATCAATGTAACGACAAATTTTTTATTTCAATACTAATGCAAAACTCATTAATTCACTGTCGTGACTAAATTGAAAACAAAAATCTATTTATAACTCGTTATTCTTTAATTCTTTCCACAAAAATGTTATAGAGAGAATTAGTAAATCGGTTATAATGATTCTCACATTCTTTTAGGATATTCCGTTAAGCCGAATTATTTTCAAATTAAATATTGATTATGGGGGGGGGGTTGGCTTTATTTTTGTCTATGTTATCTATCGACAAATCGCCAACCATGGATCTCTTCCCTTGTTCCTAAATGTCCGTTGGGAACAATTAATTTTCTTCTAATTTCGAATTTTTGATGATTGGAGTGGAGGCTTCGTTCTCCTGGCCCTAACCAATAAATTGATATTTTAACAGAAATTATTGATGTTAAGAGAATGATTTTCTTGATCCATTTAAGGTACTTTTCTTTATTTTTATATTTTTGGAACGTGGTCATGTTCAACTTATGTTTTACATAGTCAATAAATTTTTCCTAAACTATTTTATACATTTCTCTGGGATAAATATCATCACATCATATCCAAATTAAGATGCATCTGAAACAACCATATTACTTTAATTCTACAAAGAAACTACACCCCACTTATCACTATGGACTAAGAATTTTGAACTAAAACTACTACTACAATGTTATTTCATTTTAATAATAAATTTAAAAAAAATCAATCATACTTTTTTATAAAAACTTCGTACAAAATGTTTTAATTTATAAATAAAGTAATAAATATGTTCAAATTATTATTGCCTACTCATAAGTTATTGAATATGACTAACAGTGACAATGGATTGTATGAAATCATTAAAAGCTTTTTTTAAAAAAAAAATAAAACTTAAGACCTGGATATAGTGTACAAAAGATAGGATACTTTAAAAAATAACATAAAAATTGTTAGCAATATGTATTATTAGCTGAGTCTTTTTTTAATAAGAACTGTATAAATACATCAAAATCAAGGTTGAAATTGAATCACTAATTGCTATCGGAATATTGGGTAATCAACCAAAATACCATCCTCTAGATGACACCATAACCAGATGGCGACAGTCACGGAGTCTCTTTGTGAAGTCACATATGACCTCTGCGACTTCGATGCGACCGCTTTTCAAGGTTACTATGTCCGCCTTTGGTGACGTCCCTTTTTGACGTCACATTGACATCAACATGAGACCACATTCAGATATTTAGTTGTCGCAGTCACCTAACCATTTGGCGAAGATGTTACCTATTCACGTCTCAACATGGTCACGGTTGACGAAACTGTGATATATTTACGTCTCAACAGAGTCACCGAGGGACGAGGATGTGACATATTCACGTCTCAACTCAAGATCAAAGATCTTCTCGACAAAGTCACATCTTGATCTCAACTGGGTCAAGATGTGACGAAATTGTGAAATGTACGTCTCAGTTGGGTCACCGTGTGACTGATCTGAGACGAGAATACGTCACATTCTTGACACATGGTGACGTTACTGAGACAGCTATATGTCTCATTGTGGTCTCGGTTGACGTCAAAATGTGACGTCCCCAAAAGTAGACATTTGACCTTCAAAAATCGTCGCATCGATGTTGCAGAGTTCACATGTGACTTCACAAATAAGCCTCCGTGACTGTCACATTTTTGTTGCAATCTGATAACGGTGCTATTTGGGTATTTCTTAAGTTATCCACGAAAAAGTGCTTGCTCATTACATGAAATTGAAATAGTAAAGGGTTCAATATCTTTTTAATGGATGCTCTAAGCACGATGGAAAGCGATCCCGATAGTCTTTAATGACTTTAATTGATATTGATTTTGCTTCTTGTTGTGTTTTATAATATTGCTGCATTATTTCATAAATTTCATACCTCTTTCAACGATGTTATTCACAATTGAAATGTAAGTTTTCCGATTAATGTTACCTGTATGTCCATGTTATGTTGATTTGCGTGCAGCAGTTGAGGATATTGATTGATTATCAATTCGCAGACTTACTAACAATAAATCAGGTCGGATTATAAATCGCTTAAAAATGTGTTTTTAGTTACAAATTTATGTATATTTTTAAGTGAACATTCAGTAACTCTTTTTTTATAAAAACCGAGATGTTTGGACTTAAATTAAACGATTCTCTTATTGAATGCCTTGGCTATAGTTTGTATTTACTAATATATTTCTGTTCGAAATGAAATGTATAATCAAAAACTGCAACACCAGTAAGATACATCAAATGTTCGCAAAAGTTTTGTTTCTTCCCCTGAAAAACATTTTCCTTTACTTCCTTGTCTGAAAAAAGAAGTCCTTCGAAACTATATATGAGATGGTGTTTTGAAAGTAAAGAAAACATTTAAAAAAAATATTATTAAGCCATAAGTAGCTTCTTCCTTCTACATTCTAATATAGTACCATTTAAATTGAAGACAATAAGACAAGGCACAATTTTTATTTCGTACAAGAGTTCAAGTATACCTCTTGAATATAAAAAGACACCACGGAAATCAAATACACATAAATGGTTTTTATCGATAGAAAGACACAAAAATAATTTGCAGCGCCTTTTTGCCTTTAAAACAGTGACGCCTCCTTTTCAGAGGTACACGAGGCAAAATAAGCATGCGGAATTTTGAAATTTTGAATTATTGGAATTTTGAAATCACCCAATGTGGTTTACGATGTCCATAATAAACTTTATAGCTGACGTTAAGGTTACGTTACTCGTATTTCATCAATGCTATATAAGAGATCTTTTATCATATAAAGTAAGGTTGTATGAGAATAATATGCTAACTTATAAGTATTGAGAGTTAACACTTATTTATAACTGTTTGGCGAAGTTTTGCCTATCTCTAGCCAGTGCAGTCAATTTTGAAAAGGGTGCAAAATATAAGAAAACATGTACTATTAAAAGGTATACAGATAAAAAAAATGAGAAGGCTGTGTGCATTCACCCTTTGAGTTTCACCCTTTGAATACCACCTTGATCAAAAAGTTCTCGGAATAACCCCTGGGTGACGCTACCTTCGTTCGGATTTAAGTTCTGTTTTTTTTGTTTAGTTGGTACATCTGTTGTTGATATTCCCTCTAAATCGTAGCGTCATAACTTGACGTTTGCAAGAGTTACGTAGCCAAGAGTACATCTATCTCTGTGTGTGTTGGCGATTTCTTACAATTTCAGAAATTGATTTAAATTTGCAACAGCGAACTTGTATTAAATTTTGCTTAAAAAACGGCTTTAATGGTGCGCTAACGTTGGAAATGTTGGAAAAGTGTTTCGGCAACGATTCTCTAAAGAAAACGGTCGTTTACCAGTGGCACGAGTGGTTCAAAAGTGGTCGTGAGTCAATCGAAGATGATGAACGCAGTGGCAGACCATCGACATCGAAAACTGACGAAAACATTGATAAAGTAAAAGAAATATTGTTCAATAACAGCAAATTAACCATCAGGGAGATAGCGGAGGGCTTGAACATTGCCTATATATCCGTCCAAGACATTTTGGTTAATGATTTGGGTTTCCGTCGTGTAGCAACAAAGTTGGTCCCAAAAGACCTCATTTTCACGCAAAAAAGAGACCGTGTTGACGTCGCAAAAGACATGATTTGCGAGGCTGAATCCGATCCCACATTCATCAAAGGATCATTACTGGAGACGAGACGTGGGTTTTATGAGTACGACACGCAATCCAGACATCAGGCAAGTGAATGGCGTTCATCAAAGTAAAAATCGCAGGAAGCTCTGATGAACATACTGAAAAACGAATATAAAAAAACGTTTCGAGGATTGGATCAAGCGCTGGCATAAGTGTGTTGCAGTCGATGGGGATTACTTTGAAGGGGACAATATAGATTTAGATTAATAAACTTGTATTTTTAAGTTTCTGAATAAATTCCTTGAACTTTTTGATCAAGGTGGTAAGAGTTTCAGTAAGCGGAACACAAGTATAAAATAAGAGGCAATTTGTGCCTTTAAATTTTGGAGACACAAATGAACCTTTAAAATTTAAAGGCAAAAATGTTTCATTTTTTTTCTCTAAAGTTAGAAGTATTGTTTTTAGAGTGTACCTGGTATGGTGAAAAGCAACTTGTAATCAAAATGTAATTCTATATGCTTCACGAGCCTAAAAACATAATACCTAGTTCCTTTTTATCGTCTCTGTGTCATAAAAAAACTGTTAAATGACAACTGTTAACTGAAATAATGTTGAACTGAAACATTCACTTCTTTGATTTGGGAGGAATTTCTTCGGGTTGAAGAAAATTAGAGCCAGTATCGCACAATATTTACAGTTAATATTTAAGCAGATATCTTTTGATGTATGTCATTAGAAGATAATTCTCTGTTCCGCTTCCCCATTTGAGCAATATTAGGGTATGGTACTCTATTATTCTTCAGGTAAAAAGGCAAAAGAATTGCATGGGACACCTGTAATGTAAAGTTAAATATCACAATTGCCCTTTGTGAATTGATTGATTGATTTTGTAAACTGACCAAGATGTGTTGAAACCATTATAGAGAATTATAGATTTCCTATATTAACTCCGCAGTTACAGCAACGGATCTGTTAATAACACAAAGAAACACTTATTTCCTCAGAAAGGTAAAGTAATTGAGCCGTTTAGCTCCCTTCTCAAAGTATCACATTCTGCATACAAAGACCATTATTGCTGGGATCATGATGGTCCTAGCTTCAGTGTGTAAACAGCCATGTGAAGAAAGTGAAAGAAAGGCGATTGAAGGTTGAAAGAAATTGATTGAAGACTTAGATCTGTTGTTGGAAATGCCAACCTGCTGCATAAGAAAAAGAAGTTTCATTTATCAAAATCATGAATCTCTGAAGTTTCTGAAGGTGAACTAGCTGTCAACTGAAGGTGATTTTTTTGTGAGCATAATATTGACTTGCAAGCATAATTATATTTTCGATGCACGCAAATCTACACAAGCTGGCTTTAGCACTAAAACCCTTAAAAAACGCACGAAAGCTGCCATTTTAATGTGCACAGTTACAAAAAAAAATTATAAGTGAGATGGTATCAAATCCAAAATAAAACATTCAGAGACTTAGAATATGTCCCTAAAGTTACATGCATCTACTATTAAAAGCATTATTATTTCAGCAATCAGCAGTACCATAGACGCAAAGAGTAAACGTGTTCCCGAAAGCCAGAACTGCCGATACAGCTAGCAACCCTTCCCATATTTTGAATTCTACTCGATGAAGTATAAAAAAAATGCTTTAAAATATACTGTCAAAATATACAGCACCCAGGATGTCGATACTCTTTGCTATAAACATTTACGGAACTAAAAATCTGATATATCTTATTTTTTACAGTAATATTTATTACAAAATTACTTAATCGCTGTGGTTAAATAAATTATTACTGCAAAATAAATTATTACTGTAAAATATACAGAATAAAAATTTTCAGTCAAAATGGATTTTACGTCAAAATTAATTTTGCGGATCATGACCCCAGGGTGCCGGTAAATTTACCAAAATTTGATCTAGATTTTTCTACAGTGTGGGGGTTATTTAAAATTATGATTTAGTTTATATTTGAAATTATTTGATTTAGTAAGGTGTATAACATTGTATTTACTTATTTTATTTAGATTTTTTTTTTTTTTGGTAATTTGTAAAATCACTCTTTTTACAGAATTGACTATATTTGCAACCACTAAAGCACCACTTAGAACTTCAAGAATGACACATAATGTTTCAGATATTAGTTTTAGAGTCAGAAAGAAAGCTAAGGGAAAGGAAATAAAAAAAATAAAATTAAAAAATAAATGGCACATTAATTCAAGGTAATATTAATAAAGGTAACGTTAATAAAGTTAACATATTAATTCAAGCTTTTTATTCTTTCTCTTTCCTAAAAGTATCCATTGGTAGATTTGAGATGAAGTTTGCGTTAATAAATTAAAGAGAATTGCAATGCCGAAGTTTTTGCTAATTAGCTCGAGTCCTCTAAATTAGCTTACGAAATAGTAACGTAATTTGAGTGTATAGTTTCATTTTATTCCTAATTAAACAAAAGTATAAAAAAGGGAGATTCTAGCGTTCGCTCTTGAAGCAATGAATTATTTATTGATTCATTGACAAGGGATATTTTAAAATACACTGCATAAAAATAAATTAATTTTATTAGCGATTCTGAAATGTATCAAATAAATTAGAAACTATGCTCTGAAAAAAAACATAACAACTTAATAACATTATGTAATATAATAACATTATATATATACTAGCATTAATGAGTTGGAAATATGTAATAAAAATAATTATTTAATAAGTGTGTTCAAAGAAAATTTAGGTTCATAATTATTGTTTAAAAACAATCTCCTAAAATGTGATTTTAAAAAAAATTAGATCATTTTCCACGTTTGCTTAACTTTATTTCCTATTTAGTATTTAGCTTGTACACTGTAAAAAAATTCCAGATTAAATTACGATAGAAAGTATCAAAACTTTGGGTGGATTTTTCGCAAAACCATTTTACCGTAAAATTCATTTCACCGTAAAATCTATTTTTACCGTAAACTATTATACCGTCATTTTTACTGTAATATTTATTTAATTAGAAGGATCCAGTGATTTTATGGTAATTATTACTATAAAAACAGATTTATATATGTATCAGAAGTGTATCAGATTTTTTTTCAGTAACATGTTTCGGTAAAAATGGGTTTTACGATAAAAAATACCGGCACCCTGAGTTCCGGTATTTTTTACAGTAATTTGATCCGGAATTTGTTGCATTGCATAGTATGTAGATAAAAAAAAAATTTTGCGCTGGTATAAACAAAGGTGACGCTCAAAAGAAAATACAATTAACAAATTTCTCAGAATTCTATATAATATAAACTAATCACAAAGAATTCCAATGCTTAAAATTTTTTCTCATTTATTGCAGTTCTTTTAAATTTTATTTAATGTCATTTATATAGTGCGTGAAAGCATCTTTTGTACGTTAATATTTTAAATATAATATATTATATTAAAGTATTTTTTGTACGTCAATATATTGAAAACAAGTACTACTTACAAGTATAACTTTAAATTCACTGAAGAGATTTAATAAGCTATTCATAAATAAATCAAACAAATGACTAATATTCTCGTTTATTGCCTAAGTCGTTGAGTTATTTTCTCTACTTGAACTACCCCTTAATACGCTTTGAGTACATTTGGAATGTCTTATCCTTCCTCTTAATCCTTAACGCAATTGAAAAATCCACTTTAAAAGAAACAACGCGAATCCAATCTCTTGAAATGGTCTAAGAAGTATCGATACAAAGTGAGATAATTTAGGATTTTGACAAGAGAGAATAGTCGTCTTGAATGAAAAATAAGCGAGTCGAGAAATAAATGCAGAAATGGTCTCTGTATAGATGTCTTGGATAGGTCCATTGAAATATCATCCACCCGCCAAATGGATGAAATGGAATCGGCATCACTGAGTTGGTCACGCCCGCTGGACATTGGAGAAAAGAAAAAAAAATTTGAACGTGAGGCGAATGACATACCTCTATAAGAATGTGTCACTTTCCATCATTATAATGTGATTGAACTATAGAAAAGATATAAATGTACCTTAAAAATGAAATGAAACGAAAACCGTCTATTTGTTTTGTTTTTTTCAATTTTTGAACATCTTATTTACGCAATTTTTCATTTTAACACTGTTTTGCTGGTGCGCATACGACTATCTAATATTTTGTTTATTTTATATTATTTCGTTTTGCTCATTTTTTTTTTATTTCAGTTTAGATACAAGAACAATATTAAGCAATTTATAATATTTTCAAATTTTAGTAAAGGAGATAAAAAAAAATTGAAATGCTTTTTGTAAATATGATTGTATTTTTACAACCAGAGGCCTATCTTAGAGGATGAAGATAATGTAAGTTTTGTGGCACAAAATACAGAAAATGACAATAGAGTGTTCTCAAACGTACTCAATCAAAGTAATAAAATCATAAAATATTGAAAAAATGAGAAAAAAGATGAGAGAACAAACAGGATAGCCTGATAGTCGTGAAACCGCCATTTTATTTCTATTAAGAAGAGCGTAAGTTACGAATTTCTCTCGAGATCTGAGTTACGAATTTTGAAAATAACTGTATGCAAATGTGTAGCATGTTATTGTGTACTTAAATTAATAATGGAATGTATTTAAAACTATTAATTGCTTTAAATGTCCTCTCCGAATAGGGTTAAACATGTGTGAAAACACAATAATTTTGTCCTAACATCCTCTCAGTGACAAAGCATTTTTGTTCAATTAAAATTGCTTGAACTAACTTATTAAACTACCTTATGAATTACTAAGAAATATTAAAAAATCACACACACAGCGAAATCAACTCGAAAAAATCAAATGAGTGCTCACGTTTTTTGCTAATACTGAAAGGAGATAGATAATTAAAATCAAGAAAGTTTTCGTTTTTCCCAAATATGTAATAAACTGTTTACACTGAGGTGACAAGTCGCGAGAAACATTTTCATATCATGTCAGTCCTCCACTAGAACTACGAATTGCAATAACGTGGCCACGGCATGGACTCAGCAAATAGTTGGAAGACTTTCGAGAAATTCTCAGCCATGCATAATTGCGAAAGTGTTGCGGATGCAGAACTTTGTGCACGAAATTACCTGTCAATTATATCCCATTAATGTTCAATGGGATTCATGTCAAGCGATATAAGTGGTCAAATAACTCGCTGGAACTGTCAAAAATAATCTTCAATCTTGTCTGGAACTAATAATGCCGGTCGGTGACATAGCACATTTGCCACCCATAAAAATTCAATAGTTGTTTGCACAAAGTCCATGAATGGCTGCAAGTGGTCTCCAAGTAGCTGAACATAACCGTTTCCAGTCATTAATCGGTACGATTGGACCATAGGTCTGAGTTCATACCATGAAAAAGCAGCTCACATCATTATGGAGCTACCACCAGATTGCTTGTTAAAAAACTTAGGTACATGACTTCGTCAAGTCTGCGCAACACTCGAATGCTCCAATAAGCTCTGACCAGTTGAAACCTAATTTGTTCCAACCAAGCTATTGCTTTTCAGTCGTCTTGGGTCCAAGAAATATAGTCTCGAGCCCAAGGGAGGCGCTGGACGCGATGGCGTGCTGTTAAAAAAAACCTCGATGTTACTTGCGGTTGTTACTTGTCTGTTAACACTGAAAATTAGACGCACACACGTCGGCAGCCTCGGTCATTAAATCTAGGCTGTTGGCCACTACATTGTTCAAGGTGGGAGGTTATGATTAAAATTAAGTATTCTCGGCACACTAATGACATCGTAGACCTAGGAATGCTGAATTCCTTCATTGTCTTCTCAGTGAATGTTGAGGTGATAGTACTTTTTTTATAATGGGACGCATTTGGATTTGGAAAATAACTTCAAAAATAAAAATTTTATTTTTCAAGCTCATTTAATGCCATGTGTTTAAAATCAATAATTTTTGCAAAATTGTTACAATAATTTTAAACTCCTATTTTGTTTTAATTTAAATTTTATTGCTGTTAAATCTTTTTAAGAAGTTTTTTAGCCGCACATTAATTCTCTTTACTTGCATAACCCTTTTACGAAGTCGGTTCTCAGTAAAAGTGTTTATTGACTGTTTGACACGAATTCATTGTGCACAATTCTGTATCTATCAAAGAAGCAAATCACGTTCTTGATCTTTGGCTTAGTCATTCATTTTTTTTTGGGGGGGGGGGGAATGCAGTGGAGAGTATTAAATGTACCATTCTATGCTCTGGCGTTGGATTTCTACGTTATACTCAGATTATTATTATTTCTACGTTATACTATTTCGTCACTATTAATGGAATGTTTTTAAAAAATGGGAATCTTTTTCAATCGGTTTCAAAATGTCTATAAACCTATTTCTCCTCATGCTCTTTTCTTTCTGCAAGAGGTTTTCGGGATTGTTTTCAAGCTATTGGATTATTAATTTCTCCTCTAATTCCCAATTCAATTTTAAAAATCTGAGTAATGGTGGTGGGATTCAAATTCAATTGTTCTTAGATTATTTTGATTGTCAACAGATAATCTGAATAAGCAAGTTCCCGATTCATTAGTTCTTGCTGTTGAAAGGGAGATTTACCTTTCATCAACTCTTGTTCTACTGAAAATGACTTAAACTACCGATAAACCTGGGCTCTTGACAAATTGCTGTCCTCGTAGGATTTCTGAAGCTTTGCAAGCAACTCTGTTGCACTGCTTCAAAGTCTGAAATAACATTTGATAGCACTATGTTGCCTCTGTCGACCAGGTACCTGAGTGGTTTGCGCTTCTGATTGCGAAGACAGGTTGCGAATCCCGCTCAGGGCATGAATGTTTCTCTCTGTGTGCTGTCTTCTGTTGTGTGTGATGTGTGAATGTGTGAATGAAACCACCCTATGAACGGGTATCTGTGGCAGTGTGCCTTGGGTAATGGTGCTCGCCAGGTAACGCAAAAGGAGCAACATCTCCAGCATCTTCCTTGGCGCGAACGATAAGTTCAGAGAATGCCGTTAAAAAAACTATGATGCTTCATATTAAAGCCACCTAACTTTGGACAGTGAAAGAAATATGATAACGGATAACTACATGAATCTACTGAGTTCAAACTTGTACTGAAGGCATATGATATACTCACTTACCAAACTTCCAGGTTTGGGTAATTGAGAATTACCATATCGAGTATTACGTTGTCTGTCTCTATATTTAATTTGCTCATTTCGTAATAGCTAATAATGTAGAAAAATATAAGAATTTTAAATGTTAGATTAATGACCTTTGATGTACCTTCACAGAAAACAGCGGAGTACAAAGAGTTAAACCAAAGGAATTTATTTAACAGTTGTAGAGATTTCACCAATTATATCGATTTTTAATTAAATAGATTTTTTATTCGAATGCATACGTTCCTTCTCTAATGTTCATAAATAGGGCATTTAGTACATCATGGAAATTATTTTTTTATGGATATTTTTTTCTTTTATCGTCTTTTGTCTCTGTTAAAAAGACTTGGAATATTTTAGTAAAGATTAAGAGCAAAACTTGTAATACTTTTCTTTTAAATTTTGGTACTAGTTACAACTATATATATTATGAGGTTCATCAAAAATAAACATTAAATTAATTAACATTTAAATAACATGGTTAATTTGAAATTAATTTTCCCTCCAAAAATTTACAATAATTTGGAACGTAAGTTCATTTTAATTCTGTTAAGCTATTAAGTTTATTTCTTGTGAAAGCAACAAAGTTTTTTTTGAGAATTACTTTATTCCAGAAAGCCGTAATTATGTTCTTCTTCAATTTACGATCCCATATAAAACTTTTATGGATTACAATATTTTTTACTTAAGAAATTTTATTTCTCAAATAGTAAACAGTTTTAAGAAAGCGAATAAAACATTTTACCCAATTAAATATTTAATAACAAAAATACAGTAAACTCTCAGTAACAAGGAATAGCTTGGTGAATCGTATTTTTTTTTTTAATAAAATATAGGGTTTATAAAATATCCATAGCATTAAAACGATTAAATAATCTTATCAAACCTGTAAAAAGAGTCTCTAACAAAGAGTAATTATTAGGAAAATTATCACTACTAAAACAAACATACGTTTAAAATATAATTAAAGGATTATTTTACAAATGAGGAAACGTTTTCAGTTTGAACTAATTTTTATATCTTTTGCTGCATTTTTTAACTTCCGTTAAAGCGTTAATCACATCCCGGTCAACATATATTTAATCAGGGTTTGATGGGAATACAGTGAAAGTTTGTGGTCCAATCTTTTCTGTTTTACATTCGAGCCTATTTTCTACAGTATCTGTTTCAGACAAAGATTATTGTTTTTCAAAATGTTTGGTATTATACTTATTCATAATACTTCTAAGTAATTAAAAAAATGAAGTTTTTGAAGTATCTAAGTACAAATGAGTATGATCATACCACAATACATTAAAAAAGGGCCAAAAGAACGGATATAAACCATAAAGTGCATAGAAAAATGATATGCAGATTGCTTTAAAATACCATATAAAAAACTATCGCTATATAAAATTCGATAAATATCGATATATAATTATCGATGGAAACTGCTTAGATATTTCATTTCTAAAGTTTTTAAACTATTTTTACGTAAGCATCAATCCCTGTTTCTAATTGCAGCTATTTAATCAGTTATTTCTCTTAAATAAATCTGTTAGGATTAAAAAGTTATTATTGAAATACTTCACGGATAAACTGACACTCAATAATTACAATATACCTATATTTATTTTATTTTCTTAATTTTCATTAAAATCATACAATTAAAGGTACTTCAATGGAATATTCACGTCGTTGCTGCTTGTAAAACTGCAACTATTTAATTTAGAGTGGAACGTTGGTCATTAAAACTGTAAAAAAAAAACCCAAAACCAAATTTTTTTATTTGATTCTTTTCATATTGTTTTATTTTAAAACTTCGTTGAACAGCCAATTTTGAGCTTTCGACTTCCAATGTTCAACTCTTTGGCCTTGTAATCTTTAACCCATTCTAGAAGACAAAGGAACTCTTAAAGTATTGAGAAAAACTTGCCTTCGTGGAGGACTTTTTAAAGGAACTAACCAGCATTTGCGTTACATGGGAGGAAGATCATGAAAAACTTTCACGATTAGCCCGACAGCATTGGACTCTATCGTATGATTCTTCTACCAATGGGAATATTTTACGTCAGCAATGTGGTTGGTTCAAGCCGTGTGCAGAATTCATATCAACAAACCATCACTGAGATTCGAACCTAAGCCTCATTGGGAGGCGAACGCTCTATCTCCTGAACTATGGCGGCTCTCTTTGCATATTATTTTTTTTTATAACCGTCGTTGAACAGCTGACCTAATTTTGTGTTTACGACTACCAATAATCAAATCCATCGCCTTGTGATTTCGAACACAATCCAGAAGACAAGAGAACTCCTGGATCAAGTATTGTGACAAATTTACCTTCTTTTTGAAGGAACCTATACGCATTCGCGTTACATGGAAAATCTCTCACAGTTAACCTGACGGTAACCCATGATCCGTCTACCACTGAGAGTATTTTACGTCTTTACTGGTGTCTGTGCGAGCCCTGTGCTGAATTCGTATCAACTAGTCATCGTTGGGATTCGAACCTTGGTCTCCTCATTGGGAGGTGATTACACTATCCCCTGAGTCGCCGCGGCCTTCTTTAAATATTATTGTACAAAATGCACATGATAGTATACGATTCACTTAGATAATTGAATTAGATGTTTGAATACCGCAAGCCTAAATCATATATGGAGGCTGATTTGCTGCAATTGAATAAGATTGTAACATTTTGTAGCATTAAATGCATAGTGTGTGGTGTGTGTGTGTGTGTGGTGATCACTTGTAACGTGAACTATTTAGTTTAAGGGTTGATTTAAGACTAAATAATTTTTTGTATGCTTAATTATTTCCATTGCTTGAATGAAATATTATACTTATTTTAGAGCTTTTATTCTTCTTAAATAAAGTAGGAAAATTACACATTGAAATTGTAGATGGGTATTGTGTTGAAAAAGAAATTTCGTTAAAAACTAAAAGCTCAAGGGCTTGCTTTCATCTCTAGTTAACACACAAATGAAATTCTCTTAAAGAAATCTTTTAAAACAAAAACACTCATTGTAACACATAGATAAAGTATATTATACAATGAGAATTCTAACACTAACCGATATAACATCACAAAAAGCTCTGAGAAGCTATTGAAATTGTAGATCGGTATTGTATTGGAAAATAAATTTAATTAAATACGTGCACGTAATTAATAAAATAATTAATTAATTAAGTGCAAGTACTTGTTTTCATAAATAATTATTCTAAAAATGAAGTTTCAGAAATAAATACGTATATTAATCAAAAAATCTCCTATACAAAAACACTCATTACAGCTCTGAGATAAAGTATATAATACAATGAGAATTCTAACACAAACCAGTATTACATTGCAAAAATCTCTTCCAAATGATAGTTCTGTGACGATTTTAGTCAGATGAAACTATAAGAATAAATGCATTCTTTCCTTTAAATGTGAAGATTGTGGATGGAGAAAATACTAGTCGTCAGGAAGTGATCTTTTCCTGGCATCAACTACGTCATAGGAAGATTACATCGATTTCGAAATGAAGAGAAAAGTACTCACCCAAAGTTAATGCCTTATCAATCAGTATATGATAACAGCTGTTGCAAATGACTGACATTAACTATTTCTGTGATAGGTCATACTTATGTAAGTAATAAGTTCATAATAATTCATTCAGTTAGGCTAGAATGATTTTTATCCAAAAGTTACACTCAGATTGTTTCTCTATATTTATAATATATTTGCATGGAATTTAAGGATAATTTGTTAATCGTTGCTAAAATATTTGTTTTTATTTTAATGATACTTTAGATATATATTTATTCCTTTTTATTTAATAGTAAATTTTGTGATTGTAATATTTCACTCAAGAAGGCTTCGCTTGAAAAATTTCCTAAGTTTTGGAAAACTAAATACAACCTATTTTCCACATCACAAAATCCTAAGATTGTTACAAATAGTAAAAGTTTTTTAGTTTATTGCGAAATACAAGGCCAATTTCCCTTGAGTGTAGAATTGAATTTAAAAACAGCCTGTTTCCCTGCTTTTTGAAGTATATTTATAGAAAAAAATTATTCAACAATGCTTCCTGCGAAATTTCATATCAGATTCCTTTTTTATCTTTCCAATAAAAGCATGAGGAATTTAAAACAGCTACATTTTATGTGTAATACAAATCAAATTAAACATCAAATATAAAGGAAAAGTTAAAGGCAACTTTTATTTCACACGCAAAATGATTAATGATGCAGTTTACGAGATGTATTTTAGAACTGTTCCAAAAACAAGACTAAATTTTCTGTTAAAAATTGACTGATTGTTTTTCATTTTTTACGTTTTCTCATTAATTCTAACTAAACACCCTGAACAATATATTTCAGAAACAGTATCATCAACAAGTATCAAAATTTATGAACCAACATTAAACTCGCGTTGCTCCAGACAAAATATTTTACACGGATATACGAGTATTACATTATTTCTTGGTGTAAATGTCCGATTTCATCTATCGATGCATCCCAACGATATACCTTACCTTCCAGAGATCATTTGTTCTTAGCAAATATTTCTGTTGTAAACTGATAAAAACCGTAAACAACTCCACAGTAAGATAGCTTACACTAGACATATGATGGAGCATTTTTGCATGAGCACCAGCACGCACTAACAACTCTTCATCGCGTGCAAAGTGTTGATCTAGACAAATTGTACGATTCTACTCCAAATATCGCAAACACTTCGCGTGATATATTTTCCCCAAAGAACGCGATATTACGAAAGCGAAACAAATTGTCGCCAGGGATTTACTCTTTCTATTGCCACGCAACAACGTGATGGAATTTCTGTTTCTATTTTTTTTCCAACCCTGTTTCTTTTTCACTTTTTTTCACTCAATGTGGAGTAAGATTTGAAACTATCGAAACGGCGGTTACTATTCGTTCTCCACTCCTTTTCTCAAGCATTGACAATTCATCACCCTAAGTAGATCTTACTTCGAAAATCGTAGCAGGTAATGGTAGTAATAAGATCTGAGAATTTGTGTTGCCACTTCGGGACTATCATAAGGTATTACTCGGAGAAATGTAAAGTTTTTCTTTTAATGTTTGTTCGTGAAATGTAAAATTGACAGCTTAAGAACAGTTAAATAAATAGAGTAGTTTTCAAAGCTTTTAGTATCATTTGAATAATTTTCAACAGTACAGATATATTCAAATAAAAAGCGTGAGTGGAATATTTTTGTGGTTGAAATAATTTAAATTAGTGTCCTTTAGAGCAAAAAACGTAAAATAAATGGTGTTTTTTAATTTTTAAAAATATTTTCGGACATCACAAATACTGGTACATAATATTGTCTACTGTGGAGATTTTGAATTAAACAGATACGTTCCGGTAGAATAAATAAGTAACTGTTGTTAAGATAATCAAAAATAAAGTTCAGTTACTCCCTCTCAAGGAGTTCTATATCAAAATACATGTATTAATATATAAAATCATGTTATTTATCTCATTAATAAATAAAGCTTATACTGCTTTACACTCCTGGCATAAACTCGTATGCATTTATGCGTGAATTCATATCTTAACTATGCTTATCTTCTTTACAAGTGTTCTCGAATAAATTTTGAAAAATATTTTATTTACTTCAAGAAAGAAAGAAATTAAAATGCGCGGATAAATAAATTTTCCAAATTTATATTTGCTTAATATATATATATATATATATATATATATATATATATATATATATATATATATATATATATATATGCCTATTTCTTTTCGCTATGGAACCTTGAATGATTAACCTTCTTTTGGGGGAACCCTGACTTCATAAATAAAATTCCTAAGTGATTGTGAACATATTAGCAAATAAGACTACTAATTATTTTGAAAATATTTAATGTAAAGAGCGGAAGTTTTGCATTATTGTATCAATATTAATCTTAAAATTCGATCTATAATAGTCTTTAATATGATATGATATGATATATTATAGTCTTAATAGTCTTTAACATGATATGATATGATATATTACAGTCGTAATAGTCTTTAATATGATAGTCAATAATAGTATTTAATATGATTTAGTATGATATGATATGATATGATATGATGTAAAATTATTATAATTAATTGTAATAGTCTTAAATAACTAATTAGTTAAACATGTCTGCAGTGACATGAGGTTTAGTTGTGTACTTATTTTTTATATATCCATAAGTTTAAAATAATATATAATAAATAATAAACTAAATAATGGTTTCATTGAAATAAAAGTGAATAAGAACTGTTATTAACGTTGAGAATAGGAAACAATTTTCTTTCCTGATGAATTTATTTATTTCATTCTGAAAAGCTTAACGGGAAAAATACTAATTCAGTTTCTTATAAATGCATATCTTTTTCACATTCCATTCCATAGATTATTACCAAAAAGCATATCCAAGGAACCTTTACACGGAACCCCTGTGTTCCACGAAACACTGCTGAAATATACTAGGTGTTTCTTATTAATCGACCTTAGTATATATGTCATTTCGAAATCACTTTCAAAATGAAAATGATAAATATAAATTTAAGGGGTGTCAAATTGTTATTTAAGTGAAAAAATAAACCAAATTGCTATATAAGTTTTCTAGTAAGGAGAATAAAATTTAAAGAATCGAAACTAATTTGATTTTTTGATGAATTTGGAGATGTTGTAGTATTCGACTTTCAGTTCCTGTCTGTTTCCTCGATCAATCAAACCGGTTAAAATGTCTTCCATTCCACCTTTTTCACAAGTGATTCGTTAAATCTCAATACCGGTTAAAATGTCTTCATGCATTTCTGCTTTTTCCAAACTTGAATATTTTTTTAGACTCTCCATGAGTATATTTCCTTTACTTCATTTCTCACGATCATTCTAAAGATATGTGTTACGAGTGATCGTTACAGAACACTTTGTATTTGCTTCAATGTTCTATCTTTTTTAAAAAAAATTAATAACGATACTTTTTCTTATAATATTTGTAGGAAAAAAAATCTTTCTGTAAATTAAGTATCGGGTGAATAAAATATGCAATATTGTAATACCGACTGGGGGGATGTTGTGGTATAATTCCTATGAGTGGTCCCACATGGCTAATAACTAACTGTGGAAAAGTTTTCAGAGAAATTCCTTTGATTAAACGCTTAAAGCCTAAAGAAAAATGTTACAAATCAGAGAAAGCAAAATGAAAAATTACTCATACAGTGTGCGAAAAAATATCAACCTGATTAACATATGTTTTAATGATGACGCACTAAATGCCAAACAAAATGGTTAAGAGAATTGAACTCAAATATGACAACCAATTAATAGCAATCATTAAATTTAGAAATTAGGCACAAAAGCATGATTTCTTTGAATAAATATGTTTTTCTTCCCGTCAGATTTGGTTTTTTGACTATTAAAATATGGGAGTAGCCAAAGTTAGAGTCTCTTAATGTGAATCCAACCAAAGAAAGGATATAATTGGTGCTTTAGATGACAATAAAGCTAGAAAGCTTGAATAAAGTCACAAAATAAACATATTATGGTTCTGTTTTTTACCGTCGAAAAAAAGATTGAGTGTTTTTGTGACTTTGTGCTTTATTCACGTTGTCTTGCTTTATTTCCTTAATGTTAATTTACTTCATGAGCATTTAACCATATCTTGAGAGCTTTTTTTTTTTCTAATTGGATTTTTTTTTACATAATTATAAATTTCGCTTATTCAAAATAATTCCATGCAAAAATATATTTAATTATTATTTATCATTTTATTCAATGATTACCAAGAAAATTGTGCTGCAAGGTAAACGCATTTGTACTTCATTTTAAACTAGTTCATTCTAAGTAACAAAATATAAAGTTTTTTGTTAAATTTTTTGAATAATCTCTTGGTTATAAATCTATTTTTCAAGAACTTTTTGACCAATTTTCTAACTGAGAACTTTTGTTTTAAGTTACTTTTCATAAATACTTACTTTCAGCTACCTGTATAGATAATGGAAATACAAATGGAAATAAAATTATTAAATTAAATATGAAAAATTTTTTTAATTAAATAAAATTATATTTAAAATGTAAAAAAATAGTCTAATATAAACTACAAGAACTTTTAAAAAATATTAAGTTTTAAAGAATTTGTGACTAAAGAATTGTGAAAAATTTAAAACTAGTAATTTTTGGTTTCCGATTTTTTATATTTAATTATTACTTAAATTTTTCTTTCTTCCTCTTTTGGTCTTATTGAATACTACAACGTTGGTTTTTTCGTAAATCTTTAAATTTCGCATATATCGGCGTGTAAAGGAAGAGATAAACTTTAACAGTTTTCTGTGCGGAAGAAAATTCTATGTGCATTTGAAAACAATCGATGACAAAATTAGAAAGCCACTTCACTGGTGGCATAATAAAACACCATGAGTTCGATCGCTAAGGCGCAAGCAGTTTAAAATTTAGAATTTACAGATTTCAGTCATAAGAACCTTCTGGATAAACGTGATAACAAATTATGAAATGTATTTCCTCTCACAGAAGAAAGGGCAATGTATAAACTTTTAAACTAATTTACTCAATAAAAAATCACTTAGAATTTTGATACATTGAGATCCTTAATTGTAATACAGGGTGTTTAAATTTTACGTCAAAAATCAGTCCAATCTTAAAAAACCAGTCCAAAATTGATTCAAACTGAAATAAAATTTTATGCAAAACTTTTCCAAAATAAATAATAAATTTAAAAAAAACAACTATTTGAATAAATGAATAGAAAAAATTACGCTTTATATTTAAATTTAAATACAATGAAAATAAAACCATTCTATAATAAAAAATGCATCTTCAGTATTCAATTATGAAAAAGTTACATTAATATGTAAGATTTATTTTTTTGTTTTTGTATATCTTTGAGTAAAAGACAAATATGGTTAGAAGCGTTCACTTTAAAGCTTTAACGCAGATAAAATTTACTTTGGTAGTTGATTTTTTTCTTCACCCCGAAGCCATTTTCCATTTCCAGTTCACATAAGCGAATAACGTTACCCAACGTATTAAGTTGCTCTAAACCGTCTTTGAATGGCATTCGTAAAGTATCTATGACTGCTAGTAAGATATAAAGAAATAACGCGTGGAAGCGAAAAAGAAAAGGTGAAGAATATTCTTCGAGCCTTGTAATAGCAAAAAGCGAAAATGAAGCCAAAAAAATAACATTGATAGGAAATGGAAAATGGATCATACGGAACAAGAAGTGGTAAAATAAAGCCTATAAAAAGAGGAAAGAAAATTCCTGTGCGATGTGTTTTCTTACGCCAAGAGGAAATGCGATTTTTTTCGCCAACAGAAAAAGACAAAAGTTTCTGAATTTCCATTTTTGAGCAAGAGAGAATTATTATACATTTGGATGTAGTTGAAATCATTTAGGTGTTTCAATTTCAATAAAAAATCCCTTTAATACATATTGAAATTCAAATGGGAAAAGATATATTTTAGAAAATATTTTATTTGA
Organism: Parasteatoda tepidariorum; assembly: GCF_982258835.1. Classification (NCBI taxonomy): domain Eukaryota; kingdom Metazoa; phylum Arthropoda; class Arachnida; order Araneae; family Theridiidae; genus Parasteatoda; species Parasteatoda tepidariorum. Next base: position 20,130,037 of record NC_141765.1, read on the forward strand.
ATAAAAATTTAAATAAAACCTTACCTTTGGAGTTTTAATTTATTTTTCCTTTGCTTGAATAACACTAATGATAGTTTGATTCTTTAATGTATTGTTATTTTATCCGGAAAGAATAAAGATTATGATAAATTAGTAGAAAACTGGATATATTTTCTTGATTATTAAATAAGAAATACGTTTAATTTGAAAAGGCACTGATCTTTATTTGTGCAAAACCTTTTAAAAAAAGAAATCCAATGTTAATGAATGAATTGTTTCTCATCATACTGTACCGACGCGAGTAATGAATATAAGCAGTTAAGAATTACTGTCTATGAAACAATGCCAACACTATACAATCAAAATAAACAGCAATGAATTACTGTCCATTATACTACTATTTCAACTCTAGTATTGAGCATAAAACAGTGATTAATGAATTACATTCCAACATATTAAACCAACTCTTTTGGTATATATATAGTATATACAGTGTTATTAATGAATTAATGCTTATATTAAATTAACACTAATAATGACAAGTGTCAGTAATTAATGGGCCTTAATTAGGAGCTTTAACTTGTTTTTCCTTTATTTGAGTGACACAGATAGTTGTTTGATTGATTGATATACTGTGATTCTTAACAGAAAGAATAAAGATAATACTAAATTAGTAGAAAACTGGAATTATTTTCTTGATTATTAATTCAGAAATAAATTTCATTTATAAGAGCACTGACCTATTTTGCGCAAAACGTTTTTGAAAAATAAAAATCAATGTCAATGAATTACTGTTCAACACACTGTCCTGACCCTAGTAATGAATATGGACATTCAGGAATTACTGTCCATTATACTATACCAGCACTAGTAATGAATAAGAAACAGTATTTACTGGATTGCATTCTAACATATTAAACCGACTCTAGCAATTAATGTATGTACAGTAATTAAGGAAATAATGCTCACCATACTAAATCAACACAAGTAATGACTATTGTCAGCAAATAAAGAAATGATTTTCAATTTACTAAAAACCACTGGAAATGAATATAGTCTGCAATGAATAGCATTGAATCTAAATGTATTCTTTTACCAAGGCGACAAGAAAAAAATGTTATGTCAGCATTAAAATATTGTACGTTTCAGTTCTAAAATTTAATGGAGTAGCTGCGATGTTTTCTAGTGAAAGATTGAAGAAAATACTTTCTCTGTAAAATAGTTTGCTTTAAAAAAATTTAGTGATACCTGAGTGATTAATAAATAATTGAACAACATAAATAACTATGACGTGATTTTGTATAAAAGTGCGCATATTTTGTAAGAGTAACGTATTCATTATGAATGAAATGTAATTTTATCTACCAAAATTTCAAATTATTTCTCAAAGTGTTAGACAAGTTCAGGAAATAAAAGACAAAATTGAAAACGTCAATAAAAATTAGACATTAGAAGAATATGCAAGTAGTATACCACCATTAAATAATAAAAATTGAAATAAAAAAGAAATATTTTTTAAAATGTAACAACACTCAGGGGGCCATTTTTTACCGGAATTTTAATCGGAACTTTTAGTGTACAAACAAAAAGAGCAAAATAGGGAGAAATATATCTTAAGAAAACTTATCAAAATGCACTACAGGAATTTATTAAATTTGATGAAAATAAATAATATAAATGTAAAGAAAAATTAAATATTTGGTTTTAAATAACATTGAACTAGCATGGAGGACTAAAAGAAATTAACAAAGCTGAAAAAATAAAATTAAAAAATATGAAGAATTGTATTAAAAAGGAAGCTCAAATATCAAAATAGAAATAAAACTTTAACACCTTCAAACATTTTAAAATGCTCCTTAAATTAGAATATATTCCAAAAAATTTCAAAACATAAAAGTTATAAAGTATTTTTACTATGAGGAACACTCATAATACAATATTAAGACAGTAATTAAGAACTTTAAATAAAAAAGCAATGTGAAACGTGTGACGCATATACTTATTTCACGCATTTAAAAAAATCTCAAGTATACCTGAATAATTTCTGCTAAAATTACTCTAACTATCTTACTATTAGATAAGAATTACAATTGACTTGTATCTTGAGTATTTAATTACAATTATTTAATAATATTTCTGTAGACTAAGTGTCTTAAATTAGATTGACTGTTCTAACTCACAGTCGAAAAAAAAACATTTCTATTAAACATTTATGAGACAAATGCTAATTTTTGAGATAGAGGGCTAGAGTACTGATCAAATAATAGTAAATTCGCGTATTTGGGTGTTGCTATTTCTTTTGCCTGATTATTTGGTTGACGGACTGACCGGTTTTTGGTGACCATTTCGAAAATTTTATAATCTGGTTTCATTTTTTAAGCGATTTTGAATTTTTTCAAATTTGTGATTTCTAAGTGTTTTTTGTTGATTTAAGATTATTAAGATTATTTAGCTGCGAGAATTAAGGTATGCTCTAAAAATTAGATATTAAAATCAACGCAAAGATGTAAAAACTTATTTTTGTTCAAATGAATATCAGAAAAAAAGAAATGAATCTCGAAACAGATTTACTCGAATGTTTTTACTTAATGGGTCAAAAAATAATAAATAACCTAATTAACATGCCTAAATCCACTTTTGATGCATCCATCGTACCAATTCATGATTGTCGATGATTGATAGTTTATAGGCCCATCGGTAGTGGCGTCATAAACAGGAAGAGACTGAGTGCAAAGTTCTAATTATGCATGTAAATATATAGATTTTAGAAGTCGTATAATATGCATGGAATTCGAATGCTAATGGTGGACTTTAATATGATCTTTTGTAAACATTTTATTGATCTCAATTGCCCTAATTTCATGTTCCATATTTTTACACAGTGTTTTATAATCATCACTAGTAATTCGTGTTTTTATAATTTCTGTCAAAAATTAAGTCTGGTCAAAAATAAAGCACCTATGCATAAAGCTTGCTAATTTGTATTTAAGAGAGGAAAATTAAAAGATAATGCTAAGATATGTGGTTTCACTCTACGGATTTACTAAGAGGGTCGGATTCAAAATTAGTTTGCAGGAAACTTAATAAGGTTTTGAATAACAGTTTTTCTCCATTAAGTTCAAATTGGTTAGAATTGTTTTAATCCCACATGTCTCGTTATAATATTTCGTCATTTTTAGATAATATTTTGTTTTAAGTTTGGTTTAATGTTATTTTTATTGGCCGGTATGCGAATTGACAAAACATGCCGTAGATTGCAAAGGGTTGGCGAAAATTTCTATTGGCGTTAAAGGAGCGTTCTCGCAAATCGCCAAACAGCTGTGTGCTTATGATTTTGTTTTGTTTTCGGTATCGCATAACATTCAACAAGTTAGATATGGGTGCGACATTTCAATTAAGCGGGTCTTCATTTGATTCTTCTGCATCAAATAAAATATAAAGCGTATTTTCTTGTTATAGCGCCGACATAATCATTTGTATCTGTTGGCTAAATTGTGTTCATAAGCGTTTTTTGAAAGGTCGTAATAGAACTAAGATAGAAAAATTGCACATTATTACATATTCTATAGTTTCATAACTTTCATTAAATGTATTTCGAGTAGTGAAATTCTTTTCCTACTCATCCACTAATTCGAATTAATAATTTCTAAATAACCTTTAATCCTTAATAATGAAATGATTATTATAATAAAGTTTGTTTACTTAAAAGATTAAAAAAATTTTTTTTTATTGTTTAGCAGAGACTTAGTTTCCAATTCTATATTCATTAATTGAACTTAATGGTTCTGCTCGATAATCATTTACAATTTTTTTAAAATTTTATTTAATTTTCTGTTATTATGAAATTCTTTAAATATTTTTCGACGTAGAGATTATTTGGCAATAATGCGAAAAGCTGAAATTTATAAATGTATAATATTTATAAATGTTTAAGAGAATTTTTAGCAGCTATTTTGTACTAATTATTTTAATTGAAATGTTCATTATACGCAGCTTTATAATAATAATCGTAAAATTCATTGAACAATTGAGTATTACATTTTAAAATGCAAGTATAATTTAATAATTATTTCATTTTATAACTGCAAAACGGTAGATAAGTAACTTCGTTATAAAGTTTTACATGACACGAGAATATTATACGATTGCTTTATAATGAAAGAACAACAATTTAAGTTTTAAACTTTTTGTGGAAAAGAAAAAATTGAAAATTTCTCCTGTCATCGGTGTTAGCGATTAGAGAGTCTTTTATCGTATAAATATTAAGTCAGTATTGTTCCCTTTTAAATAAAAATGCATTTTGCTCCGGAAAAAAAAAATTACTTGAATTTTGTCGATAGAAATTCCCAAATTATAGCAGCAAAAACTTTTAAATTTCTAATCAAACTTTCCTTCATTATAATTTTGTGTAAATAATTATTATTAATAATATAAATGACTATTGAAAAGAAATAATTGAGAATGTCCAATTTTAATGAATTAACTGTTTACGCAATCAGATTAATAATTTTTTTCATAATTTACAAATGGAGAAAAAGTCTTTACAGTTTAAAAGTGAAGAGAAAAGTATAGTTGAGATTAAATTTATAAAGTAAGCACAACCCGAAGAAGATTGAAGTAATGGCATTAAAAATCGAAATTTCAAAAGAAAAAAAATCACGTTTTAGTGTACAGTGAGCAGTAAACAAAAATCTAAAACTAACTTTTGATCTAATGATCAGATGTTTACGTTCTAGGACTCAATCTTAATGGATCGAGAGGGTGAGTTCAAATATGCCGCTTAATTATAGCAGACAATATATTTTAAGTTCGGAAATCAGACACTAAAACGAGCTCACTTTGAGAAATTTTTTTCCTGCGTATTCGGATTTTTGATCCCCAGTATATAGGGGTTGCAATCTGGAAATATTATCCCAATAGTTTGGTCAGGAAAGCAATGCAATGTTAGGACCCTTTAGTGTTAACCTTACTTTTTGCGCATTTCACCATATCTTGGGAACTTTCCAGTGAACTTTTAAGTGAATTGAAAATTTTTTGCACTCAATGTTTTAATATTAATTTAATTTCGAAGTTCCTTCATTCCCTACCACTATTGTAAGATATTTACTTTTCACCTAACTTGCAAAATTAAAAAGTTTAGAATTCTTTACAAAATCACTCAGGCGAAGTGATTGCCTTTTATTTAAATCTTATTTAGAAGATATTTTTCTTAAAGTATTTCATTTAAAGTTTTTATCATTTTAAGTTGAAATGAATGTCACCCTGCTTTGTATAGTTCAAAAATTATTTCAAAGGAAACATAACTTAACATTAAACACTCAGGACTTACAATTATAAATCAAACAATCACTACATTTATTTATTAAGAAACACTCTTATGAACTAATAATAAATTGATCTAAGTCCTAAATGTGAGTTCTATAATATATAATTTATTTAAACTCAGTATATACATCTGACCTCTGTTGTCGCTAGTGGCTCAATTTTAAAATATAGTTTTTCTTTTACAAATTTTTGGATATTTTCATATGAAGGATAGTATTAAGTTTGAGAATTAAAAATTTTTGTTTAAAAAAGTTGCTAAAATTTATAATAATTATTAATACTTGACAACAGGAAGTTTTCAATTAAAGGTAGAAATTTTTTTTAATTATGTTATTTTTTAATTCTGTTATTTTTTTAACTATGTCTTTAATTACCTAATTCATATAACAGTATTTAGGAATCTATAAATTTATGCTACGTATGATCGTTGCTGAATAACCTGCACCCAATATATGTAAATAAAATATATTTTTATAGTTGTGCATTTTCTATTAATTGCATTTATTATTCTTATACTGAAAGAGTATCAAGGTATCTATAACCTCCATAATAAATGAAGTATTTACGGACTTCTATATATCTTAAGGAATTGAGTCAATTTTTCACGAAATTTAAGATCTCATCCCATTGAAAAAAAAGTTATTTAATAAATATTTTTTTACAATAAATGCTTCTAGTAATAAAACAAACGCGATATAGGTCATTGAAGAATCCCTTCATTTGTACATTTTTCCCTTCTTGAAATTATTTCACATATTTCTTTTTTCAGTAGCGAATTTCCGATTACTTTAAAATTTTAAAATTATCGATTTTTTCATTTGCAAGAAATTTTTACTTTAAAGCGCGATAACATTTTTGAATACTCCAATTTTTTTTCTAATAAATAATATGTCTTTGTTAATTTCTAAGAAAAATTTTCATAAAAAAGTTTACATTATTCTTTTATCAAGATTGATTTAACAGAGAAAATAACTAAATTAAAACAGGTTATGTTTTCTTACAATAAAAGTTAAATAGAATTAATTCTTTAAAACAGCGTTCCAATAAAACATGGTATTAAAATGTTACGTTATTTATTGTGATTGGTTCAATAATAAATTATTTTTATTTCTTCACAAACACTATTCTTGTAAAAAAATTTAAATCTGTTATATCAAAAAACTAGATCGTTTTATTAAATATAAATTATTGCGCTTAATAAAATATAAATACAATTTATTTGTAACGTGATCCTAAAAATAAAAAGGTTATTTTCTTTCTTAATTCTCTACTAAAATGAACTAATGAGTTATTTTTATTCATCATGGCTAGTCGAGGAGGAAAATAAATATCGAATTTCACTGTTTAGGTTATAGTAATTTCGTTCTCCCACCACATTTACGCGTAATCCATAGCCAATTCCACTTGCAATCGCCTAGTTTATAATCTACGGTATGTTTTGTCAATTCGCGGCCGGTATAGCCTGGTCGGTAGGGCGCTGGGCCCATGTCCGAGAGTTCGTGGGTTCGAACCCCGCCGGCCGAAGAACTAATGAGTAAAAGTTGTAAAAGTGACTGATGCACGTTAAATCTGTATAGTCGCAAAAGTCCTTCATTTTCCCATAGCAAAACAATACCTCTGGGGGTACTGGATTGGAGATCGATCGTTCTCTGATTCAGGGCAACATTACGATCTGAGGATGAATGAATAGATGTATGAATGGGTTCGCCCTATAAACGGGTGCGACGTATGGTGTGGCAGAAGTCGAATTCTTGGCCATAGATAACGCCATTGGAAAACAAGAAAAATCGCACCCCCTCTGCCTAAACAGGCATACGTCAGCAACAATGCTATTTTTAGATAATAATTTCATTATATATTAATTTGTGTATTTAATTTACCAAAAACGCAAATAGACCTTTTAAATTTATCTATACAGATATATATATATATATATATATATATATATATATATATATATATATATATATATATATATATATATATATATATATATATATATATATATACACTGGTTATCATAAATTAAGGAAAATTCACAAAAATCGCGATAACTCAAGAAATTACACATGGAATTTTATGAAACTTACCCACAATATACAACACATAGTAAGGTATTAAACAACATAAAAAGAAATTATCAGACATTAATAGTAGTATAGAAATTAGCACATGTATAAAATAAACAAATTGGAAGTATCGGTTTGCAATAGAAAAAGTACCTTTAATATGGAATATGATTGCCTCTAGAAGCAATACAGCACAAACAGCGATGTGTGATGCTTTCAATTATGCGGTCTATCAGTTCAATAGGAAGTGAGAGCCATTGCTCTTGTAAAGCAGTTGCAAGCGTGGCAAGGGTCTGAGGGGGCGGATTGATGGCAGATACACGCCTCCCTAGAGCATCCCAAACGTGCTCGATAGGATTCAAGTCCGGGGATCGAGCTGGCCACTCCATGCGAGTAATTGTTTCCTGTTGAAGATAATCATCAACAATGCGAGCTCTGTGTGGTCTTGCATTATCGTCCTGTAACAGGAAGCAATCACCAATTGCCCCGGCATATGGGCGCACATAAGCATCAAGGATGTTGTCTCGATAAACCTGAGCATTCACGGTTCCCCTTGGAAAGACATGGAGGTATGTGCGCCCTCCTAAGGATATGCCTCCCCAAACACAGACACTGCCTCTTCCGTATGCATCTCTTTCACGGATGTTTGATGGATGATAACGGGTCCCAGGTTCTCTCCATATCAAATAACGTCTACTGTCACTTTCTAGACTAAACCTGGACTCATCCGTAAAGAGAACAGGCCTCCATTGATCTGACGTCCAGTGGACATGTTGTCGGGCCCACTGCAAACGGTCTCTCCTATGGCGTGATGTGAGCGGCACGCAAATGGCTGGTCGTCTCGCATACAGACCACCTTCGTGGAGCCTTCTGCGCACAGTTGACGTTGACACCAACCTTCCGGTAGCTGCAGCAAGAGAGGATCTAAGATGTGTCGGAGTAGCGGTTCTATTCCTGCGTGCACTTAATGTCAAATATCGGTCATCGGCACTGGTCGTAACAGTTGGCCGTCCTTGACTGAACCTCCTAGATGCCGAATCTGTGGTTTGAAATTGCCTCCAAAGTCTATGAACCACAGATGGACTCACATTTAGCCATCTGGCCACTTCTGATTGACTCTGCCCTGCCTCTAGTCTCCCGATGGCTCTCCATCGTAGTTCTTCAGGCAAATGATGCCTAGAGGTCATTATTACGAATTGGCTATCTCAGATTTTCAATGTCGCAATCACAGTAAAATTTGTGTGCTTTCTCTCAAACTTGGACTTTTATGCTCCAGGCAGATGACGTAAGCCGAGTGCAGCGCCACTAATTTGCATATTGCAATTTTACTCAGCTACTCTTAGTGGACAACATATGCAAATTTTGCACGGTTTGGCTTACTTTTGAAAGAGTTATCGCTATTTTTGTGATTTTTCCTTAATTTATGATAACCAGTGTATATATATAATGAGTAAAATTATCTAAAAATGTTTAAAATTTTATAACCTTCATAAATAATAAATTCTGTTCTTACTTTAAATAATTTTTCACAAAATTAGTTTTATAAATAAGCTTTCAATTAGATGGTATTAATTATTGTACAATTATTTAAAATATTTTTTGCATTTGTCTGGATAGGAAAAAAAACATTATTCATATTAAGTGCTCACATAATATACAGATTCGCTATATTACCTGTAAGCAAAATCTAAAATAAATTGCCCCAAAAATAGATTTTATAAAATTCGATATAAAAGTCATACATAATATTTAATTTATTTATCTAATCCTTTTATTAAATATTTTCTTGAAGACTAATCAATACATCGCTAAAAACATTCTCAATGAAGAATAAAAAAAACTGTTTCTTATGTTTGATGACAAAGCAATTCCTTCTTAAGAATCTTATTCAACCAAAACAAATTCTAAGCTCCTTTCTCATTTTTTGTCAGAGTTAATAATTGACATTAACGAATTACTTCTATTTCCTCCCGTAACAATTAAGTAAAATGCATTAGGGAGTAATTTACGTATTTTGCAGATGACTCGAGGTGTAATCTCAACCTAATATCTTCAGTATGACTTTGCACTTTCGTTTAAAAAAATCAGAAATTTTTCCTAATCAAATTTAGACGCTCCCCGAAAGATTAAACTTGCAACGTTTGGAAAGACATTTTCCACTTTATTAATCGATGGATTTTTACCAAAAAATGTCATTATTATTTTTTATTGTAAGTAGGTGAAATGGAACAAGGAAATTGAACAACATGTATTGAAAAATATAGCAGAAGTTATTGTTTTGTGATTATGAATTAAATTTTGCTATTTATTTGAGGCTAGTCAAAGATTTACTATGTTATAACGAATAAAACTTATCTTGCAGTAATTAAAAAATTCGAGAGTGTAACTAACTTAATATCTTAGTGACTTGGAGAAAAAAAATTACACACATACTTTTTATCATAATATTTGTGTTTTTAAAGATTTCTAAATAAGACCTAAAAAAATATCGCACAGAGAAGAAAATTCTTATTAAATTACCGCTCTGTAATAAAGGTATTTCTGGTTAAAAAAAAATAATAATTCAGTGTGATTAAAACAACCATATACGGTATTTAAATCATTCATTTGCTAATTTTCCCGTTTAACGAATAACGGTTTATCATAAATTCTGGTTTACAAAATTATAGTTCTTATTTCTGCATATTTAACAAAAAATACCTAACTGAAAAGTAAATTTTACCAACAAAATGGTTTTTATCCCATGCTCAAAGATATCCTTATAAATTACCAACTTTTACCACGCTTACCAAATTTTGTCATGTATTTTACAATCATACATTGCTAATTTCGCAAAAATCATTACCAAAGTGTTTCGCTACAAATTACCGAGCTTTTTGGTGGTCCCATAGAGCTAGAGACTAGATAAATTTTACTATATTCTGTCTGTTTCGGCCATACATTTTTTCTCAGTGTGAGCGTTTAACATTTAAAAAAATAATAAATGTAAGCAAAATAATGTAAAGTTTGTTTGCTTTATTTTTAGTTCACTTAAATATATTTTAATTAAACTGAAAGGCTTTTTAAAGAAACTATGAAATGTTTGAAAAAAACATCACGCTATCAAGCAATTATGCTGTAATATATAAAAATATCTTATTACTTAAGACTTTATATGCATTATCTGATCATAATTAAATGCGTCTGCATGATGTTTGTCTTCTGAAATTTCACGAAATCATTACAATATCAAAGTAACATTAAAAAATTGTTTACTATTTAGAAATCATTGAGATATCATCAGTTCCTTAAAAATGAAGGAAAAAAAACGCCTAAAAATCATGAATATTTAAATTCTCATTTATTTATTTATAATGCTAGAGCTCAAGTCTTATCTTTCAATTTACATACGTTTATAAAATGAATATTCCTAATAAACTAAAATGAAATTATGTTTTACGAAATGAAAATATTTCATTAGCTTCAAAAATTATAAAGGTGGAAAAATTACATGATCCAAAAGCTCAGAAATAAGCCTTCTTTCCCAAGATTCACCATACATGAATGATGAAATCAAGACAGATTAAAAAAGAAAACGCAAAGTTGTCACACAAAAAATGGGAAGTAATATAAGTGAAAAACAAAACTAGAAAAACCGTGGTAGCCGAAAAAGGATATTCTGGTTGCATTTCCAAGAGTTATGGATGGTATTTGAGTGACTCATAGAGTTAAAAAGGGATTCGGCATGCATATTAATGAAATACTTCAGAGAATCAAGATGATCTAATGCGACAAGGGTGAAAGAATTTTGGCGTTATCAAAATTTAGTTAATACCCAAATCACTAACAATAAGCGTCAATGTTTTAAGGATACAACAAATGTGATAAAATTTTAGAAAAATTCTAAATTCTAGAAAAATTCTAAAATTTTGAAACGTGTTTAAAATTCTAGAAAAATATTAAATATGAACAAAAGAAATTCTAAATTTACGTTACTCGTTTTTAGATCCCTTAAAAACTTTCTAATTTGGCTGAAAATTTAGAGAAAAGTGTGAAAAATGTCATACAATTATGAAGTAATATATAAAGGTAACATTTCGTCACATTATTTATTATTAGCTTATATAAATTTCTTTATATTTCATTAAAACATAGCAAAATTATGTCTAAGAAAAAAAAATTCATATATATATTAAATAATTAAAAATCATTAAAGTATCGTTAATATTCAAGGTATCAAAACTCCAAAGATATCATGAATATCTAAACTCTATATCACACGCATATCTAAAGCTCTTATATCTATTATTCAATCTACCTGCCGTTTACTTTTCCGGATGCCCATTTATCGCGGCACGTGTATTAAGCTATTAATTTTGTTATCCACCCCTCTTTCATAAACCTGTGGGATATGCCGCTAAGTCATCGAAAACGACATATCCACATAAAACTTGCGTCGATAGGCTAAAGGAAAAATATTGAAAGAAATATTCTTAGGGAGAGAATTCCTTAACCACAGTATGGATAGGCATAGAGTGTTGGCATAATGGTGATAACATGCTCTCAATAAATGGTTCTCTTCTAAACTCCAGGGAAATAACGCACGCAAAAAACAGCACTACGCGAAAATAGCACGTCTTAAATTGTTTCTTCTTTTATCCTTTCTTCAAAAAGCGATTTCGTGGCTGTCATTCGAAGTATTTTAAGGCTGTTGGAAGTCTCTTTGGGTTCTCAAAACTTTCTAAAGGCTTCGATAAATACGCGAGAGTTATGCAATTTTCCCTAAAGGAATAAACATTTAAATGCTTCGTTTAAGAACAGGCTTGACGGAATTTTTCGTCGATGGAAAAAATTATAAGTGAGATATCGTGTAGTCAATTTGTAGATGGCTGCTTGTTATTGTTACTTAGAGAGAAGTAAATATTTAGATGCGTGTTTAATGATATTGGGACCAATTGTTGTATTTAAAAGATATTAATCTGTGTATCTGATATTAAATGTATATGTAATTCCATTTAAAAAGTATTGAATAGTAATTAATTTTTATTAAGTTAGTAATTTAGTAATTATTGTGCTATTTTCCCTAAAAGAAAAATAATTAAATGCCCCATTTGAGAACAAGCTTAACGGAATTTTTCGTACATGAAATAAAAATTATAAATGAGACATGGTGTAGTTACTTTATAGATGATGGTTTGTTATTGTTATTTAGAGAAAAATAAATATTACATATGTGTGTAATGATATTAGGACCATTTGCTGCATTAAAAGATTACTCCTTTGCACTCGAAGTCCTTTCATTAGTTAAAAAAAGTGAACTCAACCACTAACATTTTGAAGGAGTTTTTACAGACTTACCTTATAATACTGGGAGATTGCTGAATGAAGTGGTAACTAAACATTAAGATGAAAAGAATTTCATATTTAGAGTGGTGGGTAATTTACAGGCGACAGTGGTGACTGACAGTCACGTTTCGAGTGGAAAGGGTTAATCTGTATTGTACTTGACAAAAGCATCTGTAATTCTATTTAAAAAGTATTGCATAGTAATTCATTTTTATGAGTAAGTAAAATAGTTTTCTTTTATCATTGAGAAATGAGTATGATAAAAACCACCTGAACATGATAAAATTTACCTTGTTTCTGGTTTTAGGGGAATGCCAAAAAGCTCTGTAATTTTTACTGAAGTGCTTCGGTAATGATTTTGGTAAAACTAACTATAAAATATAATTTCATAATATGTGATAAAATTTGGAAATTTTTATATTGATACCTTGGAACATGTCATAGAAACCATTTATTTGGCTAAATTTTCTTTTCAGTTCTTCATTTTTTACTAAATCCGTGGTAATAAAAACTGTAAAACCATGATTTCCTTTAAGACTTTACAGTATAAACGGAAAAATTGCCTAATGAAAGGTTTAAATACCTTACATTTTGATTTTATTTAGTAGATTAATGCTTTTTTCCCACCAGAAATGCTATTACCATACAATACGGTAATGCTACCACAATTCTTTATCTGTGTACTATGAATTATGCAGTTAACTGTAGAATGAAATGTCACTTGTGCTTGGAACAGGTAAACAATGAATCATAATGACAAAATTACGCATTCGAAATGAAGGAAATTAAAGAATGACACAAACTGTGTTTGACACAAAAAGTAAAGAATGAAATAGAATTAAAAAAAACACGAGCGTGTTTTAGTATTAAAGAAGCAGGATTTTTCTAATGCTGTTCCTCTAAGGGTTTTATAAGGATTTTTGTTTTTGTTAATGCTGCATTCGTTGTACTTGTCCAATTAAAGAATTGGAATTAGTTCAACTGCTTAAAGATTAAAGATCTAGATGCGATTGGTGAACTCGGAGTAGCAAATTGCAGTGTTGATGAAAAGTGTGTCTGATGGAAAAATGGAAATGTGAAAATGAACTATCTCAAAATACACCTTGAGGTCGTGATACATATATTTATCGAGAAAATAAACCTAACATTTTAGTTAACCTAATGTATTGGTTAATGCTTCTCTACAGAAATAAAAGAATTTATCAATGCGTCATTATAATCTAAAGATACTAAATTATGAGTTTGTTACAAAGTTTTTCCGATTTTATTAAAATTTAAAAGTTCTAGAAAGTGTTCAAAAGAAAGTAAACTAATCTTATCACTGATAACAGGAAAAAAATAGGTTGGTAAAGAAAAGTTTCACACGGAATAAGTATATGTAAAATGAAATGCTTTAGAAAATATAGCTTTAGTTGAGTTATAAAATAATTTTTTGCTTAAAAATTAAGAGCTTCGCCGTGTAACCAGAGATTTTTTTAATTTAATTTATTTTAAATAATAAATTAAAACTTTTATTTGGAAAGATACCAAAGCTCAAAAATTTGATTAGTTATTTCAGATATTTCAATTAATTACACAGCTGTTATAATATTTATTAATCTTATATTGATTAGTTAGAAAATGAACTTCGTTATTTTTTTTTATCTAAAATTAGCATGGTTACCTTTATATGCATCTAAGATACTTGAGAAGTGATTTTAAAATCTAAAATTTAAAAAACGTTGTAAATCTTTATGTAGTAATGTTTTATCATATTTTCCGTATTTTTCCTCATTAATCTTCTTTTTTTTATAATGATTTTTATGCTTAGATTGAAGTACTTGATCCAATGACAGACGTAGTAAATAAGATATTGTGATAAATTTCATATTTCAACAAAATTGGCTGTAGAAATTGTTTTAAAAAAATTAATATTAAATTAGAGTATTTCAAAATAAAAAAAAATTGCAATTGTGAAATAAAAATCAAATTTGTTATAACAAATGAAACTAGAGAAACATTTTTTCATCAAAAATTTTTAATAATTTGAAATGGTTTTCTGTAGTTCTTTATGGTAAATATCGACTATTGCTATTTATTTTAAACAAACGAATTAATGAATCTGAAAAGAACATAAATATTTTTCATATATATTCTGAGTAACAATACATTGTAATATTTTTTAAAATAAAACATATGTTTTTGTCTTGCAGTTAGTGTTCAAATTGCTTATAAAAAGAATATATATAATAAAAAGTATCAAATTTCTCTTTTTTAAAAATAATACTTTGTGAGGCTACTGAAGCATTATATTTCTTTTAAACAATCGGAAGTAACATTTAAAATAAGTAATTTTATATTGTAAAGTCTTATTTTCTAGAATAAAGTGGTTTATTATTTTGCATTTATATATAAACGAATTGCATTAGTTTTCATCAAATATAGTCATTCATAAAAACTTACAAATATTATAGACATGATTTATTTCATTTTAATGAAATTCTGTTAATTTATTTAAAGATTTAGGGGAAAAGTTTATAATTTGACACACTTTTTTTAAGAAATAGGATTCAAATATTGTGATATTCATTATTATTTTATACAATGTTCATGGTCATGTGCCCATGTAAAACATTAGAGATTGATCAAATTTGAAAATTTTAAAAGCACTGCAGTTTTAAAACTGCACCCATATTTTAAAAGCACTGATTTGGATCAAAAATGCGAATATTGACAAATCTAGAAAAGGCATCTTAATATGGTATAGTATCATGGTAGTTATAAAACATACTAAATACGTATATTGTATTTATTATAATCTTGTACAGTGGTTATTTGTAGGCATTTTTATGACAAAAAAAGTATAACACAAAACGAAACAAACATTTGCTCATGTTAGGCTAAAATAAGTAATATTTTTAATGACTTACTTCGAAACCCAACAAAGACAATTTCTTCAAACTCCAACGATGCTCCCACTCCACACAATAAATAGTTCCTTTTTCCCCCGATCCTCTTTGCACAACCTTCACATATTTTTTTTTATTGAGTTCATTATCTTCTATTGCTACAATATGAATTTTGTGGATCCATGGTGAGTCAAGGGATAGAACGTTTGCCTCTCAATGACCCAGATTTAAATCTCCGCGATACGATTTCTGCTTCTTGTTTGCTAGCATCGACCTCTTGTTAGTACAGTAATAACTTAAAATATCCTCAGTGGTATTAAGGTTAGAATCCCTATGCTCTCAGGTGAAAAGTGGGAGGTTTTCGTAGTTTTCCTCGTCATAAGAGGTAAATGCCGGTTAGTTTCTTCAAAAAGACCACTACGAAGTCTAGTTTGCCCAATGATTGATCCAGGAGTTCTCTTGCTTTTTGGGTTTGGTTCAGAATTACAGGGTTACAGAATTTTTCCTTGGTAGTTGTAAACTCAGAATTAAGTCGGCTGTTCAACTCCTATTATATATAAATAAATTTAAGTAGGAATGTCTCCTATTTAGCACAGTTTCCATGTATTTTAAGCTAAAAATTCTAATTTTCCTATTGTCATTCATCTTCTGTAATCAAATTCAAATCTTATCACTCTTAATATTCTGTTACATCTTTATGTTTAATACTTCTTTAAAAAATCACATAACAGTAACAATTACTTTGTTACGATTCGCATATTGCATAATAAAATATTAAATTTAAATAATTCCAGCTCTTTATTTTATATAAAGCCATATTTCCATATTTATAAGTTTCACTATTTTTTAATAATTAGTCGATATGAAAAGTTATTTATGCATATTTATCTATTACTTTGTGTGTTTTATAAAAGTAAATTTATAAACCTTTACTTATATGCAAGAAAATTTTATCATAAATTCATGCATTTCATAACTTCAATCACCAAAATCGTAATTTATTGTTGTACGTAATTTAAAAAAGCAATTTTTCAAATATACTCTCAAACTGTATTTTTATGGTTGGTTCACTTTATTGATTATATTTTTAGCGTGACTTTATTTTCTGTATTTCGAAATTGTGTCTTATATGCAATAACAAAGTTCACATTAAATTTTTTTAAATGAAATTGGTTTTTGTCAACCCCAGATAAAAACTAAACTTATATAAATCTGCTTTTAAATAATTATTTATTTTTAATTTTATTGAAATGTTTGAAAAATTATTATTATTTTCGTTACTCTTTAACAAGATTTGAATAATTTATTAGAAATTGTAAACATTCTTCAAGTGAAATACATTTAAGCGAGCGATCTCCTTTATAATTGAACTTGTAAACGTCATAAAATCCTGAGTCTGTTGAAACAAACTTTAGAATTGCTTTTGTTCTGTTCTCTATTCATATTATATATATTCAACCGTACCATTGTTAAGTATAGAATAAGTAATGAAAAAGAAGTTTATCTGTTTTTAAAAAAAATCATTTCATTTCCTTATTGTGAATCTTTGTGAACAAAGCAACATAAATTGTAGTATAGACTATTGTTATCACATAAATGTATAAGATAAATATCATGAATTATTGGGTTTTCACTTTTAATTAATATTCAAGCTTCCTGAAGTAAAAAAGAGTAAAAAGAAAATATTTTATACATCCTTATCTTTAGTAATAAATGCTTTTAACAGTTTATATATGTTTATTTTAGCCTTTCGTTACGCCATCATCAACTAATATAACACAAATGTTGATTTTTGTAATTGGCATGGTTTTACTGATCATGGTTAATTACCTAGCGGTAGTGGTAACTCAGAAAACTATGATTATTTTGTCTTTTTGTCTTTAAAAACAATACTTCAGAAAACTTTTATGCATGCAAATATAAAGTATGATAGTGAATCCAAGTTTTACGACAATTATTTATTACCTCAGGCAGTTCTCAAACGGTGTATTGTAAATATCATTTGTTGTACAGTTGCTACCATTTTTTATGTTTAAACAAACTAAAATATTTTATATTATTTACATTTTCTCTGTTATACATTTATTCATTTATTGCTTAATTTTTTTGTTTATTTGTTTACTTAAAAGCACACATTTTCATGCTCATTCGAATCAATTTAATAGCCTCAGTGCAAAAAAAAAAATTAATATATCAGCAATTATTTTTTAAAACAATTGTCATTTTGTTAGTTTTATATCTAGCTGACGTAACGAAGTAGTCTTGGAAAAGAAACTTTAGTATGTATTGTATAGCAAATAAAGATATCACATTTATAAAAATATCACAAATTATGTGATATCGTTATAAATCTTCTTTAGAAATCATTGCTTATAAATCATTATTATAAATCCTTGTTTCCGATGGCTTATCTTGTTAAAAAAAATACTTTTTTTGTCAAATCGCAGTGCAATGCTGGTCAAATTACAGGCTTTTTTTGTTTAATTACAAAAAAGAGGAATTAAAAAAAAAGATGAATTCTGCCCATTAAATCTTGCATATTAAAGAAGAGAGAAAATGTATTACCACGCTTTTAAAACAACTAGGAGAAAAGTTTTCGATATTTTAGACTTCTTCAATTTTTCTTCTTTGAAAATACGATATTGATTACTAACTTTATAAATGTACCAACTAGTTAATAAATGTAATTGCAATAAAAAGAATCACCAATTACTTTCAAATTAAAAATGAATATAATAAATAAATATCGTAAGTACTATTTTGGATGGAAATATATTTTTGGCAAATGGATTTTATATGTGTGGATAAATAGTTTTAAATCCATTATAGTGTTCAATAAGTAGAGAAAAAATTAGTAAAGGTAAAAATACAAATACATTTTCTAAGGAGTTAAAGTAATCTGGCTAAACTTTTGACACTAGCATCCTCCGAAACCCAGCTCCCACTCGAAATCCCATAAAAAATTTAGTTTTTCTGATTGATTTTGCGTCTACAATTTATTCCTTACACTCCCTAATTAGCATATTTAAGCTGAATCCCACAAAGTAAAATAATGCACCTTAACTTGTGAAAATTGTATTTTTAGAACAGAAGTAATTCAAATTTTCTTTAGCCTTCTTTGAGCTCGGTGCAACATGAAAAATAAACTTTCAAAACATATCTTACAGAAATATCGAATCGAAATAAAAAAAAAATATGCTTTAAAATTATTTATTGTAGATGAAGTACGGGGCTCATAAATTTTATTCTTCCAGGAAATAAATCTATCTATTTTCAAGCAAAACCCTTCTTAGTTTTGTTGAGTTTATTCAAGAGAAAAGAGTTTGATCAAACAGACTTTGATCCACTTCAGAATTTCAGAAAAATGTCGTTTAATCCTCCATTAAAAAGTTTCAAATAAATGCTTATTGTTGGTTTCAAAATGACACACGATGCAGCGAAATGGTAAAGCAAATAAAAAGAACGAGGAGAGAGATAGTAGTACTATCTGCGAATCGGGACACTGAATTATGAAAAGTCATTGGACCGTCTTATGTCCAAACAATACGTAGCGATAAATACCAACCGCGACTATCGCTTATTGAAGAAGTAACGTAGGTGACTTTTGTTTGTTACTCACTTATCCTGTATCACATCTCCTTAGTCTGTAGTGACCAATAACTAAAGATGATGACTCAGGGGTAGGGGAGAGTGGGCTAGAAAAGACATAAGTAGTATACAAGTCTTCTGATCTGAAGTAGTCCAGCCGGCCATGCTATAGATAAACCAAGTCTAGGAGTTATTCAGGGTTAAAATATCGATTTCTGAATTGAGCGAAGAAAATCTTTCTGGAACTACTAAAAAAATAAAGCATTTTTATTTCGCTAAAATGTCTGTGATTTATAAGTTTTTATTAACTTTAATGAATTTATTATTGAATTTTCCTTTTTCAGCTCTTGAATAAAGCTTTGAAGTCACTCCTGAAAGTTATGGTTATATAACATTGACTATAATTTATAGTTTAGAAAATAATGAATGTTACTTTATAGGTTTATAATGTTATTGTGGGGATAATTTGCTGATATTTAATTTCGTCCTTAAAAGAGCGCAATTATCTTTTAACTAAAAGTGAAAAAGTAGTTTTAGAACACTAAACAATTAAAAAATTTGAGATAGCGATGCTGAACATTTTACTCCTTTTTATAATATACATATAATTAGTTCAGTTTGGTTTAAAATAATTCATTCCAACTTTTCTTTCATTGAAAAAAAAATTTATTCAAAAAATTCTATTTTTATAATTTTATCCATGAAAATTAATTTTTATGTAAAGTATTAGTGTAAATTGTTCCTTATGTATATATTAGGATATTGTAGACCATTTTAGACATTACCATAACTAAGCATGGAGGTGATTCTATATGGGAATGTGAGTGACTTACTGTAAAATGTAAGATGCAATGTAAAATTTTAAAAAAAATCAATATAAAATTAGAATAACCTTTTGTCATTCAAGATATTTTTCTAAGCATGGCTTAAAGGAATTTTCTCATGCAAAATTTATGAATGATATTAATTATAAATAGTCGCTGAAAACTGATTTCAATTTAAAAATAAAGTGGCATTATGTTTCTGTCCTTTAGTACTAAACAGGTTTCCCAGAAAAAATATAAATTTTAAAGTTGTTTTAGAAACGTGTGCAACTTACTGTAAAATGTTAGATACTTTGTAAAATTCAACATAATATTAAAGATAAAAGTAATTTTTTTCTTTATTCAAGAATGCAGTTTTTTTAACTATGGCAAAATTAAATGTTGGCAAGCAAAATCGTTAAAGGCTCCGTTTTATATTAATTTATACATTATTTTTGAAAAATTGTGTTTCTATCGTTCGGTAACAGGCAATCAAAAATAGCTTTCCATGTGTAAAATGATTAATTTTACAGTTGTTTTGGAAATGTGTGCAACTTACTGTAAAATGTTAGATACTTTGTAAAATTCGACATAATATGAAAGATAAAAGTAAATTTTTTTTCTTTTTTCAAGAATGCAGTTTTTTTAACTGTGGCAAAATTAAATGTTGGCAAGCAAAATCGTTAAAACCTCCGTTTTATATTAATTTATATATTATTTTTAAAAAATAGTGTTTCTATCGTTCGGTAACAGGCAATCAAAAATAGCTTTCCGTGTGTAAAATGATTAATTTTACAGTTGTTTTGGAAATGTGTGCAACTTACTGAAAAGTGTTAGATATGTTGCAAAATTTAAACATAGAACCAAACATAAATGTAAATTTTTTTTCTTCCTTCAAGAATGCTATTTTTCTTATTATGTCTTAAAGAAATGTTGGCATGCAAAATAGTCGAATGCTCCTTTTTATATGAATGAGAGTGAGGAAAATAGCATTCATAAATAGTAATAACAATTGTAACAAAAACTTTGGGAGTTTACAAAGCCAATATAATAAAAGCATATGACTACATGATGAAAAAAAAGTCTATGTTCGAATCTAGACTGTGTAGCATTAAAGCAACTTCAGGTGATTGGGGCTCAGGTGGTCACCACCCATTCACGATGCGTAAGATTGGGATTCCGATATGTGGAAAACTCTATTCGAGAATCAGGATAGAAAAATTCTTTTTACTTGAATATCGGGGATACTTAAGCTTCTAGCGACAGAGTTTTTCTTAAAAGGAACAAGATCAAAAAACTAGATGATATTTCCGTCCTCTTTATTTGACTAAAAAATTTCGATTTTTTGGCATTTACAAAAAAGATGTTATATTTCTGACTACGTGTTTCATTTAAAAAAAAGAACCATTCTGAACTGAGCTATGGAGTTGTGTGAGCAATTTGTTTAATTTTTTTTCGCTTTTATGTCATTACTTTTGTTTGTAAATGAAATAATGTAGCTGCAACTGAATATTTCCTTAAATTTTCATTATTTGTAAAAGCAATAAAGTGCAAAATATTTATTTTCAGAAAATGAAAAAAATTTTATTCTCAGAAAATATGTAACTCTAGTTATTTTGTGTCAGCTAAGTATGATTACATTAGTAGAACATAAATATCGCACTGGAATTAAGTTGAAATGAGTGGAAAATGAGAACAATAGAAATTCTGACTGTATATAACTGCTAAAAAATAATTTCATAGTGAAAAAAATATATTTTTCACCGTGAAATTGAAGTAAAATTAGTGAATTGGAATACTGAAAATATAGAAAACTCTGCTTACTTTTATGTGTCTGCTAAGTATTTGATTATATTAGTAAAATATATTTATCACACTGAAATTAAACTGACATTATTAAAGTTAAAAATGAAAGCAAAAGAATCTCTGACATTATGTTACTGATAAATCGATAATTGCATTAAAGAAAAAACTATTTTTCACCATTAAATTAAAAAAAAATTATTGAACTGAGAAACTGAAATGAAACTAAATTAAGAGTGTAACTTAAAATTTGAATGGGTCTGTCTTTGATTTTAGTTGCCAATGATAATTTCTTTTACAAAAATAACAGTACAAACTTCGTATAAATTATGCAAAAATATAAGGTCTAAAGCTTATAATTATTGATGAAATGTTTTTACTTAAAATAAAAAAACCTCTTCTGAAAAATATTTATTAGACTTTTAATAAAGTAAAAGTAAGCCTTGAGCATATTCAGACAGTTTATTGAAGAATGTTCGATTTAGAATATTCTCCTTAAACAAAACAAACAGGTAATATGTTTCATAATATAAACGCCCCTAGGTAACAATACAAGTATGCAGACGTAATTTTTTACAGAAAGCATTCAATATTTTTAAATAATTTATGGCACAGATCATATGTAAAGCTACCCTTATAACATTTTTCAAAAAAATTCAAGCAAGTTCATGAATTGGAATTTTAATATTTATAATGATATCATTCTAAGAATGTGTGGAGATAAAAATTATTTAGTTATAAATTTTAATTTTTAGGACACTTTGAGAATATTTTTTTATGGATAGAGAAAAGCATTTTAAAAAACATAATTAGCATAAATCAATTAGCAAAAATGAGAATCTAAAAGTTCTAATTCACTTCTTTAAAATGTTCGAATTAAAAAAAAAGAAAATATTATGGATTTAAGTTTAAAATAAATCATTTGTGGCAGGATTAATTTGTCCAAAAATTTTAGTCAAAAAATATATATCAATATCTTATTACGATCAAGTCGGAAAAATATAAAAATACGAAAAGACAATTATATTAGAAAGATCAACGCAGTGTAAAACTTTAAATTCAATTTTTGAAATTTAATGGTGGAAGAGTTTCGATTCTAAAGTTTGTACTAACTAAAATAAATAAGGCATTCCCACACCAGCTTGCTGTAAAGGAGGTTAATTCTCCAAAATTCCATCACTAACGGCATGTATGTGGTCAGTATTGTTCACATTATCCCCAGCAATGGGTACTAGCTGGTAGTCATTGATCTGAATTAGATTAGTATCTTTCAATTAAAATATTTTTGAATAATAAAAACTGCTATGTTTAGAAACGATGATTTTTTTGGAAATAGAGTAAAAATGATGAAAATAATATCCCGATCTTATTTTCAAATAATTTCGAAACATCAAAAAGATAAAATGTTATTGTGATCCTTCCTTCCTAAGTGTCTAAACTAATATCAAGAACTATCTGATAAACAAACATATTAACGTAACTAAATTTATTCTGAGATAAAAATAATATAAATACCAAATTTATTCATGACAAACATTATTCTTATACTAAATGCTTTTGAAAGTTCCTGTTATTAAACAGCAATATAAATGTCTATTATACTTTCTTTAAATTCTTAAAATACTTAAAATTTTAAAAACATCCCTTTTAGTAAGCAATTTAAAACGAATATCTGCATAAAACACTTATTAAAAATGAATAGCTTTCAAAAAAATACATTCCTATTCGACTTAACGTTTTGTTTTCCATTTTATAACATCAAAACGAAAAAGCCAGTCATTCTGAATTAAAAATACCACGACCTATGTACAACATTTTAGAGAAACGAGTTGAGAAGCTTTAATTGAATCTAGGAAAATGTTTACCCCTGAAGCTAATTTAAAAATACTTTTTAAAGAGAGCTGAGAATGCCTTCGAAGACATCTCACCGAATTGTCTCTTTTCCAAACAGAAGAAACAAAATTTCTTTCATTTTAGTTCATCACTCGTGTTTGCATCATAATAGTTCTAGGTTTCTTTGTGTTCCACAATAACTCCCCATTCACAGCGCCATAACAAAAGACAAAAATTTGTGGAATGCCAAAGGCGTATTTTGCACTGAAACTCGATAATCAAATGAAAGACGATGCAAAACAGAGTATTGTTGGGCATATAAACTCGCCCGTCATTTAACTGTCAAATTTCACCTGCCGCCCGTATTGTTCTAATGAAGGCATTAGACCCCCTTTTCTTTCGAATGATAGGCAAGACCACGTTCATAAATATTTATATGCACGAACTCACTATCTTTTACTTGTGGGTTAAATTGATTACATATTCGACAGAGTCTTCGAAGTTGCTTGGTTAATGTGACACACAATGTATTGTGTGTTTAAGTAATGCATTTCATAAATTACCTTTAACCACTGTCTTGGACACATTGAAGTTTCTGATGCACAGTTGAGGCTAAAGAGTTTCCTTTTAAGAAAGTAATTTGGCCGAAGGCCCTTATCTCCACATGATTAATAATGAAATTTAGAAAAAAAAAGTAAAAAGCGATCTTCTGCGTTCAGCTCTGCGTAAATTTATTTCACTTTTATCAAATCGTGGTCGTTTATCTAATATGGTCCGAGGCGGTAAAAATTTGCATTTTATTTCGGTTTTTGGTGATGAGCTGATTTCAATTAAAATATTCTTTAGACTTAATTTGATTGAATTTAATTGTAAGTCTTGAATAAATAACGGAAATTTCTTTTCTTTTCGTATTGAATTTGCAATCATTCAAAATCAATGAACAAAGCAGATTGAAAATAAAAATTGATGTATCGATATTTTTTTAAAAAAAATATAAATGCATAATTAATGACAATATCATTTAAAACTTTTCATCAAAAACCATTTCAAATAATGAAATTACAAAAATATAAAGACTTAAGTTTTTATTAAAGTCTGTTAAACAAGTACTCTTATTTGAATATTTTAACAAATAAGTTAAGAAGTGAATGCGCACAAATTAAATATTTTAGAAAGAAAATAATTGGATCGAAGTCGTGCTTTCTTAAAAAAGCTAAATAATATAGTTATAGTCAATAATTTTCATAAAAAGTTTTTTAGCTATGCGAGTTTCTTAGCTTCATTTCACTTTCAAACTAGTCTTTATTAAGACTAGTCTTTATGTTAAAAGCTCAGTTTAAAAAAAAAAAGTTAAAAAAATATCATTGATACTTTAGAATAAACCGAATTTCAGTTTATATTTTACAAACAAAAAAAAATTAGTTTAAGCTACTTGAAAATTAAGAGCCACGATCACGCAGTGGTTAAGGCACTGAGCTGACATTTTGAAGGACCGGGGTTATGTCCCGCTGACGGCTATAAGCTCAGACAGCTTAAAATCGAAGACTAACAGCTTGTCTGCGCAGTAAAGGTGGTCTGTGCGAATTGTTGACCTTTTCCCTCCATCATGCCATTAGCCTCAAAACTGTGGAAGCCTAATCTTCATAAATCCCTTGGTCAGTAAAGAGATGTGGTGAAATTGTTTTACTTTATTTGCAAATTAAGAAAATCGTCAATTTTGAAATACAAAAATAAGGTAAAAAAGTGTAATCTAAAGTTGAAAAAGTTTCAAATTTTAATATCATTTGATAAAAGTTAATATATTGTCAGATAATAGAATATTTTTGTCATTGAAACTTGATATATCAATACTCTCTTATCAACATTGGTAGAAACTTTAAGTTTTTCTAGAACAGGAAACAAACACTTAGTGTTATAAAAATGTGGTCTAAAAACAAAAAAACATTGATTACAGGGGGTTTGTTGTTTAGTAGTGAATTAAGCAATAATAAATACCTAATAACATCTTCCAAATATTGCTGAAATTTAACTAATATAGCGTTAGATTAGTAAATAGTTTTAAATTAGATTTACTGAATACTTTAAACATGATAAATTATTGTACAAAAATCAAAAATTTGGAGAAAGAAATTTTTTTTTTCTAAAAACTAACAATTTAAGGAAAAGTGTACAAAGAAAAAAATCATGCTTAAATTACTGTAACTTATTGTAACTGACATATTTAATTCATTTTAGAAAAATTATATTTCTGATTAATAAAACCAAATTTTGCAGTATTTAAACCATTCATTTTATAATTTTTTCATTCATATGGAAACGGTTTACCGGAAATTTTTGTTTTTAAAATCATAATTCTTATTACCACACATTTAGTAAGAAATAAATCGGAAATATGAATTTAAAATATGAGTTTTATTTACTTGGTTTTGAAAGGAATAACATAACTGAATTCAAAACTTTGAAGTCTTATGTAAACTTTTTGTTAGGTTGAACGATTATATGTTGCATTGGTATAATTTACACTTCAATGTTTGTTTTTTTTCCTGATAAAAGTACTTTTACAAAGATTGAAGTAATTTTTTAAGTTATTTGTACTAAAATACAGATTATAAATAATAATTTTTAATTTTTGCCTTTTTATTGGTGCTCCCGGGAATGACTCATCGGCTTAGTGATCTTCAATTCTCCTTCAAGTGGAACTGCTAACGATGAAGATCATTTCTCCAGTGCGGAGTCAAATATAAAATTAATTTTAAGAATAACTTGGAAAAAGAGTTATCAGATAGGAACTTTAAGAAATTAATAATGGAAAATATGAATAATATTTCCATATGGCCTAAAATGATAGCCCGCAGCAGAATTCCGCTTTGCTACTGGTCATGACTACATTGCCAGGCATTCACACTTCATCTAAATACTTTATGACCCATGCTGCTTGTTCTCTAACCAACAAGAACTTATGGACTGTATTCACCTTGAGAGCTGCTCTGTGCTTTCCTCAAAGAGTTTCTGAGAATTCTACTGGAAAGCTAGGAATTGAATAGGCTCATCGATATCTGTTTATCATTTTCTTACTATTTCTTCATTGTTGTGTTAGCTGTTTTCTGGTGTCATTGGACCAAGCTTTTTTACGGATGATAATGCGGGGTAACACTGATTTCACATTGTGATGATTTTCTTAAAGAAAAGGATCTTCTTCGTAGGAATGAGCATTCGAGGCCCTCGGATCTCAATCCTATTGAAAATGGTTGCGATGGTCAAGGAAGAGCTAATACATGGCATTAACTCCTCTCTGAATAACCCCTCCAAGAATTAAAGTTGTGCTTTTGAAAGAATACACACAAGTGCTTATTGTCACAAGTATTTCTTTGAACCCTATAAACAATTTGAGAGCTCATTGTGAGGCTTGCATAGTAGAGCATGGAGATATCTACATTCGTCGAAATCCATATTCGACAGACATGCTGGATAAAGACTGTATATCTCCTTCATAATTTATCACATTTTGATATACGCTATTTTTTAATTCGCAAAAATAAAAATCCTTTTCTTATTGTTATATTTTTTCACCCATTACAATACACATCCCTATGTCACAATTCGTGGCATCTCAGTGAATAGTTCATTAGTTTTCACATATTTTATATTTTCGACCTTAATTCTGGACGCCAGTGTATTGTAATGCTATTAACTATTTTAAAATCCCTTAATTCTTAAAGATCATTGCAAAGTTCATAAACATTACTCATGCTATCCCATCAAAACTTTTGTTATTAATAATGGAAAAGTCTTAGCTTTAATTTAAGAAGAAAAAAATATCTTTGTAAAAATAATTACCGGAAAAATCGATTTCAAAAAACCTTAATCGCTTGAAGTCGTATAACAGTGGCATTTATATCCCCCTTGAGACCTATTCGGTACCTTCCCATATTCACTATACAATGCCAGCAATCACTTAGTCTTAGAGAATGAGCATTTATTTTTTTATCCCGATTTTATTCAATCTTTTTTTAGCGTTCTAGTAAGCGGTAATAAAAGAGGGTAATTAACAGGATCGAAATGTATGTGGCTCTGCACCATTCATTTAAAGGCCAGATTCCAGAACTCAGTTTTTTTGTTTTCTTTATTTATATATATATATATTTTTTTTGCGAACGCAATCTCGAGGGAAATTTCTCCATACAAAAACTAGTAATCGTTCTCCTACGGCAGAAGCCTGCTTATTTGGGGTAACACGTGCAGCCTTTCAAATTGGTTCTTTTTTATTCCTTCAGAGATATTCCGGCTTATTTATTTTCGCACGTGAGGAACTGATCCGAATGATGTATTTCTCACTTTTATTTTATTTATACCGCCTTTTTTTCTGAGACAGAATAAAATATAAGAGTTTTTATGGAAAAAGATGCATAATACAATAGAATAAAATAGTTAGCGGTTAAAGTTGGCTTATACGCTTGGTGTTTTGTGCGAATTCCCACGAATCGCGATAATTGGATTCGTTCTAGAACAAAAATCGTTGAATCTGGTTTGGATTTTTCTAGTTTTGCTTCTAACTAACAACTACAGAAAAACTAATGCAGATTTTTTTAAGATGTTTAGCCGAATGATGAGCAAAACTATAAATAATACTCCAGAAAAAGCATTCAATTGATAATTGGTCTAAGATATATATATATATATATATATATATATATATATATATATATATATATATATATATATATATATATATATATATATATATATATATATATATATATATATATATATATATATATATATATTAACGACTTCCAATGTTCAACTCCTTAGCCTTCTGATTTTGAACTCATTCCAGAAGTCAAGGAAGCTCCAGGATCAAGTATTTGGAGAAATTTCACTTTCGTGGAGGACTTTTTGATGGAACTAACCCGCATATAAGTTACATGGAGATTAAACACCATTAAAACTTCCCAAAGTTAGCCCGATGGCAAATAAGCTCTAACCTATGATCTGTCTACCACTGAGGATATTTTATGTCGGTGTAAGCCAGGCGTGGAATTTGTATCGACCAGTCATTGCTGTGATTCGATCCCGGTTCACCTAAGTGAAAGGCGAATGCTCTAAAACCTGAGCCAACACAGTGCTGTAAAATTATTTCTCAATATCTCAAAGAAATCTCCTAAAATATACATAACATTAAACTGTAACCATGGCGGAATATGCTTATTTTGACCAAACAGCACAGTATTTAAGAATAAGAATTTTTTATAAAATTTATTTTATTTAGCATAAAAAATAAACCTTGAAACAAAATTTCACAAAATTCTCGCAAATAAGAGGTCTACAAAGACAAATGAATGTTTGGTGTTGAAATGGAATGTCGCCAATATTTAACATTGGTAAAAGCAGATTTGCGTCAATCATTAAATCCTTAGTCAGGAATAGAACTGTTTTTAAGTCACTTACTGCGTAAACCTTTTGATTTGTTCAGTGAAGTGAACCGGAATTTATAAACTGAATTTATAAAAAAAAAAACAATGGTAGCTAAATTTTTAAATCCATTCATTTTGTAAACTTGTCAATCTACGTGGATAAGTAAATCTAAGATTGAAAATACGCTTTTCTTGCCACAAATAAAAAACTTGGTTGAAATATTTTCCGTTCCAAAACGCTGACTGGTCTTACAGTAACAAATACATTGTTTTTGAAATTATTGCTTTTTTATTTCGTTTAACCTTCACATATTGAAAAAAATAGTTTGCATTTTTTCTCACCTAGATAGAAACTAAACTTAGTACATAATAAGCTTCCATAACCGAAAAGGGTAGATTAAAACTGAGCTCTTTAATTAAAAATGGCAAAAACTGGTTGGTGGTGCGGTTCTTTTCGAAAAAGCATTTATAACATAAGATTACAAGATATAAGATGATTAAAGATATGATGCGTTATGGAATGTTATACATAAAATGACTTATGAGATGACAAGCTTATAATTCGTGTTATCACTATATGTGATGGCACTATAAGGATTACATATTACCTAGCTTTTAAATTACCTTTATTTTATAAATTTAATCACTCCTAATCCCTCGTTAAGTAAATAAGTTATTTAAGTAATCTTATATCAATTTTATAAGGAGCGAATTCAAATATTTCTATTTTCAATAAATGTAACGGTTAAATTTTGATTTCATTGTGAGTGCATAACTAATTATTATTCCACGTCATTAAAACTGAACATCGAAACCTATTTTTAACCTTACTTTCTGTTAAAAAATTAAACATTAGCTTGTAAATTGTTAGGTTTACATTAAGTTCAAACAAACTATTTGGCCTTAAATCTTCAGCCAAATTATTTAAATATTAATGTGAGATATCGTGAGGTAGGCTGAATTGGCTTTTCTTTTGACAGAATCCTTCTTCAATAATTCGCCTCTACTGGATCTCTCATGTTCTACAAAGCATTGATTAAATATAACTTTTAATTTGGCTTAAGATTAGGCATATGTTGTGGGGGATTTATCTCCTATGGCCGGTCATTAATCTCACGAATCAAAATTTATTATTTTGCTTAATATGTCACTTAGATAGCATTATTTTTATTCTGCACCTCGAGGACTGCAGCGAAAATGAAGTTATTGTTCTGATTTTTTTCCTGTTTTCACAATTTACTTCAATTAAACCATCTGAACCACAAACCGCACCATCTCTGCATTAAACCATGATATACAATCAATATAAAACTTTGAATTTTGATTCCTAAATATGTGATTGAAGATTAAGTAGCAAAAGGGTAAGGAATAAAAATTGAAGATTTCGTAGAATCTAACATATTAAAGATCTTATTATACCCATTAATATACTATCTTACCTTTCATTTACCACTCTCTTTATCATTGCAAGGAAGAAATCGAGCTCAATTGGGTATTTATTAAGGGCAAAAAGTTCCATTTCCAGGCACTTATTGGCTCATTGCCTCTAGTCATCCCTTTATTAAAAATGTAAATAGTGGCAATTACATGATTTCAGTATTTACATTATTCTCGGTTAAGCTAATCATTCGTATTCACCACAAAACATTTATAGTAAAAACTATATGCATGAAATTACGTGCTAATTCTTTATTTTTATTATAAATTTGTAGCCAATGATCACTCAGTTTAAATGTGAACATCTAATCACTTTTTAGTTGGAGTATTTTTCACGCGATTTCTAAAATTTAACGTTAATGCACGAAAAACAATCGGAATTAATTTTATTATGACATTAAATTACTTAATATGATTAAGAAATATATTAAAAATGCTACTTTCTCAAATTTTCATGAAAATTTTTATCAAATAGTTTATTCCGTGTTTTATTTTTATGGGTGTATTTCCTTATTTATTTCTGTCTAACTTGTTTTAATTATATTATTAAAAATTTCTATCTAAGGAAGTTTAGGTATCCCATAATCTTCTCAAAAATTGCCATTAATAATACGAAATTTGATTTCTAACGAGTTTATGTTTTCTCAAATTGAGATTTTTTTAATCGATTTTCTTAAAATAGGGAGATTAGAAATTTATAATCTTATTTTTGTGAACAATAATGATAAATTCTAGACTCACCAAAATCAAAATAATAAGTTTGACTTTTTTATAATTGTATGTGCAATGTTAACATTTTTATACAATACAGTGGTAAAATGCTGAATGAAGCAACATAAAGTATAATATTTCATGCTATTTTTACTTATTTCAAGTTTGAATGAAACGTAAAATGACTGCATTCAATGTTAAATGAAGTGAAAACAGACTAAATTTTGAAGTGATAGCAAAATTTCGTCAATATGGCGGAAATTCATTTATTTTTACCATCATTTAAAAACATCACTACATAATTATCAGATTATTTATCTGTTTGATTATTTTATACATTCTGAACTCAAAATATTTTCAAGCAATTTTTGAAAACAAAAGTTACAGTTGACATCTTCGTAGAAAGAAAAAGAACACAACTTTGTTGCAAACCGGTCTTCAATATTTTATTAGCATTTAATCCAAAACATAATAAACCACTGATTTCTAGAAAATATTTTTTATTTTATTTTATATCTCCTCTAGGTGATTATAACTCCTCCTGGTGATTAGGTGATTATAACTCTTATTTTATAAATTTAGGTGACTCCTTGACCAGGCCGGAGAAAAAACTTTACATCCATTTTTTTATCTGATTTGATAACCATCGTTGAACCCTACTTTAGAGTTTAAGACTATTAATGTTTAACTCCGTTTCCTTGTAATTTTGAACCCAATTCAGAAGACAAGAGAACACCTGGATCAAGTATTGAGGAAAGGACTTCTTGATGGAGGGCTTTTTGATGGAACTAACCCGCAATTGCGTTACATGGAGAGGAAAACCACGAAAACCTCCTACTCTTAGCCTGATGGCAAGGAGATTCTTATCCATGATCCGTCTACCACAGAGGACATTTTACGTCTGCATTTTGGTTGGTTCAAGCAGGGTGCGGGATTCTTATCGACCAGCCATTGCTGTGATTCGATCCCGGTTCATCTCATTGGAAGGCAAACGCTCTATCACCTGAGCCACCACGATTCCCCAGAATTTTATAGTTAGAAAACACAAATGACCCGAATTTTAACTGTTATACTTGATCAAGGTTTGAAATACAGAATAATGCAATATTTAATAGTAGTAGCCCTATTATGGAAAAAAATGTTTTTAATGAATCGAGTACTATCTAAGCAATGAAGACAGTTGGTGAAATATTTTAAATCTAAAGTGTGCATTTTAATGAAAATGAATTGTTAAACAAAATATAGACGACTATCAATCAGTTTTTGTGTATGAAAACTCTTTGAAACTAGGCGTATTTTTAATTAGTGAAATATTGAAAAATGAATTAATTCTTCATTTATGGGTTAATTTGAATGACGTAGAGTTAGGAATACTGCAATTTGGTGATTTAATCATAAAATGGAGTACTATTTTATAACCGTTCAAGCATTAATTTTTCAAATGAATTTTAAAGACTTTTTTATCAGTCAAATTACATGAAAATTTAATTTAGGTTAAAAAAATCTCAAACTTCAGAATATAGAAAAATGTATACCATATTTTAATTTTTTTTTATTCGCGAATTAATTAATAAAAGTTATTTTACCTAAATTTCTCATTATATTCCATTTTTGTCTTTGGGCTAAATCTTATAATCTTTAATGAAAGAATTATTGTAATATAACGATTATTTCAAAAGTTATAAAGAGATGAGATTAAATTGACTTTAGAGGAAAATAATTTTTACTCTCTAATGATACCAAATTTAACTTTTTTCAGTTTATATGGGTGTGTATCCTTTTGACTCTTTATAACTCCTCCCCTATTTTTTAATAAAATATCTGTATTTTCTGGAGAAAAATACATTGGTTTCCCCGGAAGTAATATAATTCGTAACAGATGACGAGATTATATTAATTTTAATGGTTTTAATCGAGATTTATTTTTTTAACTAAGATATTTGAAAATGCATTTTGCTTAAAATGAAATCTAGAAAGAGATATTCCAATATTTTTTAATAAATTTTGCATCAATACCAAATTTCCTTAATTATTTTTCTATGGGACATTTTGATCACCCTTTCTTTTAACAACAGCAAAATAAAAAAAATAAAAAATAAATAAATAAATAAAAAAAACAAGAACTGTTTTTCCCCTCAACTGTTTTTTCCCTCTCACAAGCTATAAACGAAGATGCTCTGTGTAAGACAGAGCATTTTTTTCTCTTTAACAATTTTACCTGCGCTTACTGTTTTTAATTATGACTAACAATGGTTTCTGAAGTAGTAGAAGGAATGATGTGTTAGCAGTTGTTCGTTTAATACAAACTGTGCTTTCTCCCATAATTCCGATTTAGTATTGGATTAAATTTCAATAGTATGAGTTTAAATAAATTTTGGGACTTATTTTGAACTTTATTGTGTTAGGTACCAGCTCTTAAATACTATCTTATGGAATAGATACGTACATTTTTATACTTCTGCAGCCAAATACTTACATTGTGTTGGATTGTTCTTAATAACTTAAGTTTATTTTCAAGGTCTCAAATTTATCCCTTTTAGGATGAAAATATTTTTAAACAATGAGTATACTATTTATTTCTATACTACTAAAAATTAAAATTTGATTCTGATTTGTTTTTTGTTTTTAATTTTCAGTAAAATAATATGCATGGGAAGAAGAATATGCATAATATGCATAGGAAGAAAAAGTGAAAAAAAATGCCTTCAGCATTAAAAGTTATATTATAAACACATGAAAGATTGCATGAAAATTACATCTTGCGTTAAAACATGAGGTATGGAAGCTTAAAGAGTCTTTATTGTTTAAAGTAATGCAGTTAAACTGGGATTCATTGTATGTAAGGGTTTATATTAAGAAAATTCACAATAACCTTTTTCGGAAGAAATACTTTATTCTTAATAATAAATTTCAATCTTAATAAACTTTAACTTATCAAATTGAATACAACTATCAAAGTCATAAGCGGAATGAAATCTTCTAAAAAAATAATCTTTACGTAAAATGTGCACTGAAAACATTTTACTTTGCATTGAATATCCTGAAACGCTTTTAACTTTCTATTATGTAATGTAAGCATGGTACATACATGGTTTGTGTACCAAAATTCCAGGTTGAATTAATAAACGAGATTCAATGCATTTGAAATGAAAAGCTAATACGTGACTTTTGCGATAGATTTGGTGCCTTTATGCTGTATATTCTTCTCAATTTATTTTGCATAATGGTTCTGCACAATATTATATTCTTTTTTATTTCATTTTGTGCTTGATTCTTATAAACAGTGTTTTGACTACCAGAAATCTTATCATTAATTTCTAAATTCAAATTGAATTGCAAACATTTAAAGCTATGTTAGTCACATTGAAAAGCTTCCTGTTGACGTATAATAAGAATAAAATTTTAATCCTTTTCTATTAAATGCGGAAAACCCTAAAGCTCCAGTAAGTAATAAAGCAACTTGAAACTGACGCATCTCTTAGACATAAATAAAAATATTTTTGTTTAACACACGGACATATTAATGAGATTGATTTTATTTAATTAAATTAAAGTGTTTTATTTTTGAAGTCGCGGATAAAAATATAAAACTCAACTCGTTAAATATTCAATTTAGAGATTGGAGAAATGGAGAAGATTATTTTTAGAATTTGGGATCTTCTGAAAGTTATATGACTTTGACGACAGTTGAAGTAATAGTTAAGATTCCAATGCTACTATTTTCTGAAGCAAAAGTGTGTTTTATTGATGCCTTTTTATTTTCCGTGAACTGAAAGTTTTCAGATTCCTCGACAATTTCTCTGACTATAGTTAAATTTTTACCTGCAGTCTGTAATCATTTAATTTTAAATTTTTTATTGAAATACACACAGTTGTTATCTCTTGGATGCTATGTCTAAAGAGGATTTTAAAAAGAAGTATTTAAATTTGAAGTTGAGTTTTAGCTTTTCTTTTTTAAAATCTTCTCTCTATTTTTTAGTTTGAGAAAATGTGACTTAAATTTTATTATCGCAAATATTTGTAAAAAGTAATTTTGTTAATTTTAATTGAGAACCACATTGTGTTTTGATGTAGAAGAGTATCGATATCAGCTATACCTTAAAAAAAGGATGAACACTTTTGATCTGACACTATATTTTCCAGGAAGAACAATTGAACATGAAAGATTTTTTAAACTATATTTTTGAAATTATAAAACTTAGTAATAAATTTAACATCTCAATAGGCAGTATAGGAGTTATTTGAACAAATATGCTGATAACCCACAAATAATAAAAACTGGCAAGCAAACCAACAAGGGTTTATCGAAAAACCTCAATCAAACATAGTTATAGGGATAAGAAGCGGAGGGGTTTATTTTATAGCATATCTTTGATTTTCTCTATTTTAAATACATAAACTGATTTATATATTATTGTGCTATGAAAGCAAAAACATAGTTGAAAAAAAATCCACCATTAAGGAAAAATTCACGCTAAAACTTGTTACTTAAATGAATACATTTTCGAGAAATTTTCAAGGCAACACTTTCTTGAAAGCCAATCATTTGGTCTATTTCTACCTGCCAAACGTATTTTTACCTTCTCACGTATTTACTTTTTATCAGTACACTGCAAAACTCACGTGTTTTTAGGTTTGAACTGTTTTCTGCAGTAGCCATTCTTAAAACAAAAATGTTTTACTTCTTTAATTTAAAATTTGTTTTCTAGAAATGGCAGAGATAGCTCTTATCCTCTGACTCAATTCCGTAACAACTAATCGACTTGCCTGTTTCCGCCTTCAAAATGAATGTTTACCATTCCACGTATTTACTGGTTTATGTTTCAACAAAACGCATGTATTTTTAGATTTCAAATAATATTTCTAATTGCCATTGTTAACAAAACTGTTTCGCACTCTGAATTTAAAATTGAATTTCTAGAAAGGGCAGAAGGAAAAATATCAAGTTTTTTTACAAAAGTGAAACTTACATTTTATTGTTACAAGATATAGCTTAGAAATTAATCTTAGTTCATTTGATCTGAATCATTTGCGCTATATTGCTTTTATTATATTATAGTTTTTGTTGCTTGTCACTATACAGAAATACAATTATTCTGAAAGTATATTCAAGCTAACTCCATTGTTCTTACAAATTGACGTCATTTTCACTTTAATGTGCGCAATAAAGGGAATATTAAAGTTATGAGTAAATTAGATGAATCACTGACGTGCATTAACGTAGATAAAATTTCCATTGCACGTAAATCATCCCTTAAAAAGTTTTCAAGCACCAAGTAATATTCTCACTCCTAATTAATTCTCACTTCAATCCGAAAAAAAATTAATTTTATTAAATTACATCAATTTACCATAATTAATCTAATATAATTCTCGTAAGTACAAATGTAAATGAAAATCTTATTGAATCTTGGTTGTTTTCTTTATATGAATATTTTAGAAGTATTATTTCTCGCAAATTTACTTATTGTTCAGGTGTGAAACAGGGTTTAAATCTTGATTCATATTCCTATAAATCAGGGATGGGCAAACTTTTTTGGTCGAGGGCCAAAAATCAAGAAAAAAAATGTTTGGTGGACCAAATAAGATCTTCAAAATTTAAGAAAGAAAAAAAAGCGATATACAAGTTTTAATTTAAATATTTAGTAGGATGAAGGAAATTGCGATTTCATTTCTAAAAGCTCCTTATATTAAGGTTCGAAGTGAGATGTGCATATTTTAAGGAACAAGGCTAAATCCTTTTCTGTTAGTCTACTTCTGAAATAATTTTTTCTAAGGTTCATAATTGAAAACTCTTATTCACGTATATAAGATTAAGCTAACATAGCACTGATTTTCTGGGCGTGAAATTTTAAATTTTGGAAACTAGCTTTTGGTAATGATTTATCAAACTTAGGCATATTTAGAAACAACTGCTTCAGATGATTGTTAGATTGTCCGCTCTTTGGAGCGTAAAATGCGCAGTCTGCCAAATGTGAAGTACAATTTACCTATATTGATTCCATAAGTCAGCTCCTCGAGAAAGACAAAAGCTAGTTGGAGCCAATATACGGCTATTATATAAAGAATTTTTGCTTTCAACATTTTACCAACAGAAGCTGTCTGTGCTAACTATTTCCATCAATTTATGTTTTGTAGAACAAAAATAGAGAAAGTAAAAATGTCGTCAGTACTTTGTTCAAAAAGGAAAAACAGAAATAATTTTAAACATAGTCGACAATAAAATGGATGTATATTGTTTATATTTGCCTCTGATCGGCAAATAAAAATTCTATCCGCAGGCCGGATAAAATCCTCCGGCGGGTCACTGTTGGCCTGCGGGCCGTAGTTTCCCCATCCCTGCTATAAATGAACAGTTTTTGAAAATTTTTAACATTGGCTTTGTTTTGAAGATGATTTAAAAATTTCGAAAATACTATTACGGGTGTAATTAGACTTAGCTATTTTATCTAACTGGTGTATTTTTAGCCTTTTAGACCTTAAAATCAAAAAAAATATATTTCATAGTTATTATACTTATACGTATATTTCTCAGCCTTTGATATTCTAATATATGATAAATAATCTTACTTTCGCATTGATATCATTAAAATACTTGGTGTCATTTTTAGATCGAATCTTGAAGTTTCCAAAGATTATCATTAAATCAGTTTTGTATAACGTAAAGCTGAAGATTTCACAAATGAACAGATCTTGAATTGGTTTTTAGTTTTGTATCGGAAGAGTTTAAAACAATATTCTACATTTCCCCTGTTATATAATAATTAACATTACCTTCCTTATATTTCTGTTACTAAATTGCGAATCATTTTTGATATTCCATTGTCGGAATGTCGTTAAGATTCGTCTTGTTTATAATTTTTCTATAAAACTTTAATTATTATGATTGATATCTCAAATATTTTAAATATAATTCAGTTTTCTTTAAAAAGTCACTAATCAGAAATAAAAAAATACTTTTAAGCTTATTTTGTAAATATAATTACGTGAAAAAAAATTTGCTTCGTATTATCTGTTGTGAAGAAGGGAGATCTGATGTATATATTTATTGAATTACCAGTAGTCCTTAAAATTAGGCAAAGTTGATTCATACATAATTATATCTTTCGTAAAGATTATTTTTTAAGACTTAATTTGTGATTCATATTTGTTTATGCATTGCTTTAGAAATAAATTTTTATTTTAGTCCATTTTATTTTGATGTTGAATAAATATAATCTTATTATCGTTTTTGATTTCATTTTTATATAATTAATAAATAAAATATTTTCTTAAAATTAGTTGAATTAGACAAGCTGAAAATTATTTTCTAATTAGGATATAAGGAAACAAAACCGAAATTAATCAGATATTTAACAAGTTAAATAAATGTGCGAAAAGAAGTAATTATTCTACGAAAAGGTAAACCTCGTTTTTGAAAAAAAAAACGATGCAAACGGTTTTAACAACAAAAAAAACATTTTTATTAAATACAGACGAGAAATGTAATAAAAATTCTAATTATTGAAATAATCTGAAAATGCTGCCACGCAAAAAGCACACAGGCAAAAAATGAATTATTTTTTTCTGACTATAGTAACAGATGGCAGCACGACTAGTTGCAAACAAAAGTTTCGTCAACCATTCTCACTAATTAAATTTAAAAACTTAAAATCATGGTAAAATGACAACACAAAACTTCCAATTAATATGCAAAAAATAAACCTTAGCTTTAATATTAAATTAAAAAAAAACATTAGAATGTGTTTGATTATTTTTTTAAAATTTTATTTTTATATTTTCAATGATATATTTAGCTTTTTCACAGATCATAAATGTTAACGTTACTCATTTTTTAATTATCCACCATTTTTGCTTTTTTTTTTTAAATTTTAATGTTTTATTATTATAATGACTTATAAATTATTATGTTTACAAAATCTTTCTTTACTATTAAGAATCTCGATCTCAGAAAGTTTAACGTATTTTAATGAAATATTTTCCTACAATGTATTACGAATTTCAGATATCTTATATTGACATTTAGATGCTCTAACTTGAGTTTAATTGAATAACTTATATAGGCAGCCTAAAACAGAAAACAACTATGAAACTTAAAAAAAAGAAAAAATGTCAGATAATCCACTACACGCTTGTAGTTGAGAAAATAATTACATATTTGAATTTTTGTATATTAACGTAACATTAATTAGAACAAAAGATGAGAGACTTTTAATTTATCTAAGAGTAGTCATAATGCTGATTTAATGCTCAAAATCAAAACTATTTTTTATGTTTGAAACATGCCAATTAGCTGAACAATCAGCAAAAGAAAAAAAATGTATTCACATGTTATATAGCAAGCAAAGTTTGTGAAGAGTAATAATTCACCTACACGAATTTTTTTATCATACTTTTTTTAATATTGCTGATTGGAATAGACATACTTCTTAATTTTATTCTGATAATCATTTAATAAATGAGTAGAACTTCTTAAAGCTGTTAGTTTATTCAAATTTTGTATCAATTTATTCTGTAAATTTGATTTTATTAATTTTAATTTAATAAAATTAATTTAAATTACCAAATTGTCTTCGTAATAATAAATAAATCCAACTATGCTAATGAAAAAGTAAACCACATTTGTAAAGTATTATTAAAAGATTGAATTCTAATCCAGAAGCAGATAAAAAATGTAATCTGTGTAAATATATCTTCTATATAAAAATATAATTTGTATAAAAATAAGAATTGTTATTGCTTTAACACTTCTTTTGTGTTTTCGGTTTCTAGACGAAACTGATTCCCTATTCAAAGAAGAAGAAAAAATCATTATTAAAAACTGATGGACAAAATTTTGGTTTTGAAAATTTATTCAAGGACAATATTTTGAAAAAGAAAGACTTCATTTTGTTTTGTATTAAAAAAACTTTTTTTAAAAAATATCATGCGTGAAGCTTGTTTCAAAATTAAACGAAAAGCTTCAGACACATTCAAAATAATGCTGCCATCTAGCATTTTTTTGAGAAACTGAAAATATACGGATTAAACCTATTAAATGATTAACTTAAAAGGAAGAAAACGTAATGTACTTCATAGAAAATAACTATTTTCTGCTTTTTGTGTCATTATTATGAAAATAAATAAATACATACTTCTTCAAAATAATATATACTTCATCAATTTAAATTCTAGTTAGAATTTTCAAAAAGTACCTTAGTAAAGTAAAAATAATAAAAATGAGTGAAGTAAAAATGAATTAAATATAAATTAAGAGATTTTTCGAAGTTGCGAAAGAACTACTACCATTTAGTGCAAGATAATTTAAAATAATATTCCGAAATCTCTGTAAAAGTGTTTCCCCTTCACCGAAGTATGGCGACAGAAAAGCTAAATTACAGAGGAGAAAGGAAGATTTCTGTTGGGCTACCTTTGACATTAATGTTCGACTGATGCTTTTTTTTCTTTTCTTCTTATCCTTCTGAAGTCATTTAAAACATGTTGTTATACAAGCTTTCGAAATGACTAGAAGATAGTTAAAAAAAAATTAACCGTGTCGTTAAGTTTTCTCTTTTACCCCTAATCATCCACAAAAAAGAAATTGCTTGAATTTTTATTCAAATGATTAACAACCGTTTAGATTATAAAAGAAATGCTTTTACTGCAAAAAATAAATAAATAAATAAATTAATAAAAAATAAAGAAATGAAATTATGTCAATCATTTTTGAAAGAATACTAGTGATCATTTTTATCCTATCCTGTTGCATCGAAACAGGCATGTTTCAAATTAATAGAAAAGAAAAACTTTCGAAGGTGATAAATAACGTGTAAATTATTACGTAAAAATTATAAAATATGTCGTAAAAATTACCTAATATTACGTAAAAAATGTAAAAATTAATGTTTTGCAAACATATTCGTAATTTTGATGTATAATTAATTGCTTTTAAAAATGAACCATAATCAAGCAATTTCGTACATAATAAAAATTTTAATTAAAATATAAATAAATATAATAAAAATATAGTTTCAAAATTAAATATAATAATGTAACTAATATATATATAATTAAATATAATTTAAATATAATTTTATAACAATACGTGTTGAGTTTTTAGGCCTATTGTATTACAAAATAATTGGAGCATAAAAATTCATTTTTAAGTTTGAAACTCTCAATTTCCGCAACAAATTTACAATTCATTATTTTTTTCACAAAATGAAAAAAATATATTGAAAATTTCTTCACTTGACTTGTTGTAGCTAATGCTTAAAATTAGGGTAATTTAAAAGCTGAACAATTATTTGCTTAGAAAGATTTGGGGCTACTTTAGTTTCCATATATAATTTATAGATGGCACCACAATTTTTGTTACTTTCTGTTCTATACTTTAATTGAGAGGCGTTCCTAAGAACAACGAAACCAGTTAATAAATTTTAACAATAAATATATTTCAAGTCTGAAAGTGGCGATTTTTTCTAGTTCAGAAAACACAGATTTTATGGTACAGTTTTTTAATAAATAAAGTTCGAAATTTGAAAAAGGTATCTTATATTTATTACTCTTAATTTTTAAAATTTAGAATAAATAAGGAGAAAAAATTTAGTGCTGTATCAGTTAGCAGTTAAATATTTTTTTTCCATCCTGTTCAGATTTGGAATTTTTCTTGCGTCTGTAACGAATAGTAGATAAAAGAAAAATATGGAAACATAAGTTTTTATTTGTAAAAATTGGTTAAGATAAATTGGTTAACATAATTTCAAACATTATAAAAAAATTAAATATTTTTGTAAAACTACTAAATATTTTTAAAACTACTTTACTACTACTTTAAAACTACTTTTGCAAATTCAGAGCTTTTTTTTCACAAAAAAGATTTGTTATGTATTTATTAAGGATACCATATATTCATACATTCTACACTGCACTATTTCCTCACGTTAAAGGAGAATTCAGTTATTTAGGGGGAAAATATCCTCTATGCATATATTTTATTAAAATATTATTATAAATTATTCTCCTAACAACTCTCCAGCTCTCTGTTGTACGCTTCTTCTTTTTTCCATTACGTAAAAATTTTTTACAAAGAAAGATTTACTAGAGGATGTCAATTAAATATTATATAATGTCATCATTTGTATCAATTAACCTATAAACATTTCTTAACATAATGTTATAAAGGTTTTCGTTAATTTATATAAAAGAAACTGTTGCAAAATTAAATTTATTGAATCTAACATTACGTAACCAACATGTAAAAAAAAATTAGAACGCAAAGTTTTAACGTTATTTTAAAATAACTTGTTTCTCTTCATAATAGCATTTCAAAATCATTTCCTACACTTTAAATTTTAAAATATTAATATTTCAAAGCAATTTAAATGAACTTAAAATTTTTTAGTTATTTTTATTAGTTCAGAAATTACAAAATTTAGTTTTTAGAACATTGTAAATTGCAATATTTTTTGTGAGCTTTATTAGAAATACTGATTAAGTATTAATAAAAATTATAGTTTCAAGAAATAATGAATATATTCTTCCATTACTAATAAAAACTAAATACAACCTAATACTTATTAATTTTAAACAAGAAAAATTATCTTGATGTTGTAATAATCATTTGAAAATAATAGACATTTGAAAATAATAGATGATTCATGCATTTATTTTTAAAAAATTGGAGACATTTGCATTGCTTAAAGTTTCATATGCACGAAATACTGTATTTTCCAAAATATAAAGCAAACAATGATTTATCAATAATGCGCTATTTGTCTTCTGTGTGTCAAATATTATTCAAACCAATAGAACTTATTTGTAAGGACAATATGAACATGCTTCATCTGAGAAGAAGTTTTGTACTATTTTATTGTTTTGAAATTGTTTTATCATTATCTTTGCTTATATAGTTACTTAACTCTTACTTAATTCTTTACTTAAGATCATAGGTTCTCAATCGTTATTGATTCCCCTCTCACTTAGTGAAAAAATATCTTAGAAATCAATGGCCTCTTAGAAAATTTTTTAACAAGGTTTATTAAATACTTTTTTTCTCAAAAAAAATCTTGAATTCTTTGTTTTCGATATGGCACACTTTTAAACATATCGTTAATTAATTGAAAATGCCTACTGAAAAATGATTTCACATTTAAATTCTTTTTCCAACATTTTTTTTTTATAAAAGTAGCTCTGACGTAAAAAATAAAAATAAAAAATCTTCGCTGTGAGCTTCTAATTTAAACTCTAAAATTTTTTTAAGACAAATTGTTTGAAAATCTCCAAGTACTAAAACAATATAGTAGTTTCCGCATAATGTCAAAATAATCTGTTAGAATATATATATATATATATATATATATATATATATATATATATATATATATATATATATATATATATATATATATATATATATGCATGTAGAGTTTTATTTGAATACTTTTGCCATAAAAAATTTAAATTATTCACTTAAAAGAGTACTCAATATTTAAATAAGTTACTTGTATATCTTACGCATCCTATGCTCTTACACGTCCTATACAAAGTCTCTACTCTTCCCCCTGGAAACCTTCAACTCCTACTGGAGGAGGTTTGCAACCACATGAGAAATCGCATGGCTTTAAATAATTAAGATAATTTAAGGGATTTTCATATCATTTAGTATTTTAAAATTAAACAGATCTGGCTGCACAAAACTTAAGTATTAGAAGAAGGCAAAAATGAGTTAAATACAAATTACATTTAAGTTCTAACTGCCAATCAGAGAAAATTAAATTTTGCCGCAGTGAATTTCTCTGTCTCTGAACTAATAAATATTAGCATGACTTACTATAAAATAAAAAATATCAAGAAACTAAAGGGATGAGGTATTATTTGATTGAAAAATATAATTAGCTTAAAAAAATGCAGATGGAAATAAAAGTTGATATGTTTCAAGCGCTCAAAAATAGGTACCCATTCTCAAGATTTGTCAGACACGAATGACAGGAATCAAAAGGGATTTGAAAGATAAAAGGTAAAGTCGCCAACGGAAAATGGAAATAACGATGAAAAGTAAAACTAGTAAAACCGCTGTAGCTGAGAGTGAAAAAAAATCTAATGAAAATGAAAAAGCAGAAAAAAAAAACCACTGTCGTTAAGAATTTCAAATTAGGGTTAAAATACATTTACCCGAGCTATTGCAGAGGTGACGAGGAACTAATGTGTTTAAAAAGGGGATCAGTATTATTATAAATGAAAAAGGATTCCAGAGCGTCAAGATGAGCTGATGTGACTGAGGATGAATTAATTTTTGCATTATTTAAATTGAATTTATGCCAAAGGCTCCAAGAACGAGCAGCAATTGATGATTTATTAAAATCTTAATTACGGACATATATATCGTATTCCATAAGTTTAAATTTTAAATTGCACCTGGTTTGTTCAATGTAGCCAAAGTCGCACAGGCAAGGAATGTGGTAAATGCCCCAGCAATTTCCAATGCTGATGGGAACCTTTAA
Source organism: Parasteatoda tepidariorum (assembly GCF_982258835.1). Classification (NCBI taxonomy): domain Eukaryota; kingdom Metazoa; phylum Arthropoda; class Arachnida; order Araneae; family Theridiidae; genus Parasteatoda; species Parasteatoda tepidariorum. Next base: position 20,174,693 of record NC_141765.1, read on the forward strand.
AGATTTGAATTTGATATTGTTAACTGGCCTAAAAATAATTTCATGAACCGAAACGGGAAAGGATATAACTCATTTTATAGCAAACGGCAGAATGGCCTAGAAGAGTTGAATCTACTATGGAAGGGTTATATTTGCGATCGGCAACAAGCAAGTTCAGGAAGTTAAGTTCGCAGTTTAAAGAACAAGAGGCAGAGCAAAGGTGAAGTGCTTGGAAAACGAAAGTATGAAATGCAGAAATTTTCTGATAATTCGCTTGATTAGAATTAACATAAGGGGATAAAGAGATGACAAAATGCAATCCATAAATAGAGGTAGAAAAATGATCAGGGTACTTAGTTATAAGGATCAACTAAAAAAGATGAAGTAAAATTATTTTCCGAGAACAGTGGAAAGCCGGTAGTGTGTGCAAACCTGAAGTTGGTGTCAGAATTATCCGAAGGTCATTTTTGCCTCCATAACTCCATGGTCTACAACGGGCCATTGGGAAAGTGCCTTTCTACATTACAGTAAATTTTACTATCATTATTATGTGTTACTATTATTAATAATATGTTTTATTATCATATCCAAGATATAAATCAAAAGATAAAATTGTTTAAAAATTCCCAGCTACTTGAATGAAAGATTTGTTTTAATTGTTATATTTAATTGATATTCATGAAGTGTTATTTTAATTGATATTCATATTATATTGACAATTATTGATATTTATTTAAAAAAAAATGAAATTTATTTAGAGATCGAATCTTCAATAATGGAAAACAATAAACAATAATCACCATCACCACCATTTAAATTTACAAATTTTGGATACTCGTTTCACTTTAATTGCAGACCAATTCTAAACTTTTAGAATGTTTATTTAGTGTACAAATATCTTCATTTTGATGGTTTATTTTTCTCTTAAATTAGACAAAAAAAGCTTAAAAGACTATATATCGGTAATTAATTGAATAGTTGATGACTTAAAAATATGTTAAACTATTTCAATAGTTAGTACATGTTTTGTATCAGTCTCTATTTATGAATTATAAAATTTCGGTATATAGTTTAGATAAAATCCAATTTTTCGAAGTAAGTTATTTTTGTAAATCTAACATATATTTAATGTTTAAATAAAATTTAACTGCTCTGCATTTTTACTCTCATACATTAATTTAAAAGCAGACATATTAATGATTTAAAGTAGATAAATTATTCTTCATTTTTCTACTTTATTGAATGCTAACAGTTATAATAGTCATGATAGTAAATTTACTGTAATGTAGAAAGACACTTTCGCAATGGTCCGTTCTAGACTATGGAGTTATGGCGGCAAAAATGAACTTCGTATAGATAAACAGTTAGTTATGTTTAAATTAAATATTCATTTTACTAAGTAAAATTTGTTTGTTTTTAATAAATTAATTAAACTTAGGCCGGTTAACCAGGTTGGAAGGGCACTGGTCCTATGTCCAAGAGTTCGTGGGTTCGATCACAGCCGGTCGAAGTGCAAAATGGTGACTGGTGCACGTTAAATCTGTCGAATTGAAAAGTCCTCCATGTTTCCATGACAAATCAATACCTCTGGGGGAACAGATCAAGGAGTTTCCTTGTCCTTCTGGACTGGTTCAAACTTACAAGGCTACGGAGTTGAACATTAGTAGGCGTAAACCTAAAATTGAGTCAGCTGTTCAATGACGAATATATATATAAAAAATAACTAAACTTAAATAGTTCAGAAAATGACAGAGAAAATAAAATCTTCTTGTAAATGTATTAACTATATTTAAAAAGAGGTAGTGGAAACTTTGAAAACTTCACGTTTTTGATCGATTAAAAACAAAACAAAATTTAATTAGTAAAATGAATATTCAGTTTATATAATAATTAATAACAGTTTAAGAAATTTTTGAAAAAATAATTTGTAAAAGACGAGTATTAGTATGTATTAATTTTACAAAATCAGTTGGTTTCTATATAAAACGTTATCGAATTCCTTATAAGTCCCAGTGGCTCTAAAGATAGTAAATATTAGTTTACTAGCTTTGGATTAATATTAAGAGTATAAATCTAAATTAAATTAATCAAAATTTAATTACTTAATGGTTAATGTAGATTTGGTTAAAATTCTCACAATGTTTCTTCCAGTACTCTATGTAGATTGCATAAATTGATGTTTTAAAAATGACTGAGGATTTGAAAAATTATTCAAAGAAAACAGTAAAAGCTACAAATTTATTATTTGTTCGGTTCTGATTAGAAACATTTTTTTTCCTCTTACCAAGTTCCAAAATTGATATCAGATTCATTGAACACATGGTGATTATTAATGAAAAAAACATTATAATTGTTTTCAAAATACCCTGCCACTATAATAAGCCTAACATGTCCGAAAATTTTGCCACAACTTGGTGAAATCTTAGAATAATAATAATATTAACATCTTCCAGTACCAAAATATCAGTTGCAATAGTTTGTAATAATATAATTTTTGCTGATTACTAAGCCATCTATTAATTGGCCAATGAACTAATTGGGAAAAAATCTAGTTTCGGAGCAAAAAGCAAAAATAAATTTTCTATATCCTTCAGTTTTTCTTCAATTTAATTTTCCTGTTATGTGCAATTTTTAACGCATCCATCGTAACTATAATGTACTACCTACACATAATCTCAAAGTGTATCCAAAAGTAACTGTGAACAAATATGCTAGTAATGGATATTCAACCCTTTAGAAGGCCGTTACTTGTGCGCTTCCCACTAACTTTATAAATTTTTAAGTGACTGGAAGTTATTTTTACACCTATGGTTTGTGTGGTCATTTGCTGATATCTTCAGAAAATACATAATGAGTTTTACATAAATGTGGGCAACAGAAAATACTTACATTGGGTCGAGAAAAAAGGTTAATACGTGGGAGCCATTTTCTTTTGTGCTCTAAGGTGGTTCATTTGATCATTTCTTATTGAGTTTATTAGCAGTTATAAGCAGAGAATTAATTAATTTGGTTATTTATAAGCATAGAAGCACAAGTTTATAATTGTTCATTTACAGTAGGTAAAATTTTAAAAGTCCCCCCCACACCTTCCCACAAAAAGTATTTTAAAAATCAAATTAATTTTAGGGCAAGTGAAATGAATTTCTTTTTAAATCCATCTCAATTGCAATTTTTTTACATTAAGTATTACTAGAAAAATGACTCTATGAACGTTAGCCTATTTTAACGTTTTAGTACTTTTCACTTTCTATGTTTTAAAACCAAAGGAATGTTTTTCATGGCCCTATTATTTGTCTTAAAGTATATGCATGTTGTAAAAAAGATGAAAAATTATACAGTCTCAGTTTAAATAAAGATTCTTTACAATAAAAATAGATGAAATGACAACCTAATTCCATTAAAGTAAACTAGTTAAACAATATTTTAAATAAATTACTTAGAAAAATTATTATTTTCCAAATTAAGTTCTTATGTCTTTCAAAAACTTTAACCTTTTTCTTTCCACTCAAAATTATCTTTCCAATATTTCTTTCAATCATTAATCCTTTTAAGAAAATAGCTTACAAGAACAAAACTAAAGTAAGAATATTCTTCAAAGAATACACCTCAGTGAATACTGGCAGCTATTAATGAAATAATTAAGCTTCATTTCTTATTTTTTTTGTAGAAGCTCTTCCTTTACTTACGTTAAGCAATTTACGGGCAAAAGCATTTATTTCCTCTGGTAAACGCTGAACGATTCAGATTTTTTCTTTAGCTCATAAATGAAACAAAATTAATGGATCTTCCCATTTGTTTTCGCTCCGTGAGAAGAGAAAATAATAATTGGAATAAAATATAAAAAAAGATAAAATTTTCGAACGTATTTCTGGCGATAATTTAAAATTTATCTATCTTGTCGAGGATTCAGTTAGAGATTTTCTTCTTAATTCAGCAAGAGAATTGAAAAATAAAATAAAATAAACAATGATCACTATAAATATTTGCACGACTTCTTCGTTCTTAATCAAATAATTCTCAAACAAAAGTGTTATTTCTTTCCCAATTTGTTAGTATGTCGTATATTACTTAAGCGATTCCCACGTAATTTATTGAAGCAAGGAATATACTTTTCTATTTTATGTAAGCTTTAAATTAATGGTTTAAAACTATTTGCTGTAGCAATAAAAGTGAAGCATAGATAAAATATAATATTATTTGAAATATTTCGATGGTAAATTATTTGCTTCATTCCTGTTGAATATTTCATTAAGCTTTTACGCCGTTCTATATTAAAGTTCTATATGCTTTTGAACTATTGGTTGCATTTTAATGTCGTAAAGTAATGGACTGTGTAACATTGTAACACTAAAATCGTGGAGCAACATGCTTATTTTGGGGCAAAAAGCGCTCTTATATATATATATATATATATATATATATATATATATATATATATATATATATATATATATACACACAAATTAACATGAAAAACATGAATAAAATAAAAACTAAATTGTAAAGAAATAAGAATGGTAAAGGCAAATAGTCGTTTTCAAGACACATCTATTTGCTATTATATATATATATATATATATATATATATGTATATATATACTACCAATAAAAGAAGAGAAAATCATATTTGGTAAACTTATGTGAAAATAAACAAAATATTCAGTTAAAAAATTAATAGTTAAAAAAGAATCTCAGTCACCGTGATTAAAAAAATTGGCACTGGCTGTCACAGTAGGCGCAGTGATATTTTCATTACAAAGCTCGGCTTATATACCCTTGTGATGTTGAAATAAAGCTAACAATAAATATAGAGAAAGAGCACAAACATGCATCCTAGGGCACGGTTGGATTTAAACCTGTTACATTCATGTTACAAGAGATGCATTTTTGCAACATCTTTCTCTAATTTGAGCAATCAATTGAGTAAACTGAATGACTAAGGCTTACAATAAATCGTGCTTTCTATTGAGCACCCAAGTCTGCATATGTATGTGTAACAATAAATAACTTCTTGGAATAGTAATGTTTTTTTTTTGTAATTAACTTTTATAACAGTATCATTTTTTTATCAAACGCAATTTAAAATGAAGGTAGCGGGTTCATGAATGTGTAAGAGTTAATAAATAAATTTTGTTTTAGTTAATAAATGAATTTTATTTTTTTAGGCTCGTATGCTTAATGCAAGCAATGGCTTTTCTCTGATCAAATTACCGAACATCTAACACAAAAATACGAAAAACAGCTGAGGAATGTTGAACCCGATACCTCAACACTTCCGAGATATTGGCGAAATAACAAATCCCGTGGCACTGGTAGTCTCAACAGTATATGGTTGTTTTACTTGTATCTTGCCGTACAGTAGGGCTGTTCCGATAACTGCCACCATAACGCTGAATTTATATTTATGCTGTCTTTTGTAAAATTGTTAAACTGTTTCTCAAACTGAAAAGGGTTTTTATTCCGTTCTGCGTATTTACAGAGAAACCCACATATGTATGCAATTAGTTAAATAAATTTCACTTACCCTATTATTGATAAAGCAATGACCATAGTCTGATATATCTGAGCAGTAGAAACACTTTTATTAAGCAGTAGAAACCATCGTTCATTTCCCTTTACTCATTGCTATAATTTGAAATTATATTAGAGTAAAAAAATAATTAACAGTCCTTTAGATCTACAAACCCTTAATAGAAACCTACATTTTAAATAAACCATAGAAGTGCAAACATATTATGACCATTCTATTTGGTAAGCGGCATAGACCTCAAGAGGTTAAAATTACCAAAAAAATTATTTTTGATTAAAGTGACAGTTATAAAGAACATTTTTATAATTTCATCGTAACAAAGATCATGACATAAAAACCATTTATTTGGTTAAATTAACCATTCAGTTTTGTGTTTGTTACTAAATGCATGATCATAGGAACGGTAATTTTGGGAAATCAGAATTTTCGATAAACCATTAACATAGTGAACAGTAAATTACGAAATGGATGGTTTGAATACAGAATAATTTAGTTTAATTTCCAGAATTATAATTTATTTTTTACCACAAATGTTTTAATAAAAAGTATGGTGATTAAGCTAGAAATTTTTCTACGTGTTTAATTCATTACTCTGAACAAAATTTCCTATTATAAATTCAAAACAAAATATCTTTCAGGTGCTATACATCAAGCCAATTAGCGAAAACTCTCTAAAAATGTATATTTTCAGAAGCCGATTTCCAAAGATATCCAATATAATATATATATTAGATATATATATATATATATATATATATATATATATATATATATATATATATATATATATATATATATATATATATATATATATATATATATATATATATATATATATATATATATATATATATATATATATATATCTTTCCTTAATAAGCAACTATATAAAACTTTCATTTTTTTTATTTTTCTGTTTTTAATGCTACATTAGCTCCATGTCAAGACTTGAATATAGTCAAATCAGAAGTTAGCTTCATTTTGAAAATCTTGAAATAGAAAATAAACTGGCTTAAAATTATAGGATGAACATGAACTGATTAGCGAATTTTGCTCAAAAACGAATTAATTATAAAGCAGAATTACATCATTTAAAATTACAAGTCTTCCGGTCTATATGGTGCTCAAGGAACTGACCTCATGCCAGAAATGCCCGAGTTTGAATCCTGGATAAGGCATGGCGGTTCTTTCCTTCTCTTCTTTGTACTATCTGTTCTGTTAACTGTGGGAGCAACGTTGGATCGTCTAATGTAGTGCCAATGAGATTGGAGACAACAAATCAGCCTTTATGATACTCGAATGACAAATGTCAATATCCGGGTGGGCATTGGAAAGAAAATTTTTTAAATAGCATTATTTTTTTTTTTATGGAAAAAAAAGCTATTTGATATCATCATATCCTGCTTTGCAACATGCTTCGTCAATGTATATAATATTTTTGAAATTCTTTTGTTTTTAAATATGATAAATCATTCTTGTGGTTTTTAAAAGGACTATTTAAAAAAAACATTGTAAGTGATATAATAAAAAAGATGTATTAATCATAAACAAGAAGTTCATTTATCTCCCTCCAGAACAACTGAAAACAAGCTGTTACTTGTCTCTAAGTAGAAAATTGTACCCCAATATTAAAGATCTCGATGTTAGTTTTTCATAACTTATGACTCCTTCATTCAGTAGTATTTTCTATTTTAAGAGTTAATAAGCTACATTTACCCTGAATGCCATATTTGCTATATTTATAATAGTTTATAATTCAATGTTTTGTATTAATTATTAAATTATCTGAAATAAAGTCATTATTTTTCATAACTATGTTATTTTGCCAATTTGATACTTTATATCTATCTTGTCCTAAATTATTAATTATGGTTTTTAATATTAACCATTTTACAATAGTTACCTAATGTAAGTAAGCAGTTTCTCTTTCCCTAAATAAATTTTTTTATGGGGGTTGGGTTAGAAAAACACCTTTAATCCTTTGATCTGTTCACCTGACCAAAGACGTCTTATCTATAAAGGCTTAAACTGAAAGCATTATCTACAAAATAAGTCCAAGTTTGTGTTCCTACAACTAACAGTTCGGCTCACATAGCAAAGAATCTGCAAGTGTTTGTGAAAAATCGCTTTTTTTCCAATTTCGATGTGAGGGGGTGAAGTGTATTGACAAAGAAAATAAAGAAAAAAAGATTCTTTTCGTATTTTTTTCTTCATATGTTTTATTTTGTAGTTTCTGCTTGGTTTGTGTAATTCTTAATTCGATTTTTTGGTGCTCCTCACACTATTGCATTGATATATTTTGCTATAGCTATAATAATATAATATTAGAAAGCACTCTATTTTAAGGATATAATCTTTGAGCTGATGACGAAATTATATCCTTTCCTTATCTTAATTTTTTTAAATATTTTTTTGAAAAAAATCAAAAATTAATAATAATTGCTCTTCTTTTTGTAATATATATAGTGAGTTTAAAAATTAAATTTTGAAATAAAAAAACCTTTTTTTTTAATTTGGAATACATGGATACATCAATAGCAAAGCAATTTAATATTTGAAAAAATTGCCTGTATTTCGTTATTACGAATGGAAACATGATATGAAATATTTAAATAGAATGTACGAAATAATATTATTTACCTTGAATTTAAAAAAAAAATCTTTAACCGAAAGTATAAGAACCTAGAAAAAAAATAAAACGCATACGCAGAAGTTTTGTCGAGTTTTTAACAGAAAGAATTCAATTTTTTTGCTTCGAAGGCAAATAGCTTCTATTTGCAAAACAAAATAAAAGCAACAAACAATGTTTGCTGACGAGAGTTGAGCAAATTTAAAAGCAAAAAAGAAAAAGAAAGAGGACCGTAAAAAAACTTTCAGATTTAGATTGTATTTTTCGCAAAGATTATTGAAATCGAGTTAATCCATTTGGTTTCAATTTAGAGATATATTAAATTTGGAATTATATCGCAAATTATTTTAAATTGCGAAGAATTTTCATTATTCTTCGAATATATTAGAATACATTTATGCATAAAAGAATATTATGAATTGTATTTTACTAGCGTTTTATCGGAAAACAAATTACGAAGTAGTTGTTAAATAGATTGAATAACTGCTATGGGAATTAAGTCTCTAGGAATCAATTTAAACCAATTATAGTTTAAAATTAGTGAATTGAAAAATCGTAAAATAGAGATTGGAGATTATTAATATTGATGTAAAATATACGCACAGATCTAACTCAAATCTTTATCAATTTTTCAATGTTTATACTATTTAGATCACGCCGTGGATCGCAGGAAATTTTCTTAGCTTAAAAAATGACTGAAGCACAAATGAAGGTGTATAAATTTATTTGCATTGTTTCTTGCTCTTGTTTATATAGCACAAAGTATGTCCTATTCTTTGTTGAATTTTCTTAGAATAAGATACCAAAAAGTATAATTTATTATTGAAGTCGATTGTTTAAATTATTCTAATAAGTCTCTGAACAAATAAATCTCTGAAAAAATTAACTTCTATATATTTGTTAACCATTCTGAATGCATTTTAGTGTGCGAAAATTGGAACATTAGGGAATCAATCATGAGCTCTCATATTTGTCTTTTTCTTAAATAAAAAGAGGAAAGAACTTTATTAGTTTTTTTTTTAGATCAGGTAACAAATATTAAAAGAAATAAAATTTTGCATTATAATTTCGACGAACCAATAGAAAAATCTTCGAAAAGGGAAAGAGTCGCTAAAGGTCGCTGGTTTGAAAATTAGGAGACCGGAATTCTTTTGTACACAAGAATAAAAATCCTTCAACTGTGAAATAGCTGTGCCTGGACTGTAGAGTAGTTGCGCCCTACTGTAGAGTTGCTGCTGCAACTACATGCTATCTACGTTTTGCTTTACCGAGAACTATTTGCGAAGAGAAATATGTTTCTTGTAAATGACCATGATTCATTAATCAGGCAGCAATGGTATCTTTCTGGGTGCCGCATCAAATAATTATTTTTCCCAAACTTTACCAAAAATTCACCTTGCAGAAAGCTATGATAGACTGTGCTTGAGGTAAAAATTCTTTGGACCACACCCTTGCTTTAAAAAAAGACAACACTTTGGATTTGCTCATCCTCACCTTCTTTAATTTAAGGGACACAACATGTGCTAATCATAATTAGTTCACCATTCAACCTTTGGTTCATACCCATGTCAACGTTATTAATACCTCTTTTGTCCTGTTTTAAGTAGACGCTAACTAAAAGTGGGCCCACGAGCTGATGTGCGAATGCTTTTGCAGTGAATTAACTTTTAAGCATGCATTATTTCTTTCCTTGCTAAAGACAATCAACCTCACGAAGAGTCTTTTTTCTACATTTTCATTTTTGTTTCAATTCTATATCGTTTATTTAATCATTATTCTACAATTAATTTTACTTAAGCTTTTTCAAATTAATTATTTTTATTTTATATTTATATATGTTTATATATATATATATATATATATATATATATATATATATATATATATATATATATATATATATATATATATATATATATATACATATATATATATATTCAATTCGCTTTTTTAAAGAGGGTTCTCCTATCAACTAAAATTTTGAATAGGATATTTTTTTATTTCCTTTATCTCAAAGAATTCTAAGAGTGAATCAAAGAAAGCCAAAATAAAATAAAATAAATATATTTTCTAGAAGCATTTTGTTATTTTGTAATTCCCCCTTCCCCGATTTAAAAGACCGAATAAAAGTAGGAGGACCAAACGATACCTTGTGTCCCGGCAGTTTCATTCTAGTTGTCCTCTGAAGCGCGAATGCGATATGACTTGCTCTCTCTTTTATCTTATACTTTTTTTATTTTTATTTTTCATGTCTCGGGAAAATATCGCTTTTACACTCCAGTCGTCAGATGGCAGCACGCGTCTCCCATGTTGTATACTGTCAATCTATATCAACGATTTCACATTCGGTTACATTCTTTATTTCGCATTTTTCATTGAGGGGCAAACCTCCCCTTAGAAATACTCCCACTGATATCATTCCTTCTTTTGCACTCACGTCATTCAATATTTTGGGGGTTTTGAATGGGTGGAGGGGGGGATCTACGAATAAGTAGGGTAAAGTCACAAAAAAGAAAGATCGCCAAACGCAGTATTGATGTCCTTGTTTATTTATTGACTTTCGGTGTCGGCAATTTTTAACCGAGATGCGTTTTTTAGGGCTTGACATTTTAGATTTAGAATAAACTAAGAAAAAACCTTAGATCTATAAGTAGTGCGCTAGATTTTATTTCATATACTTGTTTTTTCTTCTTTTTATACAGATTATATCTATTAATAACTAATATCAGAATCATGCAGTTTTTAGGAATTCCAGTTGAAGCTGCAACCATTTCATGTTATAATAATATTTTTTAAATAATTAAATCTTTCAGTTTCGTTTCTCAGATTAGTGCGTGGTGAATCAAATTTATTTCTTCAAATATGTACCTATTTTTAAACTAAAAACTTCAATTTACTAAATAAATTGATTTGCATTTATTAATAACAATAGATAAAAGTTGACTAATACTTTATGTACACTGTAAAAAGTTTTGGTGCATTGTTGCCAAGATTGTTTTACAATAAATGTAGTCAGATGTATCGACGCTGTCACTGTTATAGTTTTATGTATTTATTCATTTTTGTTTGTTTATTAACTTACAACATATATTTTGTTACCCATCAGAATAAACTTATGCCTTCATTGCACAAATAATTTGCTTTACAAAAAAAGGTGTTTTTAATAATATATTCACCCTAGCTCTTTCAAACAATTATTACTTGTCCAATTTTACCTTACTTTTGCACAATAAAGTGTATTTAGTTTACCTCAGCACCAAAAATAATGGAAACTATGCATATTTTTTTTTCGTAAGTGAAGAACGCAAACACGTAGAAAGGTTTTGTAGCTAGATATTTTCAACTTCGTATTTTTGTAATTTTTAATCTTACTCTGAAGACAAGAAGACTCTTATGCAATGCATATCAAGACATTTTTTTTGTCAAACTGTTTTAATGATAGTATATTCGCTTTATATAGAGAAAAAAAACATGGAAACTCCTTTTAGTTAATACCATTCAGATTTTCTCTATGTTACCTCTATACCTATTGCGAAAATGGTGCAAATGTCAAAATAAAAACAAAAAAAGGCACATTTTTTTTCTGAGATGACCAAAAGTATATTTGATCGTGTTTAGTATTCGCAAAGTCAACCCAATAGTGCAATACTTAGAATTATAAGAAAGACACTTACTCAGTGATTTTAATGAATATTATTAAATGAAAAAAATTGCTAAATGAGCGACTTTTCAAATATACTTTTGAATGTTTTAGCTAATAGACCATTTAAACGCTAAGATATTTATTTTTATTTTATTAAAATAGTTGATGTAGTTTAACATTAAAGCTTTTCTTCGAGTTTAAGTTACTAAAACTGCGGTTTTCTTTTCTTTTCGTCAAAGCATTTTTATTCTAAAAATAAATTGCCACTTAAAAAAAAATTATTTTTATTTTGTGTCTTATTTTCCCAAAGTAAGAAAAGAACTATGAAAAAATTGTCTTTAATTGTTTTTTACAACATTTGCAATAATAGAGATTTTATAAAAATTAATCGAAATACATAATAAGAAAATTACACTCTAATGTTTCTTCTATTTACTCTCAAGTCTGATAGAATTAAATTATTATTGAATTGCAAGCTCAAAAAAATGAGAAAAAGAACATCAAAGACACAGGAGTAGTGGGACCCGAGTATGATTTTAAATTCTCTCTAATTCCGTCTATTGCACGTGCTATTATTAAAATGATATATATATATATATATATATATATATATATATATATATATATATATATATATATATATATATATATATATATATATATATATATATATATATATATATATATATATATATATATAAATAAATAAATAGATACAAGAAAATACGAAGAAAGTTAAGAAAAACAATAAGTTTCATTTATTGCGCTTGAGCTGACAGTAAACAGAACCCATTAGATAAGTTCAAAATGAAGAATAAAACAAAGAAAATTTAAAGACATGTGAAAAAAGGGGGAAATAATAAGTAAAAAAGTAACACAAACAACAGTTTAAAAAAAAAAAAAGGAAGGATGAAATTTTATTTAAAAAACCGGAAAAAACCGTGAAAAAAAAGAAAGATATAATCCCTTCATCAGCCCACACGATTATATCTGTAAAACCATTTTTTTTTAAAACTGCTGTTTGTTATTTTTTTACATATATATATATATATATATATATATATATATATATATATATATATATATATATATATATATATATATATATATATATATATATATATATATATATATATATATATATATATATATATATATATATATATATATATATATATATATATATATATATATATATATACATAGGGGTGTATTAACAATTAAAAATTATAAAGCAAATTTACATTTTAAAAAGCTAACCTGATTTCAAAAAATGCCTCAAAGAATATAAATTCTAAAATGAATTTAAACATACTCTATACATTATTTATGCTAATAAATACACGAGATATAATTTCTTTAGAAAATATGCAAAGAAACTTTCTTAAAGGTCCGTAATCAATTAAGTTAGAGTATAAAAGTGCGACAAAATCTCTAAAACTCATTCGGATGAAAATAATACCTGATGTTGAGTTTTACCTAAATTTCGCAAAACATTTCTCTAAGTAGTAGATATCCCAAAAGTAAGGAGCAAAGCTACTCCTAGTACATTACACGTATTTACAAAGCGTGGTATACCAGAACTTCTTGGTATACGTTTCTAAGGCTTAAAGTCTGACACGCAAGTTGCACAGTACTCAAGGGTGATTAAAACAAAGTAAACACAACCTGCCATCTATCTTCTCTAGCTTCCCTTTAGGTGTGCGTGGGTCTTTGTTGCCTGCTCAGGGCGCGACATAAAAATAATTCCATATCTTGTGATAGTCTTACCTGTCAAATACTTACCCGAAAACTAGATAAACGTATAATGGTATGTAAATGTTCAAGTCCCTCACGCACGCTTCAGCCTCATCTAAAATCGATAATTCTCCATCGTGGAATCATCAAATCAACAATAAAGATAAGGATTTGGAGACTACCGTTTCCCTCCCAACCCCAAACTGATCTTGTTTGCTTTTTCGTGAAAGTGAGCGAGATTTTCATCGAATGATTTCTTCCCCTAAGGTATAGATTGAATCGCATAACTTTTCATTTCAAAGAATGTGCTAATCTCAGAATTCGTATCTCCTTTTTAGATCTTATTTAATTCAATATTTAGATTTAAGATTGTTTTACGATAACTCCAAACAGAATCATTTTCTTAATTTTGCTTAAATTTTATATTATTAAACTATGAAAATACATTGACTAAGTATATAGCAAAATAATGCTGCGTACAATGCGTAGATTATGTATATACAGATAGAAAATAATTGTCATTGTCTAATTTGTGATCTAATGATTGGATTTTCATGCAGTGAGATGTAGTGATAAAAAATCGAAACGTTAATATTAAATATGTTAATTAATTTTTACAGGTTATATATTGCTGGATTCAATTAATTTTATTAAATTGTTCGTTCGATATTATAAAACAAGCAAATGTAGAATCATATTAAGCAGTAAAAAGTTTTGGCCATTGTTTTAACTGAACTATTGGAATCATATTTTTCAGATTACGGCTATTCTCCATATTTTGAGGATCAAAAAATCTATCGTGTTGAAAATAATATTTATTATAGTGTGTATGTTTATTCAGTAAAATGACATTTTTTTTTACTGATTTCGTAATCATTTTGATGAAATTTGTACAAAACGATGAAATTTGCTTTCTCGAATCATAAAGATTGCATCTCAGCATATGAAAACTCGACTTCTCCTAAAAAGATTTGGTTTATTTTTTTCACACATGAACGTGAAATATGTTTTCTTCTCTAAAACGCAAGTAGCTTTTTTTTCTAAGATCAAGTGCTAAAAATAGCTATACTGATTCAACTTTTAATTATACAGGGTGTTTATAAAGTCCCTTTTGATGTTTAATAACTCATAAAATAATAAAGATAGATTAAAATTAATAACATAAATGGTGAGATAGACTCAAAAAGTTTCATGACCCTTGTCAATGAACTTCCACGTGTGCTCCCTTCGTCGCACGGAGAATATCAAGTCGATAGTCAATTTCACGCCAGGTAGCGGCAAGCATGTCGGCATCCACAGAGGCTATTGCGGTTGTAATTCTGGCTTTTAGGTCATCAATGTTCGACACGATCCTCCTGCAAACATTGTCCTTTATAAATCCCCAAAGAAAAAAGTCTAGCAGTTCAAATTGTTCAAGGTTTGGAACCAAACGATAGGCCTAGGAGGATGGCGTTTGCAACAGATATGGTAGGAAGGATAGAAGATGATGCTGATTTTCTGAAGCGCATAATGTTCTCCCACAAAGCATCCTTTCATGTTTCTGGCATTGTTAATCGCCATAATGTGCGCATATTGGGATCTGAAAACCCCCATGAATACCGTGAGACACAAAGGGATTCCACAAAGGTTAATGTGTGGTGTGGACAAATGCACGACCGAGTCATTGGGTCTTTCTTTTTTATAGAAAAGATGGTCTCATCAGTCGTATACTTGGACATGTTGGAAAACTTCGTATTTCCACAACTAGAAGAGCTTCAGCCACGTGTTTTTTGCAACAAGATGGTGCACCACCTCTCTGGGGTATTATCGTTCGCAATTCTTTGAATAACCATTTTCCAGGAAGATGGATTGGGCGAGGAGGTCCAATTCCTTGGCCACCCAGATCACCTGATATAACGCTGCTGGACTTTTTTCTTTAGGGATTTATAACGGACAATTTTTACAGGAGGATCGTGTCGAACATTGATGGCCTAAAAGCCAGAATTACAACCGCAATAGCCTCTGTGAATGCCGACATGCTTGCCGCTACCTGGCGTGAAATTGACTATCGACTTGATATTCTCCGTTCGACGAAGGGGGCAAGCGTGGAAGTTCATTGACAAGGGTCATGAAACTCTTTGAGTCTATCTAACCATTTGTGTTATTAATTTTAATCTATCTTTATTATTTTATGAGTTATTAAACATCAAAATGGGTCCGGGACTTTATAAACACCCTGTACTATGTACTCAAGGTAAAGACAAGCAAACTAAATCATGATGCAACAAGTTAAAACAGCAAAAGAATAGAAGATGGGTAGTGTACCTCGGGTTCGTGGAAATCCGAATCTACCCAGAGAAATCATCTTAGTTAATGAATATTAAAAAAAAAGAAACTGAAGTAAAATTTATAAATAATAAACGTGACATTAAATCCTGACTAGATCATTTCTCTGTTTTAAGTTTTAATGAGTCTTCTTGATAAAAGTGTGCCTTATCCTGAGCCATTCCAGCTCTAACATATTTATTGATTACATAAGTAATATACATGCTACTCAATTGTAATGCTAACTTATACAAAATATGACAAAAAGTTGTGGTGGCTTAGTTGATGACTCAGGTTCAAATCCCAGTGGTGGCTACTTATAGAATTCTACTGCCAGCCCACACCTGTCATAGTGCTGCCGTAAAATATCATCAGCAGTAGATTGACCATGGGTTTGAATCCCCTTGCCATCGGTCCAACCATGAGAGGTTTTCGAGATTTTCCTCTCTATGTAATGCAAATGCTAGTTGGTTCCATTAAAAAGTCCTCTATGAAAGCTAGTTTGCACCGATGCTTGATCCTTGTGTTCTCTTAACTTCTACGTTGGTATCAAAATAGAAAAGCCCGGATATGAACATTAAAAGTAGTAAGCTCAGAGTTGGGTTGGCTATTCAATGCTAGTTATGAAATAAAAGAGGCCTCAAGGAGGACAAAACTTACTTTTCACTTTATTGCAAAAAAAGCTTAACCGAACGCATTAGAAAATTACAAAAATAAGCTTTAGCAAATAAAACACCCCTAATCAAAAAGGGCTTTTTCCACTATTGCTGAGGACTAGAGTTGATTTAAAAGATTTACTATTGAAAAAAAAAAATAGTTTTATTTGGGCACATAAAAGCTAAACAATTAATGTTAATTTGTCGAGGAAACATAATTTGATTCGGTAAAGTTATAATTTCGCTCGGTAAGTTAAGAATTTTCTCCTTCCCGAAATGTATAGGCGCGTGGCATTCTTACATGAAAACTTGTCAAGTACTCATCTTGCTCACCTTGTACTCTCCTTAAAACAATATTTATGAAGAAAAAAATATGTAAAAATATTGCATAAAAATTTAAAAATGTTTTTATAAAATATTAAATATGGTGTAATTTTGAGTTCTGCAGAAACTTAGTCATTTAAATATTAGCAATGCTTTAATTAAATATTAATTAACATGAAACTTTAAAAAAAAGCTGGTGCTGTACTCGTTCACTATTGTTCAATTTTCAAGTGTACCGAATTTCTATCAACAGAGTATTTTTTCCTCTCAGACTGGCAATGAATAACGCAATAAAATACCTAACTATACAATTTCGAGAAAAAAAAAGAAAAGAAATCCCATTTCCCAAAACATAGAAAGACAAGGAAAATCATAGAAATATTTTTCGAGCAGTATTTCTTATCCCAAACCGTGTCACCATCTGCTATGCATTCAGAAACAGCATCGCTTTGACAAGAAATGTGTATCGGCTATCAATTGCGGCTCGGTCGAAATGTCAACATGAAGCGGTCATATGTCTTCCTTTCCGCTGCGACCTAACTGTCATTAATCTTCAACGGTACTGTGGCATTGCTACGCATGCTATACAACTTCTCAAAGTTCAGTTTCACGGAATATTTAGATACATATAGTAATTACAATGCACTAACAATTTACTAAATCATTCACTATCAGTAACATTTCCTTTTCATCACGCTAAATATTTATATTCATCTATAAAACCTTTGGTATTCGACTAATCCAACAAAAGCTATTTTTAAATACTTTCTATTAAGGTTAGCATTTATTTTAGTATTATTTGCATTCGAAAGGAGAAACACGCAATATATTTGACTTTTTGAAAAGGAAAATTTAACGGATGCCAGTAGAATTATTTTGTCTTGATAAATCGGATATTTAATGGGCTTGAGGAAATATAAGTGATTACCATATAAATTATGGTTACCACGTAAATTAAGAATTACTTAAGAAACCCTGACCGGAAATGCTATCGCATGCCGCTAAGGGCGCTTTCCCTTTTTAAACTGTTGAAATCGTGTACCTTTGAACATCAGGTTCCTTTATTTATCTCAATTATCTTAATTTTTTATTTTTTATTAATTATTCTCAAAAGTGCTTCCAAATAAGTTCATTTCTCAGAGGACAGAGCATTCATCTTCCAATGAGGAGAGCTTGGTTTGAATCCATAGTCGATACAAATTCTGCATCCGTCTTGCATCGACCACAGTGCTGACGTAAAATATCCTCAGTGGTAGATGGATCATGGGTTAGAGTTCCCTTGTCGTCAGACTTATGGTCAGGGTGGTTTTCGTGCTTTCCCCTTCCATGTAACACAAATGTGGGTTAGTTCCATCAAATAGTCCTCCACGAAGACAAATTATCCCTATACTTGATCCAGGAGTTCACTTGTCTTCTGGATTGAGTTGAAAATTTCAAGGTTATTGAGTTGAACATAAGTTGTCGTAAGCCTCCTAAATTTTGGGTAGAATTTTGAAAGACGGTTATAAAATAAAATAATTGTAACATAGAGTCGTGGTTGCTCAAGCGATAGAGCGTTCGCCTTGAAATGAGGCGAACCGGATTCGAATCCCAGAGATGGCTGGTTGATGCGAATTCCCCACCCGGATTGCATCAACCACAGTGCTGATCTAAAATATACTCAGTGATAGACGGAATCAAGGCTTACAGTTCCCTTGCAGTCGGGTTAACCATGGGAGGGTTTCGTGGTTTTCCCCTCAATATAACGCAAATGCGGATTAGTTCCTTCTAAAAGTTTTCCTCGAAAGCAAATTTTTTCCCAATACTTGATCCAGGAATTCCCTTGTCTTCTAGATTAGATTCAGAATAACAAGGCTACAGAGTTGAACATTAGGAGTCATAAACCCAAAAATTGGACCGGCGTTTCAACGAAGGTTATAAATTAATAGTAACATAAATTTATCATTTGTATTATTTTAGAAAAATAAAAGCGCAAGGTTAAAGGCACATGACCTCTTAATTTGAAATAAAGAATTTTCCACCTGAAAATTTTTGTCGAAACCAGAATATTGTTGTGATAACCCCTTTCTCTTTACCAGTGAATATGTGCTCCTAAAATGGAACGCTTTCTTAACGTTTAAGAAGCTAATCATTGACTTCAACGCTACGCCACATATACTTTCCTTAAAAACATGAGGAATCCATATGTCAAGTTCTGAGAATAAACCTAAACATAATAAATGATCATGAATGGCTGAATTCGATAAATTTAATCTCTTAGAGATCTCACGTTTTGTTTGCTTCAATTAGTAGTCGGTTTACATCAATTAATGCCTTTGCGGCGTCATCAACTTCATACGTTCTTTCAGAACGTGGTACAACTTTAACATCAAATTTGCCAAATCGGAATTTCGCAAACCAGTTTTTGTACTGGCGTCCTGTTAATACATTTTTCCATACACATCGGACAATTTCTTTCTCGCTTCAACAGCATTTTTACCTTTTCGGAATAAAAAAAAGTAAAATATGCCTAATATGCAGTTTTTCACTTTCCATATTTCAAAGAAAACCAAGGAAAAACTCTTGCGTAGTATCAATCGAACTTTTTCACAAGCAAGCTTTGCTATACATGCTGTCAAAATATATAATGATTATGCAGCTCAGTTTGAAGTCAAATGCAAGAAAATACAATTAAGTCCTCTGTTGGGAAAAAACCTTAATTTATTTTCAAACCACCATATATATATATATATATATATATATATAAACAAATTTTGACCTATGTTGGCAGTAGATACCAATTCAGAGTAACAGGACTTTGAATGCTTCTTTAATGATGGTAGTTAAGAACCTTTCGACCCATCTCTAAAACAGTTAAGTTGCATCGACTTTTTGGTGTCACTCTAATGTATATTGCAAAGTATAGCATGCTTACTTCTAACAAAATACAATATACAAAGGTAAATTTGTAGAAAACGTGTTTTGTAGAAATTCTAAAAACTATATTCGTTGTTGAATCGTTGTCTAATTAATAAAGTGAAAGTTAAAGACTAGTGGCAGTGCTTTAACTAAATGTTTTGAATAAGGGCATTCGACAATGTGAAAACAGTTACGATATGTGGGGACATATACAAACTCTAGAGTGAATGGGAAAACCACTAGGAAAGAAGATAGGGAATTATTTATCAGGCAAGAGCACATTTAATGGGTATCTAATCTTCTATTCAGGGAGCTGAAGGGACTCCCTTAAATGTGATGCCACATCAATTCGAGGATAATCCATAACAGTTATAACATCTATCGGCGAGTTTCCATTTATTTTGGACTCACTGATCAGTCTATTCTGATGCATCTATACTCTTAGAACAAAATTTTCATCTCAGTTTTGTTCTTACTGATTTCTTACTTACATACGAATTCTTCATAAAGTAGAATGTCTCTCCCCCAGCCGTCATCATGAAGAATTCTCAATGAACTCAAAGTTGCCTTGTCTTATCTTATCAATAATATTATACTCTTAATATTTATGATCCCCAGTTGGCACATTTAAAAGAGGCAGGCTGAATTTGAGAAGGATAGGGGGATTAGAGAAAGACATTTGGTCTTAGAAACTAAAAATTGGACAACATCAGCAAAAAAATGTTAGCCTGTAAAAATCTTCTTGAGAAGGTCAAGGACCACCCAGGGCTATCGAGCCATTAATGATTATGATCGAGTATTTTTATATAACCTCTGATTTGACAGCAGATTTGATATCCTAATGCTTTTAAAGCTTTACGAAATGTCAACAACCTCCCACTTAAAGTCTAAAAATGCTGCTCTCCCTTTTTAATGTCTGTCAGCTGAAAACTACAACTCCAGAAAAAAATGGTATTTTGATTTGAAACACGTCATCAATATTAAAATGAATCTTAATCTCCATTAGTCTTAATAATTTGGTAGCCAATGGCGAGATGGCAATTAGAAATTTCTCGCTCTGTGCTAAGTACTGGTATAAATACTGGTGTTAAATGGAGATACTATAGAACAAAGTAGATATTTTTTACGAGTTTCAGCAAATTATAATAGTAACAGCAGCAATCAAATAATGCATTTGAGAAAAAATTCAATTATAATGAATCATTCAAAATCAATAGATATGTGTTCAAACAAAAGGAAAAAAAAACAGATAGCATTTATTATAATACACTCTTTTAATGAAATTAATTTAGATAAACAAATGCATCTCAAAATCAACTATATGATATGCAAACGTGTAGTTTTTCTAATAATCAATACTTAATTACAAGTATGGAATCATAAAAAGAACAGAATTAACTTTCACTAATGAATTAATTTATTTTAACGAAAAAAGTAAAGGTAAGAAAAAGCTAGCAAAAGAGATAATGAATAATCATTCTAATCTTCCCTCTCGTTTTTTTCTTTCTTTTGAAATCTAAAACTTTAAATTAGAAATGAAATAATTGGTGTAATTTTTGCAATAATAGATTGCGAACTAAATTAAAATGTAACTGAAAATGCTTTTAAACTATAGGTGTTTACAAGCTGCTAACTTTTTGCGCTTTTAAAAGAAACCTTTCTTCTAGTGGTAGCTAAGAACATATTTTAATACATTATTCGTTTGGTAATATTTGACTTGAAGATACTTTCCACAACACTATAATGTGAAAGATCAAAAAGTTTATTTGAAAAACCATTTTGTCCAAGCTTTTTCATTGTGAGGGTTTTAAAATGTATGCAAAATTACAAAATTTTCTGAACACTATAGCTTTTGATTGTCTTTCACTCGATTAAAAAATATTGCAAAAAGCGTAGTAGTTGCCAGTCCTGTACTTATACCGAATAAATCACTAAAACTTTAAAAACTTACAAAGAATTTATAAAATAAAAGATTCGGAAGAATTTAATTTAAAATGAGATTGAAAGATTTATTTTGAAATAGATTAATAATGTATTAAGACGAAAAAATCTACACTTCTACCCCCTTTGGTATACGATGCATGATAAAAAAAATCCGCTGTTTTAATATGGCATTTTTAAGACTTAATTATTGCTTTTACCCTTAATTTTTGCTTTTTTAAAATTTCTTAAATAATAAAATATTAAAATAAAAATAATTAACTTATCAGCATTTTATTTTTTATTGTAAAATATGTAAACACAAGTTAATGAATTTTATAATTTTTTTCGAGTAAAAAGAACTATTTCTATATTATTAACTGTTTTATTTTAGATTTTATTCCCTAACGAGTATTTTTTCTTATAATTTTAGTTATCTAAAGCAAACAGAAATAATGATTTGTTTGCATATTTAAAAACAAAATTATAAAGCTCTTTGTCATCAACAGATGGCAGCTTCGCAGCATAACGGAAAGCGGGAGTAACTTGCCAGCAATAGTTGAATAGTTGATTAGAATATGTTTATTTAGTTATTATGTAACGCGTTCGTTAAACACAGAATAATTCTTTATATATTTTTGCTATTTCGATGTTGATTAATTAAAAATGCATTGAACCAGTTAGTATTCATGGCATACATACATATATATATATATATATATATATATATATATATATATATATATATATATATATATATATATATATATATATATATATATATATATATATATATATATATATATATATATATATATATATATATATATTATTTTTAAAAACTTAGTATTTTTCTTATGAAATGTATTCCAGAAAATTATTAGAGAACATTAATGAGGGGATTTTCTTATTATTATTTGTTTTAATTGTGTGTTACATGAATTGTATGGATTACATGATTACATGGATTGTATGGATAGTACAATCATTTAAAGTTTTAAGGGACATTAAAAGAAGTATAGCGTTTTAAAACTTTTGGTCAAACTCTTGCTTGAAACCTCTTTGCCTCAATTCTTTTTATTTTACTGAAATTACATTATCTTTTATACATTAAACCACAAGTGCTATTTTTATAAAATAATTGTAATAAAACTGAATTAATTATAAAATTTGCTATAATCTCGTGAAAAATTAATGCATTTTACAACTTTAATTAATTTAAATTTAATCATAAAAAGACAGGAGTTACATTTTAAATTAAGAGTTGTAATAAAGGAAAGCAATCATGAAATGTAATGCAACAATACGAATAGAGTGGTTTGTCTATCATAGACCGTTTAAAAGCCATAAGCAAAATTTGGAGTTACTTAGAAAAATAATTAAATAAGAAATGCATTGCAAAAAAATACAGTATTTATTCATTTTCATGCAAATTAATATTGTAATGGGCTTCATTTAAAAGAGTAAGGTATTGGTATAGTAAAAAAAAAAATTCAATGTAAAAAACCTCTAAATAATGTATGTATTTTGCATCTTTAAGCGTGTCGGCAAAAAATCATAAGGAAATTTTGCGTACGAACTCTGAAATTCAAAACTGTGAGGAACAATAAAAGAATTAAGTATAGAAGAAAAATCTTTAGATCACCTCAGATTTTTACAACTTTAGTTTTTATAAAGAAAATAAAAGCTCTGTGAGTGTCATTATTATCTGGGTGGATTTCAAATTTGAGATAAATTTGATGTCCGGCAAAATAATATTTTTCATTATGGGATTTAGCAGCCTGTTGCCATAAATCCTTAGTAATATTTTAAAGATAAACAAGAGTAGGAAATATTTACATTGAAATAGATGCTTTCTTATTTATATCGTCTGGATCTCAAATTCATTATATGCCCATTCTATTATTACATAGTAAACCCTTTTCAAAATATGAGCATTAGGATTGAATTGAATCGAATTTCAAAGCTGCCTCTAGTAGTTTTGATTGCTATTAAAAAATACTACTTATAAGCAAAGAATAAGAGGCTGTTTTTAAGACTAATGATAAACGTAGAAACCTTAAAAAAATTTTTTTGATTTGTTTTTTTATTTATTTATTTTTTTTTTAAGTTAATTAAGTGTCCAATATATCATTAAATACTACGGTATTTTTTCACCTCATTATATATTCAGATTTTGTAAGCAATTTTTATAAAATTTATCGCTTAATAGTGATGGTTAAGGAGTTATTTATAAGGAAAAAAAAAATTCTTCTAAAAACTAATATCATGCGGGTTTCAATTATATTTATATTCAAAACACAATAATCATGTATTGAGGAATTTTTCAACTCAATTGCAAAAAAGCAATGGCATTATAGAAGTAAGATTTTTCAGTTATTCTTCATTTCTAAATACTTTTAAGGAACCATATATTATTAAAACATTTTGATAAAATATGTTCTGATTCACAATATAGTAAACTGAGGAGGAAAAGAAAGAAAGTAACATGCAGTATTCCAAAAGAAAAGTAAATTTCAATCTTAGTTTTGAAATGGATTGTGAAAGTGTCTGAATATTTTCTAATTACGCAATCACTAATACGATAATAAATGTTAATTAACATGAATATTATTTTTTTGCTAGTTAAAATGTAGCACGTTTCATTTGACATAAATGTTTATTATGAATATTATTCAATTTATTGAAACAGGGAATTATAAATTTCATCATATTTCAAAGTACGCATTCTCATTAGTTTTTTTATAATACTAAAATAATTTTATGTAAAAAAAATTAAATAAAAATTGCGTTATAACGAAAATTAATAAATACTAGAGAACAAAAACTCTAGATATTAAATATTAGCGTAAACAAAACTATACCTTTTATTATACTCATAAATACTATTAAAAGAGTCTAACAAAAAATTAAAAAAATAAAAAGTAATGTTTTTGTTGGAGAAATTTATGTGCTTGAAAAAACTCTAACACAAACACTCAGAATACAATAGAACAAAAGAAATACAAACCTAAAGAAATAATCGTTTCTATAATGGGCTCAAAAAGAAATCATCAGAGAGTTTTTCTAACACAATTCTACGTAATGATACAGTAGACACATGAAGAAGTCTTCAATAAATCAAGAAAGGGGAGTACCTCGCAACATTCCGAATGCACAACAATAGAGAATAAATAAAGTAGTTATTTTTTTTTCTTAAAAAAATATTTTCTTTCTAATTAAAAAGAGAACAGGAGTTGAGAATTTCTTAAAGTTATTTAATCTGTTCTTATATTTTAGAATTTGTAATAATGTTTCTCCTTTCTGTAATCAAATATTGTTTTACGCTAATAGTTTTTTCGTATTCATGATTAATGAGCCTATTATCATTATTTAATTTGTATTAAAATACTTTTAAGGTCATCTTTAGTTGAAATTAAAACTGATTTTCTTCTTATCTTATTTAAAAAAATTGGAGGTTTGTGTTTTCGATCATGACTGCCGATTACACAATTGGCATTTATACGCATCAATGTACACAGTGTGTATAGTACTGTCATTTATCTTTAAAAAAAATCAGAATTCTGGTTAATAAATCCAAAATAAATGGTATTTGAACCATTAATTTGGTAGTTTTTTCAGTTCATATGATAAAAGTTTACCGGAAATTATGGTTTTAAAATTCACAGTTCTTATTACTGCACCTTTAGTAAGAAATACAAAACTAAAAAGTAAATTTAATCAAATAAATAATTTTAATGCCATGTTCTTAGGTATCATGAAAAAAATATTCAAATTTTAAAACATTTACCAAATTTTATCACACGTTATAAAACCATATTTTGTTGTTAATTTTGCAAAAACCATTATCACAGCGCTTTGGCGCTACAAATTTTCTTCAATTATTAAAATGCAAACAAATTATTGAAATGTCCTCCAAAGGATCCCCTCAAAACTAGCTATTAATAATATTTTATATTATATTCGTCGTTGAACGGCCAACCCAATTTTGAGTTTACGACTACTTATGTTCAACTCCGTAGCCATGTAATTCTGAACCAATCCAGAAGACAAGGAAACTCTTGGATAAGTGCCCCCAGAAGTATGATTTACTATGGGAACATGGTGGACTTTGTGACAACACAGATTTAATGTGCATCAGTAACCATTTACTGCACGGGGAGTCTTCCGCTGCCGAGGATCGAACCCACGACCTCTTGGACATGAACCCAGTTGCCTACAAACCAAGCAACGCCGACCGCGTATTTACAAAGACTCAAGGATACAGCCCACTTGGCGCGATATTAGGGATTGTCGCCAGATTTGTGGTAAACCCACACATCCTCTTTCGATTGTTGTAACCCCGTACAGAATGCGTTGTTTACATTTCAATTTAAGGTTAAGGAATCGTGAAAATGTGTACAATATTTCAACAGCAGTTTATAAATTTTTTATCGTCTTTCGAAATGAAATCGACGAATTGTGATTAGCATAACAATACTTTAGTATCGAGCTGTAACAAAACGATTTGAGATAATTATAATACTTTAGCTCAGAGCGAATTTTTTTAATAAGATGAGATTAAAGTGTTTGATTGCTTGAAAAAAAAGCATAGATGTTTTAATTTTAAAAATCTGTATGGAGATATTTCTAATATAGCATTTTTGAGATCGCCACTGTGTTTCTACTGCTTACACTGGTGTAGTAAATTGAATATATATTATACAAATATTCAAACTGCTGATTAATGATAAACACTATTGTTATTTTTAAAAAATTGTTACCCTAATAGACGTTATTATAAGAAATTGGATATATGATATACTATCGGTACTTCTGAAAAAAAAATGGGTTTATGTTTTACATTCTTGAAAAGGGCATTTGTTTTGAATTATCATCTGTCATACCTAAGATTAATAAACTACTAAGGTTGAACCTGGTTAAATGTCACAAACTAAAATAGCGAGCGACTAAAAGTGTCAACAACGGAACTAACCCAAACGCAAAGGATTGCTCTATATGCCTTTTCCTTACAGCGCATGCGCAGCTTTCTTTTTCGCACCAAAAATGCTTAGATGCTCTTTATCGCGCCAAGTGGGCTGTATCCTTGAGTCTTTGTAAATACGCATCCCGACCTTGGAGAGGGGATTCTGAATTACGACCCCTCTACCACTGAGGATAGTTTGCGCCAGCACAGGGATTGGTGCGAGTTGGCATGCATGTTTTAAAATAAAAAGTATTAAGAATATAATTAGTAAATAAAAAGTAATTAACTAAGAAAGTAAATGCATGAGTAAATCATTTATTGTATAGTCAATGAGGGAATATTTACAGAGATATTTTAGAATTCCCAAAACTTAATATTGTACTGTAGAATTCTAGACAAGGTTGAAAATATCAGTCATAAAGGAGGTAAAAAATGGACTTTAGAGATCGCGAAATAAATTTTAACTCAAGGCAGAATTAAAAACGTTTCTAAAATCTGACGAACCATTATAAGGAAAGTGGGATAAAAAATAAAAACCAACTTAATTGTCCGTGGAAATTTGAAAATGTTCTTAAGAGTCACCTAACTAAAAGTCACTGTCAATAAATATAGATGCTGGTGCCTTCAAAATAGCCTGTATGTAAAAGCTAATTAACAATAAATTATTATTGTCAATTAGTTTTAAAACAATTAGTTACAAATTTTTAAAACAGAAACAAACATACACATCTTTGAATAAAAATAAATGCTTTACGAGTAACCTATGAAAATAAAACCTTCTTAAAAACTGCTGCACAGATATAATCTGAAAATTTGTAGGGCAATTTAAGAACTATGATCTAAAAAATGTTTTTTTTCCTATATGTGGTTTTAATTCAGATATTTCTCAAAATTTTCAACAATTATTTTTCAATATTTTCCCTGAAACTTTCCTAAATTTGTTGACAGAAATATTCTAAACAAAGTTAAACGTACAGCATTGCACTTCAATTTTCTATTATTTTCTTCGTCATTGCTGATTTAACTATCGAGAAATCGAAGTGATTGTTGTTTTTAAATAAAAACCAGGAGACTTGTCATGGATCTTGAAATCCTGCTAGACTCGTTCTTCGAACAAATTCCCTCGAGAAAAATAGTTTTCTTATTTTTTATTGGCAGTTTGACACACTGTTTATTTTGTTTTAAACAAGAGTTAATATTTACATTAAACGAAGAAGCTATTTTTTGTTTTCCAATATAGAATGCAGTTTTTTTTTCGCAATAACTAACTACGTCAGGCTTTTTCCATACTCCGCCTTTTCGTTTTATTTTTGCCAACGATTAATTTAATTTTGTTTTAATGTTATGAAATTTCCATTGTTATCAAACTAAGTTTAGATTTTCAATGCTTCAAATAGTTATTTAAGAAATTTTGTGGTGAAATTACATATATATAAAAAATTACATATATATATATATATATATATATATATATATATATATATATATATATATATATATATATATATATATATATATATATATATATATATATATATATATATATATATATATATATATATATATATATATATGTATATATATATATATATATATATATAATATATATATATATATATATATATATATAATATATATATATATATATATATATATATATATATATATATATATATATATATATATATATATAAACTAAAAATGGGAAAACCAATAGTCGTTATCAAGACACATCAATTGATATAAATTATTGCGATATTTCTGAATAAAGAATAATTATCCTATGATAAAAATTATTCTTTATTTGTGTCGAAGTAGCAAAAAAAATTTTGTTGAAAAAGAGCATGAAATGAAAGAAAGAGTAAAAAGTGATCAAACTTACCGGCGTGTAGCAAATGCGGTTTAGGTTTAAAAGTACAATAATGAAACAGTTAACAAAATTCGCGAAGAGGTAAAATATTTGAAGTTGTGCTTATAGCTTGAATCGAATAAAATAAATAAAAAAATATATAATTGATCGAGGAAAATTTTTTAAGCAAGTTAAATATTAGTGCTGCCATCTATGAGAAAAATTAGTAAAAATGTATTATTCGGAAATTAATTAATTAAAACCCAAAAATGGAGAAAATTTTATTAAATTTATTACAATAAAAAAAAATTGCTTAACGGATTAATTTAATAAACAGACTAAAAAGGAAAAAAAATCATTCATAGGGTAACTTATTTAAAAGTCAGAACCTGCACATATGGATAGAAAGCCGTTTATAGACTTTATCCTTCATTCATGCATCCTTACATGATTTTACAGTATACACATTACCATCTTTCATAGGGTGACTTATTTAAAAGTCAGAGCCTGCGCATCTGGATAGAAAGCCGTTTATAGGCTTTATCCTTTATTCATACATCCTTACATAATTTCAAAAACTACACGTATCATCTGCATTCATTTGGGGTGGTTCTTTATGAACCAGAGCCCTATCCGTTTATACAAAAATAATAATAATAAAAATAAATAAATAAATAAAATACTGAACTGTTTATTATACTGGACAATTAAAATAATTAAATTAATTTTAAGAGGCTACAAATTATTAAGAAGTTACTTAGAAAAATATTTAACTGATTCAGTATAAAAGGTCATACATCCAAACTATTCCGATCAGTGACTTTAGGAACATTTTATCATAGTTAGTTCCTACCTTAAAAATATCAGAGCTCATTCTAAAAGCAGGAAAATTAAATAAAAAATAAAAATTAATGTACCAAGTTTTTTTAGATATTTTTAAAATAGAAGTTAAGAAATGAACTAGAAAAGTGGCTATTAATTAAATCGTTTTTATATTTATCACTATCTATTAAAAACTATATATATATATATATATATATATATATATATATATATATACTTACGAATGGATTACACTAGAGAACAATTTCTGTTTTGTTATATGAGGATTTTTTTAACAGATATTAGATACTTACATATAGCGGATTTCAAATCTGCAATCAGTTTTTCTCGCATACTGCATACCTAGCCGCATGCGGGCGCTTTTTCATGCAAGGGTTCTTATGCAATTTGAAATCCCCCCACCCGAATTAGGCAAGATCACATATTCGTAAATAATACAAAAAAATTGTTCCCCTGTCTTATTGCATGATAGTATTTTTTTTAACCAGGAAGAGACATCGAGTCATTTTATTTTCTTATTTACTATTTTCCTTCATAACTTAAATCTTTTTACTTAAATTGCTAAGTTATGTTAAGACAGTTTTTATTCTTTTTATAAACAAACTTATTATAACATAGAAAAAATTAACATGATTGCTAAAGAAATTATATTTAAATTATATAAAACCATTATACAATCAATTTCATAATAAATCAGTTATTAGTTAGATATCATGGAATATTTTTGATTAGGTTCTCTTTTTTAGACGCTTAGAATTATTTTGTAGGTAATTGAAACAATATAACTTTCTTTCTCAATTACAAATAGTTACATACCGTGGAAAGGTACTTTAAACTATTTTCTACATATAATAAAATTTTTATTTACCAAAAAAAGTTTGTTCAAACAGATGTGTATACAATTGCTATTTTTTACACTTCTATTCCATTACTTCGTCTAAAATATATCGAGCTGAAGCTAGCTGTAATCGAAATCTAGCAGTGAAGTATCTAATAGCGATAAATCAGAACAAAGAGCTATAGGTTTTTGCTGGCCTGTATTGATCAATCGCCTATTATCAGTGACGAAAGGGAGTTTAAGCATGGATTCGGACAATGCATTGGAGTTAAAGATAAGATTCACCATAGAGCAATACTGACAGAGATAGAACGGTAGGAAGTTTGTTATCTTGCATTATTTACAGTCTTGTTTCTAATTCTCAATGATGGTTAATGACTGAGTAAAAGAGAAATTAAGCCGTAATATATACCTATAAAAGTTTGACACAATTAAACTTTCCAATTACTCCATAAAAAAGAAAGATGTTTTTAAAAAAGTAAATAAATATAGCTATTTTATAACATTAAAAAAATATTGCGGTATAATTAAACACTTTTAATGAAGCAGTGTTAGAATTATATATTAATGCTGAATTTTAATATCATGAAACTCTATTATTTTGAAATGTTAAATAATCTTTATAATTTATAAGAAAAATCTTATTATTGTGGCAAGATTGAATCTAAGTCTAGAATTAGAAAGAAGCATAACTATAGTACTAGTTTAAGCAGTATGAAATATAGTAACTTTTTACCACTCCTCATCATGTTTAAACTACACTGCAGTTTCAAGTAGTCATCTACTACTAGAATGTTAAAAATCAATCAATTAAAAACAAAAACCTTAAGAAAAAGGTGGTCCAACTAATAAAATTCAAAAGGTTATTCTAACCTTTTCTTCCATAGAAGGATACGAAGAAGCACGGGGATCTTTTAACCCCAACTTAGTTTATTTTATTATATTGATTCACAAGTGTCAAGTAAAAATAGCTACTAAATCCTTGAATAGCCCAAATACCACTGACTGTGAAAGGCCAAACTCAGGAGAATGTCAACAATTTGCTTTGGTGAATATCTGAACTTTTTGTTGCTCCTGATTAGATATTAATATTTTATTTAATATTTTATTTAATATTTTATTTTAATATGATATTTAATTTTTATTTGATATTTTAATTTTCGACAAGTACAGATTAAATATCAAAAATAAGTAATTAAATGTCATTTTTTGTAACACCGGACCAATATATACCGGACAGTAGTATTTAACCTAAAGAAAACATTAGTGTAGGGAATATCGGGCAATAAGAATTAACTTTAAAGAAAACAACAGAGTAGAGAATGCAGGATGTTATTCACCCGCCTGACCTGTATTCCCAACACTGATGTTTTTTCCCCCTAATCTATCTTAATCGGATATTAAAATATCGAAATAATATTTAAATATGGTTGAATAATTATCATCAAATCATATTTTACAGTAAATATTAGTGTAAAGAAACGGTATATCAGATTTTTGTACCATAAATTTTACGGTAATATAAGATTTTAAAGGAGAAAAGTATTGGCAACCCGAGTGCCAGTACTTTTTACCGTAATTTGATCCGCATTTCTTTTTACAATGCAGTGCAACTACAGCTTTTTTCTTTTGCCAAACCAGGGCACTACAAACCTAATAAGGTCAGAAATACAATACATTATTTGACTTTAGATCTTAGTACTTTAAAATGAACAAAGATGGGCCAGATATTCAGTGCTTTAAAATGAACAAAGATATTTAGATTTGAATAAGAATTTCGAATATTTGTATAAGAATTTCGAATTTTATAGTCCTTATATGAATTAGTAACATATTATAAATCTGTTTAAATATTTTGATACGTTTTCGTAGCATTCTCATTTATACGTTGTCTCTGATTTAACCTTATCTGGATGTTTGTATTTGCTCTTATCAATATGTATTTTGATATAATTGTCATAACTACAGTTTTTTATAAGTATTTTTCTAAAAGCAATTACGAGCAATATTTTTAATAAAAGCAACTACAAGCAATATTTTTACAAAAGCAAAACAAACTTAGGTAATTAGATATTCTACTTTTTAAGAAAAGAACAAATGTTTTATTTTTAAATAACAGAAAGAAATAAAACCATTATGAAACAAAAATATCATTTAAAGAAAACTCATATTTTAACACAACAGTTTTTTTTTTAAATGTAAATAATTCACTTTTAAATGCGGTGCTATTTTCCGCCTACACAAATTTTAATAAAAGAACTAATTAAGACACTATAATTTCAATGGGAAGAAAGTAATGAAATAGCAGCATAATTAATTTTATTCGCATTACTGTAATTAAAATTTAATATTATTTTTGTATAATAAGATGATGTTATCAATAATACTTCAGTGTTCTAAGTCATTAGAAGTATTCCTAAACCATAATTAAAGTTTTTTTTTATTTGAAGCAGATTTTTTTTAATTATGAATAATATTTCATTGGCTGGTAATTAATCTAGATTAATTAAATGATAAAAATATTTCCTTTATTTCATTTACAAATAGAAGTAAAAAAGTATCTTCGAAAATTTTTTTTCGCATACACAATGAGGTTTAATGCACTTTTTTCCTTAATACTTCCTTAGATACTCTAGATTAAAACAGAGTGTTTATTTTCTGCAACGATGCATTTATTTAGCGAACCGTTGGAAAGATTCTATAATGCCTCGTCCCTCAAAAAATACTGTAAAAAATTGAGGTTTTGTACAATGAATAACCCGAATTTGGTGCTGGAAAAATCTAAAATTTTGTGAGTGATTACTTTATTTCAAGTTAATATCGAATCGCGCATTCTTACACGCTTAAAGGGTGTTGTTAACTCTTAACACCAATAATTGATAAAGTTTACACTCATCAGCAGCGTGTTGGTAACGAAGGTTTATGTTTTCGGAGCTCCGTAAATTTGAGGAAATATTGTACGTTCAAGTTTTTAACCGAAGTCCTGTGTGAAATGATGATAGGGCATGTGTTAAACATGCTTTAGGAAACGCTTTTGGATCATTATTAAAAGTTTAAAGGTGAACAATTGTGCAATTTCAAGATAGTGACAAAAATGGCGGCCAAGATGACGGTTTGTTTGCAGGAAATGTACTGGTGAAATATGAGTTCTTGATTGATTTAACTAACAAACTGGTCACAGCCTATGCATGGCTAAGTAATTTTAATTCTCTTTACTGAAGACAATACATAGTGATTTAGATCGATTATTTCCAAATGATTTCAATCTTTTTTGTTGGATTTATTCGACAAACGACTCATATAAGCTGTTATAAGATGAATGTATGTTTGCAGTTGTTCCTAAGGATATTCATATTCTCTTAAGATTGACAAAAAACTGTCATTTGTATAAAATAATTTTATAGCATTTAATTTCTATTAATTTCGGTTTTGTTCGAATTCATATTATTATTCTGTCTGTGTTGCATGTACAGTGTGCAAAACAAAAAACAGACCCTTAATAACTTTTGATCTAATAATCGTTCTAATGCGAAGCTCTTGAGATATGGTGAAATGCGGAAAGAGTAAAACTAACATTAAGGGATCCAAACTTTGGACAGCTCTCCTAATCGAACTATTAGGACCATATTTCCCAGATTGTGGCTATCCCGTATATTTTGCCTGTCAAAAATTCTAATCCGTTGAAAAAAGGAACGTTTATTCAGAGAAAGTACACTTTTGTGTCTGATTTCATGACTTAAAACATCGTATGCACTCATTATTTTGCATATTTGACGTCACCCCATCGAACCATAACGATTGAGTCCTAGAATACGAATATCCGATCATTAGAACAGAAGCAATTTAGGGTGGTCCATTTTTTTGCGCACTATTTTGCGCACATTTGATTAAGTTTAAGCAATATTGTATATATCCTTCTATAATTGTGATTCTCGTTTTGTAATGTATCGTAAAATCAATTTTAGTGATTCTTATATGCATCATATTTTACTTTTGTTATGAATCTTAATGTCACTGAATAATAAACATGATGGAGGCTACTTTACACAAAGTAAAGTGGAAAAGCATTTTAGGTGTTTAACTACAGCAGGAACTATCCTTAGTTGTATAGCATCTACCAAAAAAGCAAAGATAGTTAGTGAAACACCACCTTGGTGTTAAGTAGCTGCTTCCATTTCTGGTTTTCAGTTATACGGTTACGGTCAGATATATTTTTACAGTGTATATTTTCCGTATTAGGATAAAAAATTATAAAATAAAAATTTTCTGCAGTTCTCATATTTAAAGACAAAAGAGCCATTTTGACAAGAGTGTTCGTATACATAAAATTTGGTTTGCAAGTAGTATACTTGAAACATAAATGAAAACATTATAATTCAAATATGAAGAATGTAGAAAAATACAACCATATTTCATTTAGTTATTAAAATACTTTAATTGAAATCTGATATGATCATTGTAACTGACGTTATTAAAATAGATAGTTATCAACAAAATATTCAAGATAAAGTTATCAGACAAATTTGGTTTTCTAAATTTTAAGAAGACTACCAAAATTATAATGCAAACTATTTACTTGATGAAGAGTTTTCGTTTTATGAGCAACGTTTCAATGGTTGGATTTCAGTCTTAATTGAAAATCTAAATAAGATGTTTATAAAAATGTGTATATATGCAAAAAAATAAATAAATAAGTAAAATGGATAATGTATTTGGAGTAATTTGTTTTTACACAAACACAATGCCAGTTAACTCAATCATCCCTTTAATAAATCCAAATATTATTCCCTTAGAATAAAACAAAGTTTAGTTTTTTTTTCAGAAATGATATATTTATTGCGCAAAACCTAGAAAAGATTCCATTACGTAAGTGTCTTACTTTAACACATTTCCCGTATTGAGACACAAAACTATAATCCAAAAATTTTCTGCATTTTTCAAGATTAATGGCAAAAGAGACGTTTTGACATAAAATAATTTCGCTATGTTTTCGTGTATATAATATTTGGTTTGCAACTTCTTCCTCTGCGAAACATTTGGGTAAAAGAAAATGCACAAAATCACTTTCATATGATTTATGGAAGAAACTTTTCCAAAACTCAGGGTCTTGCACTCAAATCTCTGCCTACTTTTTTTTTTTACTTTTTTTCCCCTTTGGTTTTTCTAAGCTCAAGAAAGCGAGAATAACATTTATATGCATCATATATATATATATATATATATATATATATATATATATATATATATATATATATATATATATATATATATATATATATATATATATATATATATATATATATATATATTAGTCTATCGTTGCATGGTATACATGTATATGTGTCTGGTGACATGAAATAAAATCACGTTTTTGGGAAAAAGGGAAGGTAAAGAAGCGTAAATGCTTAGAAACAAAGCTGCGATAAACTAAAGTTTTTTTTGAATCTATATGCATCCGAATATTTTAGAGAAATGTGCATTTATTAGAAAGGTATATTCAAAACAACTTCCGGTTTCGAATGTAGAAAAGCCTCCTAAATTAAATTATGGCCTTGGTCAGGTACTACAGCAAAATAATTTATCAGTCTACTTTCAGCGGTTTAGAAAAATATGTTTACTTGAAATAAAAAAAGTGCGGTATTTTTTCTGCCTTTTTTAAGAGTGAACCTATTTTTCTTGTTATTGAAAGCGGAAAATATATTGTGGCTATAAGGCTATTATGTATACTAATATTTTTTTTTTAATAAAAAGAAGCTTAAAAGGCAGTATTTAAAGATATAAATGGAAGTATTGTTTTAGACACGCTTTTTAACAGTAATTAATTTTACAAAGTAAGTAAGGGTTGTTCTACACTTAGTTAGAATATTGTTCTGATTTTTTATTAATTGCAGTTACTGGAAAGTATTTAAACGACAGAGAGCGTTAATAGTTATTTACATATTACAACTATTCTTTAATTTTTCTTGTCAAACAACATTTCATATAATGAGTTATCTACAAGATGGTTGTAATTAAAAGTTTCTTACTTTGAGATTTTTAAAATGAAAATTTTAATAAAAAGTAAACATTCTCCGTTGCAAAATAAATCTGGATTAAACTTAAAACATAACAATTCTCAAATATAAAAACATAGAAAAAATTTTCACCTTAATCTAACATGACAGGTTGCCAAGTACAAAAATTTAAAAAAGTGATATTTTGATATTTTTTTTATATTATAGCTGCCATAGATAGTACTAAGTTTCACGTACATTCCTGTTGCATGAAAAATTTTCGAAGATAATCTGATCTATTCAGATAGTGTCTAAAAGAGTTGAGAGAAAAACTAAACTAGTTCAAAAGATGATAAGGCTCTTGAATTTTTTTTATTTCGTTTTGAAAGATTTTAAGTCGGAAATTTCTTTATCCTGCGATTGAACAGTAAAGACTTTTCCCTGTTTTTAAACTTATTTTAAGTGATTTTTTTAAGGAAAAAATTGTATTTTTTTCCCCTTTAAGAAACATTTTCCACCTTGGCTAATATTGATCTTTAGTAACACCTGCTTCTGAAAATGTAATTACTTTGTTAAATCTATTCAATGAAATTTTTTAAACATGCGGAAATATTACTTAGTAGTTATAATATTTTGTTAATAAACTAATAATAATTTTAATAACTAATACATATAGTTACTGGCTATTAAATAGCTTTTAGGATCTGTGTAAGTTTCAATATAGTTTCAACATACTCTCGAAACTTAAAGAATGTTAGTTTTTCAATACAAAATTAAATAACTTGTGTTATAATTTTGATGACGAATTAACTAAGCTAATTTATATTCATAACACAGCATTAAAATTTTTCACTGAGAAGAATAATTTAATAAAACAAGATGGGAATTATTTAATAGATGAATTTAATAGAGCAATTTAATAGAATATTGTAACGAAATCTAACTAATTTATAAACTTTACCAACCGCAAAAATACATAGCAATGATAAACAATAGACAGAGGAATGCATATTAACGTTCACAAGGCAACCTTATTTAGAAAATAAAAGAACTTTGATAAGTTTTCAAAAAATACAAAGTTTGTAATCCCTACTAGTTTTATTTCTTTCCTTTTTGTAAATTTTGTAAATGCTGACGGTTGTTTTTGTTCGAAGAGATTCAAATTATCAAAATATAAATACATTTTCAACGAGGAAAGATTACTGTAAACGTACAAGCATCTGAACATAGATTTTTTTTTTTAATTTAAGTGTTTTTTAAAGATTGCAAATAACAACACGCTTTCTTTTGAGTAAAGTGTTTATAAAGACAGCATAAACTAAAATGCATCCCTTTTGGTTAAGTTTGTATGAAAAATAACAAATATAAAAACGCGTCTCTGTTGGTTAAGTGTAATTGATATCTTCTTATAGGAAATTTTAAAATTTCAATAAATAACTTATCTCAGCACTTACCTTTTTAACTTCTTAATTTTGAAGGTAAAGTAGCTATTCGTATATAATAGATAAAAATTACAATCAGATAACCTCCTTTTAGGACGCAGAATTGAACCTAGCAGAAGCAGTTGTATGAGAAGGCTCCATTTTCCCTACTAAATGGATATTTACTTATCTACAAAATAAACACAGCAATGCAACACATATTAGAACAAACGAATCATATCTGAATATCTGTAAAAACTAGATACATACTCGGTTATATGCATTCGAATATGATCTTACGCAATTTGAAACAAATTCTTGTTTTTTCACCACCTTCACTGAAATTTTTAAAATAGCCGAAATTTGAGAAAAATTATTAAACCATTTCAAGCAAAACAAAAATTAATCAATTAGTATTGGATAAATTTAAAATAAATCAAATTGGTTAAAAATTACCCCTCTTCTACAAAGTTAATTTGTGAAGTTATTAATTTCATACAAAGTTAGTAATATTCTATTAAGTATTTAGCAAAATAGAAAAAAAAAACAAAGCTATTTGTTACTACGAGGTACGTCTGGAACTTCAAATAGCTGTCAAATCCGAACATTCTTAAATCGATTCTGTTATTTTGCTCCTTAAAGAGACTATTTGTCATGTAAAGTAAATGGTAGATGAAGCTATCTTTTGGTCAAAAAATTAATGCATAAAAGACGCTCCGATAAAGTTTCTTGAAACATTTTTTGAAAGTTCCATGACTGTCGTTTTAATTAACATCAGCAGTATGAAAAATAATATCCTACCGTTTGTGCTTTTACTTTGATTTTTTAAATAATTGTTTTCGCTTAACATAGCTTATGTGATTTATTTATCAAGGTTGGACTGTAAGCTTGAGCAAGTTCAAGTGTCCTTAAAGATTCGTATACGTGAAATAGTGAGGCAAGGAAATCATATAGCAATAGTCCCACGCAGATTGAGAAGTGGACCTGAGACGTATATAATGCAATGTATGTAATGCAAAGTTGAAAAGAATTTTTCTAATTGATAGAACACTTCAGACATAAGTTTTGTTTCCGTAAAAATAGTAATGAACAAATTTAAATCGCACTGAAAGTGGTAAAAAAAGAAGAAAAAAACATGAAACTCGATTCTTTATTCACTGGATTCTCGATACACCAGAAATATAATTCATGGAATTGCTGAATGACACATGTAAAAGCGGTTCAAACCATTTACTCATGTAAAGCTGACTGGCTCACAGTTAAATGATTCAACTGACTGATTCATGTGAAAATTGACTAAATAACAGGCCCATGTAAAAAATGATTCCACTGACTGATTCCTATGAAAATAACTCAAATAACAGGATCATGTAATAATGATAGAATTCACTGATTCCTGTGAAAGACGACTCAAATATTTAACTCAAATGAAAAATGGATCGCACTAGTTTGATTCCGAACGTCTCAGAGGCTAAAATTATGAGAATACAGTACTTTTTTGAGAATAGTTTTTTACCAATGCAACACATTTAAAAAAAACTAGACTTTGAGGCGCGAGAACCCATAGAGGGCCAAGGCCTACTGTGCCCAACTCAGTTTTCTTGACCTTGGGCTCTGGGGTGCAGGAGCAGGTGTTCCGGTTAGGTGGTCAGCCGAACGCGAAACCCCCAGTGTTTAGTTCCCAAGTATGCTTGGTAATCATTTATCGACTCACTGAAGGGATAAAAGGCTGAGCCAACCTTGCCCGGCCCGAGGATCGAACCCAGGACCTGTGTCACGGGAGCGCGAAGCGCTACTACTCAGCCACCGGGCGTCATGCAACACATTTTTTTATATTAAAAAAAATGGCAAACTATTGCGAAAAATGCGTTTTTCCGGTCATAGGTCAAACTTCCTTCATATTAAATTAATTAAAAATAGTAATTTTGAATTAAACACTGAAATATTACACTGATTTTTTAAAAACATTAAAAAATTAAGACATTTTTAAACAAAGAAGCTGGAGAAATACTGACTGTTTTTAAAACAATTTCTTTATATACTACCGCTTATAACATAAATACTAAATACTATTCTTCTTCTTCACTGTCATAAGACTTCTTAGTGTGACATTTTATCCTT
Source organism: Parasteatoda tepidariorum (assembly GCF_982258835.1). Lineage (NCBI taxonomy): Eukaryota > Metazoa > Arthropoda > Arachnida > Araneae > Theridiidae > Parasteatoda > Parasteatoda tepidariorum. Next base: position 20,214,344 of record NC_141765.1, read on the forward strand.
TTACGAGAGTCATTTTTTGAAATGAAAATCTTTCAATTTTCTATCTTCTTTCTTGTTATTGATTTTGTTTATTCCAGAGAGACTGGACTTTCAATTTCTTTCTAAACGTAGTCCAGAAATTCCTCTTTCATCTTTAGATTTTTATTTTCACTTTATTTTGTTACCTTTTGGGCAAAGTGTTGTATCTTTGATTTTTTTTACCTTTTCTCTCTCTCCTTTACTTGTACCTTCTTTCTTTCCCGCAAGAAACCGTTCGCTGGATGACCGTCTAGAGTCTTAGCTTACTATACATACCACCAGGTTGTCCTAAGGGGCTTAAAATAGTGTAAGAAATCCCCTACGGTAACATTTTAGCCGTTATTTTGAAAACTAGTTCTATGAAAAATAAAAGACCTGCCCAAAAAATATGCATATACAAAAGCCTCACCTTAAGTTTGTAATAAAATAAGTTTGTGCGATATTTTAGAAGGTTTAGAGTTCTGCATATTTAATGTAGCAAAATAAATATTTTAAATTGACGTCATGTAATATCTATAATTCACTACTTTAATCTCAAAATAATTATATAATTCAAACTTTAATTGGAGGAAAATTATCAATGAACCGTGTATTTCATGCAATAATTACTATTTTTAATTAATTTTTTTAAAGCAATTCACGGTGGTAATATCTTGCGATGGGCACACTTCCATACTAATCATTTTAGTGCCTACTTATATCAATTATAATAATATGAATTCGTAGACTAAAGCAAAAAACAATGTGAATTAAGTCCAAATGAAAGTTCATAAATTAATCAATTTGTAAATTTATGTACATTCATCTGTGCTTTATTGCCGTTTTTTTCCGCATTATTCTACCTAGAACAAAGTACATTGTCTTCATAGCACCCTTTCCTTCGTTGAATGTGAATACATATATTGAATAACCATTCCTGAAATGTAACAGGATAAAGTAATTGTTATGAGTTTAACTATATTTTGTTACTTTTTTGGTAGCGTTGTGTAGTAATATTTTTTGCTCTGTGTCTCACATTTGATAGTACTTACTTTTCTGCGCAAGATACCGTTTATTTGGTTAGTTGAATAAATTGTTTAATGTACTTAGGACTGTAAGCGCGGTTTAATTGCACCACCTAAGATGGTTCTATCATATTTTAACTTGCCATGTGAACTATGAGGTTGAGTTTTCATATTATATTTTATATTATATTTTATATTATTTTATAACCTTCATTGAACTGCTTCCCCAATTCTGAGTTTATGACTATCAATGCTCAACTCCGTAGCCTTGTAATTTTAAAACTAACAAAGAAGACAAGGTAATTCCTGGATCAAACAATAAGACAACTTCGCCTTCGCGGAAGATTTTTTAATGAACCCTCATTTGCATTACGCGGAACGGAAAATCATGAAAACCTCTCACGGTTAGCCAGACAGCAAAGAGATTTTAACTCATGATTCATCTACCGATGAGGATATTTTAAGTCAGCATTGCGATGCGTGCTAGCTGCAAGATTTGTATCGAAAATGAGATTGAGTTGGACAGAATATGAAATGAAGTATTTTTTTTAGATTAAATGCAGGCTATTAAATTGCACAAAAATTATATTTGGCTGCACCTCAACAAACGTATGCGACACCATGGAAACTAAGATCAAATGATCAAATGCTGCTGTAAAATGAGTTTGACGCTATGGGAATTGGAATATTTCAAAATCGATGTACCGTCATGTGGGGCTACTTTGCGCAAATTCGAATTTGGCACTTTTCAAGTGCTGCTATTCAGTATTATGTTTTTTTCACGTTAAAAATGTGTGGAATTTGAAGATAGAAGTCTCCTCTATTACTACAAAAAATTTTTCGAATTTTGAAACAATCTCAGAGTGTGTTTTGTTTATCCAATGTCAACAACTTTCCAAGAACGTTGGACGTCGAAATGTGTGCGCGGAAACTTTAGCTGTGAAATGTAAAGACGTTGATAAAACAATTGTCGTAAGTGCAAAATTTTTTATTTATATATTAATAAACAATTATATTATGTTAGCTTTAAAAAATTTGGAAAATTAATGACAAATAAACGGAAAATGAAAAAAATGCACTGTGGGACTACTTTGTGTGAAGTTTCATTATTTTTTTTTCGACAGAAAAATTGTCAGACGCTATAAAAAAAAATAACTGGAACGAGAAACTACCTTGATTACACTTTAGAAAAGCTGCAACAACGTTTGCAAGCAGTAGCTGGTGGTATGTTGATTGCAGAAGCTTCTCGGAAGTACAAAATCCACAGAAATACTATCTCTAATAAAATTCTTAAGAAACACTTGAAGCGCGCTGGTGAACTATTATTTTTCTTCTACAATGTTATGTTCAAATTTATCAATATTATGAATGTTAATGAATATGTAATAATTATTATTTTTGAAATTTCACCCATTCAATGTTCAAAAATGTATATGGTTTCCCTTTGTTTAAACTCAAATGTTTTGAAATAAACATTCTTTTCAAGAAAAAATTCTTCAAAAAAAATGGTTTTTTAACGATGAAAATTATTTTCAAACTAATATCTTTACATAATTTGATGTTTTTGTCCTTAAAAATGCCAACAATTAACTTTTTTAACAATTTTATATCAATATTTTACTGAAAACATGATTATTAAACTGAATTCCTATCGCTGCACAAAGTTGCCCCTTTTAGGGGCTACTTTGTGCAAGGTATGTTTTGACATATTATTTATAAATATTACATACAAATAATACCAATATTGATCAAATTCACTCGTTTGAGTTCAGTTATGAATATAATATCGATAAATTTTACTAAAGTTTGAATTAACATGGTTTATTTACATGTCCAAGTTCAAAAACTGTAAAATCCTGCACAAAGTAGCCCCACATGACGGTAATATTTTTTACCTGTAAATGGCAAACCTCTTGAGGTGGGGTTAGATGCTGTCTTAAAGAACTAAGAATATTATTTTGCAAGTTTTTATATAGCTAGATCTATGAAAATGGAAAACGATACGGGTAGTTTTCAAAGATTGGGAGCATAGATCTACGCTTTACGCTCTGGCATCAATTAACTTTAAACTTAATTCAGAGTAAAACTTTGAAATTAAATTTATATTAATACTTAGTGAAAAGAATTTACGTACATTTTTGTAAAAACTTCCTATAATTACATAAAGTTTATTTTCCCTAAGCAAAAATGTCTATTTTGGACATTTATGGTGTTAACTGTACCAATAAAACACACACACACACAAATGTATGGTGTTTAAGGCAAACATAAGAGAATAAAGTTTTATTGGAATAATTATCTTGTAGGTAATATATTTAACAAATGGCTTCACTAAGTAAGTTAGATTCCACTGTGTGAAATATATTTAGAACATTTGCCTTAACGATTAGCAAGTCAGAACCCACTGCACTGACAAAAAAGAAATTAATGTTGAAATTGATCATGGATTGATGCTGGCTGACAGATTCTTCTCTGGTATAATAAATCAACTAATATCACGACTCATTGGCAACAGGTCAAATATTCGTATGCATAAAACATTAATCTGATCAGTAGTCATGACAGTGAAAGCTGGACATTTAATAAACATACCCAAACTAGACTACTAATTCATAAAAGAAAAATACTACTCGAAATGTTCAGTACTTTCTAAGAAAATGACGTGCTTCCAATTCTTTTTACAATCGTGAACTTCATAATTGATGTAAACAACTAAACATTGTAAAAATCATCAAATCAAATCGAATCATCAAACCTTGCACACTTATTTTGATCAGATGATTACAACCTTAGGATGTAATTAACCTTCAACAAGTCAGGCAATATTAGAAAATGAGAAAAGACCTCTCTTTAGCACCAGTAGGCCTCCATGATAGCGAAAGCTGAACATCTAATAAGATATCCAAAATTTGTTACTAATTTTTAAAGGAAAAATAGTGTGCGATATGTTCAATGCTCTCCAAGAAAATAACATGTGGAAGATCCTTTACAATAATGACATTCAGAATCGATATAAACAACCAGACATTCTGAAAATCATCAAATCAAATTGAATAAAGTATCTTGCACACTTACGTAAATCCGAAGATTAAAACCCCAAGAAGTTGTTAACCTTCAACAAGGCAGATGGCATTAGGAAACGAGAAAGATTTGACTTGATGACACTGAAAAAGATTTTAAAAGAATAGAAAGTAACTAATTAGAAAAAAAAACAGCATCTGGAAGTTTCTGCCCTGCTCTGAGCCTCAGTGCTAAAAAGAAGAAGTACTTGTTTAGTTATTATTTAAAATTCCATAACCCACACCAATTTTAAAATTTGCGTATTTAGAGACTTAATCATTGAATATAGTATTTGATTGTAATGCTGCAATTGCACTTGGTGTATGCCTATTACAAAAAGAGTATGCCATTAAAATTAAATTATTATTAATGGTGAAACAGTCATGGACTTAACATCTTTCTAAAATGGAAAATTCGTTTACGTATGTTGTATATATATATATATATATATATATATATATATATATATATATATATATATATATATATATATATATATATATATATATATATATATATATATATATATATATATATATATATATATATATATATATATATATTATTTCCTTTTACGGCCTTATCTAAACCTTTACGACGAAGTTATTATTATGTTGGCTATACGTTTTATAACATAAATACCAATAATTTTACTTGCATACATCACGTCTTCTTGAATTTTAGTGTTTTTATCAACATGTAAGTTATTATTTAACACTAAATAACTTTTTAAATAGAAATATAATCTACAATGCTAATAATTTATTTTCAAAATATAAACAAAAGATCCAAATCTACATGATTATGAACTATCTATTTGCATATTTTGTAAGACATTGAATTACTTACCTGATATTTTTTCGAATTCCTAAAAGTGAAACAAACTAAATTTAAATTTTAATGAATAATTTACAAGAGCAGTTAACGTATTTTTTGCCCGCGGAACTACTCTGGAATCATCACTTACCACAACGCTCAGCTGCTATCTTTTTTGAAATTGTTTTGATCGCCATCATAAATTTTTATTGCATAGATTTAGAAAACGTATTAGGGAGAACAAAATTTAAAAATAGATTGCAGTCTGACAAAGCCAGTTTGCTTTGGATTTACAGCTTATAAATAGAATATTCATTCCCACTCTTGCTCCTATTCAAACAACTCCCTCTCTGAATAATTCACTTGAAAATGAAAATGCCATGCATTTACGATGGATACAAATACTTTGCCTTATTTTAACACAATTTTGAATCAAAGAGTCAATAAAATGATCAGTAGAAATTGTTTTGTGTAAAATTTACTGAAGTCTTTAGATTTGCTTAATTGGCTTTCAATCTAACTTAAAGTAAATCTGAATTTTATTAGAATTTTATAAGGGAAATATTCTATTGTCGTTATATTGATTGAGGGATACTTCAGCGACATTTTTTTTATTACTAGCAGCAGCACTTGATGTGTACATCATTCGCTGGAATGTAAAAACACTCCGCACGAACCCATAAAGAATAATAACAAATTAAAAATAAATTCTATATGACAATTTTGTAAAACATTCAAATGGTCGGACGCAGGGGCCATCCAAACCTCCCAGTTCTAGAGCAAAGGAGTTCAAATTTCCGGTAAATGTACACTTAGCATGAGAAAAGATCCAAAATTTGGCGAGTTATTGATAGATGTGGCCAAAAATAAAACCAAATACGTGTAATTAATATTGAATTTTGCATAATCTGGCTACTACTTAATTCCGAAAAATACCGTTAGAATTAAATATAACCCAGTAACTGAAACATTTTTGTGATTAAAGAGAGAAAATAGCTTGAAAAATCATAGATTTTGGTTTGCCATTAGTCACTACACTGAATTAATGAGTTATTCACTTGCATTGAATTAAAAAGTTAGATGTTACATTGATATTTAAGAACAAAAACAGAAATATTTATAATCGTTTTTTTTTATACAAAATGCAACAAATTTAAAGAATTGATTTAATTATTTTAATTATAATAGGATTAAGAATTATTTAAAAAAAACTAGATATAGTAAATTAAAGAAATTTTGAAAGCAAGGATATGTTTTATTTCTATAATGGCATCGCAATTATCTGTTCAGTTTTATATTTTTTGAATATCAGTTTTTTATCATTTCTTGCTTTTTATCATTTCAGTTTAATATTGCTTTGTTGAATAATAATAGTTATTTTTCTGATCATTTCTGATTAAAGTGAAGAGATGTAAAAGAAGACGAATAAGAAACTAATATGCAATCAGAGAACTTGCAGCAGTTTCTTTTTTCAATATCATTCGCTTTTAAAGATATATGTAGTATTAAGGTGAATCATAAAATCGTGAACTTAAGTGTTCATTTAAAAATAAAAACAAATGTATCTGAAAAAGAAGGAAATATTTTTCAGAAACTTGTAATTTATTTTAAATCACCTTTTGCAATAGAAAAAAATGAATAGGCAAAGAAATATGTAATCTATGTTCAAAATATTTAAAATAGTTCAAGTTCAATACGTAAGTGATATTCCTGTTTTGATATAACTCATAAGAATGAATTTTAATACATATTTTTTTTGTAAAATCTGGATGTATGTAAATGCTTATGGTAAAAGGGAAGTGCGATCAAAGTTGTTTATTAAAATGTGTATATATATATATATATATATATATATATATATAAGAAACATATCTAAGAAACAATCTAAGAAACATAAATATGCAATGTATGAATTAAGTTTTAATGTAATTTTCAACTGTGTTTTAAAGACATAGTGTATACATAATTTGTGTTCCTTGCACGTTCACAGATACGGAACTTATACATCATTTCTAGATTAAAAAATAAAATATTCTGTTTAGTAAAATATATATGATTAATGTCTAATTTATTTTTTGCTGTATCAAAATACAAAAGCGAGTGGAAATGATAGATTAAATCTCAAAGATTTGGTTTGCATTAATATTACAAATACTACACACTTTCCTTTTGAATAAAATATTTCTTCTACCGAAGAATTACTCAACACTGATTCTTTTCTCATATCGTAGGCGAAGTAATTTATTCCACACAGGGAGGTAGACAATGATTAATTCGGTAGGAAAAGTAATACCTTTCTTTTGGTATCGTTGGCTGAAAAGTCAGTATTCACTCCACTTTTCAATCTTCACCAAATTAATTCTCTTTTAGTTTGTACCGAAATGAAAAGATTGTCGATATCAAGAAAAAGTGAATGACATAGTAGATTCGACTTTTTCCAACACGAAATGTAATAACTCATTAACATCTAAACATTTTGTTTTATTTTATAATCATCGTTGAACAGCCGCCCCAATTTTGAGTTTATGACTACCCATGTTTAACTCCATAGCCTTGCACTTTTAAACATGATGCAGAAGACAAAAAGGGAACTCCTAGATCAAGTATTGAGATAAATATGACTTCGTGGAGGGCATTTACAGGAACTGGTCCGTATTTGCGTTACATGGTGAGGATAACCACGGAAAACTCCCACGTTTAGCCTGAGAGCGAGGGGACTCTAAATCATGAGTCGTCTATCAGAGGGGATATTTTACGCCAGGACTGTGCTATATCCCTTGAGCCTCCACGCCCATTTTTGCATATTATTCAATTCTGTAACAGTCGTTGAACAGCTGACCCAATTTTGTGTTTACGACTACCAATATTCTACTCCGTTTCTTTGTAAATTCGAATTGAATCGAATTTAGAGGAAAACCATGAAAACCACTTAATGTTAACCTCCTGGCAAAGGGACTCTGACCCCTCATCCGTCTATCAATGAGGGTATTTTACGTCAGCACAGTGCTCCGTGTGAGCCGGGTGTGGAGAATTCTTTTACACACTGAAAATTTAAAAACACTTTCAGTAAATTTCGGATTGAGTGTAAGGGTAAATGGTGTCAAAGTTGGATGCGGCTAAGCTACTATCTAATAAGAACTATTTAACATAATTTCATTTTTCCTAATATATGATATTTCCTAATATGAGGGTAGATATTGATTAATATGCTAGGAAAGTCGATAATTTTGAAAGATATTCACTTACTTTTCAATCTTTTCCCAAATTATTTCTCTTCCAGTTTATACAAATTATTAAAATGAGAATGTGGTAACTAGTGTCGAAAGAAGTTAAATAAATAAGTAAGTCAAGAAAAAGAAAGGATATAATAGATTCCTCTTCTTTCCCTATAAAACATACCTATGGTGATCAAGTAAATTTGTAATATTCTCTGAAAAGTTTACAGTTACTTATATAATTGATCTGAGATTGCTATTGAAGTTTTTTCGTATCAATGAATTGAATAACAGTTTAATGTATTAAAGTATCAAGGATACGCAAGACGTAGGTTAAAAACTTGCAAATCATACTCTGGATTGAACACACTGTATGGTCAAAACTTTCAGAATAACATAAAATTTACCATGTTTCTGGCTGTATGGGAACATCAAAAATTTCGATTATTTCTATCGAAATGCTTTAGAAATGATTTTTGTGAAATTAACAGTAAAATAAAGTTACTATAAAATAAATTGCTTTTTAACCATTTTTCCGAGAAATTCCTATCAATGTAGTGACCGGATATAATATTCCATGATATTGGATACGTTAATAAATTTAATTGTGATCATTATCATAAAACTAAATTTAAATCCAACTCAAAAGTCAAAATAAATTTTTATATGATCGATACATCTAAATCCATGTATTATTAGTAACGAAATCGCTTTTACAAAAACAACACACTAAATATTTAATCGTGATCAAGATAATCGATATGCATTGCATAATAGTTTATTTTCTGCCACTATATCTTGTTTTTACCATGTTACTGCAAATATTATCGAAAACAGTTTCGTAAAAATTAATACAAATTCCTTTTAAAATGTCACAAGTATGTTTTATTATAAGTTGCATACAAAGCCATGTATAAGAGATTGCAAAAGTGTTTTTTTTATTTTTATTTTGCAATATCAACACGCAAAAGATTTGATCTTGATAACGAAAATCAATATACCTCATGTAATGCCTCATATTTAGATACAATGCCTTAATACTAACATGATATTACGCATCTAAAAATTAGATTCTGCGAATTAATCTAGCATTGTTCTCTCTTAGTAAAATTTTTTGAGCAGTTTGAGGCAGTTACAAATTAAGTTTGAATAGAACACGCAAAGGCATACTTTCATCAATCTTTGAGTTGCTAAGCTAGTTCTCCATTTTTTACGACTTATTTTTTAATTTTTTTCAAATAAAATGGAGCTGAAGTACCTGAAATAGAACGTTTTTGTAGGTTCTAAATGTAAGTTAATGAAATGACACATTCGTTACTTCGTTCTTATCATTTTAGATTCTTATAGCAGTGGGAAAAGGACAGATGTTCTTTACAACCGAAACGTGGCGTGTTTATAAGAACTGCATTTTTGCATTAATTATAAGCCTTTGCGATAGGCATGTCTAGATGCCGAAAACTGTAAATTGAAATAAATAACAACGAATTTTACAGTTTCTTTTTTATATCTTTCACTGAATTAAATTAAAACCATAATGAATAAAATATTCCTTCTCATTCTTTAGAACAGTAATTTTAAATAAAGTAAAAATGCTATAGTTCGTATCTCACGAAGTTTTTACTCTATTGTTACTGCCCTATTCTCTTTATACCTCAACTCAATATATTGCATAATAGTTTTAAATTAAACAGAAATGTTATAGGATTTATGTCACAAAATTTTCTTTTTGTTTTTACTGCCATATTTTTTTTACCTCAAATTCATATATTGAATAATGATTTTTAAATAAAACAGAAATGTTATAGGATGTACCTTATCAACTTTTAATCTTCCTAAAACTGCCATATTAACTTCATACATAAACTTAATATATTGTATAATAATTTTAAATTAAACAGAAATGTTATAGGATTTATGTCACAAAATTTTCATTTTGTTTTCACTGCCATATTTTTTATACCTAAAATTGTTGTATTGAATAATAATTTTAAATAAAACAGAAATATTCTCGGATGTATCACAGGAAAATTTAATTTTTCTGTTACTGTCATATTTTCTCAGTGTTTCATCGTAATACATTGAATAGTAATTTGAAAGGAAATATGTATGTTATACTTTGAGAAACAAAGTAAAGTCATTACTTCCCAAAATGGTAAATTTCACCATGTTCTATTCCAGTCTGGTTTCATGGGAACATGAAAAAGCTCAGTAATTTTTATCAAAAACCATTTATTCGGTTAAATATACCTTGCAATTTGGTGCTTTTCACTGAATTTGTGGTAATAAGAACTGTAATTTTGAACACCAGAATTTCCGAGTCTGTAGTCTGTTCCGAAAAGAAAAGTTCGATATAGCTAAAAAGAATTTGACACAGAGAATGAAAGCAAAATTCAAAATCAATTGATTCCGATTGGTAATTGATTCCGCTATTATTCTCCTTCATAAACCTAATCTAGACTATTTTGAAACTATTTGCTGTAATGCTCTTATACTAAGCGATATTTTCACTAGAAAAAAGTCATTTTTAGACAATAGCATATATATTATAATTAGTGCAACTTTCTTAATTTAATAATTAACGCAACTTTGGCAGAGTCACGTATCCTTTGTTTGAAAAACATGAAAAAAAATCGATATTGCTAAAATAAATTTGACACGGGGATTGAAAGCGAGATTGGAGGTCACTTCGCCGTATTTGGTAATTGATTCCACTATTATTCCCTTTCATAAACCTAATCTGGGCAATTTTGAAACTATTTGCTGTAACTCTCTTTCAAAGAAGGATATTTATAATTGAGATCCTGTGTTACTCGACAGTACAGTCAATTACCTACATCAAGTTATTTACAAAAGATGACCCTGGAAAAATTCACCAAGCATTTATTTTAAGCCTAAAATAGAATTCTCAAAAAGTAATTAGAGAAATTTTTATTCGCTCAGTATGTCGAAAGTATATAAGGAAACTATTTAATTCAGTATTTACCCTCATTAAATTAACTTTTCTTGAAAGTCTTATTTGTATCGATTCTATGATCTTCAAAATGATTTAAAGAAAATTCCCTGCATGTACCAGCAAACTAAATCGGTTTCTTAAAGAATAAATTTAATATATCACATAACTAAATTTAAAATAGAATAATAATTAAATAAAATTTATAATCATTTAATACAACGAATCCTAAGATATAACTTAATACAATACTAAGCATCATTAAACTAACTTTTCTTAAAAGATTTCTTTTAGTTTTGTTTCCAAAATAATTTATAGAACATTTTCTGCGTATACTAGCATAATAAATCAGGTACTTAAGGAATAAATTCAAAATAGAATTACTTTATCGTTTCTTGTACTTCATTACTCGTTTCTTTTGAAAATTAAAGGAAGTTTCTCTGACATTCTAAGGATTTCCTTTAACACACTTGTGTTGGGAATGTCTTTATTGAAGTTTTAATGTACGACGAAATACTTTCCCAAAGTTTGTGTTTCAATGTCGTTATCTACGAAATTCTGATATGCCAGGTCTTCTTTAAGTCACGCAAGGTCATTGTAATCTTTTCACTTGCTGCTTTACTTTTGGAAGGAAAACTTAATAGAAATGTCTGCCTTCTCATTTAGCTCTTTCCAAATTGTAATCGTTCTTAAATTTGAGACTTTACAAGACTTTTCCTTTAAGTTAAATTAATTAAGGATTCATATAGAAAATTTAAAAAACTTATCTTCATTGTGTGAAAAATGCTTCATTTTAAACTGTATCTTTATAGAGAAATGCGAATAGTACTACACCTACAAATATTCGTGTCTAGTACTGTATGAAATTTTTGTACAAAAAATACTTTTAAGTTTCAAAGATTTATATCTGAAACAAAATATATTATTTAAAATATAACAAATTTTTTTAATCGTATCATAAAATTTCAGTTGGAAAATACTGTCCCGTAAATAAAAAAAATTCTGGTACAATTACCGTACTGTATACTATTGACATTTCTGGTAAAGAAAAAAACATGATTCTGATTATTAAAATGCAAATATACGGTTTTTAAGTCTTTATTTTGGTAATTTTCCTGCTCATATGGTAACAATTTCCCCGAAATACTGTTTTTTTAAAATTATAGTTCTTATTTCCGCACATTTAATAAACAATACCAAACTAAAAAGCAAACTTAACGGAATAAATAATTTTTATGCTATGCTCTAAATTGTCATAAAATTATCATAAATTTTACCACAATTATCAAATTATAAAACCGTAAAAAAATTTTAAACTATATTTTACTGTTAAGTTTACCTAAATCATTTCCAAAGATCTTCGATAAAAATTACCGATCTTTCTAGTGTTTCCATAAAGCCAGAAACAATTAACTTAACTATATTTGGAAGTTTTGCCCGTGCTTTTTTTTCTCAGTGGGAATTTTTCTGGCAGTAGTACTGTAATTCAATGTCACCGACCAATTTAAAGCATTTATTTTCGGGAATAATTAATCGTTGTTTAAATTTGAGCCTTCAGCAACATTTAAATTTTTATACTTATAAAGTTCTTCTAATAGGTGTTTCTAAAAGGTGTTTATAAAAAGAAAAGTTGAATCTATTACCCCTTAGTATGAGTTGACCAAGACCATCATAATGTGTTAAACATAATGTTAGTTAATGACAGGTAAACAGAAACCGGAAATTAAATAATAAATTTCCGAAACACTTAAAAGTGAAAGTTTTAAAAATATTTCATTTTTACATTTTTTGTATTTTTTAAAAAAAAAATTCACTAAAGCTTTAAAATATTTAATTTAGTATTTGAAGTTCCTTAACAAGTTCAAATCGTACAGTTTAGCATCTACCATTGATAAAACATTTCTGCATAAGAATAAAGCATTCAGACTATTAATATTGATTTTTATAGTAATATGACTTTTTAAATCTGAATATGACCCAATTTGCCCCACATAACTCACCGTGTTTTGAGGACACCACTTAAGTATATCACTTTTTGATAATTTCAAGGCCATGAATTAATAGAAATCCCGTTGAATGAAAATGCGCTTTTTGAAGGAAACTTTTGATCAAAGCTTTACAAAGTTATCATTGAATCTCATTCCTACAAAGTTTTATGGTTTGAGTTCGAAACCATAACATTTTGAACAAAAAAGCAGAGCAAAAAAGTTAAGCAGGTTATAAAAACGAATAAAAGAAAAAATCATATGTGCTCTGATAGCAAAAAAGCTCTACCAATGTATGCCTTTAAAGAAACCGCTCAACCATGTCTAAACTCATTATATATTGAATTCTGAGAATTAAAAAGGAAATAAATTCTGTATTGAATGTACAATTCTATATAGAACTTATATAAATTCTATATTGATATGCAATTTTAAATCTTGATGTTATGGCCCACTTTTCTTAGAAAGCTAAAGCATTAAATTCCTAACTATATTTCTCAGAATTAATCCCAAGTAGTCCAATCTCGTAATTTCTAAGAATTAATGCCCAAGTAAGTCTAAACTCATTATATATTGAATTCTGAGAATTAAAAAGTAAATTCTGTATTGAATTTACAATTCTATATGGAACTTCTATAAATTCTATATTGATATGCAATTTTAAATCTTGATGTTATGGCCCACTTTTCTTTGAAAGCTAAAGCATTAAATTCCTAACTATATTTCTAAGAATTAATCCCTTCCTTCTGAAAATCCTCAGAGAATAAAATTCTTGTGGCGTGAAAACAACCGTCCATCTCTTTAGCGGTCAAGACAAGTGGCACGTTTTCACGGGAGGCATGCCTCAGGCGGAATAAGAAAATTTTCTATTCAAAGCTGACTGCGGGAAAATGTTACCTGATTACAGATGTGTACATTCTCAGTTTGGTATCTTTTGAGCGTGACGATTTCCCAATGTTCTTTTCCTTTAGGGGGGATAAAAAAGAATTATCATGTTCTTTCAAAAGTAATTATATATAACTTTCTTTGTAATAATTTTTTGATTAATCTATATGTGTTTGAGAACAGATGTGTTATTGTTCATGAGACAATACATTTTAAAATAAGTGAAGTTAGATCTATTTCTGTTTTTAAACTGCAATTCAAAAAGCTGTTCATCTGTAAAAAAATACGAAAATTTTATAACATTTCTCTATTTAAAAAGTAATAATAAATTCATAAAATGCTAAATATGCGTCTCAGTATATCTTATTTTAATTTAAAATGAAATTTTGGAGTTTACAAATTCACTTTTAATTTTTTTTATACTAACAATACAAAGTACATGAAGTGCATTGAAAGAAGTATTGTTCGGTACTTTATACTTTATTTTATAACCGTCGTTGAACATCCGACACAATTCTGAGCTTATGACTACCAATGTTCAACTCCGTAGCCTTGTAATTTTGAACGTAATCCAGAAGACAAGAGGAATCCTGGATTAAATATTTGGAGAAATTTTGCCTTCGTGGAGGATTTTTCGATGGAACAATGCCGCATTTGCGTTACATGGAGAAAAAAATACGAAAACCATCCCCGGTTAGCCTGATGAAAATGGATCTCTAAACCATGATCCGTCTTCCTTCTTAGGATATTTTGCGTCAGCACTGTGGTCTTTTTTCAGATTTTCGAGCCTATTTTTAACTTTTTTTTAATTTCCTATGAGCTGCACAATCAGTCTTCCCGATGAGCAGACTTAGTGCGTTCTCCAGAAGTGGTATCTGCTCTTTCAGGACCACCACAATGGGTTAGATACCGTTGGCCATGGACGCCTAGTTTGTGCCACGCTAGATGGCAGCAGCGAGACTCTATTTGGATGATAAAGTTCACTAGGAATTTAATTTTACATGCTAAAGTGCACTAGGAATTTAATTTCGCCGGAAATGTCAAGAGCAGTCCAGGGATCTTTTACATGCCGCATAATCATACGACATGGCCGCTGAGGATTTTTCTGCATCCCGAAAATCTGTTGTCTGGGCCGGGGATCGAACCCGCAGACTTGGGCTCAGAAAGCCGATGACAAACCAACTGCGCCACCCAGCCACTATTGTTAACTAGTTTTCGTAAATAGCAATAGTTTAAAGACACTATTTCTTTCGCCATGTTTTTGTGCGTTTAATTTGCTCGTTTTAAGAAGTCTAATTTCCCGTGTTTATTATTTAAGAAATGCTGTTTTACCCTGATGGCTTTAATTTATTTTAAAACTATAATGCTGCGCAATTTTATATGTTAATAGAATAATTTGTAGCAATTGCAACATCCCATTTTTCTTAAATATCTGGAGGAATCATGTAATTTCTTTACTTTAGGATTACTCAAGTTACAAAGTCATATTAAGAAGTGATTTCTATGCCACAAACACAATTACTATTAAAATTATAAAAATATTAACGATACAGTACTTCATCGTCATTTTATTCTGCTACAAAAAAAATTTTTTTAGTTGACTTAAAAGTTTTTTTTTATTAGTTACTTAGCTTACTTAATAAACATAACTTTTTTTGTGAGAGGAATTGGCAGCCGCACTTTCGAAACTTGGCCTGAATAGTTTAGGAAAAAATTGGAAACTTTTTCACCTTAACCAACAATAAAAAACAAGAAAATGTATTTTTTGTTATGAAACTTGTCAAGGTAACCAAAAAATAAATTTTCATACGCACTTATGTTTTATAGCTTATTTTAATTATAATAAAAAAAAAAATTGGAAAGTAATGTTTACACAGTTTGACATTTTAAATACAATATTCCTTTTAAGGAAAAGTTCATAAAAGACGGATTGATAGGCTGAATAGTTATAAAAAAATTTTTTTTCAATATATATTTTTAAGAATAATTTAAATAATTTATTTCAAATTGTAGCAAATTATAAATTTTCCTATGGAACTTAGCATAGAAGAAGAAAGATTGAAAAATTTTGTGATAGTTACAAATTTATTTAACAAAAGACACAAAGAAAAAGTCGATCCTTACTTTGCAAAAACGAATTAGTTCTATAAGCAGGAGCAAGAAATTATTAGTTCTAGATTGCATAATTAGTTTTAGAGGTGTGAAGCGTTACATACAAAAGTAAAAATGGCATGCATGTTCCACATTTTAACCTAAATTTTTGGATTATTATTTCTACTAAATGTGAAAATTTAATAAAAACTGCAAGTAAATTGGAAAACCGTTTGGAAACTACATATTTTTTTCCATATTCATATTTAACTCTTTGAGATTCGAAACAGTTAGGAATTGATACTTTTTATTACTTTTCGGTCACTACACTTACTAGCATCTTTAAATATTGTTCCACACTTAAACCGTCAAAAATCGGCAATAAATTACTTTAATATTTTACACTCGATTTCTTTTTAACCCATCTATCTAAAAAGGAAAAATATTGTTTTTCTTTTTTTAAAATAGAGTTAGAACTTCGTTATATGGATTTGTGAACAAGGACTTGCTCGCTATGGTAATACACCGTAACTGACTCGTGCTTAACGTAGCGTGTGTATTTTGAATTTGTTTTGCTGCTAAGATGAAGGCACAGAACCCAAGGGAATATTCTCCCATCGCCTCTACGATTTTCTCCACTTCATATATTTAAGGCTGTGTTATTCTTAAGCATATGGCATTTCGTGTTTTCTTCAAAGGTTCATCGGAAGCAAAACGTGAACGAGTTTTCCTTCGTTGTTTCTTGAAAACCGTTTATGGGGTGCACTCGCAAATATGATTTTCAATTGAAGCGAGGCAAAATAGCTTGAAAGAATGGAAATGTTATATTTTGAGAAAGATAATAGGAAAATTGAGGATTTTGCTGGCCAAAAATGAGAATTTTATTCATTATGGTAATATAATAGCTTAAAAGGGCTTAAAAATTAAGGAATATATATATATATATATATATATATATATATATATATGAGCCGCTCAGAAGCCAATGCGGTTAAGTCCATTTTTTGATATTTTCTGATTTTTGGAAATTTTGATGAAATAAATAATAATCTTCTTAGTTATTAAAGAATTTACTCGTTGGTTACTTTTTTCTAGGTTAGACAGCCCTTTTTTTAATAGCTTCTGAATATATTGCATAATAATTTCAGAAGCCATTGTGAATAAGTCCACCTTTTATCAATGTTTTTTTGCATAAATTTCTTATCTTCCAAAATGTATAAGTCCTAAAATTTTTAAGTTGCTGTCATTATTTCAATAAATATTTACGTTTTTATTTTCACATCTTGTACATATCTTGTTTTTTTGCAGAGTTTACACCTCGAAAAAAGACTTTATACACTTTTCTAATTAAATTAATAAACCAAGAATTTTTAAAACTAATGTATCAAAAAGCATTAATTTTCTCAATTTTTGTATTTTGGACTTAACCGCATTGGCTTCTGAGCGACTCATGCGAGTGTGTGTGCGTGTGTGTGTATATATATATTACTCTTTCCAACAAGTTTTTTATAGTATTTGTAAAAATTCTTTTGCAATATTGTCATTAGTAAGAAATAAAATGCGCTGCCAAAATTTTATCCATAAGAATTAGAAGCCAATCCTGAAAGGGTTAAAGTACAAAAAGTAATAATGAAATTTAAAAAGGAAATATAATTATATACCAGATATAGCACGGAAAAAATTAGATGCTTAGTTAGCTATGGAATTACAATTACATTAAATGTTTTTAAACTGCTCTAAACATATAAGTTGCTCAAAATGAACTTTTGACAAGTAGATAAATCTGAGGCAGAGGAATAGTTAAGGACCAATTTTTGCATCACTTTCAGGATTAAAAATGCGAAACGACATTCATTTCAAGTGACTCTGTAGAAGATTGAGCAATCTAGTAGTTCAACATATCTTTTGTTTCTACTGTTTTAAAACAACAAAAATGTGCTTCTATTTCGGGAAATACTTCAATAAGAATCAAAATAGACAACAATTAATTACACTTGCAAAAATTTATAACTCAAACCAATTACATTTAAATTATAATTTATGCATATTTTATTTTGAAAAGAAATCAAGATTGAACAACTAAATGGACCAAGTTCCTAAATATATTCCTAATCAATAAAATTTCTAAGTATTCAAATACCAAAAATGAATGGATTATCACTATTTAATAAATGCAAATGAACATCGCACTAAAACAAAATTAGTTATACTACACTACCATCAGAAAGAAATTTAATTCAATAACAAATCTCAATCATTTCGATTACTGCTTTATTTCTTTTTATATAATTCACATAAGAGTTTTATTAGCTTAAAAAATCTTAATGCAGAGCTATTTAATACCCACTCGTAAGAAAACAAAAGACAGTTTAAGTAGAAAGTCAAATTACCTAATTCGCAAGACAAATATTCTATTCCGTTGATAACAGAATACAAATCGAACAAAGAGATTATTATGAATGCTTCCGTTGTTTAAATGGGTTATTAAAAGCGTATAGGTCAACAAAATTAAAGATTTCAAATAGAATTTCGTTTGTCTAAAGTGAAGTAAGTCGTTTGAAACAAATTACGCTGCATATTTTTTCTTATCTCGTCTGTTGATTCCAATTTTAATTAAAAAATAATTGTTTTAATTTTGATACAATGTAAACTTCTGAAAAAATTATTGTTAATTAAACATTTTAATACTGTGTACTTTTTCGTTTAGGTGCTTAGCAAAAAAAGTAAACGTGTACATATTGATACTAATTGCTTTCTTTATAATATATCACGTGTAAAAATAATTGCAAGACTATGCTATTTAATGAAAAATTTTGATAAGGAATAAAAACTTAGGGTAAAAATGCTTAAAAAGTAGCTTCCTATGATGTGCTTATTAAAATGTAAAATATTGGGCTGATCTTAAATGGCATAACATAACAAGTTTAATTTTGATTCATTCACAGTTAACATTTGTGAGTAAATTTATTATTCTGGCTAGTAAGAACACTTGAAAATGAATTATTGAAAAAAAAAATCAATATATATATTATAAAAATATTTTTTCTAACCGAAAAAGACTATCTCTGATATTTACTGAGAAAAAAAATTTTAAAATTACGTACTGTAGATAATGACATTTCTGGAAAAAAAATAAATAAAATAGTAAATAAATAAAAATATTTCATTTAATAAAACTAAAATATACGGCATTTACACAATTTATTGGGGTAGTTTTTCCATTCATATGTCTACTTATTGTCAGAAATTCTGGTTTTTAATAAGACATTAGTAAAAATCATAAGACATTTAGTAAAAAATACAAAATTGAAAAGTAAATTTAACGATATAAAGGCCTTTTATGCCACGCTCCAAGGTATCATGACTGAGAGTGACCATGAATTGCTACTTGCTACAAATATAATTGTTTTAACGTTTTCACAGATGTTACTTCTCCTCCCCCCATCAAAACTGGTTATAAGAATATTTCCTTTTTTATCTATTTACAGAAAAAATAAAATAACCGTGGCTATCGTTACTTATTAACAGTTGCAAAAATACATGTAGAACTGTTCCGAACTCTGAAAAAAGTCACGAGTATTTCATTCCTATGGAAGACAAGCAAGTAATAAAATGCTTTTAGTTCCAAATTTTTACATAAGTTTTTAAGGGCGAATGGATGGACAATTTTTCTGATTCCGTTCATCACTGCCTTCAAACTGAATATCTTTGTTAAAGCGTATTTTGTTATAGTGTTTGTGTGTTAGTATTGCGTATTAAACACCTTTCATGTATGTGTTTAGAGTCCCAAACTTATTCATTAAGCAATTCCTTTTTATTCTCTGGTCAAACATTCTTGAGATTAAGAAAAGAAAAAGAGAGAAATAAGAATCAGCATTTTATTAACTAATTAAACACTATTTTACAAACAAAAATATCTTAAGCGCGAGGAACAAAAATATATTCTTAAAAATATGCTTTTGATACTCTGAATTCTGAATAGAAATGAGTTACCAGTGCAATGGATAGTGTAACGAGTGCGTACGTGCTAAAAAGCATCGTAATTATTTTTCTGTTTAATTTGAATGTCATAGTGCACAGGCATTTACAACAATCTTAGATATTAAAACTACTGTTGGCTGACCGGATGTGGAGTGGTAAGGGAGCACATCACCGAAGAAGGGTTCTGAGTTTGAATCCCGGACAAGGCATGGATGTTCTTTCATTCTCTGTAGTATATGTCCTAACTGTAGGAGCAACGTTGGCCCACATAATATAATGCTCCTGGAAGTGTGTCCAGAAATCTACCTTACTGATAACTGAAAGACGAGTATCAATCAGGTAGGGATTGGAAAAAAAATTACTGTCGTGTTTTTAGTTTTAAAAGCCATCCTTTGAAATCCATGACAATTGTACCAGCACAATTTTCAGTTTTATCAGTCTTAGCTTCCAGGGTGGGAGCTGCACGAAGTTGAATGATAGCAGGAAAGTTGAAAGATATGTGAGGATTTTCAATGCATCAATAAGCTTTAAGTCATTCTCAATGAGTTAAAAAAAATCATTTTCTCTTCCACCTTTGGAGAATAGAACTTAAATCATTTCAATATTGCTTTAGAATTCAAAACTAGGAGTAGCTCTTTAAATTTTCATTATGAATAAATGTTATTATTCATAATAAAAGTTTTATACCAGAAAACTGCTCGATTCTTATAACCGAAGATTTTATTTTATCGGTAAAATACTCTTTAACCTGATACTTCCAATATTCTGAATTCAAAATTAAAATATACGAGCCGCAATTAACAAATGGAGCTACGGGAACACACTCATTAAAACTTATTGCTACTATTTTATTGTTAAGTTGGAATAAAATCGTTTAGCAAAACCTCTACATTGAACTTAGCCTTTAAAATTATTGTTGTGTATTTAGTCTTAAAGGCCATCTTTTGAAATTCATGGCAATTGTACCTGTTCAATTCTCAATTTAATCAGTCTTAACTTCATGGGATAAAGCTATAAGCAGTTGATTGTCGGAAAAGATTAAAGATATGTGTGGATTTTCATTGCATCAATAAGCTCTGAGTTATTCCCTTGGAGTCCCAAAGACCCATTTTCTATTCCGCATTTAATTGAAGAAAGGAACCCCAACCGTTTCACTTAAGCAATGAGTTTTAGCTGGCGCAAACAAAGACAATGATTTACTTTGTAATGATTAACAAAGCTTTCAATTACCTTTCCATTTAGCGATATTCTCTGACGTTTAAAGTGTTTTAGAAGAGGTATGGTAAACAGAGTCTAGAGTCGTAATTAGTACCGTTATGTCGGGTCCTTATAAGGAACAGACAGAAGACTGTAATAGAGTTTTATTGATACTATTCAAAAGCGGTATATTTTAGAAAATTGTTAAGTATTGATTGATCAAAGGAATAAATTCATTTGTAAATTTAACATACGTTTATGATAAGGGCAAAATGATTTCAAGCTTCAAGAAATGAACTGTCTACGGCTTTGAAATTAAATGATTGTCAAAAATAATTAAAACTATTTCATAAATGATGCTAAAACTCTCGTTATTGATCACTATGCAACATAAAAAAAAAAATATAATTCTGTCGTGCAATTGAAAAAATAACGTAAGTACTTCGCGATTGATTCCGAGAAAAATGGCTTGACAACTTTTCTCCTTTTATTTCCAATAGTATGAAAGCTAAAAGAGAATTTAAAAAGTTATGGAACAAAATTTATTTTTTGAATTTTATTTTTCAATATGTAGCTTACCATATAAAGATAACAAATATAAATAAAATATATATATATATATATATATATATATATATATATATATATATATATATAATATATATATATATATATATATATATATATATATATATATATATATATATAATATATATATATAATATATATATATATATATATATATATATATATATATATATATATATATATATATATATATATATATATATATATATATATATATATATATATATATATATATATATATATATATATATATATATATATATATATATATATAAAGATCCCAATTTTTTTTTTTTATCACTCAGGTTGATTTTTCAATTGCAAGGCAGAATTCAGCGAATAATAATATAAGTTGTTGTGTTGTTTTAAACATTTAGCTTAATGAGCTTTCAAAAATGCTCTCAAATGATGGAGTGTAAAAAATATAATTTAAATTTGAGTGAATACTTTATGTTTTTTGGAAATATAGAAATTATTATTTTTATTATCTCATCTTTTAATATCTTATCGAGTATCAAAAATAATTTGGGGAAGACAGTGTAATGAATCAAAATTATGAAAAATAGAGTTTAATTAAATAATTAATTTTTTTAATAAAAAGTTTCATTGGAATTTAAAAAGCCACACGAAACAAAATTGGGGAAAATAACCTTGTTGCTGAGCGGGGCTGAGCTAAATATGAAACTAGGAGGAAAACACATATTTTCTTATTTTTATTTGAATAGTTACTGAATTACATAGGATAATTTTTTAGATTATCCGATTTAAAATCAACTATTTTCTCCCCAAACCAGAAAGTTGCTTAAAAACAGTTTTTTATCATAAAAATAAAATATTTCTGTTCTTTGGTTTCAAATTTATAATTTAATTGGTTTCAAATTTATAATTTAATTGGTTTCAAATTTATAATTTAATTGGTTTCAAATTTATAATTAAATAATAGGCAAAGATATGTTGGAGTTGTGGAGGAATTCGAAAGATTTGCAAAATGTAACTTCGAATGTACTGGATGGTGAAAACTTGATTAAAAGTTCAAAGCTCAGGTACTTGACAATTTCCTTGCTCATGAAATGTTAAGTGCATCGTTTTAAGATAAAAGGATGCATAAGTAAAAGCAAAAAGTTAAAGTTTGAGTCATTATATATTTTACATCATCATAAAAATTTAAAAGTATCCTAAAATCTTAAATATTAAATTTTTTTAAAGTACTTTAGGTTTTTGAATATAATACGTAGAATCGGCATTTCGGGTCCAAACTTTAACGATGATATGTTTTTAGGGTAACGAAAACGGTGTTATGAACTAAATATGAAGCAAGAAGCAGAGAAGGGAAAAAATATTAAACTGAAAAATGGATGGAAAAATAAACAGAAAATGAATGGAACAAACAGGTAATGTAAGACAAAGCACTTTCACTTATTATGGTAAAAAAAAGAAAAAAAAACGAAATACATATTTTTTTTCTGCTGTCTTATTCTTTAAATATTCTTATAATTAAACTAATTAATTGGTTGAAATATTGATAGTTAAGTAAACCTATAATAAACTAGATTTAAATAAAACGCTCTTTTAAAGAAATTAAAATGTAACACGAACATTAAAAACAAGTTACCTAAAAATTTGCATATTTCATTATTGTAGTTATAAATTTTAAAAAAAATGGATATTTTAAAAAAAATGAAGAACTATCTCTTTTTTATTTATTATTTTTTTCTGTTGCTTAAATTATACTGTTTTTAAACTAAGCATTAGGAAAGATATTAATCATGAATAAAATGGAGTATTAAATATAATAAATTTCCCCAAACTGTTTTAGAATGCATTGTGATTTTTCTAAAACCATTCCATCGTACCTATAATAATCTTTCTATAGCTATCTCTATAAATTTTAGAAATCAACAAAATCAATAAATGACTAAAATGATAGTTATTAAATGGAAAGATATATCATTTTGATGGAGGTTTCTGTGTTCTTTCAATATTGTAAGTTATCTCTTCGAAAACTATTCCTCGATATTGAAACGTATCTTTTTCACTCGCATTGGGAATGCAGCGAAGTTGAAAGACTCGAGAAACAACAAGGGTCTGATCCCAAAACGACATGATCGAACAAAAAATTATCGAAAACCGAATTTCATTTTAATGCAGGGACATCTCCTCGTCATTTGTAACATTGAAGTTTCTTGTTCAGAGTAGCGATCAATGAGACTAAGTTCATCATTATTAGAACTTTATGTAACTTCTTTCGTTCGGATAAATTTTCCAACGAACATTGATCAGGTGGAGAGTTTTTGATGACAGCGTCTGATTGACTGAGAGTAGAACGCTGCTTTTTTTTTAAAGAATAAAATGAAAAGAGATCTTTTTGATTGTTCAACATGGAGACTTTCTTCTGCCTTAGAATTTCTGTTCTCGAAAAAAAGGACAATCTTCAATATCTATTAATTATTTTGATGACATATTCTATTTGAAAGGGTCTTTTAAAATAGAAAAAAATTAAACAATGCTTTTGGTTTGAAATATGTAGTACTTCAAATTTATTCAAAAATGTTGCCTTTTTCTTTAAAGTAATGTAAAAGTGTAATCATTTAATTTTTTTATCAGTTTAAGTTGATGTAATTTGAAAGTGCAATTGATTAATAAGTAGTTTCCACGATGTTTTAACTTTAATATTTCTGAATTTTTTTTTTATTGAAAATATGCATTTTAAATCATTTAGCATGTTCAACTTTCTTTCTACACTTGTTCATTTGTTCTTTTATTAATTTAAATTGATGTAATTTGAAAAAGCATTTGATTTACCAGTAGTCTGACCATTGTTTCGATTTTTATACTTCAATTAAAGTTTAGTTCTTGATTAACATTATTTAAATTATATTATCTAGCCATGTTCAGCGAAATTAACAAAGATCGCTTTTTTAGAAATTAAAATTTTTAATTTTTTTATACTATATAATTATTATAAATTAATCTTACTTTTATTTTCTCTAATGACACTTAGATGAGTCAGCTATTAAGCCATTGCTCTTTTGCGAATTAAATTAGAAAGGTGCGACAAAGAGCACCGCAAAGATAAAAGTTCGTCTTGGCTCTGAAACTCATGGGTAGATGGCAACACTCCACCGTCGTGAGGACACTTTCACAATTTATTCATATATCTTAGGCGGAAGGACATTTTTACCAGATTCTTGTACTCCTGGTACTGATCAACGAATGAACACAGGGCTTTCGATTCCATAGATTTTACGACCACGAATATCGCATGTACTTGGCGAGTCCTAGCGGAGTCTAGAATTGAGCCCCGGTACCATCGGATCAGAGTCCGATTCTTCAACAACTTGGCTACAACGGCCCTAATCTTACTTTAAAAATCTGATAGAAAAAATATGCAACCATTCTTTTTCGATTCCTTGCGTTATTATGATTATTTATAAGATTTTAGGCAAATATGTCTATATCTATCTATCTATCTATCAATATATATATATATATATATATATATATATATATATATATATATATATATATATATATATATATATATATATATATATCCATGAATGTTGTCAGCTCATTTCAGAAGTTAGTAACATGAAAGGGAAGGCAAATATAAACAAACAAAATTAAAAATAAATGTCTATGATATTCAAAAAGGAATTTAAATTTTTTATACGTTATAAATTACGAAAATATCTATACACAATTCTTGTGTTAAAACAAATTCAGTATGATTCTTAAGTAATAAAAAAAGTATCAATTGGAGAAAACTGTTTATTAGTAATGTATACACATGATTTATTTCATATTTCGGGAATACAAATTTGAATCTTTTTATAATTTCTGAATTGCGTACTAAAAGTTAAAGAAGAATTTTTTTGTGAAATTTCCTATTCAATACTAATTTCAAAAGCAACTGTTTTCTATTTTAATGATGCATTATTCTAAAATTAAAGTAAAACAATGCTAATTTATTTTAATTGAAATGTTTCTGTAATAAATTTTTTTTTTTTTTAAACTGATTAAAAAATCGCAAATTTTACACAAAGTCGAGAAAATTTTCGGAGTGCTCATGTTAACAGAATTCCACTTATAACGGAATGATTTTCTATGAATATAATTTTCAAAAACACGCAACATGAAAAACGAAAGCAAAAAGGAATATGTTGGGAATCGTAAAAATTTTTTAAGGATTTTCTGTTTGAAGTTTGTGGAACGCGTAAATTTCTGAAGTTGGGTTTTAAAGAAAATTATTTATTTCATTGGAATGCTCCAAATAAAAATTTTGCCCTAAAACTAGATTTCGTGGTTTTAAAAACAAGATAAGCAGTAAATATTAATAATTTTATATAAAACTGTATTTTCACGGACAAATGCTGCGTAAGCAATGATGCAAACAAGAATTTAGAAATGCCATTTTATACGCCTCGAGCTGTGGTCGTGACGGAGATATATTGAGAAAGTTATCTACGAAATTAATGTTTGTGCATACATTCGTGTAATTAAAATTATGTTTGCTATTAATATTCATCGAATAACTTCTGTAATACTGAATGGTAACTGGGGGAGAAAAGCATTCATTCGATAAAGCCAGTGAGATCAACAGCTAAGGTTTATATCTTTTGAGGCATAATTTAAGAGCTTCAAAGTTTCCAAATATCATACAATCATTTGAAACGTTTTACGTTGGTTTCGTTTCATATTTCTACGAAGTTTTGGTAATTACTCGCCTCTGATGCATTTGTATTCGATTGAGAAATCTTACTGTTTCCAACTTACTAAATGATAAGATTTTCCTTACCGTATGAAGTGCTTTCTCGAACTATTTAGGAAAACATTTAAAGAATAATGTTTGTTATGCATGATTTCATTTACTAAAGATGTGGTTTATATTTGCAAATATTATCACTCATGAATATGCATGAAAAGGACTAACTTATCCATGTTATTGCAAATGTATAGTGGCTTTGATTTGAACACATACATAGTATTTTATATTTAACTGGTTAAAAATATTTCGCGATCAGTATATTATCAAAATTTTAGATTTCATGTTGCTATTTATATGTAAGTTTATTTATGTTTCATTCAATAACAAATAATGTTTTACTGGAAAAATAAGTGTTGCACGAAAAATAAATGCTTTTTGGGTACAATTATATTCTGTTGATATTTCTTAGTAAAATGAACCATCTCGGGAGCTACCACTCCCTGTTACGCAGTAAAATGGTCGTAAATAGAGGTTGGTCGTTCTTAGGGGTTACCTCCACTGACTTGAAAGTGTTATCAAAGATAAAAAATTTTTCACGAGTGATTTTAATTTTACTCAGTGTTATTTTCTCGGAACGGAAGTGACAGTCGTGTTGTTGGCTTCATAAAAACTGGATCAATGAATAAAACTTTACATCAATAAAAATGATCCCTAATTATATGTAAAAAACAAATTTACCTTCTATGAGTGATAGGAATATTTTAAATAAATAAACAATTACGTTTTATGTTCAAGTTTGCAATTAATTTTATATCATAAAAATAAATTAGTTTTAAAAGATGAGACGAGAATTCTTGAGATGCTTATTTTAGGAAAAAAAACTAACTTTTTTTTCTAATTTAGCTTACAACTCAAAAATTAATCATTGATATGATCGTCTAAAGACGATCATATCAATGATTAATTTTCACTGCAACATAAGGTTACCTATACCCACATACGTACAGGTAACATAAACCTTACGCGCACTCTGACTGAAACATAAGGTTGCCTATTTCTTTCAGAGATCGTCAAAAAGAGCTCTCTAAATCAGAGCCTACTCAGATATTTTGAATTCATTTGAATCTACCTAATTGTTTTGCTATTATATTTTAATTTTATATTTTTTCAAGTTTCCTGATTCGACCTTTTCCGTATTTAGTGTGGAGGTTTGCCCGATCACTGAGAGAGGTTTTGATGGTCTCTCCCAAAGGTTTTCTTCAACATATAATCTATGAAAAAAATTCCGTTCCAAAAGTGATCGTAAATAGTGGAGATCGTTACACAGAGGAGATCTTTCCTAGAGGTTTCACTGTATTTCGTCACGAACTTCACTAGTTTTATGCAGTAAAAATGCACTTAGAATTTCATATTTTCACCCTTATTTTTAGAGGGTTTGATTTACTAAAACGAATCTAGATTGAACAATTAACATTTGCTTCAAGAGTTTAAAAATATAGTGAAAAAACATTTTCAAAACACGAAATAGGATTTTTTTTCCTTCATTGCAATCAAAACTCTTATGACTTAGCAAATTTAGGCAAACTATGTAATAAAAGGAAGAAAAATTATTAAAAAAATATTTTTAAAAATATATAAAATAAAATTATTTAAAAAATATCAAGAATATATAAAAAAAAATATTATATTACATTATATTTTAAAAATATTTTAAATAGGTCTAAATATTTTAAAATCGTCAAAGAGAGCTCTCTAAATCAGAGCTTACTCAAATATGCATAATATAATATAATATTTTTTTTCATATATTTTTGACGTTTTTTAAATACATTTTTTTAAATGATCTTAAGAATATTTTATTTTAATAATTTTTCTTCTTCTACTTTCATTAATATTTATTATATTATTTTCCATGCTTTCTCCATATTTTCAACTTATTTTATGAGTTCTGTATGCTTTCAGCTTATGAACAGTAGATAAAACTTATTAATTTTCTTCATTTTTCCCTCTTTTCTTTTTGTCTTCATTGTGATTCATATATATATATATATATATATATATATATATATATATATATATATATATATATATATATATATATATATATACACAGAAGAGCCATTACATTATGACCACTAACAACATGTAGGACCACAAATGCTCTATTGGATTAAGGTCAGGTGAATTTGAGGGCCCATATATTATTTGAAAATCACTGGAACGTTCCTCGACGATTCGACCCTTATGACATGGTGCATTATTCTGTGCATTATTTAAAGCACATGGTGCGTTATTTAAACACCATCCCCCGCAGGAAAAACTGCTGCCTTGAATGGGTGAACCTGGTCTGCAACTATGTTCAAGTAGCTTGCAAACGTCAGGGATTATTCTATGAGGATTATGTGTCCTAATATGCCGCATGAAAACATTGTTCCTGGGCGAGAAACCATGAAAACCTGGGCGAGCCCATTGTTATAGATGGAGGGTGGTCATAATGTAATGGCTCTTCGGTGTATATATATATATATATATATATATATATATATATATATATATATATATATATATATATATATATATATATATATATATATATATATATATATATATATATATATATATATATATATATATATGTATCCATATAATACCATATATATATTTTTTCAGTTTCTTTAATAATCAAAATTCGAGTGGCCGAAGGCGTGTTCTCCCTGTCTTCAACTGAAGCTAATAATAAACTCCAAACAAAATAATTTTTTTAACCATTCGGTAGTAGAGCTAGATGACGTCTAAAACTTTGATAGCTGGACTCCATTAAAGTAGATTTAAAGCCTTAAAGGTTAGGTGACTAAAAGGACTACATAAAGAAATGTTTTGAGAAGGAAAAGTGAATCCCCCCCAATGTTGTGGTATGCTAATGATGATGATATGATTTGTCACTGTGGTCGAGTTTTAACTATTCGTTATAAAATTTAAAATTCAAATTTAGCACTGACTAAAAATAGTTGATCATACTTTATACTGTTAATAAGTACAGAATCACCAACCAGTAACCTTAATTAGATAATTTAAAATAAAATTTGTTTTAAATATTCTAAATTGCATTATCAATTTTTTCTAAATTTTTAAATTTAAATTAAAATGCTTCAGATAACTTAGAAATAAATTGATCGTAAAGTGGATATTGTTTCGTGCTCACGTTTCTTTCCTTCTTTTTTTTTAGGAAAGAAAATAACTTAAGGTGCAAACAGTTTTAAATTAATAATGCACCCCGAGAGTATTTACTAACTTCAATATGTTTTTTTTCTTAATTTTCTATCGAAATTTTTTTTTGGAATTATTCGTGCGGAAAAGCTCATTAGAAAAAAAACAGTTTAATTCACCTTTTGAAATACGAAAAACACTGTAATCAACCATCCTTACAAAAACATTCAATATAACAGTCAATTATATGGAGCATCAAACCTTCATTGATTAAGTCATTAAATTCCGACACACCGAAGAAGTCAAAGAAATTCATTAGTTTTTTATGCCAGAGAAGATTAATTTCAAGAAAAAATAAGATCCATACACAAAATAGGTAGGAAGGTTTTTTCTCCTTTTACAGAATAGCAACTCTTCGAAACTAAATGCTCGGCAAAGTGCAATTAAGAAAATGAAATTTTTACCTTCTAAACTTCCAATATAGTCATCATTCAATTTTCTTTTTACGCACACATCTCTTTCTTTTTTGTTTTATGTTCGAAAATAATTTTCCGTTGTTCAAGATGTTGATATAATTTTATTTTGGAAATAGCAATTATAGCAGTTGACACAATAGAAATTATACCTTCAGATAATAACTCTATACGAAAGACTGTCAAACAAGCAATTCCGGGACATTGTTTTTTATTCTAATTAATTTAGAACTCGTTCGTAATGTGTGTGTTGTTATTTATATTATCGATGGTAGGATGGTTTGTAACAGATCTTAATTAAAACTTTTGAGCTCCTCATATGTGAGGGAAATATGGCTGGTTCTCAAAAAATAGTTTCTTTTAATAGATGTTTCAAATGTTTTAATTTGGATGTTGCAAGACTAAAACATATAAATTAAAATATAATTTTCGCAAAAGTTTTGATATGGTTAGAATTTTGTCCTTAATTATATTCTCATTTTTATTATTTTTCTTTCAATTTGTTGCAAGGTAAGTATATTTTATTTGCAACTAAACTATTTCAATTAATGGTTTTCTTGTAGATAATTACAGAGTGTCAAC
Organism: Parasteatoda tepidariorum; assembly: GCF_982258835.1. Taxonomy (NCBI): domain Eukaryota; kingdom Metazoa; phylum Arthropoda; class Arachnida; order Araneae; family Theridiidae; genus Parasteatoda; species Parasteatoda tepidariorum. Next base: position 20,245,104 of record NC_141765.1, read on the forward strand.
GTAATTTAAAACAGTTTTGAAAAAAAAAGGGTTTCAGTTAATTTCTTTTTCTTTCTTTTGAAAGCTTGTTTCACTTCTACTCGTGAGAATTTCTCTGTCGAAAAAATGTTACAACAAACATTTAATGGAGGTAAGATGGAAGGAAAATATTGAAAATTGTACAGTACCAGATGTCTGGAAAAGACATTTGAAATTGGTAGCTCTGATAGATCTGAAAGGGCTAAAAGATTGCGAATAATTGGAAACATTTGCTGGACATCATGTATTAATGTCGTATTCTCTTATCTTATGACGGAATAAATTAATGCAGTTCATATTATTGCAATAGATGTTCAAAGTTGCAATATCATACTCTTTGCATGTCTTACCGTTGCGTAGCGACGAAGGAAAGAAAGAGCTGAGTACCAAAAGAAATTTCCTAGTGACACGAGCTGAATTCAGCCATGTAATTAAAAATCATAAGAGTATATAGACAAGGCTTCATACATAGAACCTCCTCATATATCAACCGAAACTTATTTGTTTGTCCTTTCACCCTTAAGGTCGTGATTTTCCCTTCCCTCTTCTAGCTTCTTTCATGCGAAATTAAATGTAGCAGCAACGCAGACCAGTTTTGACCTGAGGTCCTTTGGATATTCTACAGGCTCGTGATACAATCTTTAAGAGCATTCCACACAAAGAACGAGAAGTTCAATAAATAAGGGGAAGTGTGTGGGACATCTAGCAGCAAACAAGCAGGGCTTTTGGGGGCAAATTAGCATTGTAGTTGTGGAATGCAATACAATGACATTTCTTTGGCCCCATTATGCTATGCAAATCGTAAAGTTTTTGTTACATTCTGCCTCTCCAGAATATTTTGGACCTTTCTGTGTTTTTGGTTTTCATTTCTGTCTACACTGTTATTAATTTTAGACCATGTTGAACGAACCAGAATATCGCTGAAATTTTCTGCAGCCCTAATGTGGTTTCACTCTGAACCTTATTTTCATGTAAATAATATTTTGTGAGCTTGATTGCGCATCAACAAGTTTCAAACTGAACAAAAGCATGGATCAATATACTACTTTATTAAAATAACAGTTGTTAATGGTTCAATGTTCAGGGGAGTGTAGGGGAAATTTTTGAATTATACGTATGCAGCAAAATTCACATCACATGACTTCTTAATCATATGGTGCAGTTTATGTTTGTAGATGTTTTTAATCAAATAACTCATCTATTTTTAATTGTTTGTTTCTCTGTTATTCATCTATAGTGAAGAGCAAAAAAAATAATGCAGTTGATCTAGCCTAGAATTTGTACTTAAATCTTCATGAAAAATTGAATGGTTTAAGGAATGCTTTATACAAATTGAAAATTCATGACTTTTTTTTAGTACTTTTAATATTTAAGTAATTGGATTCCACGAATCATTTGCTAGCTGTTTTATATATATTAAATTGTGGATATTATGTTTATTGATATACAGGGTGGACCCAAATTTATGGTAGATACTTTAAGGGTAGATACAGGACATTGTAACAATCATTTATTGTATAGGAATGTCTGAACGTAAAAGACACGGTGAGGCGCACTCTGGAGAATTAAAAGAAAAGAAAAATGCAGTTACTGGTGGGTTGCGTTGCCGGTAGAGGGCAGTAGATGTCTAGTCGAAGTTTGACATGATGCATCTCAGTAGGGTTAAACGCTATCTGCAATTGTGCTGACGTCTACGATGGGAGACTTTATTTATGGCGAAAAAGCAGATATACATTAGTTATACGGGCCTTGCAAATGGCAACGGCTGAGCAACACTACGAATATATATTGTTTCCTGATTGACAAATGCCAGAATGCAGAATATTTCGGCTGTTACATCGTCATTTTGCGAAATAGGTTCGTTGAACGTCAGCAGGAATGAAGCTGGTCGACGAAGAGCTGTACGCAGTCCAAGCCTAGAAGAAAGCATCTTGAACTTTGTGGTTGATTGCCCCAGTCAAGTACAAAAGCTGTTGCTCATCACGTAGGTTTTAATCGTCAGACCATTTGTAGAGTGTTAAACGAAAATCACTTATACTCCTATCATTTTGCAGTCGCACTGCAGTCGGATTTGAGCTATTTACAGATGAGATGACGTTTACACGCGAGGGTGTCTTTACTGTGCGTAATTAATATGTGTGAGCAATCAAGAATCCACATGCAACGCGACCACATGCGTATCAACAACGATTCTGTGTGAATGTGTGGGCTGGTATTGTCAACGACATTTTGATTGGCCTATACTAACTACCGACGCGACTTAATGGAGAATGCTATCTTATTTTTCTGGAACAGGTATTACCAGAACTACTGTTGGATTTCAAAATGAGGAGTTATACAATATTATGTTTATAAATTATTTTTCAAATTTTAAATATAGAAACTTGCTAAATCAATGAACCTATAAAAATAGATTGGGTTTAGTAGTGTGAAATTTAGTTTATATTGACACGTTACCGAAAAAGCCTATTTATGGAATAGAGAAATACTGAAAATATATTTATTAATAATTCTGCTCTGATAATATAATTCTAATTAACCTACTATTATTGTAATCTTCGGTAATCAGATCAGTTGATTTTATTTTCTTGTTACAAAGTAACATAGGAGTGCATTCATCCGACTTTCTTATTAAAATTGTGCAGCTGAAGATTTTCTGAGTCATATTAGAACTTCTATTATTTTTCTATCACAGTTATCAATCATACTTATTTTTTTCTTTCAACTCTATTTAAGGAGAAAAGCTTAAGAAATGTGCATATGTGAGAAATGACGGGATTTTTCAAAATATTATTTCATTAAGAAAAGACAAATTTCAACGAAAATGATGAATAGAATTTTCTGCTGAACTCATCATGTTTTTTTATGGAGTAAAAGAGTTTTGATACATCACCTGATCAATAATTGGTCGCAAATCAACATTAGATGCGAATTTACAGCTACCAAATTCTACCAAACCGAAAGTAAATAGAAGTGACATCTTACCGAAAAAAACATAATTATAGAATAGAGAAATATTGAAAAAATACTTAATAATAATTCCGCTCTGATTATATAATTCAAATTAACCTACTATTGTAGTTTAATTCTTGATAATCACGCCAGTTTACTTTTATTTTCTTGTAACGTCAAAATATATTGATCCGACTTCTTATTAGAATTGTACTGCTGAAGAATTTCTGAGTCATATTAGAACTTCTATTATTTTTCCATCACAGTGATTAATCATTCTTATTTTTTTCTTTCAACCCTGTTTGAGGAGAAAAGCTTAAAAAAAGTACGTATGTGAGAGATGACGGGATTTTTTGAAATATTATAGCAATAAGAAAAGACAAATTTCAACAAAATGATGAATAGGACTTTCTTTTCAACTCATCATATTTTCTTATGGAGTAAAAGGGTTTTAATATATCACTTGATCAATAAATGTTCACAAATCAACATAACATGCGAATTTACATCAACCGAATCCTTGCAAACCGCAAGTAAGTACTAGAGTAAACATACATTTTCAGGATAACGGAAAATCAAGTGTATTTGTAACTGGATTTTTAAAATCAAACAGCGAAAATAGGAATATTTTTTCCTCTTCCAATCAATCCTACAAATGAAGTTAGTACGTATATAGTCATAACACTAAAAGAATGTATCTATTAAGCGTGGTTATGTGAATGTATCTATTATGTGTGGTATTTAAAAGAGATATTGATTTGAAGATCAGAAATATAACTTTAAAAATAATGCTTTTAAATTTGATAACATTAAAAGAATTAAGATATAGCTGAAAAGCAATTTATCACGATTAAAATTAATTTCCACTAATTAGAGGAGTAGCAAAAAAAAAAGGTTTCCTTCTTCAGAATGCAAAAAATTAAAAGGTAAAGGAATTAAAAGGTAATTCAAACCTCAAATAAGCAAATTAATTAGTGCAGACGATATTTTAAGTTACGAAATCAGACACAAAAACGCACTTTCTCTAAATTAACATACATTTTTCTGAAACGGATTCGGATTTCCGACCCCCAAAATATAACCGTAATCTGAGAAATATGGTCCCCATATTTCTCATATCTCCATATTCCCCATTTTTAATTCAGTGTGGTCCGTCTTTTCTTTGGCGCATTGCACAGCAAAGTGTTGTTTTTTTTCTTCTTTTTTTAACAAAAGGCACTGAACTTACCGTTCTTTGCTTCAGCCATCCAAGCAGCCATCTTTCTAACTACCGAATATTGCAGATGGGCAATTGCTGCTACTAAATACATTTTCAGTGTAATAAATATATTTATGCTTCAGTACCATCTACTAGATTTTGAAACTATAATCTTTTATTTTTTAAATTCCAAAGGTATCATTTGAATGATCAGCAGCTCTCATTGGGCCAACGGGATATAGTCTGGAGCTCTTTGAAGTTGGAAACATATCTCTTGCAAACTCTCAATATATTCATTACTCGAAATGCTCATAGATGTGCACTTTAGCCGGTTAAAGCTGCTCTTTAAACTCATCGTCGTCATTTAAAAATAATTTTTAGAACTTTTATGAATTTGTAACAGTAATCTATGCCTGTTAGGTTAAGGTTTCCCTTTAATTAGACAATGTTACCTATACTTTTAATGAATATCGCACAAAATCTCAATAAGGAGAAAAAGCAGAGCTTCGTCAAGTGAATAGTATTTGCTATCTCAATTTTTAATCTTTAAAATACATCTACATTAAGGGTTTAACAATTACGCAAAAAGTGAAAAATTATTCATTTGTTTTTAAATATTTCCTCTATGATGTAAAATTTCGCTAAATTGACAATGTTTTCTCTAAAGAAAAAAACCTTTAAAAAATATTTAAACTATTTATTCGTATTAAAGCAAAGTCAAACCTCCTTAGAAAATAGTCCATGTATTTTATTATAGTTTACTTCATACCTTTGCTTCGGAAGTAAGTAATTGAAATGCCTTAAAGAAAATTCTAAATTAATTTTCTTATGTATATAATATGTTTTGTTTCTGTTCTGTTCGATAAGTAAAGATGCAGCACATGCATGAAGAAACGTAATGTGTCTCTGAGTTTTTATGACAACACTATTATTTTGATCATATACTGTAAAAAAGGGTTTCTCAAAATTGAACAAAAATGTGTTCTAATTACTCCGAACCAAATAATAGTCGAATTTGCACATACTCATTTTTGAGCAAAAACCATGCGGAGGGTGAAATACGGGAGATGTTCAATGACACCCGACAAGATTCGTACCAAAGACCCCCGGGTTCGTAGTAGGATGCTCTAACCACCATAATTGTACACTCCAGTCCAGAGAGAGTTAGGAAGCTTTGTATAAAAGTTGCCATAATTACACATCATGACATACATCCCATTAGCTTAAAAGTATTTAAGATGTAATGAAAGAAGCAAAAAGGGAATTTAAAATTACCGATCTCCTGACAAAGCTATTCTGACCATATTTTTAAAATTGCAACCCTTTGTACCTTTGAAATTGGGAATTAGTATTACATAATGTGTCACTGCTGCGTTTTCTGTGTAAAGCTTCTAAACTTCTTCCTAGACTAACTGTGGTGTTTAGAGCATCCAACTACAAACCCGGAGGTACTTGATTCGAATCCTACCGACAGTCAACGAGAATTTTTCTCTCTTATCGCATCCTGGCAGGAAAAGACACACAAGTAAAAAAAACAGCAATTTTGAGGTTATGTCAATAAAAAACATGTATGAAGTGCCCCGTCAAGCTCAAAAGGTGTCACATCTCTAACTCGCAATTTATCCAGCTCAGAGCAATTGTATCAATTTTGTGTCTGTTTCAGATTAAGTTATATAGTACTCTTTAAGTAGATTTTTGATAAATGCTGCATTTTAGAGTTATGACACTGTTCTTGCCGGCAGGCTATATATCCTTCCATATGCGTTTTGTTAAAAACGAGTATATGCTGTTTAAATATTGAATATATGGGACATTAAAATTCGACTATTAAATGTTTCTGAGCTATTTTTACACATTTTTGCTCAATTTCGAGAAACCCTTTTTTACAGTATGTTTCTTTTTCATTGCTTCGTTTTTGTCAGAAATTTGTATGTAACATTTAGTATTAACTAATCAAATATTTTGTCAGTTTCTAGTTAATGAAGGAAATAAATGTTTTGCTTTTAGGTTTTTTTTTCTACCTAAGTGACTTGAAGTAAAAGGTAATTCCGTTCTATCTTAATGCAAGGAAAAAAAAACACAGCAAGTATTAACAGAAAATCGGATTAACTTATTTTCTCCACGCAACATGTTTTCTTGAACAGAAATATATTTTTTATACCAATATTCTTTGAGCGGTTATTTAAGGAATAATCCACTGGTCCGAATGTCAGTGGGATGGCGGAATTAAAAAAAAATATCTATACAGAATGATGTGTGAAAGTTGTGATAAAAGAAAAAAAATATTCAAATGCTAAAAATATTTAAATGCTACCATACTGAGCTTCTTTAGCTGTAAAAAGCTAAAGAGGCGTATGGTAGTGGTACAAAATTCAGTAATTATTTGCAATCTGTCGTATATTTCAACTAAATTAATATTTTTATCTTATTAATTTTTTTCCAAGCTAAATAGCATCTCTTAATTTTACTATAACATCTTTTTCTTCTTGTTATCATAATGGACGAAAATGGTAGGGTTTTTTTAAAAAAAAAAATTGAAAAATTAAGATAAAACTTCGTAATTTAAGGAGCACTGAAAATTTTGTCGAAAGGGTTGCCCGTCCCCTTGATGATTGGCCAAATGAAACAATGCCAAATGGCTTAAAGTTTTTCCCTCTGTGATTCTATGAGTGGCGAAGGTGAATCTAGAAATTAGATTACAAACCAAAATTGGGTAACTTGGATTGTAACGAATGGAGATTAAATGCTTGAAAACATTAAAACATGTATAGTGAAAGGTAATGGTGCGAAAATGAAATTAAATATACGGGAACATTACTGACATAGTAAAATAAGAAAATAAATAAAGTGAAGTTGAGTTTAGGCTAAGTTTGCTGGAATATCACTGATAGATAAAAAATAGAACCTAATACAATAAAGGGGGGGGGGAAGTGAAAGAGAAATTAAGTATTTTGCAACATGGCGCCCTCTATGGCATTTCACTATCAAAAAACTAAAGTGCAAAAAAAAAAAAAATCTATGATTAATCATCGGAAAAATATTGAGACAAAATCAAGCTTTATTTAAAACGTATTAAAATTTGTTCCAATGAAGAAAAAAAAGTGAGTTTACAGTTCAAATAAATTTTTTAAACAATAATTCTGATACTCGATACTTTTTTGAGTTATTATTCTAATATTGTCGATACTAATTTATGTAAGAATAAAAAAATTAAACTAATCACATATTAAAAAATGGCTCCTTTTTGTGCTGTTAAACTGAAAAATCCTTCAATACTTTTTATGTGAATATACAACAAACAGTACTTTCAAATGTACCCTCGAACCTTAATGGAAAAACATCTGTTTCATTCCTCATTTAGGAACAAATAAAATTACTGGCCATGAAAAAATATTTGACTCAATGACTAGATTGCTCCAAATGGTTAAAATTCTTTGGAAAGAAAACAAAAGAATTTAAATGGAATTTTTGTATTACTAAGATCTAGGGACAATGTGACAGAACATGAAGGCGCACTATCAAGGGGTGGAGTCACGGACAATTTGTCTTCATTACAAGCGACGTTTAGAGCATCGATTGTCGTTAATAAAGTTGATTGATTCGGGGTCTACCACGATCTCTTTTATTGTGACTTAATGAAATTCTGAATGAGAAGTATCTAGTAAATGATTGCGGTAGAATTAACTAAAGATTCTTTTAAGAAGCGTTCATTTTTTAAACAACTACATGCCTGTTTACATATTTTATTTAAATATTTATGCCTCTCTGGATTATGTATACTGAGCGGCAGAATGTTGGTGTTTTGTGCAATAAAAAATAAATGATTGCATTTATTTTATATTTTGATTTCATTTAAGGGCAAATATAAATAATGATATATACGTAAGATAAATATCATTGAATTATCTAAAGCAATCTTTAATAATTGTTTACTGATCAATAAAGCACGCGATTTTCTGTCATTAATTCACAAATTATAAGACCTACTTTAGTTTGCAGTCTTTAAATTTTTTATGGCAGAGATACCAAATACTTAATTAGTTAATCCAATTTTATTTTTTATTTTATATCTGGCGTTGAACAGCCGACTCAATTCTAAGTTAACGACTATCAATGATCAACTCCGTAGCCTTGTAATTTTGAGCCCAATCCAGAAGAAAGGAGAATTCCTTCATCAAGTATTGGGAGAAATTTGCCTTCTTTAGGTATTTTTTTCGTGGAACTTACTCACATTTGCGTTACATGAGAGGAAAACTACGAAAATGCCCCATTGTTAACCTGACGGCTAAGAGACTCGAACCCATGATACGTCTACCACTGAGGATATTTTACGTCAGCATTGTGGTAGGCACGACTTGGGTGCAAAATTCGTATCATCCAGCCATTGCTAAGAGTCAAACCTGGGTCGACTCCTTGGGAGGCAAGCGCTCTATCCCCTGAGCTACCACGGCTAGTTAATCTAATTATTGATAACTTGATTTTGCCTTTTTCGTAAATATTTAATAATTATTACTATGATACTTAAGAAATATTTTATCATATACGCTCGCCATTCTTAAAGACTATTAATACTTCAATATTATTACTTTTAATAAGTTCTACTAACAATTTAATCGAAAAAACACATACAGCGTAATGCAAAAGTCCTTGGAAACTATATTGTTGTTTTAGTTTGATTGCAATTAAAAAATAAAATGGCAATCTTTGCCTTTTTACTAAATCATCTTCAATATCACTTATGCAAGAAAACGATCACCAGAAAGCAGACGAAGTTTTTTTTACAACACTATATGATGTGTAGAAAAAGAGGTTTTATTTGAAAATACCGCGCTGTGGTGTTGCTTTGAATAAAATAGAATTCTCAGCATTTAAGCTTTATGCCTTGTTGGAAGAAAGAATAAAGTTTTGAGTATTATAAGCAAAGGTGCTAAACATACCCTCCCGTTACTATGGAAAAACACGTTGCTATTATTAAAGAGCCAGATTCCATATACGTAACGATCCTGTGTAGGGGTCAGGGAACTAGCCTTGCATCAGAAAGGTTCTGGGTTCGAAACCCGAACAAGGTGCTATCATTCCTTACAGTGAGAGAGCAACGTTGACTCATCTCATATGGTGCCTGTTAAGGTGTGACCAACAAATCTGCCCTAACATGCCTAATGTGAACCCAGGTGGGCAATAGAAAAAAAAAGATTCCATGTATGTCAGTTATGCTGTTTCAAATGCAGGGACAGTTAAGAACATAAAACTTATCATAGTTAGCCTTATTTCAGCTTAAAATGTTTCTATAAAAATGCATTTGCCGTGGGGTGAGATTAAACAAATATAAATACAGGAAGGGAAGGTGGTATTATAGAACTGTCAGAAATACGTTTGAACCAGACTTTACAGTGTATCCCGTGTCTTTTATACACAGATGAATTGCCGCTAAAGCACTTTTTCTCATTTTTCGATGACTCAACAACTGGGGCAACGTCCTAGCCCCTTTACGATCGGTTAATTTTCAAGAAAACGGTCATAAAAGTGCCTATTTTTTATCCCTGAAAATTATATAAAAATATGTGTATGAACAATAGATATATATATATTTAATTTTTGATTTGTTTTTAGCTTGAAATTTTAAAAAATTAAATTTTTAGGTAAAGCCAACATTCAGGGTTACTATGATTTAATGTTGGTTTTCCAGCAAGCAAGGAAAATTTAAAAAATGTGTGTTTGAAATATTAAAAAAGAATTTTATTAAACTTACTTATAATATAAATGAAGATTAGTAATTTTTTCTTGTGTGATTAATTTCAAAGCATGAGATACAGAGGCCAACGTCACAATCTGGACAGTAGTACCGAGTTTCCTTCCTACATCTCTTACTGTTTTCATCTCTTCTGGAGCTAACTATCCACAATTACCTTAAAAATATCCTGGTACTGCCATCTGGTGTGTAAAATGAGAAATAAAATGTTTTCCGGCAAAAAAAATGAATTAGTTTTATTCTTATTGGAGCGTTACTACTGAACACTCCAGCCAGAAAATAACACGGGAGCGAGAAATAGAGGGCGAAACTTCACCCCGTCATTCTTACTTACTGGAGAGAGAAGGAAGGGACTAGTCTGGTACTTTAGGTGTAAACTATACTATACTATAGTAAAAAGGGTATAGTCTGGTACTATAGGTGTACTCTGCTTGAAAGGCGTAAAGAAAATATCCTATCATTCTATATGAAAAGATAGAAAGTGTGTTGTCGACTATAAATTGAATTATCAACGAAGTGAGTTCTCATTAAGGCTACTTTTATGATATTTCATTGGCTGTAGGGAATGGTAAACGCTCGAATGATCCGGCAAACAGATCACTTGGGAAAAAATTTCACGCGCTCTACGGTTAATAAGAGCCAACAAAATATTAAGGCCACGAGTTAGCTTTCGGAAAGTTTTAAGCACCTAGCAGAGTTTATTCTTAGAATTCGTGAGCCTTTTAGATTTGAAATTAAAACTCATCCTTCGTGCAAAGATGAAGTGGGACACTTTTGGAAATTAGTTTCTTATTCGCGTTATCTTCCACCACAATAGAAAACCTAGCCATTAGGAGTTTTTTTTTTCTTTGTGCGCATCTCGAGAATATATTACAGTCGATGAATCATAACAGCCAGGAATACAAATCCTGGAAAATTTCCTTTGAGAGACTAAAAATCAATTTGAATTCTAAAGTGTGCAGAAAACTCATCGATTGTCAGGAAAACTATTTCCTTCTAACCTAAGAGATGTCCATAATAAAGATTTTTTATCGATGGCAGAGACAAAAGGAGCTAAATACTTCTTTACCACACACATGCCATTAAATTTCAGACAATATATTAACAGATGTTTAAATGCAAGCTTGTGAGAAGAAGTCAAGAGAAGGCCTTGTAAAGACCAACATAGAATCAGGAAAATTTATTCCGAAATTTGACTCTGGGCGAGATTTTTACGTTTAATTTAAGTAGTTTTTAGTTATGTTTCAATCTGATGCTATTTGCATGAAATATAGAATCCTCAAAGGGTGAATTAAATAATTTTAACAATTAGAAATCAAATTTTAGAAAAAAATTATTTTAACATGGAAGTACACTCTACTGTAGTGTACGTCATCACACATAAATGCAATATCAACGTCATCACACATAAATGCAATAAACATAAAGAATTTACGTAAACTTTAGTCATTCGTCATTTTTTAAAACTATGTTATCTGTAATTTTAACAAAATGATTCATCCATCGGCCAAAGAAAAAACTTTGTTTAAAATTTTTAATATTTGAACGTAAAATAAATTCGTTTAAAAAATGTTACGCAAAAAAACTTTTGTTTCTTTTCTACTTCGTAAAAAATAAAAATTATTCATCTTATGGTATAGATACTAATGTCAAAAATTAAAAATATATACATTTAGAGATATAAATAGTACTAGCTCCTCTAATATTTGTTTTTTCCTTATGTCACGGTTTAAAAAAACTCCTAATTCACATTTTCTGTTAGAATTAGATGGAATGTATTAGAATTAGAAGGCCGCAGTTGAGTTGGCTGTTTCGATGATTCTCTTGCAATAAAAGAAAAGAATTGGAAAAATCTTCAGAGGAAAGCATTGTCTCACATTGGACTGTCTGGCTAACTATGATGATGATGATGGAATTGACCACTTTAAGACCACCTAGTAAGACCGCGTATGATTTCAGTGCTGTCTGTGGCATAGATGCAGCAGGCTAATTTTTTTTAAAGTTTTTAAGCTTATTAATGTTACATTTTAGTTCAATGTCAAACACTTTAGATTTTATGTCACTAATTATTATTTTTTTAATTATCTGCCTCGAGTTTTATTGGGCAGTGTATGATAGTTTGCCATATAATATGTGTTTGTAAAAATTTAGCTATATGGATTTCAGGCCAAACTAAATTTTCACATTTTCAAAATAGTGTCAACTAGGGACAATACCCTGCCAACTTTGAAAAGTATAAAGAAAATAATAAAATTAGGTGTAGTAGTTAACCTATACATTTACTTGAAAAAATGATACTACTTAATACAAAATAAGTAAGGTTCGAATTTAAGTAAAAAAAAAAATGTTGAATCACTATAGATTAGATTCATATTCCTTTCTGAATCACTATTCTCAAATAATCACTGGATCATCTAGAAATTGATTTAAAAGCCCATACACAGCATAATCCCTTAGAATATCCGAAGCATGCACAGCATAATCTATTAGAATATTAGAATCCGACGAATATAAATGAAGTTTCATATATTTAACTAACCATGACATGTTATAAAACCCAACATTTCGTGCCTTTTTCTTAAAAACTTGGTTACTTATTTATTTAATTTCTTCATTTGTATTTAGTATCTTCAATATACAAATAATTATTTTTATTTTATTTTAAAACTTACTGATGACAATGAATGAATGCACAGTATCAACATTAATGATATTCTCGAGAAAAAACGTTTATTTTTGATTAAATCACAATGCTTCTACCAAGCTTTTAAGATCCATATTACCTTTTCTTAATAGTTTTGAAGATGATTATTTACTGAAACTGTGAATTTAAATTTATTTTCTATGATTAAAATCATCTTATATCTTTTATCCATTTATTTAATTTTTAAAGCAATCGAATTTCTCTTGAAATAAGATTTGTCTCTTCTATTACCTGTTACTCCATCTAACAGAATTTCCACTTCCTTGAACAAGCAGAAGATGCTACACTCGGAGGTGTAAAAATAATTAGACGAGGGAATAGTTTTTTGCTGCTTTGGGCGTAATCGACGGTGAGTCGTCCCTGTGTAAGCAAAGCGAGAAGTGGAAAAAATAAACCACTTCTATTAATCGAAATAATACCGGATAAAATAAAAAAAGAGAAACACAAGAGAAGCCTTAAGAAAAACTAAAATGGTGTAAAATGAGTCGACAATGTTTCGTTCTGAGAAAATATAGCAATTCTTGTTTTTCTTCTTCTCTATCTCCTATTTAATTTGTGACGATTTTCTAGATTGGGAAACTAGAAGAATGACGTTGTTACTATTTATGAGAATAGAAAAAAAAATTGGAAAGAAAAAAGAATTTAATTGCGAAAAGCGACATTAATTAAATCAGAGCAACTGGTTCGTGACTATTGTTTTGGTGAGCATATTTTACTTTCTGCGTCGCTAGTCAGCAAGCAGTTAATGACAACTCCAGATAGAATAAATTAAAAAAGAAAGCCCAAAATAATAGACCAAACATCAGTTTTTTTTTATACTTCGTATAAGGAAGGTTCAAAAATGAAGAAGACTTTGTTTTAAGAAATTTAATTTTTTTCTTTGATAAGGTTGTAAAAAAAAGTGTAATTTGCATAAAAATGTAAAGGCATTGCATAAATGAAAAAACAGTTACTCAATTAACGTAGATGGCGCTGCAGGTACAAAAAATGGAAACCATGAACTGGAAGGAAGTGCTTAGATTGATGTTATTTATACTTAACGAGTCAGTAAATTAAAGAAAAAGAACATTTGTTATGATAACCATTTTTCTAAATTTGAGGGAAAATTATTCGATGTGTTTGAAATCATCTGAGTAAAAATTAAAAATAACTCAGTGCAATAAATCATCATTAGTATTTAAATCATTTTTAGTAAAATTTATTTTAATAAAATATTCGTACATTTTAAGATGAAACGCTACATCACAAATTAAAACAGCAATAATGATAAGAATTGTTTTTCTTGTTTTTTTTTAATGGAGAATTCAGGATTATTTTGTTGAGAATAGGTATATGGTATTTCAACTCTAAGTTTATAAGGACTCTAAGGATATTTGGAATAATATGAATGTTGAGACGAAAGAAAAAAAAACACAGATTTAGCATTAAAATGAAAAATATCTACACCTGGTTGGATGGTTGCAGCGCGGTGTGGAGACCAGCTGATTAATATCATCATCAGGTTTTCTGATCTATATTGTAGTATTACAGTAAGCCCATGCGCCTTTATTGTTGTTAATTCATTATTAAAAATTAAAGCACTGCAAAATTAATCATAAATACGATAATATACTCATTGCATCCGGAACATAAAACAAAAATTTTCTTAAAAACGATATTGAATATTAAAAGGACAAAAACTTCATTGACCAAATGATATAATGCTAAATCAATGGTGAAGCTTAAAACATTATAGATGCGTTTAATATTGTGAATTTAAATAAATGATGTTGTTGCTGTTGTTCATTTACGTCGCACTAGAGATGCACAATGGGCTATTGGCGACGGTCTGGGAAACATCCCTGAGGATAATCCGAAGACATGCCATCACAATTTTGATCCTCTGCTGAGGGGATGGCACCCCCGCTTCGGTAGCCTGACGACCTGCATGCGAAGTCGAGCACTTTACGGTAGAACAGTTTAACGAGGACCTATACCACACACCCTCGGTTCCTACGCAGGCTGAGCCAAACTGTCACCCACCCGCACACTGACCGTAGCCAGTGATGCTTGACTTCGGTGATCTGCTGGGAACCGTGTCTTAACGATCAGTCCACTGCGGGACTTAAATAAATGAATGAATTGCATGAATATAAATCGTTGTGGCGACCGGATGTTATTATAATAGTATCACGTCAATTCGTCGAGGAGATAGTTCATTGTGACCGCAATTCATCACGAGCACAATTAATTGCAAGCACAATTCGTCACAACGACAATTTGCCGCTGGTAGAATTCGTTACGACGCATTTCATCACGAGCAAAACTCGTCGCAATGATGAAATTTGACGTGAGCTCAATTCATCACGAGCGCAATTTATCGCAAGTCCAACTCGTAGTGACACTCGTAGTGGACGGATCATAAATTAATTGTGATTCGTCGCTATAATTCATAATCTCCATTTCTTGCGGTTTCAATAAAATACATCTATAATAGAACTGTCACATTATCGAAAAACCTTATGATTCGAAAAAGCGTTGAAAATACTCTATATTGACTAAATTTAATTTTTTAAGCTTAAAGATTCTCTAAAGATATATTTACTAATTATCATTTTTTTCTTATTTTTCCTTCATTTAATTTTAGTTTTTGTAGCTGCTTTTTTTGAATTCAGAAATGATTTCACATGCACAGATATCACTTGCGAAATAAAATATTTACAACATACACTATTGGCATTTCATTACGAAAACTGTGGCTTTTTAGGTTATGAGACCAGTTAGAATTTCAAACAAAACCAATTTTAAATAAAATTAAAAAGAGAATATTCCAAAAATTTTGATTTGAAGATCGGATTTTTACGCACAGCTAGGCTGTCTTAATGATACAATATGCAAACTTTAATCGAAGCAAATTAAACACTACGAGCGATAGCTAAATTATGTAATCATATGAAAAGATACAGTAATAGTTAAGTTACTCGTTAGGCATTTAATAAGAAATCCGTTATTTCTACAAATTTTCAACCTACCTATATTACAGATACACAAATTCCTCAGAACCGAAAAATTTATTATGGTGTCGAAATTATTCTTTTGTCTTTATAAATAATACATTTATCTGTCAGCAAGTATTATTTTAGGATTTTAATAACTTTTATGCAACAATAATGACTAATTCTTAGTCCTTATAAATAATATTATCTTAGAAAAATAAAAGTATTCCCTTATGGATTTAAAATATTCAAGAAATTATTCAGCATTACAGCCTAAAGCATATTTCTAGAAACACTTTTTATGTTGCAATGCTTGCATTTTCTTAAAATCTTTTAGTTGTTAGGTTAAGAATTAGGTAATAATAAAAAAGTATGCTTAATTTTACTAGAGAAAGTAAATTAACTTTTCACATATGTCTGTATTCCAATGTCTGCGAAATAAAATGACTAGAACAGAGATCATAAATAATTCAAACATAATAGTTTAAATAACTGTTCTGAACATATTTTTTTAAAATGAGATTTCTTATTTTGGAATTCAAATACGTGGAACTAACGTCTGAGATTACTAACTTTTTTCCTTAACTATATTGGTGCCAGTAAGTCATTATGATCCGTTGTTGTTTTCGTGTTGCATTATGATTCGTTGTTGTTTAATGCAAGTGGGAAAAGGTTTCTTATCTATAATATTTATATCAGTTTGCTTTATGAGAAGTAGTTTACTTTTCGTTTAGAAAAAGTGGAGTTATAATCAGGGTTTGTTGGTTTAAATCAACTTTAAGTCGAGTAATTTGAAAAAAAGAGAAAAAAAACATTGAATGTAATCAAATGATATCTTTAAAAAGAAATCTATTACACAAATGAAATTTTCAACACTATTTTAAATAAGATTGTTAATCAATTAAAATTTTAAGCAAAATTTTAAACTTATTGCTGCGTTAATTGCAATAAATTTCAATTAATATCAGTTCTTAATGGGTAATAAATTAATAAATTACGTCATTTATGCTTATGAATTGACATTCTAAAAATTCCCATGGATTGCTTTCGAATGCAAATTATTAACAAAAAAATTTCATGCGTTTTTTAATGCGTATATTTATGCATATATAAAACGTAAGAAATGAATGTGTACTATTTCGCATAATATATGTAATTACCATGTAAGGAAAATCTCTAAAAATCCTAATTTACAACAATTTAAAAAGTGTTAGTGATGTTGGAAGGAAATTTTCATTGTATAATATAAAAAAGTAGTTTAAAATGCAAAAACGAGAATGGAGTCTAACAAACTACTTTTGAGAAAGGCAGGATTAAATAATCCAAACATTTTTGTTTGTCAGATGACGCAAAGATGAACTGATTGGCATGTATTTTCAGTGATGCGTTTTATCCAGCATTCAAACTGGTTATGATGTTTTTCATCTAAAATTTTTCACTGTAGTGAACCAAAAGGCTAAGGTAAATAACTTTTTTCACTTGCTTAGATATTAATTTGCCACCTGTGATTCCTGACTTTTTCGACTTCATTTTAAGTTCTAAAATATATATAGAAAGAAAATGATTATAATTATATAAAATTAATTTAGAAAATTAAAATTATTTTTGCTCACCTATTAAAAAAAGACTTTTATATTTAAAGCATTTATATTTTACTTTTATATGTAATTTCTTTTTTAATTTTATAGGCGGCGTTGAGCAGCAGACAAAAATCTGAGTTTACGACTATCTGTATTCAAATCCGTTGCCTTATAATTTTGAACCCAATCCAGAAGGCGGAGAAAAACTTGGATCAAGAATTGCTACAATTTAGTCTTCGTGAAGAAAGATTTGATAGAATTAACACTCATTTTGGATACATGGAGAGGAAAACCCGAAAATTTCCCTATCCCCATGGTTAGCCCGGTGACAAGGGGATTCCAATCCATGATTCGTCTACCACTGAGGAAATTTTACGTCAACACTGAGGTCGGTGCGAGCCGGGAGCAGAATTAATGTCAATGTAGAATTGTTTAATTTCTGTATTGGCTAGAGTGCTTGAGTATTCAATGAAGCAAGCCTCAATTGTTTCCTAACCTCTACACAAAGAATTTATACCGTCATTTTATCAACTAACTCCATTCGTTAATTGTGATTTGACTTCCCGATTTACAAGAGAGCACTTAAACGAGCGCTGTGTGTTTAATTCCTAGACAAGTCACCATAGTTTTCAAAAAGGTAAGCAACTTTAGTGGTCATTTAATATTTCGATATTTTCGACTTATACTGTAACAAGGTTTTTTTAAAAGAAATTGAGGAACTACATTTTTCAAGTAGAATAATTAATAGAAAGATTTTTTAATTTTTTTCAAATTTAAAACGAAAAACTTAAAACGAAATATTATTATCATAATAAACATCTTCAGAAAATTCCTTTCTTGTTGCTCCAAACGATTTTCGTTTCCCGTCAGACATAAAAATAAATACATAAATAAATAAATAAGAATAAAAAAAAATATCTTTTCAGTAAATAAAAATTTTCTTTATTTTTTATTTAATTAAATTACCATAAATGAAATGTAGTTATTTCTTTAAAGATCCCCCCCCCCTCTGAAAGGTATTAAACCTCCTGAATAACTTATTTTCTGATAGCCAATCTTAGTGATTCAAAGTGACCTCAAATATTTCAATTAAATAGTGCAGACGATATTTTAAATTTCGAAATCGAACGAAAGAAATGTTTTTTATGCGCATAAATTTTCATTTTTTTCGATGAATTAATATTTTTGAAAATCAAAATACGAGAGCGGAGGGCTTGCATCATTATATAAGAAATAAAATAGTAGTTTCACTGATTTTTAGATGAAATGAGATATTTCAACTACTATAGCTGGTTGAAAATTTAAATAAAATTGTCTACTTTCAAAATTAAAATGGTTTTATTTTTAAACTAAAGGGAGGTCTAAATAGAGCATTTCGAATATTACGTACACATGTTTTTGGCAATTTTGACCCCTTCCCTTCTCAGTAGAATTACAAAATTCACTACCATGCTTACCGTATGAAATGCACATCAACCGTTCGTTGTTTTTTGCTTTTATTTTGACTTTTTCTGTATTAATCTAGTTTTAGAAGCACATTTAAATAAAAAAATGAAGTATACATAAAACTAAATTGAAATTTCAACTTATTTAATAAAATTTTTTGTAGCATATTCTGTAAGAATTACTTGTGTTTTCTTTCAAAGGTAACAATCATGACATTAAAATTCATTCTAGAAACATTTTTCCAACTTTTTCGTTTCCTAAATTTAATTACAAAAGTGAAACTTTTCAGGTTACTTTTTAAAATTTTTTGTCAACTATTTTTTCCATTTAAAAAATAAAAGAATACAAATAAGGGGCCTTTAGTGACTTATTAAAGTATCGCACATACCCCTCCGTTCCCTCTAAGTAGCAATATGAAAATCAGAAACCCATCACCTCTAAGGCGCTTTTGTAATATTTAAACTGCATTAAATATTTAGTTAGCTTTAATAGACAATTCAAGAGCTCTGTCTTCGTAAACGAATGTATTTCATTGAAACCGCAAGATATCGTACTCACGTCGAACTGCAGTTGCGACGAGTTGTATCTGCCACTAATTGTGACTTCGATGATTTGTGTCTGCAACGAATTGTGTTTTCGTCTGGTTGTGCCCATCACGAAATGTCATTGCAACGAGTTGTGCCTCACAAGCAACAAATAGCATGTTGCAGAGGTTTTACGCATTCTTCCCTTCTCCCGTTGTTGCAACTGTCAGCGATTGCCGTCGCACTGGTTTCAAGAATTGGATTGAGCTTAATTTTCGTAGCTGTTGCAGACCCGAGAGCTGATCAGATTTGTTTTATTTTGCTACCCACAATTCCCTGTAAAGCAAAAATTTTGAATTTTACTTCCATCTTCATTTAGTTTGCTTACGGTCGTGACTGACTGTTATAAAATTTCTTTAAAAAAGAGAAAAGAAAACATGGCAGAAGATATTATCAACTTCGTTCAAGAATGCCCATGGTTATATGATGCTAGCAGAGCAGATTTTGTATCATGCGGTATGACGGTACTAGAAATCACTTGCAACAGAGGAGAAAAATCGTGTTTCGCATGGCTATTGCTTTCGGTCTGAAGCCTCCTTAAGATGAATTGTCGCTGAGACGAATTGTGCACACGACGAATTCTCCCACTTCAAACTGTGCACGAAGAATAGACGCCGAACCGCTATAATATGCCAGACTCAAATGACATCATGAATGCAATGCGACGGCATTAAATTCTAAGTTTTTTGTGGTAAAAAATTTTAAAAAAGAAGAAAAATAGATATAAAAAGAAAAAAAGGTTGTTGAACCCTATCTGAAGAAGTCCAATCTATCCGAAAGACAAAAATTGAACTGATATTTTAATTTATCACTTTGCATTTGATGGGCAGCCATTTGATACCTAGTGGAGGAGAATCTTTTATTTCGTACAATGCAGCTTTTTTTCTGGGCAACAGGTGATTGATATGTAAGAAAACGCTTCTTGTTTATTGAAAATAGTTTTATTCTTAATATTTGAATCAAAATAACTTCTCAGCCACTCTTAAATTTGATATGAAAATTCCAGTAGGTGTCCTATTTTGACTCCGCAGCTGGATAGAGATTGAGGTAGTACTAGATTAACGGTACAACAAGCGAAAGAAATTAAGCATCAAAGCTACAGTTCACCTAGCTATATAATAGTATTTACATGAACGATTTGCCAGCCGTCGCTTTGAAAAATGGAATCTTGAACTAAGAACCTCTCTATTCCTTTGTACGAAAACTATATCAGCCTCTAAAAGCTACCAGAAACTCATCGATAGCTGACCAATGAAAAGTAGACGGCCAGTATTAAATAGGATGCATATAGTTGTTGAAATTTTATTTATTAATTATTTTATTAAAATTATATTTATGGTTGTTGAATTATCCATGTTAATTTTGTTTTGATTTGCAGGCGTTTCACTGGATTTGCATTAATTTGTTATTAATGATTGCATCCTAAAAATGATTAAAAATTTAATTTGCAAGATTATGCTACAATTTAGATCGCAGAGCAGATGATGGTAGTAAGTTGCGAAATAGAAATATTAATCAATGCTCCAGCTCTGGGGACAAATACTCTTTATTTTTTTCTGCCTCCTATCTATCGATTAATTATAATTGGATTAATGTATCACTTAATATGAACTACAATTACTTTATATTAGTTTTTATGAGAATGCCAAATACTTATTAAGTGTTTAAATTTTAATAATGAAAATAGGCAATTACAACTACACTTGGAAGTGTAACAGAGATTTGTCAATCTTCCGAAATTTGCAAAATCTTTCCGAGTGATGAATAACAAAAATATTACATTCTTCTACACTGGCGACACTCTTTTAACTATTCTAACGTCATTACAATTTATTTCAATGATTTCAAATTGATATTTTTAATAAAGGGATAATCTAGTTTTAAATCAGAAAAGCTTTTTATTAACAGTACTCTAACAAATCTATTAATATATTAATCTATATGAAAATATTTATTAGTTAATACTAAACGCTAATTTCACATCAAGACAAATTTCATGCAATTACAAAAATAGAAAAAAAAGTCAGAAAAACTTTTGTAATATGTAAATTAAATCTATACCTAAATCACCCAAATCAAAGTAAAATGGCAAAACACCATAGCTTTAATTAAACCGAGAAAAAAAATTGAAAAGTAAAATACAAAAAGAAAGTTGAAACTTTTTCTTATTCAACTAATCCAATTTCATAGAGAGTAAGAGATCACTTAAAGATTTCCATGAGCAACGTTTTTATGCTAGTAAAATTAACCGGATACACAAACAGCCCTTTATAATTTGCATTAATGAATTTTTCGAGTCCGCATTTCTATATCCACTAAGGAAACTCTTCAATATGAAAAGAGAAACTAAATAAAGATCGTTCGTAAAATAGTGACACTTTTGATAGATTTAATTTAATTATAAAAATTTTCTTTTGATAAACGTGAACTTGAATTCGTTATTAATCTTTAAAGAACTTCATTTAAATTTATGAAATGTTCATATTTAAATTTTGCATTTATTAGTTTATACATCTTCCACAATTTGTTACATTTGAATTAAAATAAGTTAAACATTCAAATATCTAAAGATGAAAATGTAGAGCAATTTTTTATTACCTTTAAATCTGTATCTCGTCAGTAGCAAATAAATTTATTTAGTAACAAAGCAGTTCATGGCGTATTTCAAAATAAGATAAATTAATCATTTTGTCTTTTTATTATGGTCACTACTTGTAAGATGATTTCAAAAAGGATATATATTAATGTGAAAAGATAGTTGTTTTTTTAATTTAATAAATATAAAAGACAACTAAAATGTACTAAATGCTAATTTTTGTTTTATTCATTTATTTAGTTATTTATTTTGTATTTCATACCAAGATATTTCAGCGAAGACTGAATACAGCTAATAGATATTAAATTATTCATAACAGATACTACATAATTTATACTTCAACAGATAGAGCTTTCAATGTCTGTCAATAAATTTTATTTTATATTCTTGATGCATGTGAATCCAACGTTTCGCATGAAGCTTAAATCCTCAAGAAATCGTCTACAAAGAAAGAGGTGATTTTTTTTTGCTTATTTATCTATTGTAAAAGCTTGAAGTCTGGTAAACCCTAGGTTTTAAAGGTAAAACTTGGGAGTTACCAACGCCTTCCGTTAAAAGCCTGAAACGAGGGATTACTTATGATAGGATTTTCTATTCGCAGAGATATATTGAGTACTGTTCCATCAAAGGGGGCCGTAAGAAAATCGCAAAATTAAGGTGGGGGAATTTGAGACCACAAAGGCAGCCCTTCACTTCAACGGTAAGTATAGGAAATGTTGGGGTAAATGGTACTTCACCATAAAAAATCAAGGTTTGGTATGCCGGACAGATTTGTACCGGGCAATAGCAATAATCTTCAAAAATATGAATAAATAAAAAATAAATAAATAAACATTTGTGTAGGTTATACCGGCTTATACCGGTTAGTATCACTTAACCAGAAATATGCATCAACGTAAGGCATAACGTGCAGTGGCACTTAAAATTAGAAAAACATCAGTGTATGGTATAAACCGAGCAGTAGTGCTTAGCCTTAAAAAAATCGGAAGCGATTTTCTAATCATTTGGCGTTTTACAACCCGCTCATTTTCTCAAATAAATAAATGGAAAAAAAGGACCTGATCCTTAATTTCTTTTTAGTTCAGGTAACAAATTTTAAAAGTCATAAAAACTGGTATTATAATTGTTACCAACTTCAGCCAAATCTAGTAAAAAAGGAATTAAAGGCCCGTGAATTGTAAATTAGCTGTCCGGAAATGTCATCGTTTATTTAAAATTTAGTACGAATAAACAATAAACTCAAAAAAGAATAAAATTTACTAACGACTTTAGGAGCACTCCCATTTTATGAACACTTTTCTTCGTGTGCTTCTGAACAGGTTGTAATGGGGAAGCATCCCTACTCACGTATAATGATACTTCAAGGCAAGGATTCTTATACGATTTTAATCTTAATGATGTGCCCTACCTTCTTTAGGAAGTCTGTCGCAACATTTATGCATCCCTTTGTTACACATATAACGTTTTTTTAATTGAACATTTCGTCAAAAAATCGACTAAAAATGTCATCGAAAAAAATCTATAGCTTCAGCAAAACAAATTTCAGATTTGAAATACCTTACACCCGAACTAGGCAAGATCAAGTATTTGTATTTTTATAGAGACAACAAAAAATTGTTCCTAGGTGTTATCTTTCATTTATTAAACACTATTAATCATTTTATCATTACTCATTAAATTATGATTTTGAATTATTATTTGTGTTCCCAACCCCGTGGTACCAATCTACATCACATGATTTGATCATCGAGCCTATTGGGAAACCGTTCTAAACGTATGTTACGCTTTACCACACTTCTTAAACTATCAAGTTACCTTTAATTTATTTATTTTCTTTCATGTTCAGCTGTCGTTCTTAATTTACTTACTTTCTTGTTACTTTGAAATTGAGTTAACACATTTCTTTTAATGAGATGTAACATTTAACATCCTAATATCAATCAGTAACGGTTTTATGATGTTTCCCCATTTCATTTTTCCGTGTTTGTGCTATTTATCATTTATTCAATCACTCAGATATAATACCTTTATTGTTGCACCAACTACTTAATTAGTAAATCATTATCCAAAATATTTTTTTTAATTTAAAATTTTTAACAATTACGATCACTGCACAAAGAAATAAATTCTGATAAAGTTACCGTGCTATATGGCAATCCCAATTTTTAAAATAAAATACATAATTCTGGTATTCTGGTTTATAAAACCAAACTATACGGTATTTAAACCATTAATTTGGAAATTTTTCCTCTAATATGTTTGCGATTTACCGGAAATTCTGAATTTTAAGACTATAGTTAAAATTCAGAATTTCCGGTAAATTACCAAATTTTATCCCTTATGATTAACCATATTTAATTTTTAATTTTAGCAAAATCATAATCAAAGTGATTCGGTGAAATTTAAGTTTTTTGGTGTTCCCATAGAGTCAGAAACACGGTTATCTTAACCATATTTGATAGCTTTGTTCATACTTTTTTTTTCTCAGTGAACAAAGAAGAGCGTAGAAAGTTAAAATTCTTTTCCAAACGAGAAAGGAAATTTTGAGGAAAAAAAATAATATTCGTCATATGTACTTTTCAAATAAGAAAAATCACTCAGAAATTTCATATAAATAAATTAAAACTATCATTTAACTATAAATTAAACTAATAAATTAAACTATAAATTAAAGTAAACTATAAATTAAACTAATTAAGGGAAAAAATAAGAAGTTTAAAAAATAATTTGATGAAAAAAATAAAATAAATTAGTAATTGCAACTTTGCTGTGTAACTGTGACAGCAATATTTATGACACATCATAAATTCATATTCTTTTAAAAACTAATTAGATGGATGACGTTTTTGAAAATTGTTATTTCCCCAGATATCCAACTAAGAGAATGTGAATGAAACCAAACACTTTATTTACTAAATTGTAAACTCGGTATTAAAAAAGTTCTTGAACTGTAAGATCGTTTATGGAAAACACAGCAAAACAACTAATTTGACTTTCTTTTTCGAAAATTTTAACTTACTAGGATGGTGAAAATAATTCAATTTATTAACTATACTTTAAAGTCAATTTAGTCGTAATAAAATGCACATATGCTTTAAAAATTAATACATTTTGGAAAAAAATTATAGCATCTTCTGTAATGATAAAAATATTTTTAACCGTTATTTACTTTCAACTTCTGACTATTTAAATTATTTTAAAGAAAATATAGTAGAATATCTTATTTTTAATTGGTGGGACTATTTTATTCACTTTAAGTAATTATTTGAACTAATATTTTTATTTTATGTGCTTAAAAATAAATTATATGAGCTCTTATATTTCAATATTTCTTGAAAGAGTTTTTAAATATTTTTTTTTAATTTAATGACAACAATTATATTTATATTTTTAGGTAACCAAAGTAAGAACTATAAAAGATATAATAGGACTATTTATTCACAGAGAAAAAAGATCTAGTAAAATTACCATACTTCCATTATGATAATAAAACCAAAATATGCTGTATTTAAACCATTTATTAATTATTTTATTCGTTGGTATGGCAAAGGTTTACCAGAAATTCCGGTCTTCGAAATTATAGTACTTATTACCACACATTCAGTAAAAAAAAGAAAAAAAAGAAGCTGCAAAGTAAATTTAACCGTAATTTAATTTTGGTAGTAAATATAATAAATTATCAAATTTAATATATTTACTACCATGCAGAAAGGTAAAAGACACATTTTATTGTTGCTTTTAATATAAGTCATTACTAAACAGCTATGGTGAAAACTACAGTGTTTTTGGCTTTCCCATATAGTTAGAAACACTACAAATTTTAGCATATTCCGGAAGTTTTAACTATGATTTTTCACATTGTTACAAGTATAGACTAGAACTAACGGACTAACAGAACTAACGGCACTAACTAAGAACTAAAGGAAAGTGTAATCAACGGAAGAACTAAAGGAACTACACATAATTATAAAAATTGTTTTCAGACGCTATTTTTTATGCTGAAAGTTAGTACAATGAATTTAGATATATAGAAAAAAATCAAAACGTGAATATGATTAATTAAGTAAACCAAGCATAATAAATTTGTTTGAGATAACGTAAAATTAGTGACTATAAGTTTTGATTCCAGACAGAGAGTCACACTTACTATTGTAATGCTTTTTTCCGTCAAAGAGTGTTGTAAATATGAAATTAGTATTGTATAATGGATTGCATTTTCCTCCGAACAAGTCATACGTTATTAATTCCCGTTATAAAGGATTTGAGTTGCTTCAACAAAATAGGTTTGGCGATAAGTTTGTAACTATATGTTGTTAATCAAAAATTATAAAATTAAATATTTAGTGTAGAAAATATCCACTGTTTTTTGGATCTCCGAACATTTAAAGGTTTAAATCCGTTTTGTTAATTAAACTATTTTTTATTATTCAACATAATCATAAATGGATTAAAACTGTCAGTTGAAATTCTAGCTTTTGATATGTATTTTAACGTACTGTAAAGTAATTTCACCTTTCCTCCAATAATTTTACAATCATTATCTATCAGTACTTGCTCTTGTTTTCTAACAATTACTTTATGGTTCTGAAAATAGTATTTATAAATCTGCGATTCGACTTCATTGTCATATAGGTATAATATTGAAGCGAAATTCTCACTATCACAACTTATTCATGATAAAGCACTTGATCCCCATTGGCTCAGGGGATAGAGCATGCATTTCTCAATGAAGTAACCCAGGTTCGAATCCCAGCAATGACAAACCGATATAAATTCTGCCGACAAAAAATATGAACATCTGGTACGAGTACAGAATTATTAAGTAACTTTCGCAGAGAAAAATTGTCCTTAATTGCAAAAGTCTTTTGAGACAACAGATTTTACAACAGAGGGTAAAAAAAAAGTCTGATTACTCCTCGTAGTTTTCACAGAAAATTTGTTCTTGTATAAGTAAAAAACTGCAGAGGCGGCAAATTTGCTTCGTGAAGTTTACGGTTTCGCATAACCAATTGAGCTGCAGGTTTAAAACCATATTTTCTTTTTTTACATTGTAACAGAAAATAATAATGTATAGCTAATACGTTCAGTTAAAGTGGATAAGTCGATTGCAAAATCCATTTGGGCAACTCTTTCCATTTATTGGATCGGCCAATGTAAAAACTTTTCAATATATTTTACCTGACATACGAAAGCTATTGATTAAAGAAAAAAATATATTACTACTGTCTGCCATCACATGGCGAACCCTCGACCTAACTGCAAGCAATCACACTGATCGATAGAGCATCTCACAATGGACAGACTATTCGTATAAAAGCTATAACTTTTTCTTTAAAAAGAGCTCACTTTAATATACGGAAAACAAAAATTTTTTAATACTGCTTGATATGAAAATCGTATTTGATTTAAAGTGACTATCAAAGGACTGACTTTGTAGTAGTATTTATAGAATTAAAAAAATCCAGCAATTTGATTTTTGCTCCTTTTCACAACAATTAATATTCATAATTTTTTGTAGAGTTTTTCCCAGTGTTCTTAGTTGAGCCAACATATGTGTTACATTTGATTTCGGAATAAAATTCGAATCTCTGCAAGCAGCTATGCTGAATATTCCTTTTTTAAAAAATATTTCGAGTCATGTTAAAACAAATTCTACAAGAACAAATGTCAATGTAAAATCAATAGTATACATATAAAATTACAATTATGACTCAGTAAATATTTAGTAAATATTTATTATCAAATAATAAGTATAATATTTATTTACCAGACTTATTAGTTTAATTTAACAGTAAAAATGTAAAAACAACTCAAATATAAACACAGATAAATACATTACTAGAGTAAACACTGCTTTGCTCGATGTGCTGTTTAAAATATTTACTTAAATAAATATTCAATACATTTATTTTTAGTAATTTTCGTGAAGCAAGCTACAAGTTCCGAAACCAAACACGGGTCATATTGGTTTTTATTTGAATTTCGGGCGTAAAATTCCGGGGAAAAAATAATAAATCCCGCAAGGTCTCAAGATAGTGATCGAATCAATATGAATCAGCGCTCAGAAATCAAAATATTTTATTAAATCTCCCAAGAAAGGAAAATAAGAAAAATGTAAAGAAAAAGAAGGAATAAAAAGAAAGATTAACAATAATAAAAAAAATATTGGGAGATTGCAACTCCAAAACAGCGGAAAATGTACATTCGCCGCTTGGAATGTTCCCAACAAACATTTTAGAAGGTGCAGGTATAAAATTCAATCCTTCATACTAAGGGGACCCCCTTTCTTTCCCGAACCGTTATCAGGGGCAGCAAAAGGTCCTCCTGCGCAACTTTTTTTTCCAACATCAGCAACAATAATGAGCGGTTGTGGAAGCTGCCGTTATCGCAAAGGGACACAAGCAAGATGTTATTGAATATCGTTACCATGCTAGACCTCGTTTTGCATTTTATTATCAAAATAAATTCGAAAGATTGCTTTAGATGACAACCAGTTCTTCTGGGGCGACAAAAAACTCCCTTTAGAATCAATCGATTTTGCTTTTTAAGAAAGTGTTGCTTTTATATGTCCTAAATAAATTATAAACATCTGAATTATTTTTTTGTATTGAAGATTTCAAGTCGAATGCGAAGCATAATTGTGTTTTGCTTTAAAATTTATACAGAAATAAATAAAAGTAATGATATTTAAATGGAATAAAATTTGTAGGCTTCTATTCCGTATTCATTCAGTGCAGTAATATAAATTAGATTCTTTTTTTATATATTAAAGTATTATTTGACAATTTCAGATAAATTTAGAACAATTCTCAACCAAAAGTTTTAGTTCTTCTGAGAATTACTTCTAAATATCAACTATTAAATAGTAAATTTAGTAAAAACATTACTTTTTAATTTATTTCACATTATTAACTATAAGAACGTTTTTCGTCCACCTATATTTTTATGTGCTTTTATAATGCTGTTTAAAGATTCAAAACTTATAATAGAAATCAAAACTTTATTTAACTTGATAAATACAATCTCCTTTCAACATTTATATAATTTCAAATTTATTCAACTTATATGCTTAGAGTTAAGGAATTTTTTTATATTTTTATGTTGGCAAAAAAATTTGAATAAAGTATGAAACTTGCATTTAAAGAAAAAATAACAAATCTAAAAAATAATAAGGCAAAGATCGGGATTATTTTTTCATAGAACTTTTACTCATAACTGTGTAATATCCTAATTTCCAATTGAAAACATTTTAAAATTTTTTAAATAAAACAATTAAAATTATGACAGTTAAAATTATCTTTCCAAAAGAGTCAAAGGGAAACTAGCAAGATGTTAGTGGATATCGTTTCATTCCAGACATTGTCTTGCATTTTATTATCAAAATAAATTTAAAAAATTGCTTTAGATGACAACCAGTTCTTCTAGGGTGACAAAAAACTCCCTTCTGAATCAATTGATTGCGCTTTTTTTTAAAAAAAATGCCTTTATATGTCCTAAATAAATTATAAACGTTTGAATTATTTTTTTTCTGTAGTGAAGATTTAAATTTGAATACAGAGCAAAATACAATAATTGTATTTTGCTTTAAAATATGTGTAAAAATTGATACCAATAATGATATTTAAATCAAATACAATTTTTTGGGTTCCTTTGTATTTATGGCATACATTAGTATTTATTAGAGTAGTAGTTCCAAAATGGTGCGCCGATAAACCCTAGGGTTCCGCTGAAGAGTTAAAGTGATTCCGCAAGTTCTTTTTATAATTAGTGATAAGTTTTGAAACATTCGATTATATTTAGATCTAACGTAACATTCATGATTTTTTCAATATTATTAGAAAATTTAATTCTTCTACTAGCAATATATTAAATGAATTATGAAAAGAACGAGCATTTATAACATTTTGCATTAATATTTGTATCGTGCTTTTCAAATAAAAATAAATAAATAAATAAATTCGTTACTAAAGAAATGTGTTTCCCTAATAACCATTTTTAACATTTAAAATAGTTCTTTAAGTTCTCATTTCAATAATTTGGCTTATTTTATTCATGTTCAGCTATTGTTATACCCACCAGAAACAAATTCGTAACTAGACTAGATATTGCACAAAGACTACAAATTTAACTGTCTGAGATAATACTTAATTTGAGATTATTAATGATAAAACAAAGAAAAATCTTCATCCATCTAATTAAATATCTTAAAAATAATTTTCTATTGGAATTTCTATAGAAATCAATTTGCTTTCTCTGAAAATTGTTTCAAACTGCCACCGTCTTCCTGTATTTTAATATTCAAAGATTATGTGTGTCTGATTAAGTTTCTAAACCTCTACTTTTAAGATATTTTCTTTTTAGATTTATACATTTCAGAACCTAAGCAATAAATTCGTATTTTTAAGTTGAACTCCATGTTATCTCAAACAGTTTGGCATATTTATTTCTTACATATCCCTATTTCTTCTTTGATTTTTGGATATATTTTAAATTCATTGCAGAACGGAGTAGCTAAAGATATGGATATGAATATAGCAGGTATTGCTGTCACTGCACAGGCTTGTACTAGTCAATGGAGGAAGATGTATTTTTC
The DNA here is from genome assembly GCF_982258835.1 of Parasteatoda tepidariorum. Lineage (NCBI taxonomy): Eukaryota > Metazoa > Arthropoda > Arachnida > Araneae > Theridiidae > Parasteatoda > Parasteatoda tepidariorum. Next base: position 20,275,499 of record NC_141765.1, read on the forward strand.
TAATTGGATTTGAGTTGACTTAATCAATAAGTTAACGTCTTGATCTTTTTAGTGTAAATTGAATAACGAACGCACTGTAAACGCAAAATAATAGTGGTAATTGTGCATTTTTATTTACACTATTAAATATTTTGAGCAGTATAATTTTTTTTCTTGCATTTTTACTTAAACTTATTTTTATTCTACATTTTATTATAATATTTTTATGCCAAGTATCGTATTTTTGCCATGGGTAGCATAAACAAAATTACTTTATTTATTCTTTTATGTTTCTTTGTCCCTTCTGCAAAGGATTTAACATTTTCAAATTTATTTGACTTTTTAAAAGACTATTAAGATTCATATGACTGTAAACATGACATGCAATTACTGTTTACAAATTAATTACAAGATAATTTTAAAGACGTATGCTATTGTTATATTTCGTGATCTTTTCTTTAGATAGTAAATGTGATTGATTTTTTCTATATTTTACTTAAAAAGACAATCAGGGATCAATATTTTCGTACATCACTGTAGGTTTATTGATGAAAGGCGAAGTGAACTCTGTCTGGAAGAGGGCATCACCCGGATAAATGCACGCAATAAAATCATAGTTTAAAACTTTGACCTTACCATAATATTACAATTACTAATTTACTACCTTACATAGAAGTTGTTCAAACTTTGACAATATTTGAACAACTTTTAAGTAAGGTAGTGAAGTATTAAAAAGAGCATAGTAGCATTATTTTAAGCTTTAATTAGGATAAGATTGTGTTATATACATTTTGCATTTTACAGTTTTTATTGTTTATTGAGGTTTCCATAGTTTATAGTCTTATGAATTACTATAATTTCAATTTTATTTTTCCCCGAACATCAGAAGAGTGAAATATATACGATTAAAGTTTTTAAAAAAATTAAAAAGGAAACACTGTTGTTAAAAAAATATAAAAGTATTCACTTTAAGTTTTCTGAGATGCTTTGACTTACTTCTTGTGTTTACAATCATTATTTAGAATATTGTTTAGGCTCTATCTCTTCCAATAAATAATGCATAACTTATTGTGTTTTAACAATCACAACACCTCTTCTGGCTAAATTTTGAAATGATTCGGTTAAGGTGTCGAAGGTACCGTTGATTGGAGAGCTTGGGGAAGTGAGTTCGATCCTGGTGCCCGGCAAAATAACCGAGCGGTATACGCAGCAAGGTGCTCGTTAAATCAGTTGTGGCTGAAAGTACTCTCGATAGTTATGGAAGTTTAAAGAGATGAGATCAACTCAGGCACTGTCCCCGTCATCTCACCACGGTCAAAATTACGTGTCATTCCTAAAAATTGGCCTAAGTGCTTGGTCAAGGTTGGGTGAGGATGATGATGATGATACTATTTTCATGCATAAGTAAGTCTTTTCAAAAATTGGCATTTTGTTGCTAAAAATTCTTATTCTAACTGTTTTTTTTTAAGTAAATGCAGTTTGATGGATCCCAAAAAGCACAAGTGATATCGTTATTTATCGCTTGTTTTCTTAATTTTTATTTTGAAGTAGACTTATTTTATAACATCGTTGAATTACATCGCATTAAATTATGTAATTTTTAAAAAAAATATTCCGCAAAAATACATGAAAACTCAAATTTAAAGTATAGAAATAAATTTGTGTAACAGATTTATTTGTGAATTTTTTCTATATTTAATAAGTTTTTTCCTTTTTCACTTTTTAAACTACAATATTACGAATGTAGGGTGTTTGGCTATTTAATGATAAGTTAAATTTTAAAATTGTACCGAGTTACATTTCTTAGGAAAGTTTTTGCGGAAAAATACGATTTTCAGCATAAGCATACCATACTCTTCAACTAATATAGTATTTCCCTAGATTCAGAAAACATATATAAAACATAATATATATAAAATATATATTATACAATATAAATGTAAAGTCACGGAATAAGTGAATTTCAAAAAGAGTAAGATATTCAAAATTAGATTTCCACAGAAATCTATTTGACCAATTTTATAAAAATTTTGTATTTTGCCATGTTAAAATATCTCTCTTGAAGTAATGCAAAAAGTTGTATACCTTACAGTTCAAAATGTTTAAGATTATTATCAAATAAAGTAATAAATATTTACTAAAAAGTTATTTTTCGCATGAAATTATCTACGGACAAAAAAATTTACAATTGTTTGAAATTTTTTTTCCATTCGCCTATAAGTTCTCGAGATTTAGCAAAATACGCAAAAAGTAAAATTAACATTAAGGGGTCCAAACTTTGGTGCGCTCTCCTGACTAAACTATTGGGACTCTATTTCTCTGATTGCGGCTAATCCCTATATTTTGGGGGTTGAAATTCCGAATCTATCGAAAAAAAAGTGTGTTTATTTAGAGAAAGTACGTTTTTCTGATTCCTTAACTTAAAATATCGTCTGCACTTATTAAAAAGTATATTTGAGGCCACCCCCTCGATCCATTAATATTCAGTCCAAGAACGTGAAGATTCGATCATTAGATCAAAAGTTATTCAGGGTGGTCCGTTTTTATTGCTCTCTGTACATAAAATTCGATTTGCAAGAATCAAACTTTTTTTAGAGGAGTAAATTAGGACATTATAATTAAAATAGGAAGACTGCAATAAAATGAAACCATATTTAATTTAGTAACAGAAATTCTTTAATCAATATTTTAAATAATCTTCTCGAATGAAGATAATTTTATCAACAAAACTTTGTTATTCCAAATCCTAAGAAGATTAACAAAATCAAAATATTTCATTTGGGGATCAGTTTGCTTTTTAAGAGAAATGTTTCAGTGCTTCATGACTATTCTAATTTAACAATCTTAAAAAGTTGTACAAAATTGTATTATAATGTATAGATATGTACAAATAGTCCATAAAGCCTGCACCAATTTAGATGCATTGACTCCATTAATAATCTGTAACAGGCCAGAGGATGTGTTGTAGTCGTTTTTGAATGGTTTATAAATTTTGAAAAATCATTGAAAATCGCGATTTAATTTGTGTTCGAAGTGATGCAATTGATGACAAAAGACTCTTGCTACACATAATGGGTGAGTTTACATAGTTACGCGTAACTAAGTGAACTTTTTTTTAAATTTTTAATCAATGATGGCGTGCTATTAAAACTAACTAATCTTATCTATCGATCTCAGAATCTCTGGAAGAGTTAGATATCATAGTTGAACATTTGCCAAGAAATTGAAATCTTCTATTCGGATTGATTTGACACACTTATGCAAACTGTAATAAAAGACATGTATGTTTTTAGTTGTATAGTAATAATAAATATGTGATCTTATAAGATTTACATAAATCTCTCAGTTGTGTTAACTAATTGTATCATATTTAATTTCTATTCCTTACAGCTTAGTTAAACCATTTTATGATTCCCTCTGTGATGTGTGTAAGTTCGATTTACAAACTAATTTTATTTTATGACTGATTTTAGTGATTCTTATTTTATATTGTATATTCAAAATAACTTTACTGACTCTTATGTGTATCATATCTTACTGTAATATAAATTATAGTGTTACTGAAGAACACGATGATGGCGGCTGCTTTACAGCAAGTAGTGTAAAAGAGCATTGAAAATGTTCAACTACACCAGGAACTATCTTTGGTTCTGGCGTAGAGGAAAGCCTACCAAAACCAAGGACAGATAGTGAAACATGCACTGTAAATGTTTAACTACACAAGAAGATATCCTTAGTTTTGGTGTAGATGAACACCCACCAAATCTAAGGAGAGATGGTGAAACACCATTTTGAAGTAAAGTAGTTGCTACCATTTATGGTATTCAGGTATATGAAAATCTTTCACCGTGTGCATTTTCCGTATTGAGACTAAAAATTATAAAATGAAAACTTCCTGCATTTTTTCAAGCTTAAAGACAAAAGATACATTTTGAGATGTATATTCGTGTAATACATAAAATTTGGACAGTTATTATCTTTGTTTTAAAGGGCATTTTTTAGTTATTCCCAGTGTTTCACTACACCAAGAACTATCTTGGTTCTTAGTGCAGTGAAGCACCAATTTAGTACAAAGTAGTTGCCACCTTTTTTGGTATTACGATACACAAAAATGTTTACAGTGAACACTGTAAAACATATACATAGTGTTTTTATTTTCCAATCAAAGTGATTTTAAAATTATTTAGAAACTAATAAATTTAGAAAAAAATTATTTTCTAACACATGTATGAAATTTCAAAAATGGTGTCGCACAGTGTCACAACACAACATATAGTATTTGTTGTTTCTGGCATAAATTACAAATACAATTTTAATTTTGAAGCAAAACAACGTGGCACCATATTTACACTAAAATAGTAACTAGGCATTTAACTATTGTTTTATTTTTTTATAAGAAAGTTATTTCCTTATAAGAAATTAAGCACAAAACTGTAATGTTCATAGAAACTACTTGGATACCTTCTTTCCTAATACAAAATTTAATCGTACTTCTCATTTAATCACAGCTTTTTTGATGTGTATAAGCATAAGTTATTATCATTACAGTTAGAATGAAAATAATTATGATGCAAATAACAGCCAGGTAATTATTATTGTTACTTAAAGACTTTTGAAGAATCACCTGCTAATAATTAACTAAGATAGGTTTTGAAAGGTTTTAAAATTAATCTCTACGAACTGTTTTAAGCAAATGAATTTTTAAGTCAGCGTTCATTTAAGTAAAACGTTACCAGGAAATGCTCATTACCAAAGAATTTATTCTGAGAATTCGAAGTTTACAAATTCGAAAACAATGTAAAGGAAAATAGAAATTTGAACTTGAAAAACGGTTTTAAAAATATTGATCGCGTGGAATGATGTTACGCTCCCATTTACTTAACGAATAGATTTCGTTATTTGGTTAATAGGAGTCGAAAGTTATTTACTTCGATATTGTTTTTTGATGAAGTTATAAGTTTGTATATCAAAGTTAAAATTCTTGAAAAAATTATCATTAATTAAAACCATATATATAATTTGTATTCTTTCGATCAAAATGAATTGAAAGGACAACTTACCCACATTATGACGTTTCATTAGTATGTTGCATCACTATATTATATTTTTTATTTTAGAACCGTCATTGAAAAGGGGATCCAATCTTTAAGTTTACGAATACCCATGTTTAACTCTAAAGGCTTGTAATTTTGAACCCAATTCAGAAGACAAGGTAACTACAGGATCAAGTATTGGGAAAAATTTACCTTCGTATAGAACGTCTTGAGGGAACTAAACAGCATTTGCGTTATATGGAGAGGAAAACTACAAAAAGCTCCCACGATTAGCCAGGCGGCAAGAGGACTTTAACCCATGAGTCGTCCGCTACTAAGGATATATTACGCCAGAGTTGTGGTCTGTGCTAGTCAGCCGAGGATTTCGTATCTGCCAGTCATATCTGAGATTTGAACCAAGCCACCTTATTAGGAGGTGAACGATTTATCCATTGAGCCACCACTGCTCCACTATATTATATTGTAGAGTTACATAATTATGCTACATAATTATGTTACATAATTGTGTTAAATTGCAACATTATATGCTTATTTCCTATCGGTGTATAGTATTATAATGACACATAATTATTTTATTTTCTTATATTTAAATGTTACATATTTCTTTTTATAAAGAGATATATTGAGGAATTAATATACTTTTAATTTTTTTCATAGAGATAATGTAATAAAATCTTTTATTTTTGTAATAATTTAAAACTATGCAATGTAGAATAATTACGCCTACAATGATATTTTAATATATAATGCGAGGAAAAGTCCATGTATAAAATAAAAATAAAAGTAAAATATATAAGAATTGATCAAAGAAAAGATAGCGCGCGTGATGGAGTCTGAAATATAGAGGTACCTCTATTTACAGTTCTAAAGAACGGCAAGAAAGGTACTACGCAGACTGTTCAGTACTGATTAACAAGTTTGCATGTCGGCATTTAACGTGAATGTAAAGTTGTCTTAAGAAGAATGCTTCCACAATAGAATAAGACAAAGTAATACTCATTTCCCCTAGATAGTGTTAATTGTAAGCAGCGAATATTCGACAATAATTGTTCTCATTATGCTTCGCTTTGAGATTAAAAAGGTCGTATTATTGCATCTTGTCATCTTCTGAACGCATCTATATTAGTACAATCTTCATCTTAAATGTTCATATGTTAGCTGCTTAACCGGTTATACTTAATCTGAAATGCACTCCTCTAACTCCAATTTTTAACACTGAAGGGTAGCGTTGCTATGGCTACGGTAATTTCGACATATTTCATACGAGACCAGTTTTCATTTAGGAAACTCTTAAAGATAACATTTAGACCATTTAGCACTAGAAAGACGGATAGAGCCAATTTGGCCTTTCTCATTTTTTGTTGTTCTGTAATTCAAAAAATAATTTGCTGAAGAAATACGGAAGGACACCTAAAAAATGGGGATTTTAAAGTAATTCCTTAGGTATTGTGGTTGGTATCCCATAACCCCAGGTAAGTTTGGGTAAAAGATACGCTTTGATAAATATAAGATACCCCAGTTCTCTTAAGAAATACAAGAGTATTTTAAAATATGTATTTTTAATATTAATAGAGAATAAGAAACTGAATTATGTATGAAATAACGTATGATTTAAAATTCGATGTTTCATTTACTAAAATATCTTTTTAAACAAATTAAATAAAATACAATCAATCATCTATCATATGACCAAGTCTATAATATGTTTTTTACTAAATTAATTTTGGTCATATCTTAAGATCTTGGATATTTAATTGTTCTGCACACAAACAATCAGGGAAGAACCACATGATCCCTTAAGTTTTTCTATGTATACAACATGTTCAGTTTTTCTAGTGTAAACAGGTAAACTATGAGTCTTGGAGATCATACTTCAGTAATGCAAAAAAATGTGAATAACCAACTGTGCAAATTTTGTGGCCAGGTTATATTTTTAAGAAAGATAAAAGTGTCAATTGTTTTAGCTGGATATGTTGATATAATAATAAATCATATTACATTAATATAGTTTTTTTTAATAAATTACAAATTAAAAGATTCATGATATCGTATTACCTATTTAAAATTTTTTTTACAATTTTACTGTTATGAATTTAAAGAAACTTAATCAAGTAACAAGTGCAATTATGCTACTTGAAGAATTTAAGAAAAATCGCTTTCTAAAATCGCTTCTATTGTGGTGTTCCCCCTTAGCAATAATTTTATAACAATAAAATACTACACAAAACAAAACACTAATACAAATATACGAAGTTGGAATGATAGCCCTCAAAATTATTAGTAACTATTTAATTTCGAGGTGAAAGAGAACGAGGTGAAGAGAATTTTTTTTTCTCTCAAATTAAGAGGAAGGTTTTGAGAGAAAAAAAAATTAATAAATAAAAAAAAACTTAATAAATAAAATAAATCTGGGTAATAATGCACTCGATAAGTAGACAATTATTCGTCAATTTAAATATAAATAGAAAAAAATACAGAAGGCCATCAAAAGAAAATATGATGAAAAATACATTCTATTCATTATGGGGAAATCGTACCTGATACAACGAAAGTGTTGCTGCCGAAAAGTGTTTATACACAAACATTATGAAAAAACTTCACACATCAATATGTTTTGATCGGCTGATGTTGAAAAATTCATGTTAAGTCCAAATCTAAAAGTCAATTTATTACGTAAATTATCTTACATTTATGAATAATAGCTTATATTGTTAAAATTTGCATTGATAAATCGGTACAGTTGGAATATCTACCGTTAATGTTAACTTCTGTTTTGAAAATTACATTAACTGTCAATCTCAAACCAGATAAACCTAAAGGTTTAAATCGATAATTTGACAAACGATGATCCGGTGAGAAAAGATAAAACATTAGCATGACGCAGCTATTTATTATTGACTCAAAAATCTCTTTTCTATTTCATTGGTAAACTTCTTGTTCAAAAATATGTTCGTGAATGAAATAATCTATGTTACCATAGTGATCCATTAATTAAATATGCTCTTTTACCTGAAGCGAGGTCAGCGTTTATATTTTGAACCAGTGAATTCGTTAAATTTCTTTATATGCCACCTGTTTTCCATAAGAATACGCAGCATTTTCAAAATAGGGGAAAGAGTTGAAGGTCTAAAGTTGAAGGGCACGAATTCGCTCTTTCCCGCTCTTCAATACCGAGGAGTCCCAAGTCTGCTAATTATCGGCAGTCTAGCTCATTTGCATTGGACCATTGGAAAGTGTAATTGTATAACGGCTAAACACGTCCTCTGTTTAGATATTTCATTAGCCATGGCACGCAAACACATAATTATCCGTTTGATAGGGAAAATTGATTAAAGAGTAGAAAAGCAGGTTTAGCCTATTTTGCTCTGTTTCATTATCCGCAAAAGGTGCACGCAAGTTTTAATGCCTAGAAAAGGTTCTGGGCTTATCATTTTCAAGCGTACGATAGAGTACTTAAAGAATATTTCTAACTAGATGGGTTCAGTCTTTTTAACGGAGAAAAGAAGAAAAAAAGGAAACCTGAAGATTTCCCCCATTAACTAATCAAGTTTCATTTAGGATTTTTCGGATACTTTAATGTCTTTAATTTATTTGGTTATTTTCGATATCGTCGAGAACGTTATTCCTTTGCGAACGGAAGAAAACCACTTTGTTGACTTCGAGTAGAATTTTTTCAACGGGAAATCTGGGCTGTCTTTTAATTACCTTGACTAGATGCTCGGAGATTGGGGCAATTCTTTTTACTAATTGAGAAAAAGAAAGAAGATCGTGTAAATAAAATATGCTTGATTAATTCTAGAAAATGTACGCATGACTCAATAATAATGTGATTACATTGTGATCATTATTTAAATACTATCGAATCCAAACAGAAATGTAATAATGATTTTAATTAGAAAGCCAAAGTTTAAACGAAGTCTCCGTGAGACATTTAAAAGAAATTGAACAAATGTCTCGTATAGCGAGGAATTTGAATTTGACATTAAACCTAATCTTAGGAAAGGAATTTTAGTTTTAATTAGTTGGAGAGAGGTTGAATATTCTTACATCAAAAGAGTGCAGTATCAAAAGTAAACAATGTATGTATCCCACGTATAATTTTAATGACACATTTTGAACCAAACTATAGATAAAATGCAATTTTAAATTAACTTAGCATAATTTGCATTGTGCAGCATTTGTTTTATTATTAATAAATATAATGTGTTTTTATTTAGAATTTTTATCTTAGCATAATTATCATTCAGTTCACAGAACAATTGTCTGGTATTGTTGAGCACTCTTAACAATGGCATTGTAAAAAGCAAACAAACTTGTTTTTGATTTTTAAAATAAAGAGCAAAATAAAACATACTCTTTTATTTAGCAGTAGAAAGGTTCCCAACCAGCATTAAGCATTCATTTTTTCTTAAAACAAATAAATTTTAACACTTTTAACTGTCGAACTTAGGGGTGATCGGAGTTCCAAAACACACCAGTAACTGCCTAGTTGCTAACGGACACATAGAAGCATGGAAAGAGATACAAAATTCGGCTGGTTATGGCTGGATAATGTAGCCAAAATCAAAGCCAATCTCGAGTTACTACTTAAAATTACTACTTAAAACTACTTAATGGTTAACTATTTGAAATTAATATTAAATTTTTAATCAATCTGGCTACAACTTTATCGCTAAAAAGACCGTTAGAATTTAATATAACCATGTAACTGAAACATTTTTGTGGTTAGAGATTCAAAGCAGCTGAAAGAAATGAAGTTAAAAATAGATTTTAATATTCAAATTGTCGCGACACAGAATTAATGAGTTTCACCTTTGAATTTAAATAAAAAGTTGGCTGTTACATTGATTGTAATGAAAATAATAAACGTATTTACATTTACATCTTTTTTAAATGTGACACAAATTGAACGTTTGATTTAATTTAATTAGAACATGATTAAGAATGATTAAAAAAATAAAATTTATGAAATTAAAAATAATTTTAAGGCTAGTAAATATGTAATGCCTATAATGGCATCACTTGTGTGTTTTTTTTTCCCATTACATTGCTACAATTTCAAATAAAAATATCTCAGAAATTGCATTGAAGCAGAAGCGTACAAAAAATTAAAATAACTGAAAAATAATTCGAAACTTTACTACTATAGTATAAATATCAGTTGACTCTAAAATTAAAACGTATAGTTACAGTATTAAATTAAATCACTCACGCAGCAGACGGCCTTTTGATCAACGAGCTGGTGGAGGTTAAAAACACTATTTAAGGATATGTCTGAGTTTAAAAATTGTTATTATGTTTGAGTAATACACTTATTAATTACTTTACATACCTCTATTTAATAGTCTGTTTCTTACCTTTGTGTCATTGAATACTTATGTGTAATAGATACTTAACCACATCGAGGTTAAAAAGTAACAACCCACATTTCTTCTGATTGGTGGCTAATTCTTTTCCTTTCCACAGATACAACAGACTTGTGTGGCTCCTTATGAAAGTAGATAGAATTCTTATTATGAAATTATGGTAAAATAACAGGCAGCAGTTTATCCTTTCAACTAACCATAAAGTTAATAGTTAAGAAATTTTTTTTACTTTACGGTTTTGAAATCGTTTACAATCAATTCGTTAAAATAACTGTAAATACAAAGTTATACGATTTTGTAAATATTTGTAACTAGCGGACTTTAAATAAAAAAAATTGAGAGAAAAAAAAATTAAATGGACATTGGAGCTCTATGAATTCTCCATCATTAATGCGTAAATGATAGTTTCGTATTCCAATAATCCAAGGACACCAATTGAAGAGTAATGGATACATGAAACTCTTTATTTACTGAAGAAATGGATAAATTATTATGGTGTCAATTCTGTGATACGAAGCGTTGTTTAGCTGGTCATATGATTAGCTGGTCATCATTTGACCTCCCAGTTACAGAATGTACCCAACTGTACAAAATGGCTTCATAATGTGGACCTAGTTGGCACTGATAGAATTCCACTTTTTAAATCGTAATAAGTAAAAACAATCAATAACTGTTTTTTTTCATACTTATCAGTTTGAATAACATCTTTTTATGGTAATTGGACTGTTTTGGTTGAATATGGTGAAATTATAATTAAATAAATTGCTATTTAATAATTTTCTCCAAGAAATTTCAATCAATACATCCCTATTGGAAAATTGAATTACTTGAGGAAGATGGTAGTTTTTATTAAGTGAATTCAATAAGAAGTAATTTTGTTTTTTAAGAATATTGTTCACAATTGAAAGAAAGCGCTTAACACATTTGATCCGAATGAGTTGATTTCTATTCAAGCTATTGGGGGAGTAATTATGCTTTGTGTAACTGAATATATATAAACAAAGAAACTATATTATTTGGATCAAAATAATGAACTAAATACGTAAAAGTATTTTTTTTTAAATAACATCTGTCTAAAACCTAGATTATTGTGCATATAAGTTTTGCAAAACAGACGGAGAGACAAAAATAGTTGATTTTATACTACACTCTAAAATAGTAATTCAATTTCAATGTTTGAGATTAGTTCATTCGTAAAAATAAGTAACATGCCATTTGGATCAAAAGTTTGGGTGAACAGAATATGTAAATGTTTTATTTACTTATTTACTTTTTTGAAATGTTTTGTATAAGACCATGATTATTTAAGGCTAGAAGTTTTGAAAATTGACAGTAAAACAGCGAAACTAAAATAATTTAAAGTCTATTTGCTTTCAATAATGAAACGAATCTCAACATTTAGAAGAGTCGTGTATTCTTGATAATAGTTAGTTTAATGATTTTATCGATTTTCTTAAAGTACTTGCTCCATATTATTATAGTATAGTAAACAAACTAATTTCTTAAAGCTACAGTTTTATGTTTGAAATATTCTTTCAGAGTTTTACGTTTAGTTCTATGAAATCCTTGACTAAAATAGTTGAGATAAACAATCTAGTAATAAATTTTTAAGTATATCCTCATCTATTAAAAGCTTCTAATTATTGCAACTACCCACAATAAACGTTTGGAAATTCAAAAATTGAAGTTTGAAGCTTGAAGTATTAGTTTCAAGAAACGTCTTTATAATGGTTGCATAAGGATAAGAAATTAGAAATCTTTTTTTCTGCTATTAAATAAGACAATCTGATTTTTAATATATTTTATCGCTGTAATGTTAAACATAAACTATATGAAATAAAACTATATCCATTTAAAATCAGACTTTTAAATAAAATCCGAAGAAATCACATTGAATTCATGAAATATTAATTCATCATATTCAAAATAAATAGGCTGTAATAAAATAGACATTTCTTTCTAGACAATAAAAACAAAAATATAAATAACCATTAAAATGATTTGCAGAGCTCACTAATTAAATAGTGTAATTTTACTATTAGTGGCAAGGAACTCGCATAAATTGAATTAATTCAGAAACACGTATATTATTGATTAACACTTATTGTTTGAGCAACAAAACTTTATTTGCATAAAAATTCATTCAAAGATTAGTGCACCGTATGGTAGTATGAATTCCACTTTTACCAAATTTGATCTATTTCCTCAATAACCATGTAATTTATACTAGTTAATGTAGTTAGTGATATTAAGTTTAACTATTTCTGACAAAACTTTTCAGCGGATGTTGTATATTATGTTTGTAGCTGAATGCACAAAATCAGTCATCAGAATTATAGTTTATCATTGTTACGTTTTTATTTTGTTAAGAAAATTGATATTTTTAAAGGAAAGAATAAACATTTTTTTTAAAAAAATGCTTTTTTATGAACCCAGAATGGTTATGAAACCAGAAAAAAAACTTGATTAAATAAGAGTAACTGGTGCATTTTTTTAAAATATATGCTTATTGTTTATATGCTTGAAGGAGCCCTAAAGTAGGAAAAATAAGAGGTTTCCCCAACTGAAAATGCTGCGGAATGTTATCCTAAATCACTTAAATGAGCAAATTCAGGAAGAGGATATAAATTGGAAATAACTCTGCGAAATTAAAAGTAAAGTGCGAAAATAAAATGAACGCACTGAATAACTTTTGATTTAATAATCGAATTTTCACGTATTAGGTCTCAATTTTAATGTTTCGAAGGCCTATTACTAAATGTGCTATAAATTAATGCAGGCGATATTTTAAGTTTGGAAATTAGACACTAAATAGTAAAAAGTACTTTCTATGATTAAACGTACTTTTTTTCCAATGGATTTGGATTCTTGACGTACAGAATAGGATCTGGAGTATGTGATCTTAATTATTTAGGAAGGACAGCAAGCATAGTCCCAAAAATGACGCTTTCACGTTTTGCTTACGCTGCAATATTTTAAAGCCAATAAAGTGAATAAATTTTTTAGTCACTTTTATTGCACACAGTTATAAAACTTGTTCAGCCATACATGATTTAATGTAAAGCCATGTAATTTTGAACCGTAGCCATGTAATTTTGAACCCAATCCAAAAGACAAGGGAACGCCTGAATCGAGTATTGGGAGAATTTTGCCTTCGTGGAGGACTTTTTGATGGAGCTAACCTACATTTGCGTTACATGGAGAGGAAGACCATGAGAACCTCCCACGGTTAGCCTGACGGTAAGGGGACTCTAACCCATGATCCCTCTACCACTGAGGATATTTCACGTCGGCACAGTGGTCGGTGCAAGCCGGATGCGGAATTCGTATCTACTGGGATTCGAACCCGGTTCGTCTCATTGGAAGGTGAACGCTCTATCCCCTGAGCCATCGCGGCTCATATGCGAAGGATTGAAATTTAAAAATGTTGAGAAAACTATATTTATACAGAGAAGGTGTGTTTTATGCCTGGTTTCGTTTCATAAATTATCATCCGCGAAAATTAATTAGCTTTTTTAAGGTGAGACATCATTATTAGACTTTGTAACTGTTAGAGCCATCCAATTAAAAGTGAGTCCGAGGACGTGAAATTTCAATAATGAGACCAAAAAATATTCAGCATGTTCTCTTTTTTTACGCAGTGTATACTACACTATTATAATTTTTATTCTAAAATAACTGTAAAATAAAGGGCAGCTGTCTGTCCATCCAATTAAGTGTAAAGTTTACAGTAAAGAGCATTTATTTAACCTTTACAATTTTGATACAGTTTACAACTGGCATGGTTAAAAAACCATGAATACAAGACTGTTATATTTTTAATAATTTGTATGGCTTCAAAATCGTAAAAGAGAAATTTAACTGGACTTTGGAGCTAGGGATTTGGTTAGGTAATGGGCATCGGAGTTAGGTTGTGAGTTGAGTTGTTTCACATCAAATGAGCAGTGGAGTGAGGTTTAATTTGCTTACCTGGCCCTTTCACTTATCCTAAAAGATAGGAAATTCTAGACTTTTTTGTGTAAACCAGATTTTTGGTGCTGCGATCTGTGCGTGAATGAGAGTATCGCATTCTAACCATTCATGATCATAAATTGGGGAGTGATGGACATTGAAAATTCTTCATGTGTTGAAGGGAATTGAGAAAATATTGAAAAATGGACCCCAGTTTTATCATTCATGAGATTAACATAATAGCCCTCTCGCCTATAATATGTACCCATCTGTGGTGGCTTCATTAGATAAGTTGGTGCGATAAAATTCTGGTTCGTTAGCCGTATTAGGTGAAAGCAGTTAGTAAACAGTTAACAGTTTGAATATCATCTTACTTAGGGTTATTTGGCTGTTTTGTTTGAATATGGTAAAATGGAAAAATACATAAGTTGTTAATCTGGTTGTCCTCGGAAAAATGACTATTTTAGTGCAGTAAAAATTACAGACGAAAAGAAGTGTTTTAGACCATCCTATTCCAGGAAATGTAGCTATGAGCTTGTAACGATTACTTTGGCCACATTATGAAATTACTGCTTAAAATTTTGCAAACCATGATTAAATATGTATGGAGATATTTATATTTTTATATAGAATTTTTTTATATATATTATTTGTATTTTTATATAGAAATTGCTTGAAAATTATGCTAGATATGAGCCATTAAGTCGTTCTTTCATACTACTAATGCGTGGCAAACATTTAAAAAAAATATTTTTTCTCCAAAATTTTGTAGTGAATCGTATTTGGTAATTTGCGAAAAAAGTCTAGTTTGAATATCTTGAAAATTTAAAAAGTTGCTGGCACTTTTCTTTGTAGTTTTTGTAAGTTTTGAAAGAAAGCTTGGATTGGTATGGAGTTTTTCAAATTTTATTTTGTTCTATTAAACAACATTTATTAAAAATAATGGCGGCGCATTATGGAGGACCATCCTCAATTAGAGTATGTTTCATTTCAGATGTTTTCAATTCTAATGTCATCACAATTTGTTCTGCAGTCAATTATTGTAGTGTATTACATCTTGTTTGATAATGCAAAATGAAATTTATGGAAAACTCCTAACAATCATATCTTTCTTTCAAAATTTACAAATCATCCATAGATTATTGCTATAAACTTTTCTTAAACTTAAATGATAATGAAACTAGACTTTTTTCATAAGTTACCAAATAAGATTTACAATATGAAAAATTTTTATTAATATTTTTTTATTATTTTTTTCAATTTTATTTACTAATTTCCTCATAATATCATAAAATTTTTTAATCAATAATATTATGAAAAAATAATTTTCGTACATTTGTAATATGAAAGGACTACTTTAAATGCTCAAATCTTGGACAATTTTAAAAAGTTCGTGTTAAAATTTGAAATAAATGTGTTGTTACTAATTATTAATTGCACCAAAAATTTTGTTTAGTTTATTAGTAAATTTTGTAAATAGCAAATTTTGTTTAGAATATTTTCTTCTTTTTAGTAAGCTTTAGTAACAGCTTTAGTAAGAAAACGCAATGAAAATTTTTTTTTTAAATTTCCACATGTTCATTAGGTAGATTTACGAAATTTCGTTCAGTTATTACATATTATATCCAAAGTAATTAATATGAGTTACAAGCTAATTGATTTATTTTCTGGCATATAGTGTTCAAAAACGCTCCAATCCCTCATACTTCTGAAAATTTAAAACTTTATTGATACTTATGAGAAATTGCTTGACCTATACACTTCGAATGATTGAAAATAAATCTGTAATTATTTCTTGAGAAAATTGAAAAAAAATGTCGAATTTGAAAATGTCTCTTCCATTTTTTTATAGTGATGTGTAATTGCACAACAGTCTCGTGCAAAGACTGGTGTATCTAAATGTAGATAAGAATATGAAAAGAAATGTTTTTATTTGGCCTCTAGATTCTGCTATCACGTATGCTGAAATAACGAGTCATATTTCGGAGAGTGGGTTGATTGATTAACTAAAAGTTTTATGTCAAATATGGAACAGAATATATTGAGCCAAGCACAAAAGTTATTATTTACTCAAAGCAACTAAACCAAGCAGTGTAATAAACAAAATAAAAAAAGACAATTAAAAAATGCGCAATCACGTTTATGGCAACTAAATTAAGATTAAAGGAATAAACATGTCATAAATGTACAGGACTCTAATTTTTGATTAGTATACCTCCGGAAATAATAAGACTCACAAATATATCAAATATGTGAAAGTTTTAATGGAAAAAGGATATATATTTTAAAACCCTATTTGGCTTCAACCTGCGTGGTTGCTATTGTTCAGGAGCTGATAAATGCAACAATTTTGAATTTACTTTAAAAGTTTGGTCTTATAATTCTCTCGTTTATACATTAGATTATTTTGTGTAACTTAGTATGCAAATTAATGTAGCCAAAGCGAAATGTTACAATAAATGCTGAGGCATATGTTCGAATTCAATTTTTAAAATATGAATGTTGTAAAATGAAAAATCCATATTAAATGAAGATTTTTGACAGAAATTACAAATCATCATAAAGAGACTATGCAAGCAAGTAAGTTAAATCCCAATTAAAAAAATTATTTTAATTTAAATACAGAAATACTGATAATTACTAGCCTTGTTAACTTTAACAGTAAAATTTGAAACATCCATTAGCGTATAACGCTAAATTTTATTAGATATTTATTCAAGGAAACTGAAACACGAGTCTAAGGGAAACATCTGCTTGATTTAAAGGTTAATAAATTCGCCTAGCTTTCACTTTGGCAGTAGTAAGCGCAAATATAACTTTATTACATTGATAACCTCTATAAACTAATTCTTTGTCTAGTTCAGCGTCTGTGAACTAATCTCATTTATTTAAGTTTAGTGATTGCTC
Source organism: Parasteatoda tepidariorum (assembly GCF_982258835.1). Classification (NCBI taxonomy): domain Eukaryota; kingdom Metazoa; phylum Arthropoda; class Arachnida; order Araneae; family Theridiidae; genus Parasteatoda; species Parasteatoda tepidariorum. Next base: position 20,292,756 of record NC_141765.1, read on the forward strand.
TATTAAATGATTAAAATACAAAGTCGAATCAATATTTTCAATCTTAATTATTTAAATATTTATCTGTCATTATCTCGTTAAATCTAACCATAAACTCAAGCGATGCAATTTCAAATTACCAGATCCAATTAACTGATTCGTGAAATAGGAAAATGTCTCACGCCGAAGGCAAAAGTGCTGGATCACCAAAGCGTTAACTCAAAGCTAAACAAGCTTATGTATATGCAACGCAATAATCCTAATAAATACTTCTAATACAAAGTGCAGTACTTCATGTAATTGAAACATGAAGAATTAATTCCCAACGATGAAGTGCTTTTACTGGCGCTTTGCCAACAATTTGTGCCATCTTACATTAAACTTAAACGTAGAGGAAACTGAAAAGACTTAAGTATAAAAACAACAATAATATTTCAAGATTCGTAGCACTAACGTAGCCACGTGTACTTTTGAATTGTTTATGCCGTATATAAAAATAACCTGCCTTTAAATTGCTTTTGATAGCTTGATTTATTGCTTTGCCTACGAAAACTGCCTTTGAAAGCATTACTCAGAAATAAATAATCGCATTTTACCCCCTTTTGGATTTCCCATTCTGAAAACTTAGCGAGAGAAAGATGCAAATTGCACTTAATGCCATTGTATTAAGATGTTACTATGTTCATATATCATTCAGATAGGATATTCTTGGAAGAAAATGTTTTATGCTGTTTCAATCGCTATGCTAAGTAGTATTATAACTGCCCAACCTTTATGTGGTAACAATATTTTGCATTCATTGGAGAGAAATGTAAATGACTGGTTCATTTCGATAAACTAGATCATTTCATTCTTCATTTTATGCATACAAAAACGATAAAATGCAATATTTAGCAGATACTTGTCTGCAACAAAAATAAATCTTTGATTTATTTATAGGCTTTTTGCAATGCTAGATTTGATATGGTGAATGTTGAAACTAATAGTCATTAATATTAATATTTTTGTGTTTGATTTAGATAAAGAAATCGATGAAAAATCCATAAAATATCTGTTGTATTTTTTTCATTATTTTTCTTTTATTATCATAAAATTTGAAGAAAAGGGATTTCAGCAGATTTTAGAAATTATTTTATATGATATAAAATAAAATAAGAACCAGAATATTTTATTTTAAAGTTACTGTTAAAGGTCATATGCATAATTAAATGAAGTGGTTATATAAAACAGTCATAGAAAATAATAATGCATTTTGAATACCAATATTTAACAATAATGAAATGAGTATTTATGTATTATTATAACCAAATTTCTTTTTTTACGAATCTGTCTGATTTCAAGGAAAATTCTTTAAACATAAACTAACAAATCAATTATGTAATATTTTCTATAGTAAAATATAAAAAAGAAAAATCTACATTGCAAAAAATTTCGAATTAAATTACAGTATAAAGTAATGGTACTCTAGGTACCTTATCCGTAAAATTTATTTTAGCGTTAAATCCCTTTTTATTGCAAAATATTATATCGTAATTTTTGTAATAACATTTATTTAAATTGCGTAATTCAGTTATTTTGCAGTAATATCTGCAAAAATTAAGGTAGATCAGATTTTTGTGTTCCATGAAAAATGGATTTTGCGATAAAAAAAACGCCGGCACCCTGAGTGCCGGTACGTTTCACCAGAACTTTGTCCTGAGTTTTTTACAGTGTACTGAAGTCATTCGTTGTTCATAAGCAACAACTGTGATCAGGATATTAAACGATTTTCTGTCCTAAATAAGCTATAATTTTAATGTAGATTATTATTAGACAATGTTTAGTATTCTAATCATTGATATAAGTTTTTTTCTGCTACAGTATTAAATTAAAAACATTGCTCTTCAGACGTAGACTTTGATAACTGAGAACAATTCCATATTTTTGAAAACTGTAATTAATTTAGTTAATACTATTTCTAGTAGCATTCTCTCATTATGTTTCGAAATTCATTCCATTTTGATATATATGGGAGTTGCACTCCGAAATACACCAAGATTATGATAGGTAGACTTACAAAATTTTATGAAAGTTTAAAGTATCAATAATGTACTTTTGTAAGTGAATTTTCCAAATATTAAATAAAAAAATTCATTCATTTCATAGAATCAACGAAAAAATGTATTTGTAGTGACAACAATCTTTCTTTCGGAAGGAAAACGTAGGCTACATAAGTTCTTACCTAGATTGAAAATATCCAAAAATCGCACACTGCCGGATCAGGTGAATAAGGTGGATGTTTCATTACTTTAATGTGGTTTTGTTCCAAAAACTAAATTGCTAATCTTGTTGAAGTGGAAGAGGCATTATCATGGTGAGAATAAGTCCTCTATCATTCACTTCTTGGCGAATTTCTAAAAAATATTTGGTGGTGTACCAGCTCACTGTCACTGTCTTCTGATCTTCCAATTTATTGACCAGTCCTGTTCATAAGAGTACGGTATGCATTACTTTTTCATTGTATGTTGTCTTTTCCTTATTGTTTTTGTGAGATCACCTTCAAAGACCTGTATTATGACGAGTTGAAATGTCAAAACACGGTATATGGGTGATTCTCACGAAACATGACAATTCACTGTCCCTTGCACCAAGACCTAATACTATAATACTAGAGTACCTTTATTTTAAAAAAATTATTAAATATCATTTTAAAATGACTTTGCGCTAGCATTGGCTGTTTTGCATAGTTAACAAATTTAATTGAATATCAAAATGTCATTTTCCTGGCATGTCCTAAACAATGTTTCCAATAATAACTAGCTTCAAAACTTCCCATGAATTTTTTAATATCTAATTTTTTTATCTCAACCGGTGTAAGCATCTCTAGAATACACGCAGAGGGTATTATTTACAAAAACTTCGTTCAAATAAATTTTTTCTGTCAATAGTTTGTTTGTCCCAAGAAAATCTGGCATTTTCCTGGCTACTTTTATTTAGTGGTTTATAACCGAAATAGATAAAGCCAGTAATCAATATCTTATGTTAATAGATTGATTAGATACCCTCCTATATGAACATGTCTTGTTGCATGAAAAAAGAACCAATTTTTCTGGGTCAAAATCTATTTCAAAAATTTTTTCAATGTGAGTAGGTTTTTGTGCTGTCATTTTCCTGGCTTCTTGATATCATTAATAACATAAACTACACAGATTTATCTGAGTTATTTTAAGAAATCCTGTTGTTTTCTGCAGAATATAACCGTCTTAGGCAAAAATATTAAATTAAAATAAAGTTATATGCTATAAAATGGCGAATTTGTCATTATCCTGGCTGTCATTTTCCTAGCTTATGAATGCTAGGACATTGAAGTGCTAACAGAAATTTTTTTAAACTACTAATACTAAGGAGGGAAAACAAATATTAACCTAATACCAAGTTTATGTATGATTGTAATATGCTTGGATGTAATCAAAGTTATTTATTTATTTAATGATTGATTATTATAAAAAATTTTATTCTGTACATATCAGCAACAAAAAATTTTGATTCTTTCTACAGTGGACAAAAAGAATTAATTTAAGCAATTTATGGTTCATCTAATATAAAGGATTAAGTTAAGTTACTCACTATTAACTTAAATTGACTGTTTTTTAAACTTCTAAGCTAATATGTCATTTTCCTGGTATTCAAGATTTGGTGAATTTCTATTTTATTTTTTTTTCTCGAGCAAATGTCAATAAACTACACTGTTTATAAGACATTAATAAGTGTAACTGAAGAAGTATAGAAAAATTTTTTTTGATTATTTTGAAGAATTTTAATTTGAGGAAATTATTTGGTCGGAATCGTCATGTTTCGTGAGAATCAACCATATACGCTTCAGCACTCGTTACAAGTATCGAAATGGTGCGGTGGCAACCTTCATTTAGCAATTTAAGGGTTTCTTTACGTATTCTGACACGCGCCTCTTGTTGGTGCTCAGTCAGATCAAGGGAAATCTAACAGCAATTTTTTTTCATATGTAATATATCGTGAATAATTTTATGAATGACTGCAAATTAACTGATAAAACCCTTCCTTCTGTATCATTTGGTAGATGAAGCGATTATCATCTATTAACATTCTCCGTATGGCATACGCGTTATCCGCGATTACGACTGAAGGAGGTCTTCATGAGTGTTTATCCTTAAGAAAATTGCAATCTCGGCAAAATTTTGCAAAGCGTCTGAGTACAGTAGCAAGAGATGAACCTTTATTTCCAAATGCTAATCGTAGCCAATGAAAGCATTCTTCAACCGTCTTAATCATCGAAAATAATTAACTTAATCCTACTTCTAAATCATAAAAAATCATAGTACGACAATGTTCTCATGTCAGCTCCATTTTCTCTTCTGTCTGAAATTTATTCTACTCTAACCAACTTGAAACTAAGTCAGTAAAAATCGTCTGACATGCTAAAATCATTTTTATTTTCAAATTAGACAGCTAATCTGTATTTCTCGCTTTATATATATATATATATATATATATATATATATATATATATATATATATATATATATATATATATATATATATATATATATATATATATATATATATATATATATATATATATATATATATATTATTTTTTTAATATTTTTTTTTAATTTTTTTTTTATTTGTAATTTTTTTCTGCATTTTCCTTTTTTCTTGTTTCATTATGTGCTTCGATATTGAAGAAGGTTCTGGATTATTGAACAAAAATTGCAATACGTATATTTTTGTGGCTACATTTGTGCTTTATTCACGTTATCTAGTATTATTTTAAATGTAATACCAAGTACTCTCTTTCTTCATTTAAATGGCAAGTTATTATTGAGTCAATATAATATAATATTGAGTTTCATGCGTGACAGCTCGATAGATGAGGGTGTTCAGTCTCATACAGGAATAAATAAGCAGTAAAAAAAGTAGTTGGGTATTAATACTGGAACAGAATTACACAAAATACAATGAGGAATTAAGTCATATAAATCTCATTTTTTTATATGTTACGCCGAGTAATTTATGGATCACTTAAAATGGCTGGTAATTAATATTTTACCTGAATGATTTTTTCCCTCAAAAAATAATGATAAACGCCAAAGTGAACTCATTAAATTTAATAAGCACATAATTTTTTATGTGTTTATTAAATTTAATAATGAAAAAAAAATTAAGAAATTAGATAATTATAAGAAATATGGCAATTGCAAGATGTGATTATGACAATAATAAGAAAATGTATTTTTGTAACTGATTAATAATTAAGCAAAAAGAGTGTTTAAAATGAGTATTATTCTTTATTACTTATTCTTTATTACTTTATTATTTTTCATTTACTTATTCTGTATTGCACTCTTTATTATTACTTAACATCGTTTTTTTTTTCAAAATTAATTAGCTTATTTTTACACGAGAAAACAAATATTCAATAAAAGGGAAGTTAATAGCAATTGACTTGAAACTTACTTTGTTACTATAAACGAAAAATATTTGTTTTATTCTTAAGACAAATTAGCATATTGAAGAAAAGAATTTACTGCAAACATCACTTACATTTAAAAGAAAAACACAAGACATTTTAAACGCTCTTTCAGAGAAGAAACTTTCTATACTAATTCAAATCACAAAAGACGAGTATAAATGAAGAATAATCTTTTAACGCAAATTTGCTTAACAGAGTTCTTTAGATTAGCTTTTTATATATACGAATATATATACATATTTACATATATATATATATATATATATATATATATATATATATATATATATATATATATATATATATATATATATATATATATATATATATATATATATATATATATATATATATATATATATATATATATATATATATATATATATATAATACATAAATAAATACAAGAAAGCACGAAGAAAGTTAAGAAAAACAATGAGTTTCATTTATTGCGCTTAAGCTGCAAGTAAACAGAACTCATTAGATAAGTTCAAAATGAATAAAAAAACAAAGAAAAATTATAGACATATAAAAAGAAAGGGGGGGGGGAATAAGTAAAAAAATAACAAACAATAGTTTATATAAATATTAAAAAAAAATAAATATGAAATAAATAAAATTTCATTCTTTTTTTTTTTTTTTTTTTTTTTTTTTTAATATTTATATAAACTATTGTTTGTTATTTTTTTACATATTTCCCCCCCCCCTCTTTCTTTTTATATGTCTATAATTTTTCTTTGTTTTTTTCTTCATTTTGAACTTATATATATATATATATATATATATATATATATATATATATATATATATATATATATATATATATATATATATATATATATATATAAGGGTTTTTAACTTTTCTTTTAACAACTTCAGACATTCTTCTGCCTTTTTCGATCAATAGCTCATGATTCGTTGGTTTTTCAAAGTTGTGGAAAAATAAATCTATGAAAAATAAATTGCAATCATTAATATCATATTTCATAGGATTATGTCCAACAATAATTCTTCTCCTTTAAGCATTAATGCCGCATCTGGGCTGTCAAGCCGTTGAGTCTTATTTTTCATTGAATCGAAATTCTCTTACTAAAAGAAGCAATCAATTCTGTAAGGACATCATTGGTAAGCTGATATGGTCTTAAAAGAGAAATTTAATTCAAAGTGTTTGAGAAATTAAATTCCTTATTTGGAAATCTTGAAATTTATTTTTATTGCGTATGACTTTCTGGAAATACACTTTATTAACATATATTATATTCAGTTAAACTGATTAAAATAACATATTTTTTACTTCAATTTTTACAAAAAAATTACTGAGATATTTTAATATTAAAAGTAGTGTTTTGCTTTATTATTTCGGTGCAATGTAAATATTGCGATTATTTTATGCTTTTTTCATAATAAATGAGTTTTAGAAAGTAACAACAGAGTATTAAATTTTGTCATAATTACGACTTTTACTGCAAAGTTACTCTCGTCTTTTTCAATAAAGTGAAATGAAAGTTTCCCTTTTGCTGAAGTCTATTTTTTATTTAAATGAAGGCTTTTCATTTAACAATTTTTTTTCGAGGAAACGTAAGCTTCTTAGTCTTAGAATACTTTATGGAATAGAATTTATGCTCCAGTATATATTTTTTCACTTTTCCTTCATCCTAGTTTTTTAAAAATGCCAATTTTTACTGAATTTCCAAACACTTTGCACTGTTTATTGTTAGGAACTTACTCGTTACATCTTTAAAAATGCTACATAAACTGTTAAGTGGTTAATGTTAATCATTGAAAAGGTAGTGTGTAAATTAAACAGATTCTAACCTGATTGAAATTCACTAAGCTACATATTTTTAAGGACAGAAAAATTAATAGCTAAATTACGGTCAGTTATCCTCAAAAAATGTTCCCTTCACGGAAGGTAAAAATAACTGTAATTTTTGTCTCAAAAAGTATATGACTACTGGCCATAAGTTAACGTTTTTTTTGCAAAGTTTATCTTCTGTTCAGAACTTTACTTTGTTTGCGATTCAGACAACTTGTGAAATCAAGGCGAACAGTGGAATGAAGTGAAATAGTCAAATGCTGTGATCTGTCGAGGAAGGAGAGAGTTGCTTGTTTTGTGTTAAATATGTAGAGGTAGAGCGAGAGAGGAGTTCTTTGGTACCACCTGGGATAGAACCTAAGAACTTTATGTCCTTAGTCCGATGTTTTAATCATCATAAAAAATAGCGTACAATCTCGGATTCAATTAGGAAGCTTTATATAATAAACGTATAAATTAATGGTCAACTCTAATAATTTTTCAGAATTTTGTTCCAATTACGTACATTTTCTTTTCAAACAGTACAGATGGCAAAATGGTAAACTCTACTAATTCTTCTGAAGTTAGTTATAATTATGGGAAGTGGGTTTTTTTGTGTTGAAAACAAGTAGCTTGGAGTTTAAATTCACGGTCAACTTTTAAAATTTTATCGAAATTTCTGAAAGCGTGGATGTCACAAAAATATCCGTAAACATTAAGGTATCTGACAATGCAAAATCATGATTTTGGGCAAAATTTTCGAAGTTGAATTAGTTATCAATTTAGAATTCCTGTGATCTCAGCTTTCTAAAAATACTTTACTTTTAAATGTACTCTAATTATTTACTAACTTATATCACTTTTTGTGTAAGGTTATAACAGTGGGTAGACTAATAATTTTAAGTCTTTGAATGCGTTTTTCTCAAAATCAGATTTTTTACATTTTATACCATTTTAAACACGATGCCTCATATTGTTTTTAAAATATTTATCTACAATTTTTCATGAGTGTTTATGATTATAGCACACATGTTTTGAACTACAGACTAAGAGAATAATGAAGAATTTCATATTTAATGCATGTATTATCACTAAGAAAAGTGGGGAAATTTTTAAAAATTCGCCTTTTTAACTACATTGATCCCTAACAGTAGTATATGCACCTGCTTTTAATATAATAGTTCAAATTAGAGTTAGACACTTTGCTTACAGTTCTTAGCGTATATGCAAAAAAAAAGCTTTATTTTTGACTGAAAATGGCTATTTATAAGAAAATTGATAAGAATAATATTTTTTGCTATTTTTATAAGTTTTTACACACAATAAAGTAAATAAGCTAGTTTTTAAAAAAATTATATTAATATTCAAACAAAAGAATTGGATCATACGGTTAGCATCGTTCTGCTTGGGAAACCAAATGATGATGCTTCCCGAGTTTCAAAATAAGTTATTAAGTATGTACTGTAAAATATTGTTCTCATCTGCGTGTTAAACCACCCCGATTAAAATATTTACGTGGTTATAAATTAACTTTGTTCTTTGACTATTCAAAAAATTTTGACTATTCGAATATGATAGTAATTTTGAAAACTTAGTTCGTTTTGTTTTTCATTAGTTAACAGCTCTATATTTTGACAAGCGTAACTAAGTTCGAGACTTTGAAGAAGAAACCAGATTTTATGAACCGTATGCAGAAAAAGAAACTTACATTTTTTATGACTTTATAAGTCGGCGGACAGCTTCATCATTAATTTTTGGTATAAGAAAGATGATTTGACTATAAAATATCCGTTAAAAACAAAATTGTACCTTTAGATTAACCAACAAATCAATAATTTTATCGATTCCTATTACCTCCTTGAAGACTTCACGTATCTAAAAAAATATCGACATATGGTGTTTAAAATAAAATTTAATCATTGCGTAAGGTAACCTTTTAAGGCTCTATTCCCAGCTCGAACTAAGTTAAGATATTTCGCTAAAAAAATTGAAAGGTTGTTTCATAAAACTAAAGTTTAGACAAAGCCTGTTTAATTATTAATTCAACTGAACTTTTCGTATAATGAAAAAATTTCAATTTTTAATTAAATTTAATATTTAAACATGCATAAAGATTGTTTTACCTATTTTACTGTGATTCATTTGTGTATTAAATGCAAATGGGATGCGTATTATACATTGAATATAGTTAACTAATATGAAAATTGTTCTGCAACCAAATATCATTCCAATTTCATTATCAACTATATTAATATAAGGCTGTTGCGAAGATGAAAAATTCGAACTTCGCTCTACTTGAAGGTGTTCTGGGAAATTTCATTTATTCTATGTTATTCAGACAGCCTCTCGGTAAAATCACATAAAACAATGAAAAATTGGCTTTTACAGAAATTACAATTTCGGCAACGAAGGCAGACGAAAAATAGCACTCCTGAGTAATACATGGAATTAAAGAACAAGTCGTTGACTGCAAAGTTATTTTGGGATGAAGAGTTATTATGTTACTTTGCTTCTAATTTACCTAAAATACTTTGGATGGCGTCTTATTTTCCAACTTGGGCTCAAATTTCTTAAATTTTGAATGTGTTTATATAAATATTCATCTTTAATGCATTTTCAATGAAAATTTGAAAATGCAAAATGTGTATTATAAATTTTATGAGGGAATTTTGTGGATGTTTATCAAATTATGTGTATGTTAACTAAGTAAACATTGAACCATTTTACATAAAAAAGTGAAATTTAAGGTAAAAAGTACCAGTGATCAGAGAGGCGGTACTTTTTGCCGGAAAATCCCCTTTTACCGGAACATATTGCGGAACAGAAAATCTAATGTATTGTAACTTTTACAGTAATAATCATTGTAAAATCACTAAATCACTCTTCTTGAATAAACATTATTGTGACAAACTTGTTTTTAGGGAACAGTATATTGCAGTAAGAAAAGATATTACGGATGACGAACCCAAAGCGCCGGTGCTTTATACCGTAATTTTAACTGGAATTTTTCACAGTGTAGAAGAGCAAGCGCTTTCCTCTGATAGAAAATTTGTGTTTTGCCATGCAAATTTATATTCCATAAAAGGATTCGTATATCGTGAAATTCAAAATTTTTTCGACCAGTATAAAATAAAATAATACAAAATAATAAATAGTTGCTAAAAGTTATTTAATGCATGGAATTATCTTTGGACAAGCGAACAATGAGGAAAACAGTGTGAATTTTGTACTTTTAAATTCGATTTAAAAAGTTTTTGAGATATAGTGAAACACGCATAAAGGTAAAATTAACAATAAGGTGTCGTTTTTCTGGAGCGCTATCCTGACCAAACTATTGGACAACCCCAACCAACAAACCAACATATACCAACAAACATATACCCCAGATCATGGCTACCACCTATATTTTGGGAGTCACAAATCCGAATTCATCGAAAAAAAGTAGTTTATTCAGAGAAAGTACGTTTTCGTGCCTGATTTCGTAACTTAAAGTATCGTCTGCAGTTTTAATTACCATATTTAAGGTCAACCCCACGAGCGATTATCATTGCGTCCTAGAACATGAGGATTCTATCATTAGATAAAATTTTATTCAAGGTTGTCTGTTTTTTTTTTTTTTTCTTTTTCTTTTTTTTCTTCGCACTACACACAAACCGTGCCGTATAGTACCGTTACAGTAATTTTTCCGTTCATATAGCAATGGCTTATCAGAAATTCCGGTTTTCAAAATAATAGTTACTACCACACATTTAGTAAAAAATACAAATCTTAAAACAAAATTGAACGAAATAAATGGTTTTTATGCCATGTTCTAAAGTATTATGATAAAATTACCATATTTATCAAATTTTATCGCATATTATAAAAGAATATTTTTTTGTAAATTTTTCAAAAATCATTCGATACAGTTTTGATGTTATCTTAAAGCCAGAAACATGGTAAATGTTTATTGTATTCTGTTAATTTTGACCTCAGTATGTCTTTCTTTGTTCTAAAAATCTGTTTAAAAACAGAAATCAGTTTATACAAGGGTTCACAAAAACTTTTTTTTATTTCCAGTGCAGCAGGCGATACAAAAATTATCCTAACATCGCACAGAGATCAAAAGAAAAGAAAATACAAATACAGAAAGAGATGAAATATACAAAATACAAAAACAAAAGCAAAGCATCAAACACAAAAATTAAATCAAGAATTTAAATTGAACAAAAAGTCTCTGGCCTACGAGTATCGGGAGTAGATACAGTTCTTTGTGAGAACTGAACAGTTGAGGAGATGTTCAGGATTCATCGTCGCACTACTGCGGCAGAGGAGGCAGGCAGGATTATCCACTATTTTAAGACGTAAAAGATGAGCGTATGAGCAATCGTGCTTGATAGCAAGACGAAAGGCAGCTACAGCACTGCTTCTTGGACAATCGGAGAGATTAAGGATGTCATTTCTCCGCGATTTTTCTTTTGTCCGTTCATTTAGCAATGATATATGTGTTGTCTTAATTGCATGATTAATCATTAATGAAGTGGACTAATAGCTGACCAAGTCATCATCCAGATACACGAAAATCAATCAGAAGATCTAAATCAAAACAAAGAGTCGGTTGCAGAGCTGTTACTCATTTAGCACCATCCAGGAGACACGTGTAGCTACGGACGCGAATAACTTTGCCTCCATCGCAAAAACTTAATAGCACAAAAAGAGAAATTTTTCTGCACCAAATGCTAACGACGGTATGCAACATTAGTAAGTCTAAAAAGAAAGAAAAAAATATTATAATTCATATCTGACGTAAAATATCTGAGAAAAAATCTCTCCAAATCGCAAGACTCATAAATATTTGTTGAAAACGAACTGTTTGAAAAATAATAAATTCAAGGAAAACGATTTTTGATATAAGTTTAAATAAAACATACTCTCTTTTAAATAAATTGTCAAACATATTAAAATTCAAAATAATCACGAAAACTGTATATTTTATTACATAAGTATATGAATTACCCGCATAATCGAAATAAAGGAATGTTTCTAAATTATATATACAGTTCTAATACTCACAATTGCGGAATTAAAATCCAAAACAAGGGACGTAAGATTTAAAGTCATGTCTATTATATTAGAATTCTCCGGGGTGAATGTATATAGTATATTCATTAAATCTGGGTCTACTTAATGCCAATTTAAATTATAATGGTTATGTAGTATGTGGAATTTCATTCTGAAAGCATTAAATAAAGAGGATTGTTCACGCTCATTTTATTATTGTACTTAATGTAATGTCGTTTCAAATCTTTATTTTACAAATAATACTTTCAACTTTTACGTTTTAAAAGGAACCAAAGAAATAGCATAATTAGAGAAGAAAACTATTCTCATTAAAGAAACATAAAAATTAAATATAAATAAAATAGTTAAAAGAAATTAACATTTTGATGTATCATTAAATTTTTCATGGTAATTATTCACACGTAGTGAATTATTAATTGCAAATCCTTTCTTCCTCTCTAATGCATCAGCAGTAATTAAACATTTTTATGGAATGTTGAATTGATAGATAATTGGTAAATGGAAAATGCGCTAAATGCCAATGAAGTCCAATAATGATAAATTTATATACAAGGTGTTCTGTCTTAACCACTCTTAATAAATTATTTTAGAATACTTGTCTAACATGAAGTTATAAAGTATACACATTTGGGGTCACACTTTAACATCGAAATCTTTCTAATGGCTGATTTGAAAATGAGATCTTGAATTTTCAAAGCTAAATTCATTACCTGATAAATATTGGAAGAATGATTCTAATAGTCGTATTTTAACTTCTGTGTTTTCGTCCGTTTCCGTAGTTATTCGTTTGATATGATACTGTTTTTCTTCCTGGATTACATATTAATTCTCCTCTGCTAGTATCCTTGCTTATTTGCTTTTAGTTTTGACAAGTATTCTGAAATCATATAAAGTGGTAAATACGGAACATCTTGATTATACATTCTTTTGAGAATGAAATGTTTATATTGTCTTATTTCTCTCCAATTGTGATAATAATAATTATATTTTAAAAACAAAGAATCCAAGAAAATGCTTCTAAATACGTTATTGAGTATGCTTTAAGTCATGAATCATTTGGTGTGTGGTAATATTTAATGTGGAATTTAATAAAGATTTCAACTGTAGCATTTGTAAAAGGCATTTAATGCTAATTACAGTCTCTTTGCATAACAAAAAATCAAACTAGTAATTTTATAGCTGAAAGTGTGAATTTTTGATGGGTAATTTAGTTGTCAAATGTAAACTAAATAATGAAATGATTACTTTATGACAAGATAAATTCTACACATAAACAGAGGCGATTGGTGACTGATTCCTCCTGATTAGCTTCATATATCTGTTAAACTCATGTTACCAAAATTTACACGAAATAAAGTTGTTAATTTTCATGTTAAAGTTGAGTTCACTTGCAAACACATCATCAGTTATCGTGTTTTAAGAAATATAAATAATATAGTGGATCATTTTTATACATGTTTCGTACAAATTTAGACATGGTTGTTTTAAATTAATGAAAATTTTTTAATGTTTTCTATTATGTGTTTTTAATATAATGTGCTAAATGTGTTAAGCATAGTATGTTATATGCGTTAAAAGCATAATATTAGAAAATAAAATGATGCAATATAGATATGCTGTAAAAGAGTTGTTTTAATGTTTAAAAATATGAATCAATTTTTATATGTATCTTACTAGTTCTCTCTCATTATAAAATCTAAATAATTTATTGGAGTATTGTTATACATGTTTAAGTAACTTACTTGTTTTAAGAAATTACATGATTCATGTTGATTAACTTTAGAAAAAAATGGTGTCTAAAAATTAAAATTCTTCTCTAAGCAATTTTTTATCCGTTCTTTACTTTTCTACAGTAGAATTAATTCAGAAGATTATTGTTTAATCTGTATAAGTATATTAAATTCTCTAAGAAGCAGGTCATAATTGATATCGATAAATTCAAATAAATAAAGCATATATAAAGTAAAAAACTGATGATTTGTAACATACGAATGGGTGCCATATATTATTTCTTAATATCAAAAATAGGACGTGAATTCAAAATTTAAAATTAAAAGTAAACAAATAAATATTTTAACTTTTATAACACTTTAAATTCGCACTTGGTTAATAGATTCGCACTTGGTTCATGTTTAAAAAATAGAAGAAAAAGGTCACATTTTGTTATTTTATTCTGATATATTCATCAGAAACAGCAGTTATATTTTCAAGTAAAATTCACTAAATCACCATTATTTATTTACTCCGCCGTTCTATCGTAAAAATAAGCGCATTATCTGGTTTTTGCAGACCAAGGCGACGATGGAGAAATTTTACTCATATTTTAAATTCACAGACCACGAAACAGGATGTGGCGGCTATCCACAGAAAAACTACTCTTTACAATGGGACATATCTTTTCGGATAAAAAAGACTTTTTTATCGCTCTAAAAGGGAAGTAGCTTTCTAGAGTTTGGTTGAGAATTGTGTGTGTGTTTTTTTTTATTTGTATGGATCTAAATATGCATTCCTATTAAGAATTTATCATTAAAACTAACGCACTTATCTTTAAGTTGAAAGAATAAATGTAGGTTTATATGAGAAGGCAGTTTTTTTTTTTTATTTCTTTCTATGAATGCATAATCTTATCAACTTTCTCTTTCAAAGTCTAGTTCAAAAGTTTCCTCATAAATTATATCTTTTTATTCTAAAATTAACTTTAGACTCATAATTGTTTTTATCTTGTTTTTTTTTCGCTTAGCTTTTCACTGAACCGAAATATTTTCTTAAAACGAAAAATGTTGAAATTTATTCATTTAAAAGTCAAAAGGATTTTTAAATATGTATTATTTTAGCACATTTTCAAAACTAAAACAAAAGTTCTTTATTTAGTTTATTTTAACTTTTATGAAAGAAAGTTAGATGCAATTGTTCGCGGATTTTGAGATATTTGTAATTACGAAATTGCTTTCTCCAGTTAATTAAATATTAAAGCTTTTCAAAAACAATACCGCAAAAAAATTCTGTTAATATTAAGAGAGAAAAATATTAATTTCTGTTCAACTGTCAAGTTAGCGTGTCAACGTATATAACATAGTTTGTAGTCAACAGAAAAATATGAATTTCTGTTCAACTGTCAAGTTAGCGTGTCAACGTATATAACATAGTTTGTAGTCAACAGAAAAATATGAATTTCTGTTCAACTGTCAAGTTAGCGTGTCAACGTATATAACATAGTTTGCAGTCAACAGAAAAATATGAATTTCTGTTCAACTGTCAAGTTAGCGTGTCAACATATATAACATAGTTTGTAGTTAACAGAAAAATATGAATTTCTGTTCAACTGTCAAGTTAGCGTGTCAACGTATATAACATAGTTTGTAGTCAACAGAGTTTTAGAAAATACCGGATTTTCTCTGTGCAGTTCTCTACAGGAACTTTTTTTCAGGCTTTTTAATCAACAATTTTATATTTTCTAAGTGCATTGCTAACCATTCGGTGTGATAGTTAAAGTCTTTGGCTACCAGAGATTCATCCGAGGTTTGACTCACCGTGACAAAAACTGGGTGTTTAATTGGATTGTGCCTTTTTTGATAGTGGCTTACTGATTCGAAATCCATTCTGTGGCACAATTCCCTGATATGCTAAGAGTCAGAAAGTATAATTAAAGAATTTTGCTAAGTTTATTTCTGTAAACTTCCTGAGTCTCTGTAAAAATAGAGAAAAATAATCACGGGTAACTTTCCATATTTGATGCTCTGTGATTCTACATAGAACTCCTGATAAATAATTCCCAGAAGAATGCATGTAAATTCACCGTACTCTTTACAGAGTCTTAATTATAAATACTTTGATTTTTTACATAATTTAACTTTACAACCTTGCATTATATTTCATATATTTTAACCATTAAAAATTGAACTTATTATTGGAAAATGTAACTACATGGTCACGCAAACACTATATTTGCATTATATTAATGACCTACTATTCAATAAATTAAATTAAACTAACAAGTTAAGCTATACCAGTATACCACATGCACAAATAATTGAATTCTAGTATTAGTAATTTTTTTTTAATTTTCTTAAATTAATTTTGCTTAAGATTAAAGAAGAGAAAAATATTGTTATTGATAGTAACGCTGATGTTTTGAATTTTATTATTAATAATGTAGTTTCTATTATTAATACTTTTTACTCGGAAATTATGTACACCAGTATACCACATGCGCAAATAATTGAATCAAGTTAGTTTTTGTGCGTTTTATTCTTTTGTATTAATCTTCATTTTATACTTTTGTATTTGCTTTATGTATTTTATATTTTGTATTGTATTCTCTTCCTGGACTTTGGCAAAACCTTTGGGGTACACTATTCAATAAATTAAATCAGATCAGTACAGAGAGAGCCATTTAGACATTTGTCGTGCTCTCTTGATAGAAAAGGTTTTGCATTTATGGCTTCCGGAGATGGTACCTCCTGAAGACGTCAGCTTCGGTTGTCGTATTTTTTCATAATTTACATTTTTTTCATTTTTTATTGTTTCCTAAGCTGAACTAATTTATTTTTAAATAGAAGGAAATTTACTTATAAATCATAACTAACAAGTACATATATATATATATCAGTTTATAATTGAAGATTTTTCTTACGGATAATGCTGGTGCTGCTCTCGAATTTCTATTTAAACACATTAAGTAGTTTGCAAACAATATGTTATTAAATGGGACCATATTCGAATCACATTTATTTCGTACTTGGTTTCCTCGAAAATTAATATTAGCGAGTCTATTAAACACATTAATTGGTCTGATAGGTACAACATAAGAAAAGGTAAAATAGGCTCCTTCCTTACATCGATACATAGTTTACAGCAAGATTTCCAGGCATCGAAGGAGGCATAATTGACTTTTTCCGCAATGGTCTTTGGAGTCTTTGTGCAAGCCTCTTCGACTAGTCAACTGTTCCTGTATAATGTTCTCTCACGTGAGTTTTCAAGAGTAGTAACAAAGAGAAGTTTGACGGAACCATATTATGGTGGTTTTATAATCTGGAAGCCTTTGACACCTTTGAATTAGATCTAGAAATGGATTGTGTGGCGTCGCAAGGCTCTTCTTCTGATGCATTTCTCATCCATATATTATTTGTCACAATCTTGTAAACGTTTCTTAGAATGGAATGTTTACAGTCTGTATCATTGAAGGGATAATCAAGCACTAGTCTTAGCTCAAAGTTTCAGCAATGTGCACCTCACCGATAGCCTTACAGCGTGGGCTTCACGGCTTCTGGAAAATGTCCCGCTTCTTCGGATGACTTGAAGTTCTTATAAAGAATCATCAGTAAATACTACCCTTCAATAACATTTTTTTTTTTAAATTTCTCAAGAATAACCGAGAGGATTAATTTGAAACTTTGTAGGTGTTTAGTTCATGCAATTTTTCTTACTTAGCAACATGGTTTAAAGCTTTAAAATGTTTGAGGGACCAACTATAAATAACGGAAGAAAACAATTATTTTTAGGCACCTTATGACAGAAAAGCAGGTTTGTAAACTGTATTAAATACCTTGATTGTTATTTTCAATAGCTGCAATTTATTCCGTAAATCTAACTTATTTATTGAGATATGGGCATATTTATAAAAAACAATTTTTTTTCCTAAAACTTTAAAAATGTTCAATAAAATTAAGAAAAGCTTTTGGAGCAATTTAAAATTAATTATAAAATTATTGTTTTAAAATTTTAAAAAATTAAAAACTACGCCAAGGATGAGTATTTAAGTTAGATCTCCTATACTGAGCATGCGCGGGAAAATGAAAATAAAAATTTATCTATTATAGTCAATCATATTAGCAACTAATAAAAAAAGTCCGATTTGAATATCTCAAAAATTTAAAAAGGTTCAAACAATTTTCTAAGTAGTTTTTCTGCTTTTTTAAATAAAGCTCGATATGATAAGGGGTTTCTCACAAATATCATTTTGTGTTATGAAACAAGATTTATTAAAAAAGACAGTGCCAACTCCCTGTAAAAGTATGGTATATTTCAAAGATTTTCTTTCTTTATACAATGACATCTTGCAGTCTGGTTATTACAGAGCAGTGTAATTTGCAATACTGTAAAACGAAATTTTCAAAAAAAAAAAACCTGATCATCTTAAGCTTTAGTACAAAACAAAAAAGCTTAAGCTTAAGTACAAAAACTACTTAGAAAATTACTTGAAGCTTTTTAAATTTTAAAGATATTCAAATAAGACTTTTTCATTTTCTGTCCAATATGATTCACTACAGAAATTATGAAAAAACCATTTAAAATTTTTTCTGCGCTTGCGCAGTATAAAAGAACTAGCTTAAACACTCATGTCTTGCTCTGTTTTGAACGAATTTTTTTAAAATTTTAAATTAACATTTTTACAAATAATTTTAAATTTCTCCAAAAACTTTGCTTATTTGTATTTAATATTTATGAAGGTATAGCAAAAAAATGTAAGACGAAAAAAATATTTTTTTATATAAATGACCCAATCTCTATAACTCTAGGTTTACGAAACTTTATGAAGTTAATAAAAATAGCAACTAAAGTAATCGATACAAGTTATAAATTTTTTGCGCGGTTTTCGGAAATAGGGTATTTAAAAATACTTGTTTTCTTTCGTAATAATTGTAGATCTCCCAAACCTCTGAAAGCTTTAAATCTTATCACTAAGTATGAAAAATTTCTTGAACTGAGATCCTCTAAAGTTATAAATAAATCATTAAGTATTTTTTGAGAAATTTAAAAAAAATGTAGAAAGCTAAAAGCGTGTCTTCTATTATTGTAGGGTAGTGTATCTTCGTGATGAGTAAAGTTCCCACTGCTGATTTCCTTGTTTGTCACAAAATAATCACTTCATTCCGTCACGAAGAGTGCCTCTCTGATTTTTTTTTCTAATTTTTTGGAGGGTGACTAAGAAAATGTATGCATGCTTGATATCAGTAGATAATTATCTTCAACTAATGTGTAAGTATTCCACCTCTGCTATATAGCCTGAGAACGCTCCATCACTGTAAATTCACTGACATTAGTTTTAGGACAAACATTGTACAATTATTCCGGTATCGTTAAATTATTTATGGTATTTTTTGTTTCGTGATGAATGGTTGCAACTGTTAAATAACTTTGTATTAAAATAGAACATCAGTAAAATGGTTATAGTATCTAATTAAAACTCACACTTAAAATTTTTAAATTTAAGAAAAAATAAATTTTACGCTGTTTTAAAATACTTTTAGTGAATGTATGTTTTTTAATTATTTTAAAATTAAAAAAATAAAAGATGCAGCAATTTGATTTAATGGAAAAATTAGACACCAAATATTTGTTTATTCCTAAAGAGTTTATTAAAGTAATATATATTTTTTACATTTTTTGACTAAATAAAAACTTTAACATTCACGTATCACATGGTTCATCATCGCAAGATTCATTGCATTGCTCGAAGATGCTTCCGTTTTAGTATGCGTGATAAATATTATTTTAATCCCAATTTTAGAAGATTATAAAATGAGTTGCAAGACCGGGAATTTAGAAACTTGGTTCCCATTCGAAGGAAGAGAGTGCTATGTGTTGTATTTAGAACCAAACATGGATTTAAGGCAAGCCTGCCTTAACTTCTGGGAAATTCATAGAATTTATAACACATGTTTTTTTTAAAATTATTATAGCTGTCGTTGAGCAGCCGACCCAATTTCTGTGTTTACAACTACTAATGTTCAACCATAGCCTTGTAATTTTGAACCCAGTCCAGAAGACAAGAGAACTGCCGAATCAAGTGTAAGGAGAAATTTTGCCTCCATGGAGGACATTTTTGATGGAACTGACCAGCATTTGTGTTGCATGGAGAGAAAGACCACGAGAGCCTCCCACGGTTAGCCTGATGGCAAAGTGACTCTAACCCATGATCCGTCTACCATTGAGAATATTTCATGTCAGCACTGTTGTCGGTTCAAACCGGATGCTGATTCATATCGACCAGCCATCGCAGGGCTTCCTACCCGGTTCACCTCATTGGAAGGCGAACTCTCTATAGCCTGTGCTATCGCGGCTCATAATGCATGTTTGATACAATCAGCTACATTTGTTAAATAATAAATAATTTTAATTAATATTTTAAATTAAAATATTAAAATAAAATATTTTTTTTTTACTTTTTACTTTTTTAAGCTTAATGGATTTCAGATTTTTGAAACATTTTTAGCTTTAATTTGTTGAATAGGAGAAAAGAAGCACAATTTTATTTAATTGATATACAGATAATGCTTGATATCCGAATTGATTTTCTTGCCAATCTTCATTTTATTTATAATCAAATTCATGGTTCATATATTTAAATTCAAAGTTAAAATGCTTTGTGTTATAAAACGTTCTCACATTATTATATTGGCAATATTTTGAAATAAAATTAAATTTCTTGTTATATTTATAAACGTTTTTCAGCTATAAAAACAAAATTGAACATAAAATTTTATTATATATTACTTTCCTAAAAAATATAGTATATTATTTTCCTAAAAAAAATTCTTAAAAAATGTATAATTTTTAAACTTTTATAAAAACTCTAATTATATGCATTAGGGAGGAATATAGATGTTAGAACACACGCATGTGTAATATGAAGGAAATAATTATTTAGTTATTAGTTCCGAGATTAATTCTTTGATGCAGAATTTTTATTAAACTTATTTTTCATAATTTTTTCATTATTTTGCATTAATTTTGGTAAAATAAGTGAAAAACATTATGTTTAGCTTTTCAATAATTTACGGTTATAAAATTCACCATGAAACACTGGTGCTTTTTTCTGCATTAAAAGTAAAATCTTTCAAAAATGGCTCACTTCCAAACAATAATTTTTCAAATTTGTACTTATTTGCAGCTATTTAGATCTAAGAGAAACAGTTATTTATCACTTAATTTTCTTTAATTTACGAAATCTATTAGAATGAAAAAAAATGCATACTACTTCTTGAGAATTTTTTGCTTCAGTACAAATATAATTCAAATAATCTAACTGATTTTTAATAACTATTAGACAGTTTTTTATTATTTAAAAATACGGAAATATATTTTCACTTGCAATTAAAGAGTCAGAAAAAATCATAAATGGGATACCCGTATCCCATTTGCGTCAAAGGGTTAAAGTGCCAATGTTTTTCTAATAATACATAATTTTTAGAATTCTTTTATCACAATGATTATAATTTTTGAAATGAAATGGTAAATTCATAATTTTGCTATTCACATACTTTTGCTATTTTTATTCTTACTAAAGCTATACACATATTAAAACAAGCACAAAACACACAAAACAAGCACAATTTGGAATTCTTATAAAACTATATTTATTGGTTGAGAATAAAACGTAAAAGTTCAACTTTTTGAGTATAAATAATTTTTTGAACTTCGTTTTACAGGTTAATAATTCTCTTTTAGAATATTTCCAAGTTTGGTAAATTTCAGTCCTGTTGTTTCTACTTTATAAAAGTTTTAAAGTATAAAAACTTTAAGTAAAATCATGAATTTATTGAAATTTGAAAATACCTGATAATACATGTTTCTCTCTATGAAAACGATTTCCCACATTAAGCATAAATGTTAGTAAAAAATAAAAACTTTAAATGTTTTATCAAAGTTGAAACAGTTAAATCAAATTTTACAGTTTCAATATCTTCCAATTTTATAAACCTATTTTTAGCTTAAATTCAGTATACAAAATAATTCTAGCGCGCACTAAATTTTAAAAATTTACAGAAAGAATGAAAAAATGTTGTCAAAAAAGATATATATATATAGATATTTTTTTCCATCTGAAATACCAATGGCTTTCGCTTTACAATGTGGATATTTTGATGAAAAGATGGAGAAAATACATTATTTTTTTGAATTGAAACACTGGATAAAGAAAGCAGAAATCTTTTTTGTCAAAATGCAAATGGAAAAATCTAGTATATTGTTATGCTTATCGAATTTGGGGGAAAGTTCCTCTCTATTTTCCCATCTTCAAATAATAGAGTGCATTTCAATGCCTCTGGTCGTTTTATTCATACCATTGCAATTCTCTTAGAACTATTCAATCTGTGCTGCTTCTGTTAGAGATGAGCTGAATAAAAGAAAATAGAAAGAAGAATGTTTGATCTGTTTAATAATAAAACTACCGCATTATAAAGATGTAGATTATAAGAGGAAATGATAAAAAAGGGTAAAAAAATGTATCAAAAACGACATTTTAGTTCAAAAACAGGAAAAAAAAATGGTTTCATGCAGGGCATCACCTGATTAAAAAATTATTTATTATATAGCGGTATGGAGAATAGGGTATATACAATTTTAAGGGAGGATACACTATTTAATGAGCACACATTTTACTGGGGATACTGTTAATCGTTTAAATACTGAATTAAAGAAAGGTTAAACAACTCACTTGAGATTTGATAAATGCATTATTAAGGAACTTCTAAAGACTCTAAAATAAAAAAAAATGAGTGAAAATTGAGAGCATTTATAACGATGTTCTATATTTAAAATATTGACGTCTGACTTCTGACTATATTTAAACTGTTGACGTCATTTATTATTGATGGTGGTCAAGATCGTGTTTTAAGACATATTTTTAATAGGAGCAATAAAGTGTCGACTTAGAAGTCTATGAAAACTTAAAATATCATTTCTGGAAATATAATAATAATTTAAATGTTTTAAAACTATAAAAATAATATATACTGACGAGATATTCTATTCTACACATTCTCCAAAAAATAACTTTTAAAATACAAGAGGAGCAAAATTCATGCGCTTATGACATTTTTAAAAAGAATTTAAAGTCCTTTTCAATTCTGTTGGCTTATTGAGTTTCACTTTATTTTACGATTTTATAATTTGGTTTTCACTTTTTCGTTTCTTATTTATATTTGGTTTTGGGATTTGATTTTCCTTTTCATCTTCTCGGATACTTTTAAAAATTATATTCTGCAGACAGATCCCAGACAAAACCCTTACAAAAAAAAATTTTTTTAGGTTGTTTTTAGGTTGACAGATGTAAAAAATTATACCTCAGATGGAAAATGAGGTTATGTTTTGCACCAAAAATAACATCATTAATAAACCACTATTTCACCATCATTTACACTTCACGAAGTCAACCTCATGTATAACTCAGAAATAATTTTAGATTAGAACCGGTTAAATTATTCAGGTATATTTGATACATATTTGCTTGAAACATTTTGAATATCTAGGGTGGCCCGTAAATGTTGCGACAAACTTCTAGTTGAAGTAGGGCACGTCCAAATGATTAAGAATTACCTAGGAAACCATGAACGGAAATGTCATTTTGCACTGCTAGGGGCCCTCTCCTATTATGGACATGTTGTTCGTGTGCCATTGAATTGCACTTTTATTTTTCTAAAATATTTAAATGCCATGTCTATTTCATGTTACTATTATAACCATGCTGAACAGTCGACCCAATTTTTGGGTTTACTACCACTAATATTCAACTACGTAACCTTGTAATTTTGAATCCGATCCAGAAGACAAGGAAACTTCGGGATCAAGCATTGGAAGAAATTTGCCTTCGTGGAAAACTTTTTGATGGAACTAACCCGAATTTGCGAGACCGCGAGAACCTCCCACGGTTAGCCTGATATCAAGAGGACTTCGACCTCCCACATCCGGAATTCGAACAAGATTCATCCTATTCGAAGGCAAAAGATCTATCCCCTGAGCCATAGCGGTTCTATGTTACTATTAGTTATTGTTTAGAGAACATTAATAGCACAATAAACATAAAAACCATTAACACAAATAAAAACTCATTGTAATTTAATGATTAAGCGAGTTTGTTCAGTTAATCGCCAGATCATTAAATTACGATAAAACAGCTAATACAGTGCCTATTTGAAAGCAGTTTTTGACAATACCTTATAGAAAACAAAAAATTAAGATGATTTGGTTAAATAAAAGTACCTGATGTTCTAAGGCACATGATGTAACAGTTCATAATAGAAAAACACCTTTAGTAGCATACCATAACATTTTTGATCATTGTTTCCTATAGGTACTTCTTAATCCTTATGATATGCCATGCTTCCCTCAGAAGTTTGTGGCAACATTTAATGGACACCCTGCATATATATCATTATCAAATAACGCAAAAAGAATAACAGCCAACATAGAGCCATCACCTTATCAGATAGAATTTTTCAATAGTTAGAATTTTAACAAAAGAGATAAACACTGAGTATGAAAGAGTGCATATCTGACATTTCATTTCTCAAGAATTCCGTCATTAACACTCTATTATCAGCCACCGGTAAATCCATGTAAAAAGGAACTTTAACTTAAACATATTCATCGCTCTTTTTTGATTCAAACTTCACTATTTATCTTGAATAAGTTCCATAACTCAAATTGAATGAAATGCAAACAGCATACCTCAATGAATCACTTGAAATCTAAAAATAGAACCTTTGATACGCCAACGTTAAAAAAATGGAGTATTTGATAAGCTAATATTTGGCATAAAAATTTTAAAATGAATTTTTAAATTTGATGCTCAACAGGCGGTAATGTTTTCCTTTTAAAAGCTTGTAAGTATTCAGAGAGAGCGCTGTTTAATGAGAATACTATTTATATGATTGATAAAATGAGAACAATATTTCATAGGACCTATTTTAGATTATGCTTTTATCATAAAGACCAGTTCTTAGTTTAAAAAATTTATTTGAGCATAACTGTAATAAAATATAATATAATCAATATTTAGTATGACATGTAACTAAAGATGTATTTTATTAATTTAAATTTTTTATGAAAGAGTATATTATAATAATATACTACTGGTAGTACATTATAATAATATTCTACCAGTTCTTATTTAGTCTTGAATATACTCAGGAATATTGAATCTCTTTTAATACTTAATTTTTAAACGCAAAGAACAATCTTTTGGAAAAAATGTTTTTAAGTCAATTTAAAAAAATATTTCTTTTGTCTTGCTGAAAAATTTAAAAGAGTAATGAATAAGTAAAATGTAAATTTGTCGGTTTTTTGAATAATTTACGAACATAAGATTTCGCTAAAAATTTAGTATGATACAGAATATTCCAATCAGGAGTCGTAATAAAATTTCTGAACATCAATAATTTTTTAGTTATAATGATATTTAATGTAAATTTCAATAAAGCAAAGCTTAGAATGCAACATTTATGTAATTTAATAAATTCAGCTTCGATAAATCAGCTTACATTATGAATAATTTTTTTTTAAAATTCAGCTTAGATTACATATTATTATTTTTTTAATTCTACTTACATCACAAATTTGTATTTTTTTTTAATTCGACTTAAATTACACATAATTTTATTTCATTCAGCTTATATAAGATAAATAAAATCCTTCAGCATCACTTACTACAATGTGAATTAACTCTGGAAGCTGTTAAATAAAAAATTATAAAAATGTCATTGTCTAATTCTATTGCACGTTTTTAAACGTGCTGTGAAAACTCCTCCTTAAAAATTTAGAAAATGACATGCATTCTTGATCAATTGGGGAAAAGATGGAGAGCAAGAAATATAATTTAAATATTAACAATAGTTAGAGAGTAACGTTTTATAAAAAAGTGTACATTTTTACATCAGAGGGTAATCATAATGTAAATTGCTCAGGAAAAAGTATTACACATTAAGTGGTTGATTCAATTAAATTATAAGCAACATTTTTCAAAGGTGGCATTTTAATATCAAACTGTCCCCTTTAATTGTTTCTAAATAGATACATAGACATAGATTTACACATTTTACCAATTATGTCAAATAACATAGGAATAGTTGTGTTTTCACCAGAAACACATTCTAATAAAAATACTCTCCTGAAAATGTGATGTGATAGCAATTCTTCGAGTATTGAGATGAGGAAGCAATATGCCTTCCATTAATTTTATGGAAGCGTGATTATAGTAAATACTTCTACATTGCTTTCGTGAAAAAATTTATAGTCCGCAAATATAGCAAACAATAATTGCTATTATTTAAAGAATATTGGTTATATAAAGTTAAATAAAAAATTTTAAACATCAGACGGAGAGATTAATTTTAAACATAACGAAATTTTGGTAAAACACCCTAGTCCTAACGCCAAGAATTTTCAATAAGAAGTGACTGATTATTCCTAACGGTCACTTAGTGGCATGGGAAGAGATCTATAGTTGGTGATATATCGATAGATGAAAGAGCCAAAAACAAAGCCAACCCCACAATTTTAATATTAAATTTTAAATATTTTGGCTACAGCTTAATCACCGAAAATACTGTGAGAATTAATATAACCATGTATCAAAAGTATTTTTGTGGCTAAAGAAATAAAGTAGCGCAATGAATAAAGAGTTAAAAATAGATTTTGATATTCAATTTAGTCGGGATAGGGAATTATATTTGTATTGAATTAAAAAAAAGTTAGCTTTTGCATTGATTGTTAAGAAGAGAATAGAATATATTATATATTATACATAAAATATATTCCTTTCCATAAAATGTAATAAAATTGAATAATTGCTTTATTTTAATTAAAATTTTATTTGGAATTACTAAAAAAATTAAATTTTCTGATTTTAAGGAACTTTTAAAAGCTATGAGATATGTAATGCCATAACG
Organism: Parasteatoda tepidariorum; assembly: GCF_982258835.1. Taxonomy (NCBI): domain Eukaryota; kingdom Metazoa; phylum Arthropoda; class Arachnida; order Araneae; family Theridiidae; genus Parasteatoda; species Parasteatoda tepidariorum. Next base: position 20,319,751 of record NC_141765.1, read on the forward strand.
TCTTTAGCATAGCCACATTTTTCTTTAACCATTTATTTTTTTTAATTGTCACACTTTTAACAGTCGGATTGAAAGGGATTGAATTATTGTTTCAATTTAGTAATAAAAGGATTCAGAATGATGAAAAAATTAAATTTATGAAATTAAAGAAATTTTAAAAGCTAGCAAATTTGTATGATGGTAATGCCTATAATTACATGACAGGGATTCAATTATTATTATAACACTATTTATTACTACGAATAAAATAAATCAAGTTTTTTGAGTTATAATCTGGAATCACCCAGGTTCTTAAGAGAAGCGTATAAACAGCTTACGAAAATTTGTATATGTGTATTTCCATGCAAAGCATTACTCGTCCTCATAGAAAATATGACATTGAATTTATTTAACAAACGTTAAAGAACTTTTTATACAGAAATAAATAAAACTCATTGTGTCCTACATTGCATTATGTTTGCATTTCATTTGGTTCATTATTTATTAAAGTATATTTTTTACTCAGAGGAATAAGACAGAAAACCTCCCTATCAATCATCCTGCATGTTCGTAAGATCCACAAAGTTTTATCATACAAAATGAAATAGAAACCCATTACTTTAGCTAAGAAAATCTTCTCGCAGAAAAAAGAGAAAAGCAGATGTTTTTTCCCACAAAATAAGCAAAAAATAAAGAAAAATACATTACAAATCGAAGTTAGAAAAAGAGAACCAATCGAAAAGCAGGCTCATCTTCAGTTCGCGTAACTTTTTAGACGGAAGATTTTGTGCGTAAATAATGAAAGCACTCGCAGGTTGCGAGTTTATCCGTATTATAGAAAGCGCGGAATCATGTTTCAGAAAAATATACTGATAGAGCTTAACTGATCTTTTTATTTGGCACTTACGTAGTTCTGTTCAAAACTGTTAATAGGGACTTAAATGTTGAAAATAATACAAATTTACCATTAAATTTATTAATATTACAATTTAAATGTATTAATATTAACTTACCGTTACTACTCAGATTCCTTAAATATATTTGGCAATTTTTGAATGCTTTGAAATATGCTTTTTTTCCTATTATGTTTATAAAAAACTGCGAAACGTTAAACAATTTTATTCGAAATTTCATTAAAATTAAAAGTATTTATTTTTTAATAATTAATTGACATTGTTCATATTTTTTCTTTCTCGCCTTTCTCTTTTACTTCATCTCACCTTATGCAATCATCAGATTAACTATTTGACCTAGAAAATAACACGCAACTAAAAAGCATAGTTTCAACTTCATCCACAATTATTTGCAACTGAAATAAAATACACATTTTAGACAAATTTTAGAAAGTAACCATATATTTAGCTCCAATAATTTTGCGTAAGAGCTTCTGAATAAATGAAGAAAATTTATGATTTTAATTTGTTTCTGTCTCAAAAGTATGTTGAAAAAAGAAGTACTAAGAAGTATTCATAGTTAAACTGAAATAGTTAACGTGTTATTATTTTTTCGCTAACAAAATTAAATTGAAGTCGACTATTGAATTATATATGTTTTGCTTAAATATATAGCATAATATAAAATTTGCTAACTTTAAGCAAAATTCATAAATTTTTTCCTCTCTAGTAGAGTATATGACTATTTTGAAATAATATATTCTAAGTATTCATATTTCTCAGCAACCAGTAGCTTATTTCAAATTAAATATCATGATGCAGTCACTTTCTCTTCTGACACAGTCGCATGTTGTTTATTGATATCAAAGTAATCAGCTACTTTATAGTTAACTGTTAATCATACATATAACGCAGTGAAATGCTAATTAACCTTGTTAGACGAAGGGATTTAATTTCAAAATTGATTAAAAGCCCTCTTAGCATACAGGTATATCTGTGTTATACAGATCTATATTTTATTACATACAGCAATAAAAGAAGAAAATCTGTATTGGATGTGTAGGGGGAGTCATATGTAAAATTAAAAAAAATTATGTATTGCACTTAATCATAAAATAGTACTAATTTGAGAACTTTAAGACATTCTTTTGTACATTTTATCAAAAATATGCCATAATGGAATATTTCAGATTTTAAAATGTTCAAAATTTGAATTACAAATATATAAAAATTCACTCACAATCTTCAAAGAGCTGGTACATACGAGTACAAATACGAGATACTTTCACATACTGTCAAACGCAAACTATTGTGAAAAACATCTATGACAGATTATTCGGGATTAAGCGCGGTAATAGAAACAATATAATAATAAAAAATAAACTCGAATATTAATGGTAAATAATAGTAAAAATAATAATAATAGTGTAGAAAGTAACAAGCTTTTAAAAAAATTTTGAACAATTTGTTCTGTACACTTATATTACAGTTTAAGTATTCAAAACTAACTTTCAACTCCGTAATCTCGAACTTCTATAAGAAAAAAATTATTTATGATAAATATTATATACTTTTTGTAAATCATTTTGTTGTGAAAAAAACGTATTTCATGTAATTTTTCAATATCATAACTTCATAAAATCAAAAGGTATAGTTAATGCATTAGAACTTGATATTTTTATCATAGTTTGATTTTCTTTAATGATTTTTAATGTTTTAAATGCTTATTGTTAAAAATTCCTTGACAGTTTGAGTCAAAAATTATTGAAATGTAGCATGGCTAGAGCCCCAGAATAATTTTAAAATAAATTTATGAGACCTGGAGTATATTTGAAGTGGCCAAGCTAAATGATAACGCAAATAATTAAAATCTTTAAAAAAGTGGATTGTTTAGATTATTATTTTATATTATTTCAGGATAGTTTTATGATTCATATAATTCATTTTTTTAATTTCAACATTTATTGGGATATTAATACAAATGAATGTAACAATTTTGTTATGATGCTTAAACTTAACTATTAAAAATAGCTCAAAAATAAAAGCTTTACGCATAAAGTTTTCTGTTTTAAAATTTGGATATTTTATATAAATTTTGAGTGTAGTTCAGGATTTTTTCATTTATAAACATTTGCAAGATATTGAAACTTATCCCTCTTTCGAATAAATAATATTTCAAAACATCATTCTAAGCTTTCTTTTTATGACGATATTTATTTCATTGATGACTTTAAAGTTCCAAAAAATATTTATATTTATTGGAAGTAAAAATCATTTAACTTTATTGACTAATGCGAAGGAATTTAAAAGAAAAAATTTTCTTATGATTTTGCCAAATTTGTGAATATATGCATAACGTAACAGGACTTAAAATGTAATGAAAAATAAATTTACATTACATAAACTGCTTATGGCTTACTATTTTTTGATTTATCCATTATTTTAGGACGCAATTTACATTTATATGTTTTTCATATTAAAAACAACATTTTATATTACATAAATTGCTTACGCTTTATACTGTCTTGATTAATCCATTATTTTAAGACGCAAAGTAATCTGATATGTTTTCCGTATTAAAAAATTCGATATAAAAACATTAATATTCTCCATAAAATAAATAAAATATTTCAAAAAATACACAAACATAATTTCTTCTTAACATGGTATTCCCCATTTATTGCATTAACTGACCACATTTTGGAGCATTTGAAAGCAATTTTCTTAAAAAAAAATTTAGTTGCACATAAAAGTTGTATTGTCAGTTTAAGTAAATTTATAAGGTTTAAACCTGCTTACATTTTTAAACTGCTGTTATTATATTTATTTATCGGCACATATTTTTTTAATAAATTAATATTATCAGTGCAATAATAATTTCCATTATTTTATTAAAAGAGAAAAATGTGTTAGTAAATTATGTCCCATTATTCGAAAATTCAGTGAATTGAATAGCGATAAATATTTTATTCAAAGATGAAGCTTTTGCATTTCATTGGTATTTTCCATTTAAGTGTAAATGAGGCAGTATGTTGAAAACGAATGAATAAAAGCCTTCAATCTCAAATGCTTGCCTCAAAATCAGATATCAGGTTATCTATGAATACAGACATTCTTCCACAAAGAGATAAATATTTAACTCGGGGCTTTTTTTAAAGTGTATAATCTAAAGTATATTTTTATATTCTATGACTAAATATTCTATTTTCAATTCGCTAAAGATAAGTGAATAATTACAAAATTAAACTTTTATAAATAACTTTGAATATATGTATTTATAAAATGCAGATTTAGCTATGGGGATCTTATATTATTTTTGTATCATTTTTTTCTATTTATTTGTTTACAAAAAGGAGAACAAATTAAAAAAATATTTATTTACATTTTAGTTTCTAACAAAGTGTCTTTCAATATATGCAAAAAACATGCCGTTACTTTTTATGAGACTCACTTATTTCTTAATATAAAGTGAAAATTAAAAGTTATTGATATCATCCATTAATTGCAAATAAAATTCCATTAATATATATATATATATACTACATTAAGGACGGAATGGAAAAAAAGGGGAAAAAACTGACAGTTGCAACGGGAAGGAAAGGTCATGTCATTGAGAAGACAAATTACGGTAAGGTAAAGTATAAAATTTGCATATATGCACCATGACGTAAAATGGGGCTTGTCGTAAGGGGAAAAAAGCGTGCTGGCGGTGGAAACTCAGTATTTATGTGATTGAAAATATACGGTGTACATCAGTTTAAATGTAGTTAATTTGTTGTCGCAGTGTGATACGGCCAACAGACAACACAGAAGACGACATCTGGATGAGTTTACGCGAGATCGAATCATTGGGACATTGGAAGAAGGTCGAATATATATATAAATTAAATTGATATTAGTGTATTAGTGCTCGCGGTTTAAGGCAATTTTTAGTTAATATCGATATTTTTTTGCTATTATAACTTCTTTTTTTTTCCTCATGTTTTCTGTTCTAGTCATCGGTGCTTTCCTTTCTTAAGCCTTCATTATTTTTCAGCGTTTGGATTAGTTTTACATTGGTTTTCAGCAACAAGCAACATTTTGTATTTTATTTTAAAAATCATTTTATTATTTTATAAAGTGTTACGAATCTAACTCTTTAAAGTCATTTCAGATTTTTTATTACCAGTGTTGAATTGCCAATTCATATCAGATTTACGACGATATCCAAATTCTACTCATTGGTCTTGTAATTTTGAAAACAAACCAGAATATAAGGGAAATCCTGTATCAAGTAAAGGGGCAAGCGCATCTTTTTGGAAGGCGTTTTGATTGAAACTGACTTACATAAGCTTGGAGAGAAAAACAATGGAAAGATCCCATGTTTTACCCAATGACCTGTACATTCAATTAAAAAGCTTTAACGATAAAGTAGCAATGCTCCCGGCACCTAACATTCAAAAATGTTAAGTTGGTAAAGAAAGATGCTTCTGTCTATGTTGACAGTTTATGTTAAGTACAATCATTCGCATGTTTTTAATACCATCTACGGGAGCCTACTTTGAGGCTCCCATAGATCGGCTTATGTGTCAAAATGGCTTCAACTTTGGTAAAGAGACAAGACACGATATTTGAAAAAGGACTCAATAAAAAAAATCGGTACAAAACTATTAAATAGGGAGAAATGGGCAGATGGTGGCAGAATCGATATACCCCGCCCCCATTAATTTTGAAAGTGGTTGGAGTCAAAATCACACTATGTTGTTCACAAATCTAAGGTGATTAAAAGATTAAACCCTATCTTCACCTTATTAAAAGTTCTGTATTCAGTGGGAACATTGATATTAGTACTCACGGTTCAAGATAATTTTAAGTTAATATCGATATTTTTTTACTGTTATAACTTTTTTAATTTAAACTTTTTCTCGTGTTCTCTGTTTTATTCATTGGTGCCTTTCTTTTTTAAGTCGGATTATCACATTTTAAGCATTTAAGTTTTTTTTTTTTTTTTTTTGAACATTTGTATTCCGTAACAAGCTTCTTATTAGAAAGTTTGATTACAGATGCCTAAGATTTGTTGCAGTTAAAAAGAAAACCCTGAAAACTTAATATCTATTAACTACATTCAGCATAAGGATGCATCAATTCAACTGGCAAAGCATTAATTGACATGTTTTTTTTTAAATTTGACGAAAAAAAATAAAGGTATAGATAATAGTTTTTTTAACAATTATCAAAAAAATATATTTTTACAAATTCAATGAAGCAAAAACATAAATTTGAGGTCACCTTATACTGAAACTTATTTTTCAGAGTTAGATTAATTTTTTTTTAAAATTTTTCTATAAAATAATTCATCTAAGCTGCTTGTTTAGAGAATGAGTTTTCCTTGAATAGTGAAAGAATAATTTCTTAAAAGGAAGAATTTAGATTTTATGTAGCCTATTGTGGAAGATAAGCATATGTTTTATGATTATAAATGAAGAGAAAGCTCAAATTTTGTAATTGTTTACCCAAGTATCCTTACTAAAGTAGTGAAAGACGTTAATTAGCAGGCATCGTACTTTACTATCCGAAAACATTATGCGGAGATTGTGGGGGAGCTAATCGTTGTTTGCAAATGAAAGTTCTTACAATAATTGCCTCCAGACAATACCGTATATCCCTTCGTGCACGATGAGATGTTTTCTTTTTCAAGAATAGCAACCACGCAACCTCAAGTTACTGCCTTCGTCACAGCCACGGAATATTTTTTTTCTCCGTCGGTATTTTTATGATGGTTTATCACGCTACTTTGATATCAAAAAGAAATAAAAATACAGGTAGACTATCAAACTTGTGCTCAAATAAGCACACATTTCTAAGACATTAAATCTATTCATATTGGGAAAATAAAGGAAAAGTGTTAATAAGTTACTAAATGTCTTTTATGATTGTTTCTTATTGACATCTTAAATTAATTGCGGATAGCGTGTTAGTGCCTTTACTGGCTGAATCATAATATTCACGAATTGGCGATAAAGCATCACGCTGAGTTATTGGGAAATACGCCATAGATTAAACCTAATTTTACCTCATAAGTTTCAAAGACAGATAATTTTCTATGTATGAACTAATAATTGGTAATGCAATATGTCTCTTTTGCATAGTATGTATAATATAAATGTATATATATATATATATATATATATATATATATATATATATATATATATATATATATATATATATATATATATATATATATATATATATATATATATATATATATATATATATATATATATATATATATATATATAAAAACAAAATAAATAAATACAAGAAAACACGAAGAAAGACAATAAGTTATGTAACAAAGATTATATCTTTTATTTTCCAGTTAATTTAAAAAAGTTTCATCCTTTTTTTTCTTTTTTTCAAATCAGTTGTTTGTTATTTTTTTCATTATTATTCCCCCCCCCCCTTTTTACATATGTCTATAATTTTCCTTTGTTTTATCTTCATTTTGAACTTATATGTATATATATATACACTGAAATAAGTTATAAAGTGTCTGCCTTGCTTTTTAAGCATTGTATCAATTTGAAATTGTCCAATTTTCTTCTCTTTTTTTATAAGAAAGTACACCGATTTCTGGAAGGATCCGCCAAGATGAAATTATAAAAATGATTATCAAAAAGGGTGTTTAAATTGACTTTCTTCATCTTCCTCTCATCCCAGTTTAATTTTCTGCTTTTGAAGAAAGATACTACCCAGATGTTCCATACAAAACCCTTACATCTTCTCACGCAATTCATGTCAGGAATGACGAAATAGCTTTTGGCAAGATTTTCTTTCCTGCCAGTGATTTCAAAAAACTGTTAGATAGAGGAAATAGCTGCACAACAGGACTGAACTTAGAATTAAGTAGGGAAATAAGTGAGCAAGCATGAGTTAGGGTTTCATCAGTGCATCAGTGCTCAGCATCAAAATTATCTTCGTATTTCTGGAATTCGGGCACCACTTTTTAAATTAAAAGGAAAAAAAAACAGCAATTTTTTTCTGTACGTAAACATTTAGTATTAACAAAAATCATTGATTTAATTTTAAAAATCTTACTTGTCAAAAAACGTAATATTAAAAATTTTACAAGTCACTTTGGAAAAAGAAAAAAAAAAAAGATTTAAAAAAAATTTTTTTTTTTTCTTGAGATTTTTTTAAAAAAAGTTTTTTTTTTCTTTCCCAAAGCAGTATTTTTCGACTATGCGATGCAATACTAAACTCTATACTATATACAATGTAATACTTCCCCTTATGCAATGCAGTATTAAACTACATACACTACACAATATTTTTCATATGCGTAGTTTACAGTGATAGGAAACCACCGCTGTAGCAATAGGGAAAAAGAAGAAACCAATTGTTTTTCAATTTACTGGTGTTAATTCATCAGACATGCTAAATGACATTGCTTATAATTGTTCGCAGTTGAACTAATAATATTGATTCAATGTTCCAAAATTTAATTGCCTGTAAATTTAAATTATATTTCTGTTAAATATAATAAAATCTAAGCTATTTATTTTTATCATGATATAAAGATACCATTATTCGACTTTGCTTCTTCAAAAAAATTGGAGACCTTTGAATATTACTATTAACCCTTTATATCTCAACATCTCTGATTTTAATAAAAATTACTCATACATTCTAAGCATGTAAAAATAATAGAAAAATTTACAACATAAAATAAGAAAAATTATTGGAAAAAAATTGATTGCTGCATTTCTGCACCCTTATGCAAAATGACAAAAAGTGCTTGTTGCATTCCTGCAACATTGTGAAAAATGGAAGAATTGAAAGATTCAAAAATTTTTATTCATATGAAAATTTTTAAAACAGTTGTTACTTTTGTTGTAACAAAGTCCTACACCACATTTCTCACAAATAGTTTGGGTAAATTCCTTGCATTTTGGGTATTTGCATCTGATTCTTTCGTTAGCCCAATTTGGCCAGTGCCCAATTTCATCTTGGCGCACTGGTTTTGGCCGACAATCGCCGAAATCGTCCTTCAAAATTTGTTGGGGCAAAGACAGGCTTTTTGTGTATGTTGCAGATATGCGTCACGGTGATATTAAGGGTTAAGAAAAATCTTCAATATGTTTCACAACTTTATAATAAGCGAAATTTTAAATAATAATTACTTAATATTGTCTTTTAATTCAATATTTCAAATAGAATATTCAATATTGTGCTATAATCAAGTCACTGGGAAAATAAAAATAGAAATTAAATTGCTCTTTGTAACGATATTTTAATGACAAAATCATCTTTTCAGTCATTATGTATTTCGGATCATTTGAAAGAACTATTTAAAATACACTTAAAACCGTCTAGTTAATTTCAAGACAATCAATGCAAGCTCAAAATTTCTAATCTGAATAGAATAAATACATAAAACTGATTTTTCTGTTTGGTTTTCATGCTTAATTGCATGGTGTGTCCTACAGCAAATGCAAATACTATGCCAGAGTCAGATTTCGTCCTCCCCTAATTTTCCAAATCGTAGCTTGCAGGTAACTTTCTCCACCCTCAACCACCCGCGTTCATGAATGCACCATGCTGAGAGATTCATGTTTTGGTTTAATTAAAAGGCTTTTGTGTTCTTGTGTTAGAAAGCTTGACGCATTCTTTAAGTCTGATTTTAATTAATATCCCCTTTCTTTCTTTCTTTTTATTTAGATTCTTACGTCGATTTTCTGTTGTAAACAGATTGACGAACTTGTCGGCAGGAGTATTTTCCTTTTACTTGATTTACTTTTAGTAAATTTATTTCTATGAACTTCTTACAAGTTAACGATCTGCAGGCTAATGAAGTTTTCCATTTAAAAGTTTACTTACTGAATTATTTATCCTGAAATAGCTACTTTTAATGGTGGAATTTTTGCATAACAGAGATTAAAATGAGACTATGACATTTTGCATGTTACTTTGTACAATTTAATTAAGAGAAGAATAGATTTTTTTTCATAACATTACCTTTTATATTTAGTTAAATGAAAAGTGTTTTCTTAAATACATTTGTCATTTTATCGCATTCACAGTTTTCGCTAAATGAGAAAACAAGATTAAATAATATAAAAGTATAGCCGTGAATTTGCGTCTATTTTGCTAAGAAATGGTTTCATATTTTATTGTTATAGGCTTCATATTTTATTGAATACCATAAAGGTAAGAATTTTTGCAGTATTTAGTTACACTTTTACCATGTATAGTATCATATAACAGCTCTTTTAGTTCAAATTTACTCAAAATCCATAGTGCAAGTATATTTTAAATCAATGTAATACGTTATTCTGTATATTTTAACAACGTTTTTTGAAGCTCTCCATGGAAAATAAAAAATCCACACAAATTGGTGACATTTTTGCACCTAGATAAAAAATATCAAAATCAATGCTTTATTCTCATTTTTTGCAAATTTTTGTGAGCCCAGGAAATGCAGCATTAGAGTAAATTTCTAAATGTTAAAAAATTAGACTACAGAACTCCGGCTTCACGTTTTGCATCATTTTCAGAATAAACAGAGGAGGCTGGCTGAAGATAGGCTATACTTGATCTAATGGTCATGAGTAACTGTTGAAAACTCACATCAGTTATGAAAATAGAATATTATTCGTAAAAAAGCATCATTTTATGGGACTACACCGCCTTTGAAAAACAGCCTAAAGTACACATTTTCATAACTAGAACGAATAAGTGGATAAGTAACTTGACTTCCCTTTAATTGATCTGGCAATGGTGACAACAATTCTTCCATGAAAGATACAGAAATTATGCTTATTAATTTACTAAAGCTTATTTAAGTAAGCATCCAGGTACATTCAAATTTTGAAAAATGGTCGCTTAGTCACATAAAATGTATCAGGATTTTGGCAATGAGATTTATAGTTTTTGTCATTTTTAAAGATCATCTTTTTGTAATTTCATAACTGTTTCTGCTGAAACTTCAAAAAATAGCATTATTGGAGTCTCATTTTTAACAAAGGTTATTTATTCTGCACATAAAACGCACGTCGATCTCAATGTTTTGTTTGAAATTAATATAACTCAAACCTTATTTTACTGGAGGAAAAAGGCATACGGTATTAAAAATATCATTTTTTTCAATATATATATATATATATATATATATATATATATATATATATATATATATATATATATATATATATATATATATATATATATATATATATATATATATATATATATTATATATATATATATCGGATAGATGGCCATATTTATTTTTTAAATCAATACTGAAAGCTTAAAGCTACTGAGGTTACAAGAAATGTTTTTTATGCATATTTTAAATTCGGTACTCAACACAGGTACTCAACACATTTTGAGCAAAAAATAGGAGAAATATTGAGAACAAAAAGTGAAAAAAATTTTTAAAGTTTATCAAGAAGACATTTCATTTTAATATCGAGGTGAGATGGTCACCTAATACAGTTAGGAAAAGTGAAATTAAAATATGAAAAATGCCACATTTCATGCAACTGACCATGAAAAAATTTCAATAAGCTGAAAGGAATACATTTTTATCTTGAAAAATAAGTAAAGACAATCTAATTAACAAAATCTAATGTACAGATTTAATCACTTAAAAACCTCCCTGAAAAACGGGCTGTGATGTATGTGTGACTAAAGTTGTATTCTTGGTCATATATGGCGTAACTGAAAACAAAAACAACTCCCTTAAAAATTCGCTCGGATTCAAATATCAAGCTTGCTGACATTTCCAAGTAGTATTAGCAACAACAAAAATTAAAATGCATTTTCAGCTGGTAAATAAAAAATGCTTTACAATCTTTAAAACTTCTTGTGTTCCGTAAAATTTCTATTCTAAATTTAGTTTCCACATATACCCCAGAAATTAGCCAGTATTTTGATATCAACCAATATGCGTGCATTGGATTGTAAAAACATGGTCTTTTAATGCAACCGCATATTCAACGTATTTAATTTTAGTTTTCCAATAATGAAATATATGTATGTGAAAACTAATACAAGTAATTATTAAATAATTAAATAAATATTAATTATTAAATGAACAATAAATATTTGCCTCATTTTTTACTTATGTACGATATTAAATAACACTTATAATGAAAGCTTAACGAATAACTTATTTATATTAAGTATTATATACGTAGCACTAATTTTCCTGCAGATTTTTATGGCATATAACTCAATTATATTTTTTGCATTCATAATCTATATTTTAATTGTTTATATTTTTTTTAACTTTTTCTGAGAGAAAATTCTAGCATCGTTTTTATTAGTCCTTTAAGAATAATTGAATTTTAACTTTCAAAGGAAAATAAACTTTTAAGAAAATAATTTGATGATAAAGCTCTTTTGTGGCATAATAAGGTGTTAATAACAAAATTAATCTCTCATATAAAAAGCCTACTCCAATATCAAATTTTCATCACCCTTGATTCTATTCAGCTAAATATTCTAAATAAATTAAGGTTTATTAATGCCGGTTTTTAAACTTGGTAATTTGAAGATTTAAAGATTACTGCTTCATTAAATAATATTTAGAAGCCATTGACTTAAGAAGATTATTGGGATTAGGGATGCTTATGATTTAATGCTGGCATCATAAAGGCTTTTCATTTTTTATTTGCGACATAAAGTAAATCTACTAAACTTTAAATATCAAACAAAAGAGAGATTAAATATTATAAGAATAAACTAAAATGTATTCCAAGCTTTACGGTCTAAACTGGAAAAGTTAACAATTTCAGTGAAATTTCAAAGAATTGCTTCTTTACTTTATTTATATGTCTTTCAGTAGCATTTATCAAAAGTATTTTTCCAAGTATCTGAAGAATTGTTTTTAAGTTAAAGAGCACAGTATATGAACTATATTATAAACCATAAATTTAATAACTGAAGGCTTTTATAATTTCTAGTAATATTTTTAGTTAAACAATTTCTTGCTAAATCGTCACAAAACTTATTTTAAATATATTATCAGTATTGCTTTTTGAGCATTTCGTTCACCATATCATACCCACAATGTACCACCAAATCAATTACCTTCCTCATTTTGAAATTTTTATGTTTATCGCATTTTATAATATTGTTACATAGATATTAACACTTTATAATTTTATTGCAATTTTTACTTCCTGTCACCTAATGTTTTTTTGGTTCTAGGGGTCAGTTATGAATAATATGCCAGAGACTATGAATAGAATTCATTTGTTAATTCTCGTTAATTATTTAATAAGTCCACCATACCAAAGATGATCACATTGTAACCTTCATCTCATTAGCGCTGAAATTATTAGGACTTCATGGGAAATCTGAGGTACAAGCTGACTTGCTTCAACACTTCCATGGCATCAAATTGAAAATCGTAGCAGGACGTTTCGTTCCTGTTGCCATTTCTGTCCCACAATTTCCATCCCACCATTTCGGTTCTGCCATTTCGATCCCGCCATTTTGGTGTCACTTTTTGGTACTTTTAACTAAATGGTCCTTCCTTTTCTGTCCCTTTAACTTTATAGGTTATCTGTAGTGTATACTGAAATGTTTCCTCACTTCAAATGTTTCCTCACTTCAAATGTGACATATTTAAAACCATAGGGCGGTATGGTTCAATTGCCTTTTCAGTCCTATTTCTATTCTGCCATTTCATCCCCACCATTTCGGTTCTTTTACCGTTCCTTTCTTTGCCTTTTTTCTCTCTTTTAGATATTAAAATTTTAAAAACTTGCTAAATATGTAATTCCTATGCAATTAAATTTATTAATTTTGAACTACTAACATCTAGCCTCTTTTCAAATATTTTCGTTTTCAAGGTATTAATTATTTGAAAAGAATTTCCAGATTGCATCGTAGGGCAGTAGCTCAGAAATCTTTATTTATTTATTTATTTGCTTGTTCACCAAACCTTAGAGCCATTGCACATTATTACATAATAATTAACATAATTACATAAATAAGGAAATACATGAAGAATAGTTTTCAGTTAAACTTTAAAAAAGTTTTTCGCTAATTAAATAGGAAATTATGGAAAATCCCTTAATAATAAGGACATAAATATCCTTTAGGATGGTTAGAAGGGTCTAAAAGGAAAAATGAAGATAATAGTTGTTTTAAAAGGTAAATGGGGACAATAGTGACATAAATAAAAAATAGTCTTGCTTTTAAGATGATTCGCACGCATAATTATTACAAACAGTCTAAAAATATTACAGATTTCAACCGTTATCATATAAAAGAAAAAATGGCCAAATTAATGGCTTAGAAACCGTATATTTTAGTTTTATTAGCAGAATTATGTTTCATTTTTCCGGAAATATCATTACAATACAGCACGATAATTCTACCAGATTTTCTTCTCCTTGTAGTAAACATAAAACTGCGCATCATATGTATTTATTCATCATATGTATCTATTTTTATTGAAAATTTGCTTTCAAAACCTAATTATGAGGCTTAGGACAGAAGTGCCACTTAACGCATTAAATTAAACTGTTACTCATAATATGTATTATATAATATTTTTTTAAATCTTCAATTGAAAGGCTTTAACAGTTTCTAAAAAAATGAAAAAAAATATTGGAGGAATAAATTGTATAAATGCAAAAAATACAAATGCCACATTTTCTGAGGAATGAATGATTTATGTCACCAAACCTCGAATCATTGTTTATTTTTTCCGCAAATGCTCCCTTTGACCGGATTGATTTGTCCCTTTTTTTCTTTTTTGAAAGCATAAGTTTTGTAGCCAAAATAATTAGGATTAAGTAGGAAAAATATAAAATTTTAGTACCCTCAGAAAGTTCATTACTATTCAAAATTTTATTATATTGTAGAGAAATTGAAATTTTGGATGTTTTATGCTTAATACAGATCTGATATGCATCTGAAATGTTGGATAGCGTTGAAGAACAGGTCATATTTTTAAAAAAAAGAAAAACTAGTTGTTAGCTTTCAGAAAAATCTGTAGGAAGTTCACTTGTTTCAAATTCTAAAATTTGGAGATAAATAAAAAGAACTGAGTATTCTTATTTCACATTAATTCAAATTTTTGGTCAAGGGGTTGAAAACGTTATAGATTGATTCCTTTATACTTCACACCAAAGTTCCCGCAGCAGGAGCATTCAATAAGGAAACTGTTATAAATTACTTGTAATAATTTTTTTAAACAGTTTTTAAGAAATATTGAAGACAACTTACTAACAACTTGTTTACAGTAAAACCTATTTTAAGAATTTACATTAAAAAAAGCTCAAAATTTTTTCTTTTCTTGCCAACGCTGTGAAAAAATCTTGATTAGATTACAGTTAAGACTACTGGCATAATGGGTGCATCATCCGCAAAATTTATTTTTGGCATAAAATTCTTTTTCACTGTAACATTATATACTGAATATTTTACCGTATTACCTATTTATCTACTGTAATTTAGTGATGTTATAATATTACTAAGAAAACTATGGTATTTTTGATTTGTTCCATAAAATTTTACGGTAAAAATGTTTATTGCGGTAATTTGATTCGACATTTTTTACTGCTGACCTTTTATTCAAAAAAAAAATTTTTTTTTGTAATTTCAAAAAAAAAAACAAATTTAATTAATGAATATATGTAATGATAAATTAACAAAATTCGATATCGAAATTGAATTCTAAGTCAAAAAAATGCAGCTAAGTTTTCCTCGTAATGGATGTTTTGCCCCCTAATGAGTTAAAACAAAGAGTCAGAAAGATCATGCAATTTTTAAATTTTGCGCCTTTTTTGCTACAAATTATGGTTTTAGAAAATTGAAGAAGACATGAAAGCTGATAGTTCAGGATTATTGAAAACGGAGTGGTATTTGAATGAATAAGGAATTTCCATTACTGAGCAATATCTTTAGCCTTTATTAAGTCATTTCCTAGTCTTTCAATTTCCCATCTTAGTAATCAGAATTAGCCTGCTTGTTCAACTTTCAAGGTTCATACTTACAAGTTTAAAGTCTACGTTTGAAAAGATAAAAATTGAGTGATATATCAACGGAATTCTGCGAGTTTTAGTCGCTAAAACCTTTGGCCATTAAAAATTTTAACAACAGCAAAGCATTACCCCATTTGGAACACAGTAAAAAAGAATTTCTCAGAATTGATCAAAAATGCGTCAAAATAGCTCCAAAACAAATAATAGAAAATTTGAAAACCTCCTGTATTCAAAATTGAAACATATATTCATTTTTGAGCAAAATATAAAATCTCAATTGTGATATGGAGAGCAAAATGTGTAGGAGAGATGTTTGTTGGTTGCCAGCAGGATTCTAACAAAGCACCTCTGTATTCGTAGTAGGATGCTATGAGCACCACAGTAGTTGCATTCTAACCCAGAGAGAGTTAGCCTTTTGTAGTGGTCACAGAAATGACACATCATGACATTTCACTTTTGCTTCTTTCATTATATCGTAAAAACTTTCAAGCGAATGGAATGTATGTCTTGATGTGTCATTGTGGCGGCCACAATATAAAACTTACTAACTCTCCCTAGACCAGAGTGTACAGCTATGATGGTTATAACAACTTACTTGCCTTGAATCCTTGGTTCGAATCCTGCCTGCAGCTAACGAATATCTCTCTCCCACATTTCTGCCCACTCACAACTTTTGAGACTATGCAATTTGCCCAAAAATTAGTATATGCTGTTTCAATTCCGAATGCATGGGATTTTAGTGAACGATATTATTTGTGTTCTCAGCTACTTAGAAACTTTTTTAAAAAACTCATTTTGTACAGTGTACTTCATATATAATCCTAAACCATATATTTCCCTAGTGTTTAATTGAAAATCTGTATTTTTTTTCAAAAATTACTACAGGCGTGGAATACTTTGTATTTTATATAGTAACCAAATATTTAAACCATGGAATTTAACACGTTAAAAAAGCAGGTGTGATCTGATATAGATTAGACGTTTCTTGATAGATAAAGAGTTTACATTTGAAAAAAAGTGTTCTTAATACACTCTAACATATGTTTAAAACATTACTTGTCCTCGATGATGCTCGTCTCACATCGTTGAATACTAGGATACGAACAGCAATTTTCAACCGCCATCAGTGGAATTTGTGATCATCAATCACTTCCTCCTTAAAATTGCTTCGTAGTAATCTTTAAGAGCTACCTCTAAAATGTGTCTTAGGCATTTAAAGGTACAATGTAATACATAAAAGTAATTTATTGTCAAATAGGCCATATATAATGCTATAGAAATGTTTTTAAGCTGATTTGCAAATAAGCTTAATTTGAGAAGTTGCACTTTTGGAAATTAGTAACTACTGAATAGTTTCGAGCTTTAAAAAAACGTTTTTTTAATAAAATTTTTGGTTAATTCCGATATGAAGAATAACTTTTTTCTTAGAAAATTTAATTTTTATATGCCAATTTTAATCTCTAGTTTACAACATGTAAAACTACTTTTTGTGAATTTTTTGATCTGAAATTTAGTATAAATCGTGTTAATGGAATACAAACACCTTAAGTTAATTGAGTTAGAGAAAAACGACTTAATGTAAAGTCAAGAAACTGTTTATAAAATGCTTTTTTGCTTGGAAAATAAATTGGAGATTGATTAGTCAGAAAGAAACTGACCTAAACATCTTAAAATATATTCTTAGAAAATTATACGTTTTCAAAATGTTAAATAGTTATTTGTAAACAATGAAATATTATGTAAGACAGGCAAGGCTTTCAAAAATCAAAAAAATGCGTTTCATTCCCATTGTTTCTGTGTAAGAAAATTGTGAACAAAACATTACTTTTAAGGTACTTACTGATAGGCCTATTTGAATGCGATTTTTGACAATTATAACTTAAAAAACAAACTTAATATGAAATCAGATAAATTGGAAACATAAAAGTGCCAATTAAATTTATATGAAAAGCATCAATGCATGGAGCACGCTTACCGTGTTACGCAGCAAGTTTCGACTTCTGAATCGATTAAAACAAACAAATTAATTAGTACGAAAACTATTAAGTTGGCAAAAATTTTAAGGATACTTTTTTCATGAAATTGCTTGAAAACAATTTTAGAGCGTATTACTTGAGCAGAAGAAAGGAAACGAAGTCTATACAAACAACCCTTGAAGAAATAAAAGGGGATTTAGACAAAGAGATTCTTTTTCAAGTGAGTGAAAAAAAGTGCCATGTTGCTTTAATATTATTTTTACTTCAACATTTTAGCTACTCTTTAACAGTTTTACATGCCACTATTTTTGTATTTGATTTACACTGAAGAAAAAAAAATTGTTCCAAATTTTCAAACTTAGGTTAATTGTATCGTGTTTCTGGCTCTTAGGAAACACCAAATAGCTCGGCAATTTTTACCGAAGCACTATAGTAATGATTTCGGTAAAATTAACAAAAATTATGGTTTCATAATGAATGATAAAGTTTGCTAAATGTGGTAAAATTCGGCATTTTCATCATGACACCTTAGAGCATAGCATAAAAAAGTTATTCGGTTAAATTTATTTTTAAGTTTTGTATTTTTTGCTAAATATGTGATGATAAAAACTATAATTTTTAAAACCAGAATTTAAGGTAAACCATTATCGTATGAAAATTATCTAATGAATAGTTTTATTACTGTATAATTTCCTTTTATTAACGAAAATTATTTTTTTACCAAAAATGTCATTACTGTGCGGTAGTTTAACCAGAACTTCCTTTCCTTCGGGCATGTTATTTTTACGAATCAATATTTTCTATATATAGGCAAAGCTAATTATATAATTAGCCAAACGTTTCAGAAGGTTTTAAATATTTTCTTCTTTTCTTTGTTCGAAAAAGAATCGTATAAAAATAGTCATCGTAGAAAAAAATAACAGTAATTCAAACTCTATTTCATGCGCAGTAAAAGAATCAAGAAAATACCGTTGTAAATATATTCTCTCTATTCCCACTTTACCCACTACTTTTGACCGCAGAAAGTTTTACAGCAAATATATATTTTGCTATATAAAGTACTAGAAATGTCAGCACTGGTACTTTTTAGCATTAATATTCAGATTTTTTATAGTACCTTTAAGTCAAAGTAATAGTTATTTTTATTATCTTTATATAGGTAACATTAAATTTTTAATTAAATATATTAAAATCTGTAAGAAATGTTTTTGGTATTTTGTTTAATTTGAACTATTTCATATAATAACAGATATTTTTAATTATTACTCAAACATTTAATTCATAGGTTAATCGAAGAAGCTCCAATCATTTTTATAATTCTATTAAAATTTCATATCATTAATTTAAATGTCATTTGTTATGATGAATATAAAAAATGAAATGTTTCTTTCTATTATTATTATTAAAATAGGGTATAATTCCAACAGCTTCAAAATGTGTCAAATGAAATCCAACTTTCCTACAATGATTGTGATTCAGAGAAACAAAAGCAGTTTTAATTATGATTGAGCATATTATCAGATTGGCTTATAACAATGCCTACCGGGAGATATTCTCAAGTGTTCTAGTTCTCAGTTCTTTTTTTGACATAAAATATGAAAGAAAGTAAATAACAAACAAATAAATATTATGACACGAGCCATAAAAAGAACAAAAGTAAATGAAAATAGAAATAAGTAAAGAAAACAGACGTAACCTTTTATCGCACTTAGATTTTGTTTTTATTCTTTTATTTATCTTCCAACAAAACTGACCAATTTTTGTCGTAAATATTTGCTTTATTTCATTTTTTCTCGTTTCTAAACGGCTTCAGTACATGATTTTATGGATACTTAAACTCAAATATTGTACTCGACAATTTCTTTCCTTAGCTAGAGGTGGAAAATAATAATCATACTTTCGACTTAACTTTATGTCATTATTGCTTACACAAAGAATTTTGTTGTCAGCTGATTTTTTCATATATTTTTTTAAGAGAATCAATGTTAAGCCTTATAACTAAGCTAAGCAATATCCGTTAAACAATTTTACCCTAAAACTTGATTCAGCATTAAATGATTATGAGCTAAATTTAATTTTTATATTTCTGTAATATAAATGCCAATTTCCAAAAAATATCAATTCCTTTTTTAGGAATATTTTTTTCGATTAAATATACTGGTTTCTATTCATTCTAGAAAGTTTTCTATGATTCCAGCAAAAGATGAGAAGTTATCTTGATATTTTTGCGATGTAATCTTGTTATCTCTATGGTGCTATCTTGGTGTTTCTGTGATGTTATTTTGAATTGGTTTGTTATTTATTTTCAAGTTGTTATCCAGAAAATATAGTATAATTTTAAATTTAATTTCATTTGGAGTATTATGATATCTCTTAGACATTAGCGTACATTATTATAAATTTCTCGGAAAAAAATTGTTAAATAACAGTTTATTTAATTGTTATTTTATCATATTCAAGCAACAAAGACAAATAACTATAAATAAGATGGTATTCAATCTGCTAACTGTGAGAAAAACCGTTTATTAACTGCTTTCACGTAATATGGTTAAACAACCGGAATTTTACAGCACCAACTAAGCCCATTCTAGAGAAACTTTCTAGAGAAGGCTTATCTGTCAATTGCAGGACCGACAAAACAAGAGTTTGAGTCCTAGCCTAGTCACCACAATATTTCCTCCATTGCTTTCAGCACATAAAGAGTTTCCAGTGTCATGCACTTCCTAATTTGTGACCCTAGACTATTAGATAACGATACTCTCATTCACGCATAAAGATGCTGAACTATCTGCAATGTCCAATTAAGTTTAATTTTTACGATTTTGAAACCATGCTAGTTGTAAATGGTTAAAAAAACATAAAGGTTAAAAATATTCTTTTCCGTAAGTTTTACGGTCAATTAGATGAACAGAGTGCTGCTGTTTATCTCAGCATAATTTTAAAATGAAAATTCTAACGAGCAGAAATAATTGAAAAAATCACCAGGAAGGAAATAATTATTATAAATATTGAATTCTCCTTTATCGAGTTCCGTTCATTGCACAAGAAAACGCAACAATGTCATGACATGGTTACAGAGGATCAAATCCCAGTTGTAGTGAAGGATGGAAGAGTATTAAATTAAAAGAACTTTAATAAGGATTTTTTTCCCGATACTCTTATTCAGTCTTAGTGCACTGCGAAAAGGTTTGTCAAATTTATGGGGGGAAATATCATGTGGTGTGTCAATATAAAACTGTTTATTTCACAGAAAAAACATTTAAAAACGAACTCCAGTTTTGTCAATTGCTGTTATATTAACAAAAAACTTCATTATTTTGGCAAACAAGCTCTGTTGGTTTAGCCAAAAAACTTCATTATTTTAAAAAAATAAACTGTGTTTTTTTCAGCAAAATTGCAGCCACTTTCAGCATTGTGATCAAGGATGAACTGCAAGCAGAATTCGTACCTCCTGTCAACGCTGGGATTTGAACCTGGGACGCTTCATTGGGAGATTAGTGCTCTGTCCCCTAAGCTACCAAAGCTCTCGTTCTCATTAAAAAGAAAAATCTTAAAATTTATTTAACTTATATGTCTTATTGATATCAAATTCAAGGGTCAGAACATTCAAACCTATAGTGACCCACCCTTAGGAAATTGCCTGACAGCTTACCAAAATAATTATATCTGAAGAAACATAATAATCAAGTAGCGTATTATCTTGACAATGAAGTCGATTTACAGTTTCATTTACAGGATGCTTAAAACCATAAAATTATTGTTGAAAAATAAAAACATGTAGAGAAAATTATTGTAAAAAGATTTGAAAAAAAAAAGATTAAGTTATCGAACTTTATACAAACTATGTCTGGATTATTTCTGGGGAATTAAAAACATTTTACTCTGAACTATAAAATTCATGTTTTCAAAGATAATTCCACGTAAAATTCATTTTTAAATAAATATTTTTTATTTAATTTAATAATGCTAGGAAAAAGTTTGAGTTGAAATGCATTTTTGCATAAGATTAAAAGAAATTAAAACTTGAATTAAATTGATGATTTTGCTCTCAAAAAATGAGAATTTAAATATGCACCTTTTTGAAGCTAGATAATTTTAAAAAAACATGTATGCTTATTTTTTTCTTAATTTTGGATTTTGCTATGCAAAACTACATGGTTTAAATTGATGCACAAATATGCATATCTTCAATGCTTCTATCAATATTAAATTAATTGTTAAAAGTAATAAATAATTTTTAGAAATTATTTTATGCATGAATCTTTGCAATATTAAGGTCCACATGTGATGAAAAATGTATTGATTGTATTTCACATGGAAAGTTCCATAAATAAATAAAAATAAGCAATAGAGACAAAAGTAATTAATTATGAAAATCACTATTCAACTACTCTCTGATCACATAAATAAAAAATCTCACAAATCAAAACCAATTAAAAATGATTTATTTAGCTAAATTACATTTTTGTATTATATTTTGTAGCATAAAATATCAGCTGCACCAATTAATTACCATATTTACTGCCAACCCTTTGAAGTATAATCGTTGTATCAAAAGTTAATTTGCTGTTCTATATTTTATTTAGCACATTTCACATAACAAATGTTATATCATTTGTGCTCTGACATTTGTGATTCAAACTTGATATCTGTGAAACTATTATAACCAAAAATTGTATTATGTTAAAATTTTCTCCGAGATGGTTCAAAAATATACAAAAGAGTAATTTTTAAAACATTGCCATAGATTACATTTCTGCTATAGTATTTAGTATCAATTATATATCTTTCTTAAATATATCAATATCAATTCAATTCAAATCAATTCAATATAAATTTATTTTTAAACAAATATTGCTCACGTAAATCAGTTCTCATGTAATATGCTAACAGTAGCAAGCAAGTGGGTAAAATTATGAAATTTCTTAGATTATAAAAAGAAATAAGAAAAAACTTGCGTTTGCTTAATTTGCTTAAAAATAAACTCAAAGTCAAAGCATATTAACGTCTTTGTAACATTTGGGAAGAAGGAAGAGGAAAATCGAAGTTTTTAAAGACAAAAAAACTTTCTGTTTTCAATTAGTAATACAAGTATCATATCCATTTATCGTGCAAGAAGTAAGACCATTTATCAGACTTAGTTTAATAATTTCACTCTCAGATATCGAGACATCTAGCGGAGAATTTCATAGATCGATTAGGTGTTTAAAAACAGTATTGATATTGCCCTCTTCGTATAGTTTGTGCTATTCATAATGATAAATACGGCTCTTTTTTACTGTTACGGAACTAATGAAACTTTTCATGTACTGTAAAAAATAGTTTCTCAAAATTGGTTGAAAATGTTTCAAAATAGGTCCTAAACAAATAATAGTCCTATTTAAAAAACCCATATATTTGAAATTGAAACAGAATATACCCATTTTTGAGCAAAATCTTAGTCTCAAAAGTGACGTGGAAGGAGAAAGGCTTGAGATTGCTTTTTGTTGACTTCTGATAAGATTCGAACCAAGGACCTCCAGGTTCATAGTAGAATGCTCTAACCACCATACCACCGTTGTTACGTACCCTAGTCCAGAGAGAGTTCAGAAGTTTAATAAAGTAACGACCGACGTCGTGACACACTGCTTTCCCATTTCAATTTGAAAAATATGATCCAAATAGCTTAGTCACGAGATCGGTAATTATAAAGTCGTTTTTACATTACGCGACACAATACTAACTAAACAGATGCGATTATCATCTGACGATAACGGGTCTAGTGAAAAACAATGATCCATACAATACAATACCATTTCGATACATCGCTCATCGATGCAATAGCATTTGTGTCGGCTTTGGCATAGCGATATCGTTTACGAGAGCGACTTGACGGATGAGTATCCACGGATCTCATTAAATTACACCAATACATATATTTTTTTAACCATTTGCATTTGCTTTTACTCTTTTGTCTTACATTTTGCTAAGGAAATTTGTGCCAGTTAAAATTAATATATAGTTGTTCTTTTATTGAAATTATAATTGCAATTGTACATAATTGAAATTACTCAAAAAGTAACTATTTCGATATCAGTAATGCGTAAAACTGTATTTTAAAATTCTATTAAGTCTAAAATTATTGAAAAACACGTAGCGTTTCGTAGTTTTGAAAAAAAAAGTACAAAATTTTTAATGACAAGTTTTTCTATTTATAAACTACGACGGAGATTATCACAAATGAACTTCTTTATTTATCATGTTAAGTATAACAATTCTTCGCATTTTATTAACATAGATGGTGCAGCAACCGTAAAATAATAGTATAGATAAAATAATTTGTTTTGAAAAAATTGTTTATTTATTTATTTTGTTTTCATTTTCAAAATCTTAAAGAAAGGTTTCAATATTGATTCTATTCAAAAAATCACAATTCTCAATGTTCAGTGAAAATTTTGTTTTCTTCGTTCAAGTAAACGATATCTTGGAAAGGAAAAAGTGTGTGCTGAGCAATCCGATATCGATAAGATGTTTACTATGTTGTTATATGATTTCTGCTTCGCATCGTTTAATGAAAAAGCTCTCTAGTTCCACTTTTGCGATTTTATTTAATCTTAAAACTATTTAAGCGAATGAAATGTATATCATGATGTGCTATTATATTAGCTTCATAATTCCCCTAGGACTGCGGAATACAAGTATGGTGGCTGAAGTATCGTAGTACGCGCCCTATAGGTCCCTGGTTCGAATCCTGCTATCAACAAATGAACACCTCTCTCAAATATCAATTTTGAGACATATCTTTTGCTCTTGTATGATTATAAGCTGTTTCAATTTTGAATACATGGGGATTTGAAATTCGACGATTATTTCGGAGCTATATTGACAACACAGGCGCAACGCAGATCGCATTGAGCGTTTGGAGCACTTGCAAACCACTTGCAAAGAAATCAGTTCTGGCCCTGGAGAAAACAGCGCACGCCAACGAAATTTTTGAGTTCGAGGAAAATGTGCAGTATGGTCTAAGCATCACTGATTGATGGTAAGTTCTAAAAAATCAAAGAGGAACGTTGGAAAAACTTTAAACGCGATTCCCCCAAAATAACCATGTTTTTTATTTATTCATTATTATTAATTTTTATGCGTTTGGATTATAAAAAAGCTACGCAATAGATTCCAGATATTACTTTGGAAATTTGTAGAGAAATGATATGACTATAGTTGGAACAAAAAAATCAACTTTTTAATAAAATTCCCATAATTTTTTATGTTCATTTAAATGAGAAATATTGTCGATTGTTTGTGTTTTTTTGAAATGGTCACCATTTTGAGAAAAAATGTCATTTTTAAGATTTATTTGGGTTCTAAACCAAACTACACTCATGCATAATCGTGAATTTTCGGTCTGGCCTGTTTCAGGTAATGCATTATGTAGATCGAGCTACGACCTTCCATGAGTGCTGGGCGTACACTGCTGTTTTCGCCATCATTTTTTAATGTTAACTTATAATGTAATTATTCAGAATTTTGTAAGTCAAAATGTAACTGAAAGGTGACATCATAATACAACTCATTCTTTCATTTGACTAAAAAAAATTGCCCAGACTAGACCAGAAAACTCCCTTAAAGAACACTAAGCCCAAGTAGAAAAAAAAGTGAAGCTACTTATTTAGTTAGTACATAAATTGAAAGAGTTTCTTTTAGACTTATTTGCGTTGAGTATCATATACCGCAATATAATGAATTCCTTGTGCGGAAATTCTTTTCCAGTGTGCATAAAGGTAAGCGCGAATTTACAATTTTATCTGGTAAACTATGGGTATATTTTGTAGTTTCCCTTCCTTATACGAGGAGTTTCCAGAAAGAAAGTATCGTTTCGTTCTACTGTTGCCGCAGCCGTATTGTCGCTGTTTGGCGCATGTTAATTAGTAAATGCCAATGTTAAGCAACCTGAAATTTATGTCGAGTTGAAGAGATTTATGGTGAAAATGTAATTAGTGATGGAATTATTAGTGGTGGAATGATGAGAAAGTGGGGTTTGACACTTCAATGATGAGCGCATCTCCTTCATTGCGAAACACGGATTGGGTAGTTTTCTGTTGTCAATGATGGTTAGATTCCGCAAGTGATTGAAGAAATTCTCAATGGCTAAAGTTTATTTATAAATTGTTTTGGAAAGAATTTCCGCTTTTTTCAAAAACTGTTTTGTGTGAGATTGTCGCAGATCAATGACGATGTGGAAACAGTGTTCAACAGTGACTGTCTCTATTGGTGAAACTTTTTCTTTTAAAGATAGTTTCCTTTTATGACAACTGTCTGAACAATGTTCATAACTGTGCAGAAAAATAGTTTAAGAAGTTTTCCTTCATTTAACAATAAATTATATTTTGAAGAAACGTTTTTATCCCAGTTCTTCCAAAACGGCACTTTCTTTACGGATGCGCTTCGTAAATCAAAAAGCACGTTTATCCTATCCCCTGACTCTTGGACTTGAATGGACTTGAAATCAATAACTTTACTGAGTCTAACAACTAAAATTAGATCTATTTCAGATATTATATTTAAAACTGTTTTAGATTCAATGAGAAAATCAGCAGAGAAAATATTTTTTTTGTTTCTTGATTCCGTTAGTAAACTAATTTAATTGTTTAAATTACCCTTAAAACCAATATCCAATTACAATTTTAAACTCATACATTTTTAAATATCTAAGAAAGAAAATCAAATTCAGTAATTGAATTTAAAGAAAAATAAAAGAAAACTTTCATCTTCATAGGATATTTACGTCGTTTACGGAACAATTCGCCTTAAAATGTGATGATGTAAATAGCTTTAACTGTTTTCTATTTAAATGAATTCAATAACAAGGAAATCGGAGTATCCTTTCATTTTTAGAAGATTTAGCATTAAGTAAGTTAATTATAATTCCTTTAAATAAAATTCCTTCACTCCTTGCATGTCAATTTCTAGACGCTTGGGTTCTATTTGAATATCCAGACTGCTCTCTCTAAGTCCATGAATAATTTATATTTTTCGAAAAAGTCTTTCTAATCTTTCCCAGTAAACTTCAGAAGTTATTACTTTCATTTTGTTAGTTTTATTTCGGGTTCGTAAATTTTACTGGAGTCACTTAAAGTCAGTATTTGAACTAATTAATTGATAGGGGTGTAGAATCTATTAAAGTAAAATGCAGATAAAAGAGCTTTCTTTAAGATGGGCTGCTTTGAAATTAAATATTTTGCCTTCCTTAATAGTTTTCACTAAAATAATACTCATTTTAAATTTAAAAAATACTTTTATTAAATTTTATGTTTGTTATTAAATATATGAATTCTTTACTTATAAAATGTATCGAAATATGTCTGATTTTCCAATGACTTAGGTTAAACATTTTTTTTATACTTTTCCTTAATTGTAGACTTGATGAATAACTTCAGAGCAATCAGTTATGCATTGGCCCATAATGAAGAAACATTGTATGTACTATAATACAGTAGAATTTTTTTGAAATTCTAATAATTCATTATGTTGAACTAACTTTTCCCTCTCCTTGAGCTACAGTACTATATAATCAAATTTAAGAAGTACGATAATTTGGTTGAACGCCTGGTGGCTGAGTGGTAGTGCTTCGCGTTCCACATGTCCTGGGTTCCGTTCTAGGACCGGGTGAGCTTGACAGAACTTTTCATTCCTCCAGTGAGTCTATAAAATGATACATATCAAGCTTGAGGACTAAATATTGGGGGATCCACGTTCGGCTGACCACCCAACCGGAATATTTACTCCTGTACCCCAGAGCCCAAGGTCAGAAAAACTTTGATGGGTAATTTGGTTAAATTTAGAACCATGTTATGATTGAAGCAAGTTAGAATGATATTGTGGTTCAATACGTTCCAACATTTAATGCATCAAGCAAAGATATAAACATATTTTGCGGGGTGATAAAGTGCTACTATTCACTTTAGAAGTGTAAAAAATACATATATAAAATTGCAAATTAATTTCGTAAATAAATAAAAATAAAACAGAAATAAAAAAATAATTTTGCAAATGAAATGAAAACAGATATTATTTATGCATTCAATTTTAAAACCTTTCCCCTAATAAAAATGCTAATATAATTAAGTGCACTTTCAAGGAGGATTTGCATATTTCAAATTTTAAGAACAGGTTAAATTTAGTTCAATAACAAATTGTGACCACTTAAAATTGGACATGAAAACCATGAAGAAAAAGTAGTTAAGAAAAATGTTATATTGCTCTGTTAATTAAAAGCAAAAGACAATTCTCTCAAATCATAAGAAGTAATTAAAAAGTATCAGACGCCAGCGAGAAAGAATTTAAGAAGTTTATTTATATTTTGGACAAGAAGAAGGGGATTTTCCAGTAGGTAACAAATGCATTTTCGCTGTATGATTGCAAATCATGTTTTAACATAGACGGAACTACAAGTAAAATTGACTTAATGTTCATTTCATCTTTAAAAAAAACTATTAAAATATTCTTAAAGTTATTTTCTTTTACTTACAGAAACTATAAGTATGGTGGGTTCAAGAATATGTGTTGTTCGGTCAGCCATATAAAGGTTTCAAGCACTTATTCTAAACATGTGCTCATGTTTCATGTTTCCATTCATTGTTTCTGGATCACAGTAGTTATTTCATTGTTTTATGTTGTTTCATGTTTCGTGTGCTCATGTTTCATGCTTTCATTTTATTTTATAACTGTTGTTAAACAGACGAGCCAATTTTTTAGGTTTACGACTACTAATGCTCACCTCTGCAGCCTTGAAATTTTGAACCTTATCCGGACGACAAAGGAACTCCCGGATCAAGTGTTGGGAGAAATTTGCCTTCGTGGAGGAGTTTTTGAGAGAACTAACTCGCATTTGCTTTACATGTAGCGAACAACCACGAAAATCCCCCACGGTTAGCCTGAAGGCAAGAGGACTCTAACCCATGATTCGTCTACCACTGTGGATATTTTACGCCAGCACTGTGATTGGTGCCTGCTGGATGCGGTATTAGTATCGATCAGCAGTCGTTGGGATTCGAACCTAGTTCACCTCGTTAGAAGACGAACCTTCTATCCCCTCTGAGAAATCACGGCTCTCATGCTTTCATTAATTGTTTCTGGTTCGCATTAGTTGTTTCATCGCTTCATATTTTCATTTATTAGTTCTGGTTCACCTTGGTAATAAATTTCGTTTTTTTTCCTTCGTGTTTTTGAAAAAATTTTCTTTTCTAAGCAAAGTCCCGTTGAAGATAAATTTCATTCATCTCTTAAGTAACTTTTTTAGTTCATTATTATTGTTATACTTAATAGTCGTTTTTTTTTTTGGATTGAAATAAAACTAAATAATCTTTAAATAGGTATTGATCAACATTACCGGTAATGAAATGATGCACAAAATGGAAAGACATATGAGGCACAATTAGCATAAAAAAATATCAGTTTTATATTTATTGCTGTCTGTTGCTCTTCCTGATGGCTTTACGTTATTAAATTAAGCAAAACGTGTTTTAGGAAGTTCGTTCTCTTGAAGATGAATAATGAAAAATGAAGACTAACGATGTTCAGTATCATTAGTATCATTCGGCTCGAGACCAATTCTTGATAGTAAAAAGTTACCATAATCAACAATTTCCAATCCGTAATCAACAATCCCATTCGGAAGGATTTGCAAAACCAATTTCCCCTGTTATCGTGATGCTTATATTTGTCTATATAGTACATTATAACAGCACCAATCAACATATCTGTAATACCTATATTACCAATTTCTTTTCTACTTTTCAGATTATTATTTTTAAATTGAAAGGAATATGGAAGGGCTCATCCTCAATCTTTAAGATGTTTACGCGCACTTAAAATATTAAGTGCTTAATTCGAAATATTAAGCTTGATTACATATGTGGCAAAACCAATGGTAACTTTTTCATAAAAATAGACATGGCTCAGAGGAGGCAGATGAAGCCTACAAATGAACGAATCACTGAGATAGATAGTTACACTCTACTTTGCTCCTTAACAGCAGAGATTGTCACGCTAATGCAAATTATACTTTGTTAGAAACTTATCAAAGCTCCATTGGCATCGGGCTAACTACGAGAGATTTTCGAGGCTTTTACCTCTATTTTGGGCAAACGCTGATTAGTTTGGTTTAAAAGAACTTTTCTTGAAGGTAAATGTGACCTTGTTCTCTTCAAACAGGTATTCTCTTATGTTCTTGATTCAAGGCTAAGAAGTTAAAAGTGAAAAAATGAACCTGCATATTCACTCAGTGGATTCTATTCAACGAGATATGTGCAAGTGGTAACTTAAATTATGAAGAAAAAGGAGACTTGCGTAATTAATCATGATCGCGTCATTTTTCAAGATAAAAAACAAAACTGTTTTCTAAAATTTTTTTTTTATAAATTCAAATATGTTAAATTTTCGCAAAAAAATTTAAAAAAATTCATAAGAAATTAAAAATAATTTGTTTTTTAACCATTATATCTAGAAATATTCCGTTTCGAAACTAATAAAAATATTTTAATTTCAAAAATAACTTTCGATGCGACGAAATGATCTAACATTTTGACCCCAATCAGTGCTTTTTAAAATAATACTTTTTTAAAATCGAAAATTACCGAATTCTTGAAAAATAAAGTGATATACACCGGTAAAAAAATCTACTCCACGAAAGTTGATTTCACGCTGCCTCTGAATTGCTTTTGATCAGTTGTCGGAACAATAAGCTAGGTAAAATTTGATACCCGAGTCTTCCAAATTATTGTTAAAAAATTTGTTCCATGAATATAAGCATCCATGTATTTCCCCATATTTCAGGAACTTTTTAAGGGAATTCAAAAATTTAAAAATTACTTCCTAGACCTTGGGTGTCAGGATTCTGAGCACGTCGAAACAAAGGTAAGTTTATTCAAAGAAAGTACGTTTTTTGTCTGATTTCGTAACTTAAAATATCGTTTACAGTAATTAATTAGCACATATACCCCTCAAACCTTTAAGATTGAGTTCTGAAATGTGAAAATCTAATCATTGGATTAAAATTTATTCAGGGTGGTCCGTTTCTGATTTTGAGTTTTGTACTAATAATAACTGACAGTTTCCGGCCATAACGATACTTCCTAACAAACCAAAACGGCTGTTAATCATTTTTTTCTGTATTTGATTTTTATTTTACTTTCTAATTTATCTTAAATGGTTATTTAAAAATATTTGAAAAATTCTTTTAATCTGTTCGGTACAATATACAGATAAAAATGTTTTAGATTAGTTTTATTAAAATATGGGGGAATTTAATTAAATTCGGCAATTTAGATAAAAACATTACCAGAGAAAAAGATTTACGTATTAAAAATATTTTCAGAATAATTAATATTGTCTTGGATCATATTAATTAATAAATTATACTGCGTGTGTTATAAACTACATTTTATGAAGTTTATACCAAAATTTTAAACATTTTTGCTCTGAACCAGTTTTTGAAACATATACAACATTATTTTAATTGCCTGCAAGAAATGTATTTTCAATTCAGAAATATGATGGAAAAATTTACAAGGAGAAAGAATATTAATCTTTTCTTGAAGGGTTGGAAAATTACTTTTGTCTTGGTTTTTACCTCAACAAAGCTTATCAATCAGATTTCATGTCAAGATAGTTTGATGAGTATGAATCAAGTTTGATGAATTAGATGTCATAGAAAATTCAGAAAATCTGGAATAACAATTAACAGTGATTTTTGTTTCCTTCTAACGAAGTTCGATTAAATAGTAATAATTGCTTATTGCGTCTATAACTGTAATTATTACATGTACTATAGGCAAAACTACTGTAATCATAATCTATATACTTTGCTCTTTAGCTGTGAAATTCAAATTATTTTGAAATTTTAATCTGTAAAGCACTATGGTGTTAGTTTTAAGAAGAATATGATCACATCAATATGAAATTTGCAAATATTGAACTGAAAACGCAAAAGAATGTAATTGAAGTTTAGTATGTATGTAAATATTTTTTTATTTATATAAATTATTGAGTTCCAAATAGGTACCATACCAAATTTGGTATCTATGTTTCCAAGATAAAAAAAAATTGCTTGAAAAATAATTTATCTTAAAGAAACACATTTACTTAACTTTGTTTTGGTAATCATATAATTTCATTTTAATAAACAGTATCATCTTCAATATCATGAAAAAACAATATTGAAATAGTAGGCATATTATTGAAGTTTATTGCTAACGTAAATGATTTTTTATTTTAAATAATTAATGAGTTCCAAATAGGTACCTTACCAAATTTTGTATCTATGTTTGAAAGTTGAAAAAAATTGCTTGAAAGATAATTTAGGTTAAAAAAACATAGTTCAATAATAAAGAAAAAGTTACTTAAGAGTTCTTGATAGGTTACTGTAGGCTGTAAAAGGAAAAATAATTGTGCATTTACGTAACTTTGTTTTGGTAATCATATAATTTTATTTTAATAAAACAATATCATCTGCAATATTAAAAAAACAATATCGAAATCATAGGTAATGATTTTTTCACAAAATTAATGCTTGTGTACTTATATTGGCTTAAGATTAAAGCAGAAATTTTATGTAATTTTCTACATTGTTTATAAAAACGTACATCATTTATAAAATCTAAATTTTGTGGTCACATGCCATACATAAATATGAAATATATTATTTTAAACCAAAAACGCTCAAAAATAGGTTTAAACTGTTTATCCAAAAATGGAAAGATTAGTTTGAAAAAAAAACATTAAATTTGTTTTGAATTTCTGGCAAAAAATAAAGTGTAAAGTATATTTACTTTAGA
Source organism: Parasteatoda tepidariorum (assembly GCF_982258835.1). Taxonomy (NCBI): domain Eukaryota; kingdom Metazoa; phylum Arthropoda; class Arachnida; order Araneae; family Theridiidae; genus Parasteatoda; species Parasteatoda tepidariorum. Next base: position 20,352,402 of record NC_141765.1, read on the forward strand.
TACCTTATTTTTTTTTCTAAATTTATGGAAATCGATACAATAGTTATTACAAAGTTTTAAGTAATCTTTCGCATTTTTCAAGGTAATATTTTAGATGGCCAAACTTTTATTCAATACTTCGTTTTATCAGTTTAGACACTGAAAATGTTATCCAAACAATTTTAATGAAGTTGTTTAATAACTAGGTATAAGAAAGATATTGATGAAAATTTCCAATAAGATCATTCAATTTTGCAAGTGAAGTTGATCTGAATAAGCTTTGTAACTATCATGAATATTTTCGATCTTAAGAAGAATTTCATAAATTATTGTGACTCAATAAACGCAAATATTACTTGCGAATAGAATTGATTTTTGATTATTCGAATCAGATAATTGCTAGAATGGTGAATAAAGATACTTTATTTGTTTCGTGTAAGAAATGAAACAAAGTAATCGAATTTTACATTACCTCGAGCGTATTTTGCGTGTCTTAAGTAATGTTTAAAACATCAAAAGTAGTTACAACAAGCTTTGTGAGTTCCGATAAGTTGTTTTGAAATAATATTAGTTATTTTTAATTGTTAAACTTTGCTTACTTATAGCTTCCATGCATCAAATTTTATATTTATTTTCAAACATTTAATGAAATTATTGAGAACAATTTTTTAAAGATCTTGAATTTAAAGAAGCTATAAATAAAAGTTTCAGAAATTTATTGATACTCTTATATTTAATAGAATTAGGGTATTAAAACTCGGTGAAAAGTCGTTACATCAGACAAATCTCTGTTTTTCTGAGTAAAATTCAGCAAAACTATTTAAAAATAACAAATATAAATTTTTTTTGAACTAACCATTATGATTAAATTTATTTTTTACTCATTCTTCTTATTATTTTGTGCAAAAGCTGTGCAAAAACCATTAAAAACTCTTGCGAATCTGCCCTTACGAGGTATGTGAGATTGTTATTATGGGAGCTAGTATATTATATTTGACTGCTTCCATAGATGCTCTCTTTCCCTATCCTTATTATGGGTTAATTTCTTATATATTAAGATTAAGCGTAGGAATTAAAAAAAATAAAATTCAGAAAAGTAAAAGAAATATCCTTTCGGGTTATACTCTCAGAATTTTCATTCTGAAATTATGGTAAAATAATCGCCAGCTGTCTGTCTATACAATTAACCGGAAAGATTACGGTAAAGAACTTTTTTTAAACTTTTACGGTATTGAAACCGTTTACAACAAGTGTGGTAATATACATGAATACAAAACTATGTTTTTTTAATTATTTACAGGGAGCATTGCTTCAAAACCTCAAAAAAGAAATTTAACAGGACATTGCAGATAATTTAGCAGCTTCATGGTGTTGCCATCTATGCTCGGAGTATCTTCTTCTAAAGGTCACAAATTGGGGATTGCAGCACACTGGAAACTCTCGTTGTGATAGGAAAGGAGAAAATGTAGTAGTGTCAGCGCCGGAACTTGAACCCCCGTTCTGTTGGACTTGAGATGGACATATAAGCCTTCTCGGCTACAATATGTACACATCTACTAGGAATTAAGAGGCTTCATTAAGTGGGCCTAGTTGGTGCGATAAAATTATAGTTGTCCAAATGAGTTAAATTAAAGCAGTTAATAAATGTTTTTCCTTTACAGTTGACAGTTTGAATATCATCTTATTTATCATTATTTGATACTTTTCTTTGAATATGGTAAAGAAACAATCTAATAAATTGTTATTTAACCATTTTTTCCAAGAAATTTTTAACAGTGTACAAAAGGACAAAACAGTTACAGCCGTGCTTGTTTCGACTTTAATTATAGCGTGAATATCTTTACTGCCTTTCGCAGTATCTATTTTATCAAGGTCACTGTTCAGCTGAAATCCAATTTCATCACAGTTTGAAATAAAACCTGGCATCTCAAAAAGAACATTTTTCTGTCAATATGGATCCCAGATAGTATAGTAAGGTTTATTTTGTTTTAGCAACAATCTTCAATCAAAAACCACGAACAAGATTTAAAATGATTAGCAAATAAACCATGCAAGCTTGAAACAGTGTTAAATTTAACTATCCTAGTCTACGCACAATGAGTCTCGCATTAAACTTGCATAAATAGTCCTTTGATATCTAGATTGAATCTATAAAAAAAAAGAAGTACGCATCATCGTTAAATTAACGTTGCGTTAAAGAACCTCAACCTACAGAGGGAAAAAAGTTCAAAAAGAAGGTTTCCAATAAAATCTAAGATTTTTTTTCGTGAAGATTTATGCAAGCTTTAATTCAATCTTGAAAGATAAAATATTGGCATTGTAATTTTTCTGCTTTGTATGAATAATAATTAACAATACAACCATATTGTGTAAATTAAAAGAAACCTCAAATTCAACGGGGTTCCTAATTTTGCTGCTAAATACGCTTTCATTTCCTCGTAGTTCATACCCAATGCTCTTGCTTTGCTAATACCTTCAGGTTTTCAAGCGCTTAACTCGAGATTTCTTCTCATAAATGAGGAAAAGCAAACTTTTCCATACATTAACTATCAAATTTTTGTAGGAGAGGCAGCTTTTATTTAAACGTGGCAGCTTCTACAAGTGACATTGGTATGCACACCCTTAGCCAAGTTTCATAGCTGAAGAGAAACCGTTTAACTATAAATTTGAAATGCTATTTTCGTACTCCAGAAAATTTAGAGAAAGAGCTAGAAAAATTAAAACAAGCTATGTTGTAAACAAGCACTCATAGCAATCAACTTACTTAATTAAGCACACACTGCAATGCTGCTCTTTTTCAAAACTTGGAATCACGGCGGGAGTAGATTATTTTTTGTCAACTGCGTTGTGCAGAATCTCCCCGACCCTGCTTTTTTACCTAGCATAACCTTAAATGTTATTTTTTAAATAAAATTGTAAATATGCATTTCAAATTTTAGGTAATCTTTCAAATTTCTGTAGTTTTTTTTAATTCATTAAAAGTAAAAGTTATATCAAATTATATTGAAAATAAAAATCGCGAAACCTAGAGCAGCAAAAAGCAGGAGTATCAATCATTATATTTTACCCTTATAGTTAGTATTTATTTGATAATAAACAAATTAAATATCTCTTTAATTTTTAATTGTTTTAGCATTTGACTACAGAAATGAATATATATTTCTTCATTTTAGGTAGATAAAGCATTTTATAAGCACAATTATTGGCCCTAACTAGAAAAGAAAACGCACTTTAAGGCCACAAGTAAAAATAAGTAACATTTAAAAATATTTCCATTTGTTCTGCCACATTAAAAAGTAAAATTTATAATTTTTGTAATATTTTTTTATGCATAATTTAGCTGAATTTTGTTAAAACAGCCTAACTTATCAATGAAGGGAACATTGTTCTAATAAAAGGAAACTTCATAACTTTTTCTTCACTTTTATGTTGACTTGAATAGTACTTAGGCATTATAAATATAAGCAGAACATCTGGGCTAAAATACATGTCCCTTTCTATACACTCATTTCTGCTATGATTAGCATTAGAAGTAGGGATGTAATAGTCATCTTTCATTTCGATTCATAATTTGTTATTTAATACCGTATTAATTATTATTTTGCCTAAAAAATGAAACAATAGATTTATTTAAACATTAAGAGGATAATTAACAAGATAATTTTTAGTTATTTTATCGCGATATAAATACTTAAACAAAAGTCATATCATGACTTAAATTCGTACAAATACAATCAAAACGAGCGAACACTACAATAATGAAATTGAGATGCAAGCTTCTTGAATTTATAATTCCATTAAAATAAACACAATTTGTTATAAGATGGCGTTCATATCTAATGACGTAAATGTGTGAACGTGTCAAACTTATTGAGACATTTCAAATGATTGAAATGGAAGTGCATTAAAATCTGATTTAAGCAACTGCCTCCAACTGTTACATCTGTCCAAATAGTTTCACCAAGACGACTATCCAACGTTTATTCTATGCGAGCCGTTAAAGTTCCCGTTTGTGGCGGTCAATCTCATCTTGGTCAGTTGAAATAAATAGTAAGTCCAGATTTTGGGAAACTGCGTTAGAACGATCGACACTGTTCCTAGACTCTGTGATAGATGGGCCGGCAGTTGCCCATTATGGGTAGTACATAAAGCTGTCAAATGCAGTTTCTCGACCACGATGAGGGGGGCTGAGTGTCACTATTAGGGAGTGAAAGGATACTTCTGAATAGGGAGTGATTTCTACTTTTCAATAGATAGATTTGCCGTCACTAAACTGTGACTGTCTCAATATAAATGTATACGTTACTGTCAAAGCGTAAAATAAACAATTCTTTTGTTCAAAAAAGTAGGTTTGCTGAAGTTTAGCATACGTATGTAGTTTGAATAAAAAATTTAAACATATCTATATATTTGAAGTAAAATAATGCTTCATATTTGAGAGAAATATAATCAAAATTTAAATCTGCTAAGTAATTATTGTTTCGTTTTTATCACAACATAATCAATATTTCACTTTGATTATTAAATAATCTTTGCTATTTTAGCACAATATAATCAAGATTTCAGTTTGATTATTAAATATTGTTTCGTATTTTATCACATCATAACCAAGAGTTCAGTATTAGTTTGAGCAGCAAATGTTTCCTCATAGCAATATGAATTAGATTTTATATTGAGTAGTAAATAATATTTCTTGTTTTATCACGATTTTTACTTAGTCTAATCCAGATTAAAATTGAAGGCCCGATAAATTCTGTGGTAAACTTGGTTTTGTTGCATATTACCTGGGTATAGCCCCACTTCTATTAAGATTAAATATATCAGGATTAAGTAAAATTCTCTTCATGAATTTGAAATAACTGCATTGCAATTTTGAATATTGTTTAGTTATTGTGGGTGACACATGCAATTCAATTTAAAAGTGAATTTCGCGTTCATAAAATCCATGTGAGTTCGTAGATAGTTTTGTAAACACAATTAAGGAACTTGGAACTTTAAAAGGACTTGGGGTTTTCTAAATTTAAATTTGTGGCATGAAGTTATATAGTTTATTTCAAAATTAATAGTTAAATTATTTTTTGTATTACAAACACTCTATACAAAATAACACAATATTTATTTTGTATTGAGATGATTTGCTATTTTTTTTTGTCAAGAAATAATGACTTTATTTAAATGAGAAGTAAATAAATTTGAGATGAGTTTGTTGGAAGTTTAAAATTATTAAGATAATTTAAGAGGTTATAATCAAAACTTTCGAACATTATATTTTTATTTTAAAACACATTTTTTAATGACTAACTAACGATAGGAGTTCAGTGTTTTGTATCCTTTACATAAAACGGCTTTAGCCTGAATGTTTTCCCCAAGAACGACCTAAATAAATAAGGTAATTTTTATCAAACGAAAAAGTGATATTTTAATTATGTTTTTCAGGAAAAAATACTTGCGAGTTTTCTACAGTTATATTATGTTCAAGTTTTTCATTAAAATAAATAATAATATTATTTAAAATTTCACCTTAGCCTTTTAACTATATAACAATTTTGAAATTTAACATTTTATTGCAAAATAACTAGCAGGAAATTTGTTATTCATATAGGAATATCTTTAAGATGTGACTCACTATGATGTGACTTACTATGCGCACTTGTGGCACATTAAAATGCATGTTAATTAAATTTACAACAACTATTTACAAGTTCAAAGTTTTTGAGACGGGCTTACATATTTTGAAAAAAACTTAACAGCCACAATCGGGGTTTAGTTGAAAAGCAGGCAAATACATAAAATCTAAAACACTTAAGCAAATTTTAGCCGCTAACTTAAAAATTTAAGGCCTTTTAACAAAATGCGTGTAAAATAAGAATAGTCCTAGGTTAATTTTATGTCAAGTATGTTTAGGTGGCTTCTTCGACATATAATCCCATCATTCAACTTAGGTTAACAATGAGTATACTTTAAATTCTACTTTACTCTTCATACCTATCGCGCAAACCTTTAATTCATGTCAGTGCTCCGATATTTATTTAAATGATAAAATAATTTGGTTAATTACTGAGCTTAAGCCAAGCTACACGTTTGTGCGAAAATTGCTTCAAGCATTGGTGTTTAACGTTACCTGAGTGTCTTCTACAATATCAATATTATATATATATATATATATATATATATATATATATATATTTATATATATATATATATATATATATATATATATATATATATATATATATATATATATATATATATATATATATATATATATATATATATATATATATATATATATATATATAAAGGTTTTCTGAGTCATAATTTGTAATCATTAAGTTCTCCGCTAAGTCTCTCTTAAGTCTAATCAATCAATAATTATTAACATTAAGTTTAATTCACAATCCCGTTTTCGTTTGTTTAGAAAGGATGCTTTCCGAAAAACATGTATATGTGCAAAAGAATAGTTAACAAGCTATCAATTGTTAAATAACACTTAGGGCTTTAATTTATTTTAAAATGATGCTAAGAATGACTAATTGATGTTGCAAAAGATAATGAGTGAAGAAGGCAGAGTGTAACTCAACTCTTAGAATTGATTATCAACCGTAAATTAATAATTATTTCCTAAACTTATTATAATAAGCATTAGTTGAAGAATTAAATCTGCTCTGTTCAAGTGAGATATCCAAGTTTATTATGCTATTTTTTCTTAAACTTTAACTGTTCGTGATAAAATTCAATTGAATGAATTTTTTTCACTATACTCCAAAGTATTATTTCTAAATGATAAAAACATCTTAGCAATTGTATTGAATATTTTAACTTTTGTGTCTCTTGAATTAATTTTAATTAAACAGAAAGATAATGTCAATATCAGTTGCCGTTGCCTTCTTCTTTACAAAAGGGAATTCTTTTTTAGTCATTATTCATTATTGTTTTCTTAAAAAGTATTTCTTTTTCGATAATTTGCTGGAAGCTTTTCTTGCATATGTCCGTAAAATCCATTGTTTTCTATCATTAAAAATTCTTTCATTATCAGTAATTGTCGTTTCAGCGTGAGAAAAAGAACAAATAAACTTATTAAAGATTTGCATTTGGAATAATTCATTGTTCGATTAGGCGGATTTAGAATATATAATGAATTTCTCATTTAAGACGAATATTTTAAAATAATAAGTCTGTAACTCGAAATTAATAATATGTATTACTTTGCTCATCCAAGTGCTAAATACTAGAATGCTTCTACTTCTTAATCCTTTAATTAAAAAAAAACACGTTTACAATAAATTATATTTAATTAAAGCAACATTTTATAAAAGTTATATTTCTATTGTTAAGGAGTCAGTTATAAATGAACTTTATCTTTTGAAACATTTTATAATATTTCAAGGAAAAAATAGAAATATGTCTGAAACAATAGTTAATTATAATAAAAGTTTTAGTAAAACTTTTAGTTAATGTATAAAAAAATCCTAAAAAAAGCGTTTTAAATAATACTGCTGCTTCAAATGTTAATTGTATAGTGTCTCCACGAAAACGTTATCAAATATCTTATTTCAACGCATATTTAATTAAAGCATTTTTGCTCCAGTTTATTTATTTATTTTACTTACGTCTGTTTTAGCCATAGATATTTCGTGCTTTTTTTTAATGAACAGCGTCACTTAATAATTAAGTCAGAAATATTAGAGACTTTGAAAATAAAATAATAATAAATATTCGCGTATAAATCATAATACTAAATAAACACGAATATGACAAAGTGACATCATTTAGTGGTATGTCTCGAAATATTTTGTAGAAAGTAAACTAAGACTCCCAGAGACTCCTTATAATGATACTTCTAAAAGACAAACTCTAGGACAAAACAAACACTAAAATATAATTTACTCAGTAAGTGTAAACAGCGTAAAAAAACTAAAAAAAGTAACAAAAAAATGCTTTCTTGCATGAAAAAAGGGGCAGCAACCCATTAAATAATTTGTGCTCTAATTAAATCCCATCACGTAAACTAGCAGGCATGCGCTATATTCCTTCCGACTTACGATGCAAGGTGACAGCTATTACGAAAAAGCAGAGAAGTCATAGTTTTACAAGTTTGGTCAGGAAAATCACTCTTTCGGGAGGATGGGATGTTACATCTTCATTACCAACATTATGGATGAACGAAACGAGGTTCGATCCTAAAACTTGAAAGATACCACTTTTTGGAGCACCAACTTGTATTGACATTGTTATTTTATCCATTTTATGTACTCGTTGAGCAGGCACTTGATGCATAATGCTAACAGCGAACTTCTTGTGAAGGAACTCTGCGTATGCATATTTTATTGCAAGCAAGATAAATTGGGTGTTAAATATATTTTTATAGACAAATACCATTTGTAGTCGAAGATTAGCACCAGTTCGAATATGATCTTTAACTTAAAAAATATAGTAAAAAACTTTAAAAAATGCACATGATCTCTTTCGAAATAATGTTATCATAAATGATATGTTTGTGTATCAAAGCAATTGGATTAGGAGCTTACTTTATATTTATTAATTAGCATTTCTATTAAGCAGTTGTTAACGTATTTCTTCAGCAAGTAGCCATACACTTCTACAAATTTACACGCCTGTTATTTCATTGAATTGTTTCTCCTTATTTCAAAAAGAATATTAAGAAAAATAATCTATTTTTAAAAGCATCTTTAAGATATTCTCCTTTAAGGTAATTTTGGTTATTAACTAAGTATATATACTTAAAGCGCTTCTCCAGCTAAAAATGGTCAAATTCTTTACACTTTCTTATTTTAAACAAAAGAGCAGGGGCGTTATTTTAATGACAGCTGTTCTTCCTCCTAGTCCAGCGTCGTTTTTAATACCAAATAACGTGAGAATATAGTTCAGAATTGTGGGCAAAGGTCTAAAGCAATAAGGAAAATGTAGAGATACCTCCTGTGTATCGAAATGTGTAAGTGTCAGAAATGTTTCACATCGTGTATCTAACTTTCCTAAATGTAATATGTCAGCTGTCTCCTCCTCAGACTCACTACTTTCTTCTTCTTACATGATTTAATTTAGGAGCTAGTTCAAGTTTTCATTAGTCACTCATTTTTGCTCAATTTTAAGGTAGACTAAATCTTTCGTTATTATTTATTCTGTAATGTAACTTTTAAGAACTTTGGTAGTTTATGGAGTAAAAGTAGTTTAGCTAGAATGTATTGAAATGTAATTGCGCTTAAGTGTGTTAGAACAACTAAATGATAGACGGGAAAGTTTATAAAGTTAGATTTCTGTTCACAGAAATGAAAAATTAAGAAACTTTAGGGATCGCTCAGATTTTTTCGTATATTTTTAAAAGCTTCAATCATGAAGTGTTCGAACACTTTAAAGAAGTTTTAAGTTTGCAAAGCTTTGACACCGCAAGAGATATGGAATAATATTATAAGTATAAAACTGATGTTAAATGTAAAACAGTCACTATCAAAAATTAAATTGCAAGTTTCAATGATTTACTTGGATAAATACGAAAACCAAGTTATGTTCATGGTCATTATTCTAGAAAAGAAAACTTGCAATAGCTACAGTGAGTTAAAAATGTGTCACCCTAAATATCTTTTGCTCTAATAATCGGATTTTAACGTATTACGTACCAATGCAAATTATGTGAAGTAATGAACTTAAATATGCTCATTAGATTTCATTATTTAGTTACAAATTAGACACACATTTTTTTTTGTTGACAGAACAGATTTTTGACCCTCAAAATATGAAAGGTACTCTTACTTTTAAAAAAAAATTAAATATTTTAGTCAAAAGATGCATTTAGTCAGTTTGGGACCTTAATGTTAATTTAACTTTTTGCGCATTTCTCCAAATCTTGGAAACTTAATTGGAGAATAATGAGCTTTTTTATGCACAAAATGTGAAGCTCGTTTATTTAAAGATAAAATTTAAAAAACAAAATTTATAATTTATTACCCAGCGAATTCATAGAAAATATGTCATTTCATTATTTCTTTCTTGCATGAATACTTCTGATTTGAAGCTATAACAAAGATGTGTGGTCTATCATCTCACCCACATGAGTAACAGTTTCTACACATGCATTAATTTAAATTGTATCACATGCTGATCAATGAACACAATTGTAACGTTTTTTATTAATTCTAAATAGTAATTTAATTTACTACTAGCAAAAATTACGATAAAACAGGTATACTATAATAAAAGTGTAGCCATTCATATCAAAGTCTCTAATAGCCCTGATAGCATCCACATGTGTGTGACTGTTTTGATAAGTTAAAGCATTCTACCAGTACAACTTCCCCTTATATATTTTCTTACCTTTAGCACTGTTTCACTACTCTACTACTCTCTTCTCTCACTTAAACACATGTTTTGCTATTTCATTGTTAATGAAAAAAGTAAACTTTTTTAAAAAAATTTTAACATATACCATTTTAAAAAAAAGAGTAGTAAGGTACAATAGTATATAACATGGGCGGCACTCCACTGGCCCAGTAGGTGGAGGTGTTGCTTACACCGATGGTTGAAGAGCTGGGAGTGAGTTCGATCCTGGTGGCTGACAAAACAACCATCGAGCATACGCATCAAGATGCACATTGAATCTGTTGAGGATGAGAATCTTCTCGTTGGTTGTGGTGTGGTCGTTCTGTCGCTGTTCTTGTCTGAAAAGGAGCAAAAATCAAAATTACGTGACAATCCTACCATGAACGTTGAAAGATAGAGCCTTAAAAATGATGCTTGGGGCTTGTCCATGGTTGGGTGATGGTATATAACTTGAATTATACAACACTAACTATGGTTTGTTTTTGTAACTATAATTTTTAAAAGCTAATTGTTATTTGGAACTAATTAGCCATTGGCACCACTTAAGACACGAGATATATTTTAAGATCATGCGTGCGAATATACAATATAATGGGTAGAAAAAAATTTCATTTAAACCATAAATGAATCACAACACAAATAGTATGCGTAGTGACTGTTTTAGTGAACTAAAGCTTAGTGAAAATACTATGAAGTGAAAAAAAACTCAAGTGATATCTTTTCATATCTTTCACTTGCGTATTTTTGAATTTTTAAAATTTTTATCCCTTTGGAAGATATAGTTCTCATAAATACATACAGAAAAGTGCGCTGTTTGAATGTTTGTGAATATTGTTAAAAAAGAAATATTATAAAACTGCAATTTTACTATGCATTAAAGTGTTTCTTTTAAAAAAAATAATATTTTCATATAAAATAAGATGTATTGAAACAAGTTCATAAATTTACTATTCATTATATTCCCTTTCCAACGAATAACAAAACACAAAAATTCTTCTTCGTTAAACCATACTTCTATTCATATTTTCGCCAAGAAGATTTAAGAAGTTTATTCCTTCATAATTCGTATTTATCGTGTTCTACTCGTCAAACATTAATAAGGCAACATACTGATTTGTGGGTCATCAAGTTTTCGTAACTTGATCCTGAAGCAGTAAGTACTCCTGAAAAGGATAGAAGCTGTTTATCAGAAAAGTGCTCGTAGATTAATCTTCAGCCTGTTTTAATCACGGATTAACATCAGTCTGTCATCTCTGAACCACGTCCAATCCCCAGGACCAACTTTCTAAGCCTTATAATTAACCTTACGATCTTGGTGGTTGAAAACTTACTCTTAATATATTCATTTGAATAGAGGGATACAGTTTCTACACATAGTGGAGATACATCAAAGAAATTTATCATTAAATAGTTTTCTATTCTAAGATAAAATGTGAAAATATTTGGACACAAGATTTAAGGAAAAGGATCAAATATCTTTCGTTAGTTTATTTAAGAGATAAAGCTTTCATAAATAATTTTAAGCAAGTCTTTGTATATTTATAAACTAATAATTAATTTATCGGAGAAATTACTTAAATACAATATTTCATTTCTTGACTAAGGATTGCATTGTGTGGGTTGAGTAATACGAAGCGATAACATTTTTCAGTGTACTTATTTATTAATAAAGATCTTATTAATAGGTCGTTGTAAGATTTAATGTATGTTAATTATATCTTTTTTATCAGAAAAATGAAACATAACAAAAACATTTTAATATTGAAAACAAATTACGACGAAAAAAAAAACAAAGCACACCAACAGAGTGCTCCTTATCAGTCTTTTCTGACTTCAAAATATACTTTTTCTGTCCAGTCTTTAGTTGGTCTTGGCTATCTGTACAACATATTTTCGTTGTACTCTTTTCACCAGGCATTTCTCCAGTTCTTGATTTTCATATTTCATAATTCCTTTTCAATCTGGTTTCAGCTATCCCAGTTTTGATTAACATTTTTTACTGTTACTATGAAGTTTTCTTTTTGGGATTTTATTTGGCATATTCATATTTTTGACCCTCTGTACATACCATAACTATTGTATTCATTTTTCTTTTATGAGTTTCATTATATATTTCCTTTCAAATAACTTTTCACTTTACTAATTGTGTATGTTCTTCTTCCATATGGCATTCATCGCTATAGATCAAGAGTTCTTAACATATTTTGATCACTGTGAACAAGACTTGTGTTTTAGATATGAAGGAAACTATTATTTTAATTAAGGTGTTTTATATCTGAATCTTATATTCCCTTGAAATTATTTCACTCTTTTGATATTTTTTAATTTGTCTGTTGAGATTCGTTTCCATTTTGCAATTGTTTATATGGTTTCGAAATATGCACTCTTCATATTTTATTTAAGAAGCGCAAAAATATTAGGTATATTTAGAACAGAGAAATGCAGTACTCACACCTATGTGAGATAACATTAACAGTTTCTGGGACGACTGTTTTGCATTGGTTTCAGCGTCATTGTTGAAGTATACAGTTTTTTCTTTATACGCATACTCTCAATGCTTTAGATGCTAAATGTAAAAAAAAAAACGATTAACATAATTAGCTTAACCAGACTCAAAAATAAAAAAATAGAAAAAACTGATTAAAGATCACTGGTGTGATTTGACATAGTTAATTTCAGATTTCTTAATATTGTTAGTTTTCCTTATTTATACAAAAAATATGATACAGATGGATGTACAGTCCGCAAAAAAAAAAAGATATCACCCTGAATAACTTTTGTTCTAATGATCGGATTTTCACGATCTAAGTGTCAATCTTAATGGTTCCCGGGGGTGACCTCAAATATGCTAATTAATTAGTGCTAACTATTAATTAAGTTACGAAATCAGACACAAAAACGTACTTTCTCTGAATAAACATGTATTTTTTTTTACATATTTGGAATTCTGACCCTTAAAATAGGGGGGGTAGACAAAATTTCGAAAAAAATGGGTTGTAAATTAGGTCGCAATAGGGATTTATATATCTGGCGATGGTTTAAAAATATGCCAAATTACCTCGCCATAGAAGGGGAAATAATTTATAACAACCATAAAGAAACTGAATGAATGACAAGATGGGAAAAGATAGTGCTTCTCGTTGCTAAGCAACCAAAAGAATTTTTCACGTTGCTTTCTGGGCTTTTTTTTTTTTTTTTAAATCTCCTTTAAAAAGGAAATTTAAATAAATTAATAAATTATTTTTGATTCTCCAAGATTATAGAATCTTTGAATTTTTATCTGACATTATTTATTTTTGTAAAGCTGTTTTAATGTAATTTGTATGACAGTTTTGAATTAAAACCAAATTTTCATAAGTTATCATAAATTTATGAAGAGTTGTAGGGTTAAATGCTTTTGCCCCGCACTTCGAGTTTCTTAGGAAAGGAAAAAAAAGTGATCAAGCAAAGGTGGACCTGAAAAAAGATAGCTATTCTGATGCATAATCGCAAAATTTTATAGAAATCACGGTATTTATTTTCGATAAAATTGTAAAACTTAATAAATGTTATAAGGCATTTTAAAAGCATTTTGATATATATATATATATATATATATATATATATATATATATATATATATATATATATATATATATATATATATATATATATATATATATATATATATATATATATATATATATATATATATATATATATATATATATATATATATATATATGTATGTATGTATGTATGTATGTATGTATGTATGTATGTATGTATGTATGTATGTATGTATATATATATATATATATATATATATATATATATATATATATATATATATATATATAAACAAAAAAAACACGAAGAAAATTACGAAAAATAATAAGTTTTATTTATTGCGCATAAGCTGCAAGTAAATAGAACTCATAAAATAAGTAAATAAGTTCAAAATGTAGAAAAAACTTGGGAAAAATTACGGAACAATAAAAAAGGGGGGAAGAAAAATAATAATAAAAAATAAAACAGCAAGAAACCGGGAAAAAAATTCTAAAAATATCCGGAAAATAAAAGATATAGTCTTTTCATCAGCTTACACGATTATATCAGCAAAAAAATAGTACTTTCTATTATTGTATCAATATAGCCAAAGTAAAATATATCAATGCAATAGTTTGAGAAGCACTCAAAAAAATTTTACAAAAAAAATTACAAACATAATGGAACACAATAAGTAAAAATATCAAGCGAAATCAGAAAATTAAGTATAAAGAAGAAACAGAATAAAACATGAAACGAAATCTATAAAGCGAGCTGCGAATTCAAATGAACTTATTACATGAACGTGAAATTTTTAAAGAATTATTTAAAATATTTTCGAAAAAGATTGCCACATTACAAAATATGAAACCAAAAGCTTAAATAGAGGGGTTTTGTATTAAAGTGCGTTCTTACTGCAGTGTTTTGGTTATACCTATTTTATATAATGTGATTATAATGCTTTTTGAATTTATTATTCTGTTTTTATCGGAGAAAATAGTAACTTCGTTAAATCATGAAAATTCTTGGAATTAGACATGAAAAGTTATGAATTTGAAAATCTAAAATGTAACAGATACCCTGTATTAAGGAAAATAAAATATTTCATTTGAAATCTATTTTTTTATTCAACATTATTTCATTTTATGCTTTACAGAATATTAAAACGGTGCGGAGATCAAGGAGGTATGTAAATAGGAAAATATATTAAAATCCATATCTTAAGTTCAGAACCTTTTTTCATGGCGCTTGTTAACCAAAATGCTGTAATGATATTGTCAGCATTTCAATTAAAAGAACTAATTCGTTCTGTTTAAAACTATCTCTATCACACGACTTTTTTTTTCCGAATGTCGCATACCTCCCTTAACTATATCCGTACTTCTTCAACTACGATTAAAATAAAACTTTATTTTAAGGAGCAAGTCAAGAATTTGTACTTCTTAATATTTGCAAATGATATTAAGTAAACTTAGTTTGCAGTAAAAAGAGTTGATGTTATTTATACACTCCTTTTGTTAGTTCTTTAAAAAACATGATTAAACGAAAATTAGGTTTATAATACCCTTAATTAAACAAGAGTAACAATTGTTACAGTTTTTACAATAATTTTTCAACTCTGACACTCTTTTCATGAGATAACTTCTTTTGCCAACGATTTTGTCCCTTTTTTTTTGTCAGTTGAAACCAGCTTACGCATTCTTGTAATTTTTACATTTTATCTTTGAAATTTCAATCTCGAAAGACATGCATGAAGTGACGCCTAGTCCAAAGAATCTAAGTTAAATAGTTGTAAGGCCGATTATTACGAAAACAATTAACTACTCTGGTTCAATGAAACAATTACAGTAAAACTTGGGTAAGTTGACCACTTCATGTGCATTGTTTTAATGGCCAACGTAGACAAGTGGTCAACTTATAGAAGGGGTGGGACATTGTTTACTTTTTCGTTTCCTACATGTTGCTATACATTAAAATTTTTTTTTTTACTTGACTTAAAAATTTGATTTAGCAAATGGCCAAATGAATATCTCAAGAAATGTGTTTAAACCTAAACGAACTTCAATTTGTTACACAGAAATAATTTTAATATTTAACTAACTTTAAAAAAAAATTTATTTTGTTAATTATGCATGTGAAGTGTTTAATAAAAATAATTTCTTAAAATATCAGAACACGAAAACATTGAAAACTTTAACAAAACAAAATTATTTTAATACTTTAAAATTTATTCTGTTATTACTACGCATACAAGCCTATTTGCTCACTATTGCAACTGGAAGAGCAACTTTTCAACTAACACACCTGTTTTCAATGAATGAATGAAAGAAATGGTCAAAAGCTGACTCCCTACAGTTTCCCCAGATGGTCAACTCACAAAAAGGTTTAGATTAGCTTTTTACACTATTTCACCAAACAAGTGAAATATTAACATACATTGCGAAATGACAGAAAATTTTCTGAATTTTTTTTTTCTGGTCAATTTATTAGGGTTTTAGAATAGAATTTCATAATACTCCTAGACAAAATTAACTTATTTCAGTGGTAAACATACAAGATAGACAGGTGGTCAAGTTACAAAGGTTTTGCTTCTTTATTATGTAGGAAAATTTCCGTTCTTGATAATTGAGGTCAACTTATTCAGGTGTAAAACTTACAAGTGTGGTCAACTTGGCAGGTTTCACTGTATAAGGGGCCGTTCAAAAAGTACGTACAAAAAAATGGAGAAATTTTAAACCCCTCCCCCCCTTCGTACATTACCGTACATAAGGTCTTACTCCCCCCCCTTAGAGTACGTACATTTTATTAGTCTACCCCCCTTTTTCATAAAAATTAAAATAATTCTGTTTTAAATAAAATTAAATATTCATTTAAGGAGTGTGTAGGAAAAAGTCAAATTTTAATTTGGTGTATGCTTATAGTGTACGTACTTTGTATAATACCACCCCCCTCCCCATCGTACAAAACCGTACAAAATAGCGAATCCCCTCCCCCCCCTTCGGGATGTACGTACTTTTTGAACGGCCCCTAAATAAATCATTAATATTCTTGTTTTTTTATTACGAAATATTAGGAGAAATTTGTATACATAATTTCTTCAAAACGTGTGTTAAAACTATGATTATAAGTTATTTAAGAAGAAAAAAGTCAAATGGAGTAAAAGAACAATTTTTGAGATGATGATTCTAAAAATAGCACATTTTTCAAATCTTTTTGCAAATTTTTTATTTTAGTAGTTGTTTAACAAAACAAGGCATATCGAACATTTTCCTGATATAGCAATATTTTTTTGAACTGTGCAAAAGTTGAGAAATTATACAAACAACTTTTAAAGAAAATATTTTCAACTTTTTAAGACAAAAGGGTAACTTAAAAGGGTTAGCGCACAAGATTAACTTTGAATGTTGAATTAAAATTGCATGCCCATAGTTTTTTGTTCATTTAAAAAACAAAACAATCTGTTAAATTTTTCCCCTGTGCGCACATACGCATTTACTTTTCATTACTCGAATAAATAAGAAGTAATAAAAAAAAATAAAATTAATAATTTATCTTCATTTTTCGTAAACAATAGTATTTTTAGTAAATAGTCAGCTGTTCTGCTTCGAATGATATTGAGTGTGATCAGTTGAATATTTTTAATTTCTTAACAAGATTTAATTCTCAGATAGCTGGCAATAATTTTAAGTTTTCTTTCAATAAGAACTTAGCAATAATTTAAAAAGTAATTTTATTTTAAAGAAAAACATAAATTAACGTACTTAAACAATTGATTAGTATATTATTGGAAAAAAATATACATAATAGAATTTAAAAAAAAATTGCATTAAAATTCAATAAAAAAGTTAGAAAAATAATTCTGCGAAACACGCATAGACAGGTAATTTACAAATTTATTTTAAGATTAAGGCGATATATAAGATGTAAAGAAGTTTTAAAAAACTCTACTCTAAACTCAGCTGCACGACAGCCCATGGAGGGCCAAGGCCTACTATGCCCATCTCAGTTTTCTGGACCTAGGGCTCTTGGGTGCAGGAGCAGATGTTCCGGTCAGGTGGTCAGCCGAACGCGGAACCCCCAGTGTTTAGTTCCCAATCATGCTTGGTACTTATTTATCGACCCACTGAAGGGATGAAAGGCTGAGTCAGCCTTGCCCGGCCGAAGCGCTACCGCTCAGCCACCGGGGGAAGTTTTAAGATGATTAAAAATGTTGACTACGCATTCGTATTAATAATTATAAAATATATATTCAAGAAATTGATAAATATATTATTCCAAATCTATGCATACGTGTGTATATTATTGAAATTGTATCAGTTACTGAAAAAGAAAATCAAAAATTAAAAAATTAATCACATTAAGTAAGCACAATCTGGTGCATAATCATATTCTATCAGAAGCACGCCTTTATAAAACTAGACATTCGTTGAATAAAGTGTTTTTTATTCAAAATGTTTTATTCATAATTTCTTTACTAAATTACAAATACATTATTAAATGACTAAAAAGAAACATTGTATTTTATAGCTTGAAAGAAATAAAAATAAAAAGATTAGCAAACGATTATTAACGAAAAAAATATGAATGAAATTTTACACTACGCGCGCGAAGTCAAGTTCCTCGCAAGTTTATCTCATTTTAATATTAATCGCCCCATTTAATCATTTTTTTATTGTCGCCAAATTATTTTTTTAAAAATAATTAATTTTAATTTTTTTCAGCTTCTAATAAATAAAAACAGTTGAAACTTTAGATTTTTCTATTGAAAAATATGTAGATTATTATGGTATAAAAAAATTCATACCTTATAATTCAAAATTTTTTCATCCGCAATTTAATTAAATAATAAAAAATAATTAATAATTATTAAAAATTATTTTTTTCATGAAATTATCTTTGGGTAAATGAGTTTCATGAGTGGGTGCAATTTTTTTTGAATTGCTTCATTAGTTTTGAAAATATGACTGAAAACGCAAAAAGCGAAATTAACATTAAGGGGTACGAACTTTGGATCGCTCTCCTGACCAAACTATGGGGACCACATTTCCCAGATTGCGGCTACCCCCTATATTTTGAAGGTTAGGAATCCAAATATGTAAAAAAAAATACATGTTTATTCAGAGAAAGTACGTTTTTGTGTCAGATTTCGTAACTTAATTAATAGTTAGCACTAATTAATTAGCATATTTGAGGTCACCCCCGGGAACCATTAAGATTGACACTTAGATCGTGAAAATCCGATCATTATAACAAAAGTTATTCAGGGTGATATCTTTTTTTTTTTGCTGACTGTACTTATGCATATCATTATCATTCAGATTCTTTTGACGCAAGTACTGGAGCATAAGGCTTTAAGTCTCGTTCTCCATCTCTTGCAGTCTAGGGCAGCTACCATTGCCAAGCTTCAGCTAGACAATTAAAGGGCATCTCTTTCATCTACTATCATTGCTAGCCATGTTTGTTTTGGTATGCCTTGCTCTCTTAGTCTGTTCGGGGATCAGGTAAGAGCTACGCGAGGAAATTCAATGGCAGGCATTCGCAGAATATGTCCCATCCACGTCCATCTTCGATGTTTGATTTCCTCAGTAATGGGTCTCGTTTTTTGCCCCTCGATATAGTTCTTTACTTGAAATCACATAAGGCCAAAAGATTTTAAAACTCCAGCGTACAGCTTTTGTTTGATAGGAGTTCAAGGAGTCTTCTTGAGATTTAGTAAGTTTCCAAGTTTCGCACCCATGAAGTAGGACGGCTTTAACTTCAACTAATAATTTCAGATTGATTTTTAACGCTGAAGAGCTCCTGATTTTACTTCATGTTCTAAGAAGACCCAATGCTTAGATCAGTCGGGATGTAACATCTTTGTCAGATCCACCTATGGTAGACTCTATTGAACCAAGATAATTGAAAGTATCAAAATCAGTATCTTCAATATATATGTTTTGCACGTTGCGTTTAGTTACAATGATACTGTTCAATTTCATTGTAGTTTTCTTTTTCAGTACTTTTCTTTAAGGCCACAATTTATGGAGTTCCTGTCTTAAGTTAGTGGTAAGTTGTGTTATCGTAAGTTGTGATGATGCATGCGAAATCCGCTAAATTGTCTACTTTATTTTCTGGAAGTTATGGGGCAAAATTTCTCTGTAGGCTATTAAAGATATTTTACCCTCGTCTCCTTCCAGTTGACTGTCTTTTAGCTAAACTAGATCCTCTCCACGCAAGCGCGAAATATAGTCTTCCAGTTGAAGGCTGCTGGTGATCTAATCAAATGCAACAAAGAGGTGAACCAGACATAAATCAACACCTTCTGGAAGAGAGAAGGGCTCCACATGGGTAACCATAAACGAGACAACCCATCATTTACTTGTTGTTGTAGTAGTTCATTTACGTCGCACTAGAGATACACAATAGGCTATTGGCGATGGTGCGGGAAACATCTCAGAGGATGATCCGAAGACATGCCATCACAATTTTGATCCTCTGCAGAGGGGATGGCACCCCCGCTTCTGTAGCCCGACAACCTGCAATTGAAGTCGAGCACTTTACGGTAGAACAGTTTAACGAGGACCAATACCGCACACCTTTGGTCCCTACGCAGACTGATCCAAGTTTTCACCCACCCACACACTAACCGCAGCCAGTGATGCTTAACTCCGATGATCTGCTGGGAACCGTGTCGTAACGATCAGTCCACTGTGGGACCCAATTATTTAGTAGTCCAAATGTTGTAACATGTTTCTTACTTTCCCCTAATGCGCAGATTATGTTAGTTACTAATTACTAAACTGCATACAAAATTGATCCCACTAAACTGATCCGTGAAAAGGCTTTTCTTTTCTTTTAGGAGGATTTTCCGAAAAATGGGTTAAATAACCCTAATATAGTTCAAAGATATATGTGTAATGAATGTGATTAGAGTTACAAATGTGTAACTGAAATTAAATCATTTATTAAACTGTTATTAATTATATTTTAAAATCTATTAATAAGTTGAATTTGTTAGTCTAATTATCAAGAAATAAACTTCATTCTAATAAATAAAACTGTCGGATAACCTACCGTTAAATTTTTTATTAAAAAAGATTAATTTTTATTAACTCACATCAATTTTAAACAATAAAAAATTAATTTTTTTTTATAAAGCAGTAACTATCTCCAGACTGATCTCTGATGTCAATTCGGGAGACAGTTCTAAAAGTATACGCTTTAACTCAATTTTTTACAGCGTTTTAATTATAGCTCTCTAAAATAAAATAAAAAAGCATATAATGGTATAAAGAAGACAAGTAAAAAAGAAAAACCTTCAACCCACCCTCATGTGAGCCAATCAAGTAGGCTGAAGCTTAAAAATACCTTTAATTTACCTAATCCCACGACGTTAACTGAGGAAGTTCAGATGAAGAAATCATTTTTCTCTGTCGTGTAGTAATTAATGATTACCTAGATCTTTTCACCTCTTTTTGAGCCCTTATCAATTATATGGAAGAAAACCACGCTTAATCCTTTGAGACACAGCCAGTACTGTCGAAGCATTGTCTTCAAAAAACGTAAGAATAAAAAATACTCTTCACGGTAATTTAGGGACTAAATCCTCATTGAATTTTGAAATTTTCTTTGAAAGAATAAATTTTTCTAGACACTTTATACTTTAGTCTCTCTCTTCGTTTAGTTTTGCATGTTGATTAGCCTTATTGAGTTAAATATTCGACCCAAAACTTTTTTGTTTTTGTTTATTCAAATGCAAATTCGTATTAAGAACTTGATATTATTATTGGTTGACAAACTTTAGTTCTATAAGGTTAAATATAGCATATTAAAAAATAAATTTCTTGAATAAAACTGTTTCAATCTTTCCTAAACTATAAACTCTTTTAATTAGCCGCTAATATGGAATTTTTAGTTTTCATATTTGATTAACAATTTCAAGATTTTATGAACCGAATCTATACCCTCTTTTATTATTTCGAAACAATAAAAAAAAACTGATCGAATAAATTCATATGCAAGTTGTATACGTTTTTTTCTAAATTTTTCTTAGTGCGAAATCCAAGATATTACAAATCAACTAATTTTTCTTATGTATGATTCTGACAAGTTTTGTAAGTACTAGACTTGAAATCTGTAAGAAAGACTTGACAATCTGTAAGAAATCAGTTATCAGTTGTCTGATGCGAAATCACATGAAATTGACGCAAAATTACAGCAAGAAAAGTTTTGTAAAAATAAAGAATTTTTTTTTTAAATTATAAGAAAGGGAAAAAACATAATGATAACAAGAGACAATAATTTTACACGAAATAAAGAGTAAGAAGAGACAAGAGATAAAAAGTAAAGAGAAGTTCAGAGTAAGTACAATTCTGAAATCTACTTTCCGGCTATTAGACTAAAACCTTTATCAAACGCCATACTTATAGTACGGGGAATCTAAAAAATATTAAAATCGTTGATAGTGAAAGCTCTAACCACCATTCCATACAGGTGTGGTTACTTATTTTTGAAATAAACAGAAATAAAGTCTTCTTAGAGAAATGCGGATTGAAACGGAGAAAACCGTATTTTTCGTCTCTCAGAAAGAAAAAAAAAAAAAAAAAAGAAGAAACCCGTATTATATGCGTTTTAAACAAGAACTTTTTGAATTTAATAGAGATTCTTCTTTTCACCCTATATAGTATTTTATTGTAGTGTAATGTATTTGATAAATCAGAAAACCTCAAATATATATATATATATATATATATATATATATATATATATATATATATATATATATATATATATATATATATATATATATGAATAATTAACATTAGATTTCAAATTAGCGCAGATAACTGTCATTCTTCAAACATTTACAAGCACTGAAAGAATATTAGGTTCAAAAAAGGGGGGCTGTAACAAATTAATATTGGTTGTAATTTTTTAAAGTATTTTCATTTGTCAGACATAATTTTGGTTTCCAACAATTATTGATAACAGAAAAATAATAGTGGTTTGTAGTTATTTGTATAGATAATCTTATGGGCATAACTTAATTTCTGTCTTAACCCAGAAGTTTCAAATATATCAATCTTATTGGTTACGCAGAAGACATAGAAGTGAATAATTGTTTAGTATGCAAGTAAAATCTAAAATTTAGCAAGCTTCCATTTTACATTACAAATAAGTAAATAAAATACCTTTAATAGCACCATTTTAGTTATTTAGATTAGTGATGTTCCTCACTAAGCCATGATGACTCAGTAGCTAAGGCATTAAGCTATCATTGTGAAAAAGCTTTGGTTTGATTCCCAGTGGCGTGAGAAAATACCTGCTAGATTGCTGAGTACCATCTTGATTGGGAAGTAAATGTAATTTGTGCGAGCTAGATGAATGACCATATTGATAATATCATACCGTTGGTCACGCATTTTTAAAGCTTTAACTTCCAATAATCTCTGACCTACAACGGGCTCTACGGAAACGCTGTACTATTCTATATACCTCATGACTGGTAAGAAAATGCCACCTGTATTGTTATAAATGTAATTTTAATACAAGTTAAGCTACAAAGTTCTGTAATGATAAATGCAATTGACTTCTTGTTATTAGAAAAAGAATGTTAAAGGAAAATAGTGTCCCTAATTATTCTTATCTTCTAGACAAATTAATTCCTTAATGCAAGAAGGAACAGAAATTTTATTACCCTTAATGATGGAGATTTTTATGAGGGGAAACTGAGAAAGTATTTCTCCAATGCTTCTCCATATTTTCAGTTGAGCAGTTAATCCCATTCAAAATTCTTTCCTTTCTGTTACAGTTCTTGGAATTAAGGGACAGTTGGGGACGTGGTGTTTTGCAAGACGGGAAATTACAGGGTTTCATAATTGTGAAAATTGAATAGAAATTAGATAGAACCAATTTTAGTCTATAAATATATAATTCCATGCAATGTCTTCAATACAGATGTTTGAAATGAATAGCAGTTTAACTCAATTTAACTCTAGGTTTTTCTTATTATATTCTATTTATAGTTTAGACATTCTAATTGAAAACTACCTACAATTATATATGATTGACATAACTTGACAAATTTTAATCTATCTAGTTTCATATCTAACGTGTTTTGATTGTTTTACTTTAATGAAAATTAATTTTTTTAAAGATAGTAGAGATTTGATTTATGGAAGTTACAGTTTTTTTAATTCATTTGCATTCATATTGAAAAATTTAATCTTTCTAACCCACCAGCATTAAAATTAAAAATTATTTTTAGTAATGGATGTATAATCAGAGAGAAAACTCTAGTAAAATAAACGTACTGTATGAGGATGGCATTACTGGTTAGAAAAAAAAATTATTGCAATTAATTGAAACTTGAAAAGAAAAATTAAAATATACTGCATTTTCACCAATCATTCATTTTCTGTTCAAATGGTAACGGGTAACTATTAATGTTCCTCAGATAAATGTAAGAATACTCTTGATTTAAAAATTATAGTTCATTTTCTCAAATATTAAATAAAAGTTACAGAGCTTAAAAGTAAATTTAACTGAATAAATGGATTTTATATCAGGCTCTAAAGTATCATAAAAAATTTGCCAAATTTTAACACATTTACTAAATTTTAACACGTGTTATAAAAACATATTTTATTGTTAATTTTACCAAAATCATTACTGATGCACAAAGGTATATATTACCGAGCTTTTTTGGTGTCTCGATAGAGCTAGAAACACTGTAAATAATTTTATCGTATTCAAGTAGTTTTGGCCATAATTTGTTTCTTTCAGTGTAGTTGGTATTTAATAATAGCAAAACTATGCGCCCCAAAAGAGTAGCGTAAATTCTTTGTATACAACATGACAATCACTTCTTATTTTGGAAATTTTAGATTTAGTTATCTCTACACTTTTCATTTCAAATTATAAAAGGAATTTTTAAAAAATATGCCCTTTCTTTTTGGAAAACAAAAAAAAGCATACTTGATTAAATTATATTTCAATTATCTTAAAAAAAATTGAATCTGCTTAATTAAAGATAGTTTTGCATCTTAGACAAAGAAATTAAATTTATTTCTCAAATTTCAGTAAACTTGACTATCCTTTAGTAATTAAAAATTAAATTTAATGAAAAAAGATATGAAACATTGTCGTAGGCTTTATTTCCTCACAGCTTTTATACTATTTATGCAATTTATTAAAATAGCATCTCAAAACTACTTTTTTTTCTTCCAATTAGTCATCCAAATCCAAGGTTTTATAGACTTTAATGTGAATTAACATTACTTCATTTAAAATTCTTTAATTCTATTTTACCCCAATGTTAGACCATAACACAGAACAGTAGAGAGAGCTCTGAATTGTAATACCGGCTCAAAACGTTGTCATACATAAAAAATTAATAATTTTCAATCCGTTATAGTGTTAGAATTTGAAGCATAGCTCTTCTTTCTTCTTTTTCATCTTGAAACAAACTATTTTAATTTTAAATAAAATGTTTTCAATGACAAACACCGTTCCTTAAGTATTTGAAAATAAAGCATTGTTTTGGTCATAATCGTTATAGAGGTTACAAGTAATAATACTGTCGCACACACACTACACTACCAAATTTAAGATCGAAAGGGAGAAAATGCTAGAAATTGCCCGGCCTCTGTACCACGCTCCCTTACTGCCTAACCACGTATGCTCTTTCCCAACTCTGAACCACCAGGGACATTGCATTTGAGTAGATTAAGAACCACTAAGGCACGATCAGAGAGTCCGATTAGACAGGCAGGCTTCAACACAGGGTATTAAGCCTTACCGCAAGCCGAAGTAGACTTGGGATATATTATTAAACTCACCACTCTGACTGGACGGCAAAGATTAATTGAACATTATATCGTAAGATTTCACTGCGTTATATTTCAGTTTGTTTAATTTAGGGAGGTTTTTCAAACACTTATAAAAGAGCTGTACGTGAATAAATTACTATATCTCGTTAAAGCTATAAGCAGAATGGGGGGGGGGGTACATAGCTTCGAAAATTAACAGTCGATAATTGTATTTTAGAAGTTGAAGTAATTTATAGCGCACACAGCTGAATTAAAATAGTAGAGCTCAAGTATTTATTTTTACATTTATTAAGAAACTAGTATACGGTCCCTGTGTACTGTCTAGTGCAATGGGGAGTAAGAAATGTGTAAAGGACGAACCATTCGAACGGAAAAGCGGGATACTTTTCTAGTTGTTTCAGCGATACTGACTAGCTTCGGTTCATCGCCGCGGTATACTTTGGCGTCAAATGGAGTCATCCAAAGCAGGCGTGCTCCATCTAGGCGTAGACAGGAACAAAATTTTTCTTCTTTCTCATTCCAAATGAGTTCCATTAGGCTGCTGGCGTTTACATGTCCTAAAAACGTTTTCAGTTAGGATTCCAAATTATCTGATCACAGGCAACGAGATTGTAGGGTGACATTAGAGACCACTGTCAGGTCTTTATCAACTTTTCTCGACTCAATAATGCTTAGAATAATATAAAATGGATTTTTTCTTTAGAGAAATTGCAGCAATCTGAGAAAAAAATCCGTTATGTGCTGCGTCTTATTAAAGGATTTTTTTCTTCCTTTCTAGTAATCTAAAAATTTGCAGTTGTTAACTTACTGATGTTTCTAAGCACAGACAGAAAATGAAAGAATGAGATAAATAAATTTTTTTATCAAGAATAATAAAAACTTACCAAGTTTGTGATATACCAATGTTTAAAAAGAAAATTATACTAAGATTTCTGTGAGATAAAATACTAGAACATATTTCTTACATGGCCATTCCTATTTCCCATGACCTTTATAAGAAAAAAAGAATTTTAGTTTGGTTTAAGAAACAGAAATTGCACATTTTAATTTTAAGTAAAAACTACTTTTATGAGGTAAAAATTATTTAATATTTTTCTCTATTATTATATTCATTATTTTATTAAAGAAAAGATGATAATTTGCTGCAAAACTAAAAATTGAAAATGAGATCCCGTTTTGTTTAATTTTTCCAAAAATGTACGCTTTGGCAGAATATATATATATATATATATATATATATATACATACCCTCCAACTGCTACGGAATTTCCATAGTTTCAGAAATCTTCTTTTCAGACGGTAGCAAAATTAATGTCTTAATATTTAAAAAAAATTAATTTTAGCGTAACTTGACCACTATTACTTATAAAAGTGCATGTCATATGGCTAGATTCTTAAGTTCTGATAAAAGTTTTATGAGAGATCCATTTGCTTTTAAAATTTCTACTTTGATTCGCTACCACTGGAAAGAATTATTTTCAAAATCCTCATAAGTTGGAGGGTATATATATATATATATATATATATATATATATATATATATATATATATATATATATATATATATATATATATATATATATATATATCTTAGTTTTGAATAGTAATTCAAAACTAAGAGTTATTTCACAGAATTTTTTTATTTATTTTTAAGACAGAATAATAAAAGTTTCTTAGAAGATTAAACAGTACATTCATATTTTTAATTTTTTAAATAACTGAGTATCATTACAATATATTTAATTCTTTTACGTTTATGATCTTATTATTCATCTGACTTTCATACATATGCAGATTTAATGCAAATTTTTTTGCAAATAGGCAGATATTTTTATGAAATGAAAAAATATTTTTAAATGTTGTATTAAATAAAGTCATTATGGAAGAATATCATTTCTCAGTGTCTGGTAACATTTTATGAGAAATTTAAAGCGTCTAGACATTCAATATAAGGAACATGAAAGTCATATTATGAGACTCACGGTAAAAAATTAATCGAATTTTACATTACATGGTATGATTAGCTTCCAGTCTACCAATATTACCTTATACCACGATAATTAAGTCCTATCTACCTAGAGTAGGGACTGCGATGTTAACACTAGTTCTTGACAGTGACTAATTAAGTGATCGAAATAGTTTGGTTAAATCCATGTTAAGCTTAATGTTATTCACTTCACAAACACTGAGAGAGGTTAAGAGCTAGATTTTTATTTTCTATAAGAAGCATTATGTTTCATAACCACTTACAAGCATTTACAGGAGATATCAAATTAAAGCCTTAGCATGTAATTTAAATTTGAAAATATGATGTGTTATTTTTTCAGATATTAATTTTTTTGTTAATTTTCTTAAACCTTCGTTAATGGGATCGTTTAAATCATTCACATGTCTCCTTTTTTTTCTTTTTATAAAAAAGCAAGCAATTTTCCCATTTTATTAGAGATATAAACGCAGTATGGCGGAAAAACATGTTAATATGCGTAGACGCAATTTGTATAGACATGGCAAATAATTGCTGAACTAGTATCTCATTGAAGAAGTTAAAAATTGGTATCTTATTTGCAAAACACTTAAAAATGTTATTTTCGAAAAGGTAGAAAAAATAGATACGAATCTTTAATGAAAAATCATACAAAATGCAAACCCATGCAAATATTTCTTCGGGGCAAACTCGATGGAGAAATAGTTTCATTTGGCTATAATCTTTGAAAAATGTCATTTCAATACTCATGCGACCCAATTTAATTTAATTTTCTTTTACGTTTTCATCTCAGCATTTCATTTTGATTTCAATTCAACTGAAAACTGACAGCAGTCGGCAAATGCCATGCCAATATCTGCACGATTCAAATCAATTAAACATTTCTTTGGATTTCCATTTCAATTCAGCATTTTATTTCGATTCCAATTCCGAATATAATTTCTATCCAATTCAGCATTTTGTTTTGATTCTATTTCAGAATTCCAATTCAGAATTGTATTTTGACTTCAATTCAGCATTTCATTTTGATTTCAATTCAGCAAATGAAACGCTGAACTGAATATGAACAGCAGTCGGCAAATGCCATATCAATACTTGCAGGATTCTATTCAATTTAACATTTCATTTGGATTTCTATTCAAATTCAGCATTTTATTTTTATTACAATTCAGAATTATTTCATTTCGATCTCATTTCAGCATTTCATTTTGATTTCAATTCAGCTTGTCATTTCCATTGAATTCTGCGCTTCATTCCAATATACCATTTTGAAAAAGTATGTTGACAAATTTTAATGCGACTCATTAAAAGTTTAATGTTTCTTTAAAACTTTAAATGCACAAAAATGCTTAAAAAAGAACAGCAAAACTCAAAATAAATTAATAACTACCTATTCTTATAAAATTGTTCATTAAGAAACTCTAGTTAGTGCATTTATTGATTGAAAATTAGAACTGTTGAAAGTTACGACCTCATTTTAAAAGCCAAACAGACAATTATGAACCGTTCTAATACCACATTAATGCCACAAAAATTGCACCGTGTAAGTTACAAAAAAAGGTTTTTGAATGCCTTAATGAGTGCTTTACATATTATGATCCTTTCTCCATTCATGTACAACAATAAACAGTGACGATCACTATGCCGGAACTTACTTTGTCCACTAAGTGTTTTAGTTGACAGTTTGACGTGTTATAACAACGCATTCAGTTTTTTATGCTTCATATTTAAGAAGCATAAAGGAAAATTTTGTTAACTTTAAAAATTTATTGCTAGTCTTTTTCTCCTTCATTAAAGAAAAGACTTAAGAGTTTAAGTGATCTGGAAAGTGACTAGCAAACTGAAAAATAAAAGGCTAAATTTTTCTATTTATTTTTTTTCTATCAATGGTTGTTCGAAAGCTAGTATTTTTTGAAATGGTTCAAAAATCTTGTAAGATGCTTTAAAAATTTGTTTGCTTGGCTTTGTTCAAAACACTAAGTATATTTTCATGAACCGTTACGCAATTTTGTTTTGGGCATTATGTGCTAGATTTATGTTTACGGTAGTTTTAATGACAGTTTGCGTGAGGAAAAAATAAGTTGTTATTAATTACCAAAAAAAGTAAATAAGTTTTGAGAATTCCATATAATTTAGGAATTGCGAAAGAATTTTTAGATGTAAGGTCCTTACCATTTGCTTCAGAATTTTTTTTGAGCCACATTTTTTTCTTACTATTGATCTAATGAATTTTTATCACCTTTTAAATGAATATAAATATAAAAATAAAATAATTATTCTGCATGAATGATATAATTATTGCATAAACGATTGTCTTCTTCAAATCAATTGTAAAGTTATTAATTATTTAAATGTTGGATATTGTACAATAGGTCAAAGGTTAGTATCTGAAGAAAAGTAATGTAGATATTTTTGATACATAAACAAAAAATTAAGAATTTATTCTATTTCTTCATTTTTATTTCTGCATTATTTAAGTATCTTAATAAACATTTAAGGTGTAGAAAAAAATTGAATTCCGTAAAAAAAATATTTTCAAACAGCGCTTAAGAAAGTTAAACTGTTTTGCTTTGATTGGTGATTTTATAGAGTTATTTTTGCAGCAGTTTTAATGGCAGTTTGATTACAAAATAAATTATTCATTTTTGTAGCTGTTCAATAAAACTTTTACTTTTTATGTTACTTTTTTAAAAACTTTTTATGCAGAGTACGCTAATTATTACATTTGCTCAAGGTATAACCTTTTGTAAATCGTTATTTTTTCTGAGTTTGACATTTTGAAGTAAACACAAATTCTAAAATCCAGAAATGTCCACGAAAATGTTTTTCAGTTTATTGATCCACTTAAGCTAAGTCTTATCGTTTATGTTCGGCATATTATATTCGAATTCACCACTTTGTGACATCTAACTCTACATTTAACTAAACTTGCTTATTGTTTTGGCATTCCTTTGCTTCACTTATTTTTGCTTGCTTCTATTATGAATATTTATTTCGCGATTGCAAACAAATTAAATCATAAGTAAATAACTTTATTCCCTTCTATCAAACATAAAGTTATGGCTTGGCAAACTTATTATTAAGGAATTCAAAAATATGATGATGTACAATTAAGTGGGAAATATTTGCTTATTTGTTTTTTGCATTAACTGACACAGTTTTATTACTTCTTTTCATTCTTCGTAAATATAGACTTCATAAATTATAGATTTCAAAGAGAATAAAAAAAAATCGAAAATTAAAAACTATTACCATTATAATTTAGACTTGATGGCTAGATGGTTGAATTCACGGAGCAGTCGTTTTAAAAAACTGGGGTTTGATCCTCAGTGGCAGCTTGAAGTCTAGCCATCTTCAGATCGATGGGTTCCATGTAACATGATATACGTATGTGTATATTAAACATAAATGTGTGAGAAATTGGTAAAGTCAATACTCCTTATACGTAAATTTTATGTAATATTGACCAAATTATATTGCCATTGAGATATTTGGTAAAAAGGATTTGGAATATTTTAGGTAATATTAACGGAATGGATTTTACCATTTACCCTTCAGTAAGACTGCTTTCGTGTATTTGACGAATTGACGAAAAAAAATATTTACTATTTAGATTTAGTAAAAATGATTATGTGTATTTTGCGCATTATTGAAGAAGCAAATTTACCATTTAAATTTCGGTTCGAATTTATTTACGGAAATTTTCTGTTTTTTGGAAAACCTCTTTTTGGCATAATTTGGGGTTTCAACTGACGCACATTTTGGCGTATTGTTGACAGAAATATTCTTCAAAAATAACTTGCTCATTCTTACCTAGTAGAAAGTGGTTGGTAAAATGGTCGTATAAGAAACGAATTTATTTACGCATAATTTTACGCTATTTCGGATAACCATACTTTGCTATACTGCGACGTTTCAGTTTACGCAAATTTTACTAATGCTTAGCAAAATTTAAATGTGAAATATACATATATTTGACGTAAAATTGATGTTCTCTGCTAACTACAGCTTGTCTGAGAAGTTAAATCGGCTTGAGCGCAGTGCTGACCACATTGCCTCAATTATGCCGTTGATCAAAAAATTGCGTAGTTCTAGCCTTTACCTCATGCATCAACGGGTTTTTGTGAGAATGTTTATTTTCTATTGTAAACAAAGATATTCAAACATTGGTAATTTTTTAACATACACAGCAAATTTGTTGATATCTTCAAATGTATCTCATCACTTGTTGATATATTTTTGCCCCTTTGAACATGAGGCAAAGTTTAATAAAAAGTCAAATTGGTTTGTTTTCTTTATATGTACAGACTTTTATATAGGCTTTTAACTTCGGCGTATTCAATGACAGATTTAGTTAGAGAGATTTCACCAAATGGTAAATAAAAGTTTTCAACACATTACGTAGATTACAAAATTAAACAAATTTTCTATTCGAAAATATTAGCACCAAACGCGTTTAGTTTTTAGACATTCTTTGAAACTCAAAACTATGCAAATATACGGAGTAAGAAAATTAATTTTATTAAATGTTCCGCTTAAAAAATGCCAGTACACTCAACAATCGGAGTTTAAATGTCACATTGATTTCCCCAAAATAAGTCAGTTATATTACTTTACTCTTAAACAGAAAAATATTGAAACCTCATAAGGTAACAATATCAGTTTTAAATATTTAGTTTCCCTTTCCGAAAAACGAAATTTGTAATCAGGAATGAAAACAATTTAGAGGTATTTGCTCATTGCAATAATGGATCAGAAAAAAATAACTCTGATAAACAAGCTAAATATATCTGGCAAGGCGTGTACTTTTTTTAGTGTAGTTAATTATGATGATTTCAAATCTGAAAACCATTTTTCTCTATCACGTCAGGTTTTGAAGTCATTGACACAATTTAATTTTCATGGTACACAACTCAATTTTTTGAAAAAAAACCTACGATTTCATTCATTTTTATTTAAGCTCCATACCATATTTTCATCATCGGTCAAAATTACCGAGGACAGATGAAGGTGTTAATTAATCACAATTAACTACAAAACTCGTGCATCTGAATAGTATACAGACGTTTTCTTTTTAGTTTTCAAACAAATTTCACGTTAACCCGTCGTTTTTTTCTAACACAAATAGCAACTACAGAATCTACAGTTGATGAAGAAACGCAAGATGCTGCTAAAATCTATTATTTCTTTCAACAACGTATCATTTCTTGAAAATAAATCTGAAGAACTTATTCAGTTAATGAACAAATGCTAATCTTCGTGACCTTGTCAAGATCGGGCACTAACATAAAATCAAGCTGAATTGTTCAGTTCAAGCATTAAAGTTTGCCAGCATCGGGTACAAAAAGTAACGTTTTCACCACAGACACAAAGAGCAATACATTGAGGAAATTCTTATTATCGATCAATATTGTAAAGAGAAACAATGTAACTCTAGCTTCCGTTGCCATATTTTAAATTGCAATTTTGAATTTTAAGTTAAATGCCAAAGTGGGGTTTCACCGGTGCATTTCCGGTGTGGGCATGCGTGTTGGCTCTCCTAAAAGATTTGTCAGAGGGACTAGTCTTATCTATGTACCTGGACTTCCGACTTTAGGGGGGGGGGATGTAAAGCCATATCTACGAGTGAGACGACCGAGATGGAATGCATCACCACATAAAAATAAAAAAGAAATAATATTAATCAGAAACAGAGTGCAGCTGTTAAGTAAAAATGTTATTCATGTTCCCTTGGTTGACTTTGATAAAAAGTATATCAAACCACCTCTTTAAACCAAACTGGAGTTTATGAACAATTTCCTGAAAGCACTATACAACAACTCAGATTCTTTAAAGATCATAAATCTGACAGCTGAAAATGTTGAAAATCTCGTCATGGCTAAAAGAAACACGGGCATCAGCAAGTCCCTCGAAATTCATCTCATGGACTCACATTTTTACTTCTTATCCGATCAGTCTGGTTCTTAAGTCATTAACAGTCTTCTTACACTTCAATCTGTGACGATCATGATGAAAGTTTTCTCTAGGACATGTCTGTGTTAGAGTATTAGTATAAGAGTTGATGAAGCGCTGAAATCTTTACTGACTACTGCTGGACACTTAAGCATAACATCCAAATTACTCAGCACAAATGCAATTGTAAAGATATCAAAATATATCCAAGCAGTATAACTATGTCATGTGAATAATCTCACTATTAATTAATGACATGCTCATGCTGACTGCCAGTAACAGTAAATTGTAATAATTAAATATAAATGGTTGAAAAGTATAGAGACAGTGGTTGATAGAGATAAGAGGTTTGCATATTTTGAATTAGCATATTCACATGCTCATGCTGACTCCTAGTAACAGTAAATTGTAATAATTAAATATAAATGGTTGAAAAGTATAGAGACAGTGGTTGATAGAGATAAGAGGTTTGCATATTTTGAATTAGCATATTTCATTTGTCAAATAAAATGAGGTTGGACATCCAGTATATTTTAAATTTTGTTCATGAATGAAATTGCAGGTGTTTGTACTTCTAATACAAATAGTGTATAAGCTATCCTCATTCAAATTTATTAATTTAATAGTTTTGTGAAATTAAAATAATAAATAAGTTTTACAAAAACTAAATTTAAAGCAACAAAAATATCGTGTCTTTTTTATAGTTTTAATTATGGACCAATTTTGATTTAAAATAAATTAATAAGAAACAAATCTAAGGGAAGTTTATTTAAAAAAAATTAAATTTACAAATTTACAATTCTCTTTGTTGTCTTACAAACATTTATGATAGAATGACAATTAACTTTGTTTCAATTAAATTATTAGAAATTATGTTTAAAAGCATAATAATTCAAATATAAAATCTGCTTCTATAAAAATATGTATATAAACTTTTCATATTCAATTCCCCCAAAAAATTCACAGATTTTAAATAAATGTTGAATTACGTAAGATAAGAAGAAATAAATCAATGAAATCTTTTCTCCAAAAACATCTGGTTTCAAGTGAAAAATTGATTGCGAAGTATTTTACCGACATTGGAAGTGATGGAAAAATGAAAGAAAATATCTTGGGTAGTCACATATCAAAATTTATATTTGTAAAAAGCCTCATTTAAAAAAACGATAAAAGGAATCCAAAAGATACCTATATCAATAAAAAAAAATTCCTTTAAAAAACCAATGTAACCTATCAAGATTTTTATTTTCAAGAATTTCGGGTACATATCACTATTTATAAAAAAGTATTTCACTCAAAAACGTTACTGAATTTCTTTAGAGTTAGAAACATTT
Organism: Parasteatoda tepidariorum; assembly: GCF_982258835.1. Classification (NCBI taxonomy): domain Eukaryota; kingdom Metazoa; phylum Arthropoda; class Arachnida; order Araneae; family Theridiidae; genus Parasteatoda; species Parasteatoda tepidariorum. The sequence continues at coordinate 20,387,327 of NC_141765.1, forward strand.
CGAATTTTAAAAGAGTTTCGTTTCCAGGAACATATTGATAGGAAAAAATCCAGCTTAGAAAATTTCCAAGTTTCTTAACAAATGATCTCTTTTTTTTTTTTTTTTTTTTTAAAGGAACATTGTAAGAACTAAATAATTCAGTCGTTCACTTTATGAAGAATGATTCTTTGATTAATTAGAAATATTACGAATAATATATTTTAAGAAAATAGGAAAAAGAAGGGTATTATACAGCTATTGCCTTTTTCAATCTTTTTGAAATATTTTTATGCTTATAGCTCACTTAATTCCCTATCCACATGCCAATTTTTCAAATGGTTACAGTTAAATTTTAACAACACGATACCGCTTATAGTTCCACCTGATAGAAATCTGCAGTTTCATTGTTCCCATCTCGAAAAGATTAATTAAATTGCAAATGGTACGAGATATAGGAAAAACGGAGAAAACACAGTTGTAGAGCATTATTGAATTAGTACCTTACATCGAACACTGATTCTTAGAAAGATAAATACGCATGTGTTCGTTGATGATTTTTTTGGTGAATAGTAAAACGATTGTAGAAAAAAAAGACCTAGCTATCAGAAGTTACATTTAGTTCTTATACAAGGCTTGGCAGATGTTTGAAAACAAAAAATAGAAGTATAATGTGATAGCTAGTAGTTTTACTTCGAAAATCTCAAACCCACTGTATTGAAGAAAATCGTGAAAAACAAGTACCCCGTTATAAGCGTTTTTTTTTCCTTAACATTAATATTCCAGGCGTATGATAATACTATATTGATGTTGTTCTACAATCTACTACTTTGCATTTCACTTTCTCCCCCAATAGCCTCCCGTTTTCGAGAGATGGGCACGATCCAGATCGCCACCAGTTCACGGTAATCTCTTTGAGCCACAGGTTCACAACAATACAACATTAACCATGCACAGTAAAGCTAACTAGCAGCATTTTTACACTTATAGTTGAATTCACTTTAAAGATAAAATGGTGGATCTGGACATTAGTATTCCACAAATATGTACAATGCGCAAAATTGATCTAATGATGGGATCTTAACGTTCTAGGATTTAAACTTAATGGTTCAAAGGGGCACCCTCAAAATTGCTAATTAATTAGTAGAGACGATATTTTAAGTTAGGAAATTAGACACAAAACTTTATTTTCTGAATAAACACACCTTTCCTCGATGGATTCAGATTTTTAAACTCACAGATAAAGGGAGAAGTCGCAATAAGAGAAATATGGTCCCCATAGTTTTGTTAGGAGACCGAGCCAAAGTTAGGACCACATAATGTTAATTTCATTTTTTGCGTATGTCGCCATATTTCGAGAACTTTTCAAGTGAATTGAAAAATTTTTGCTCACATTAATATAATTTGTTAATCCAAAGATAATTCCCTGAAAAAATAAATTGCAGTTATTATTTATTATTTTTCATTATTTTATATAATAATAATTGAAAAACTTTTAAGTAATAAGGTCTTAACAATTACAATTTTTTACAACACTTCAAAGTTTCTAATTTTGCTTGGCCAAATACATAATTTGAGTGAAATTGGCCGAATAATTCTTGAGAAACTGAGTTTTAACTATGCTTCTTTTTAAATTTGATTTTTCATTAATTGTTCGACCAATTTCGCTCAAATTTAGTAATTTGACAGGTAAAATTGCATACTTTAAAGTGATGTAAGAAAATCAATAACTTACGATTAAATTTTTCTCGATTATTATTAAATAAAAAAATAAAAAATTATAAAAAATAATAATTTGCTAAAATTCGTTTTTTGCGCTGAATTATCTTTGAAAAAAGAATTCTAAATTATGTACATAAACTTCGTTTTTCTGACCAAACTATGGGGCCATATTTACCAGATACGGCTATCCCCCGTATTTTTGGGGTCCGAAATCCGAATCTGTTGTAAAAAAAATATGTCTATTCAGAAGGTGCGTTTTTGTGTCTGATTTTGTTTCGTCGACTTAAAATATATTCTTCCCTAATTAATTAACATATTTGAAGTTTCCCTTTCGAATCCATAAGATTTTGAGTCATAGAACGTAAAGATCAAAGAACATAAAGCACAAAAAGATCATTAGATTAAAAGTTATTCAGAGTAGTCTGTTTTTTTTTCTTTTCCTTTGGCGCACTGTACTTTTTCTTTTCTTTTTTTTGCGCACGAACATTTAAGATTTATCACTTTTTCAGATCATAACTGTTACATTTATAATAAAAAAAAAGTTTAAAATTTTAATGTGATTTTGTTTTGATGTTCGAATTATTTGTTAGCTAATCAGTGAAGAGTACTTCTTAAAAAGATTTACATATTCTATTGCAAGCGTGTATTCGAAACATAATTTATCTCAACAAATGTAAATAAAAATTTTAAAAATGAATGATTTCTTTTAATTTCATTAATATAATTTTTTTAAAATTAAGTCAATACTAAAGAATATATATAAAGTGGATAATATATAAAGTAGCAATCTTAGAACGGCAAAAATAAACTTCTACAAAACGGTCCAAATTTGCATTAATTGTGAATTTCTAGCTGAAATTCAATGTTGCGCTATTATTTACAAACAAAAAGATGTGAAGTAGACCTGAATACATTTAAATGCGTATTTAAAAATTAATAATTTGTAACTTCAAAAGTTATTAGGCTTTCACTTTGGGACCAAGTATACCGTGTTCTTACAGACTGCGAAATCATTTAAAGTAAAAAAAAATGCTTTAAAACGTACTAATTATTCATATTTGTAAATATTTTAATTTAAAAAGGAATGTTTTGTTTACAAGTCCTTTAAATTGCTTTTTGAAATTATCTTAATGCAAATATTTGTGTCTGAATGATTGTTTACTTTTAAGTTTTTGAAAATAGTAAATATTTTAATTGAAATAAATCGTGCTTGAACTAAACATTATTGAATTATATTTCGTGAATTCAAAGTCTGTATTTTTTTTAAATCAAATATTTACTTGTTCTTAACTTTCAACATTCGCATGTTTCATATGAAGCTTTTAAAGCATAAATTGATGTCTCATTTTTTCCCCTTTACTTAAACATAACAAACGGTTTAAATTCTAGTGCGTAATCAAATCTTCTGTGAGAAGAAAAAATTCAGTTTTATTGTTTTTTTTTTTTTTTTATAAATTTTATATACCTACATTTTTCTGACAAGTTTTAGCGTAAATTTTGATTTTAACAATTTTTACTTTACATTTTTACTCTAATGTGCGAAAAATCATTCTTTTTAATTTTCTCGCAATGATAAAGACAGATTTTGGATAAAGACATGAAAGCACAATTTTCGTAATAATTTAAATATTTCGCACGTTAAAACAAATGTTTCTCGTTTAAATTTTTAATCTCAGTGCATTTAAATAATTAATTCTATATATTTCTGAGCTGTAATGCATAATATTCCAATACTATCTGATATTAAATATGCTTACGCATTATATTTTATCTGTGTGTATGCTTGATAAAGTAACCCAAGTATATCGAGACTGGTGATCAACTTTAGTCACGCACTGCTGCGTGGCCTAAAAAGAGGGAAGTTCTGTCCTAGCCACCATTGCATTCTTTATTTATAATAAGCCCCATATTCCTTAAATATAATGAACAATTAACTTCATTTAACCCTCTGTTTGGAATCAGTTATCTATTCTAAATTTATAATGACACTTGGACAAACCTAGCTGGCTAACCAATGGCATTTTTTGAATTAAGTAAGGGAGGTGCGCCTTTCATTTGGCAAGAGAGCACTACAAAAGTGAAAGTATGTCTCAGCTTGTAAGGGTACAGATTGAGGGCAACACCATTCATTCGGGAGGCTGCTTCCTCAATTTTGACATAGATCAGAAGGGGAGGAAAAATTTTTCTAGATCCCTGCACTCATGTTACTTCTCAGCGAACAACCCTAAGACTTTTGATTCCACAAATTTTAAGAGCACGTATGTCGCATGTACTAGGTGGGTCCTGCTTTTTTTATGTAACTAGTTTTATATTAGAAATTTCAATTAAGTTCTGAGTTTCATAATATTTAATTGCAAATAAACTTTTATGGTACCAAAACATTTATGCTTACCTTATTAACTTTTCTAGCCTAAAATCGAGTTTAATAAAACTTTAAATATTCTGTATTGAAGTTAACAAAATAAAATTGTGGAAAATGTTTCATCTCACATAGAAAACATTTGGAATAAGAACTGTTGAAGAAACGAACAGAAAAGAGTTACAGAATGACTGATTATGAGGATAACTTATCAGAAGACAATTATATATAACTCTGAAATGAATATTTGATAGTATCTAATAATTCAAATAATAATTACTAAAACAGACTTTACTATCAAACGTTGCTTTTTTTTAAAATAAGAATCGTGACATTAATGATAATGATGTTTTAATTTTTTTTAAAAAAATGAGGGACTAAAGCAAAGAATAATTATGCTCGGCAACGATTTATGAAGTGCATTTAAAATATTATAATTGCAGAAAGGTATAAGAGAATGATTCATTAAAATGAAATTACACTAATAGGAGAAAATAACTTTCGTTTCAAATTTAAATTTAAAATATATTTGCAGAAACATTTTTTCAGTTTAGTCTGCACATATGAACTTGCATTGATAACAATATTATTAAATATAATTAATTTAAAATCTTTCTATTAAAGAGAGTATGAAAGAATGTATTTCTTTCAATATCACTAGCTTTGAATCAATTTTTAAAATGAGAAAAAAATCCTAAATTCTTTAATAGAGAGATAAAATGTAATTTACTTGGATGTAACTGTTTTAAAATTTATTTCCTAAGCAATTTGTAAATTTAACAGAAATATTCAATATATATTATGTATTGGTATATTATTATTGCTGAAGCACAATGAGATAAAAAGAAGGTACATGAAAGGACTATAATATGTCGCGATGAAAAGATATAATTGATATAATGTATGAATTCAATATACATTAATATTGTATTGTAAACTAAACAAATTTAGAATTACAGTAGCTTCTAAAATTTCTGAATTCAAAATGTTTGAACTCATTTACCTAATGCATATCACATATGGAGGAAAAAATAATAGAAAATATTAAGAAATTTCAAAAGTAATAAAAAAAATAAAACATCTATAGTTCGCATAACTTTATCGTAGGAGCAATTTAAAAATACTTAAAATATTATTTTTTTATTAATAAATATATTATTTCGTTTTTTTCAGACTAAGCATTATTTAGCTCAAAATATTTATAAGCAAGCAGGGAAGCGAACTATTTTTAAAAAGCAACAATACTCTATCCAAAATAAAATATTACAATGCCGCAATCAACCAAAAAAGTATTTCTTATAATTTGGTTAAAAACTAAAATTTTCCTTCCATCCTATCTTCAAATCTTCAATTTAAAACGAAGCTTTTTCTTTTAAAATTCATTTTAAAAGTATTTTCGTTATTATTAATTGATAGAAAGAAACTTCAAAGTTTTCGTTATCTAGATTATAAGAATAGTTGGTGACCGAATTGAGAGCAAAAGAAAAGAAAGACTGATTAAACGGGACTCTAGGGCACTATGCAATCTTCTTGGAAACCTCTCAAGCCCTCAAGATCCCTAATACTTAGAGAGAGTATGACTTAATACTTTGAGAATCAGAAACAAGGAAAGGCGTAGAAACATTGAGCTTCAATCATCCTTCGTAAAACCTAAAATACCTTTTATTGACATTTTTGTTCAACTATAAGACCACCTAATCATATCACTTTTCATGAGTTATGACTGTTGAGAATTGAGAGATGATTAATGATCCTGATTATTTTTAAGTCATTTTAAATTTAGACTTTAAAAATGTTCTTAAACTTGCAGGTTAACTTTCCTTCTTCGGTAAATGAAAAAAAATATGAAAGTGGATGCTTAAATTGTTGAATTGTCATGAATTGAGAAATAAAATATGGATAAAGAAATAATTATATTTGCATAGAATAAATTAAACTTGCAATACTTACTTTCCAAATTGATTATTAATTTAAAATTATATAAAAAAATTTATGTCTCTTGATGTAAAATCATAATTTCTTACCTAAAATAATGCTTATCTATAACGTCCTTCTGCTTAAATTCACACCATTCTGTTTAGCATAATATTTGAATTTTTGTTTGACATTTATGTCCTTTATAATAAAATCGCTAATAATAAAATCAATTATAATTTATAATTATATATTTTAGTTTGAAATATTTTTTTTCAATTTTAAATTAGTTTTGTACATATAAAAAATAACAACTCAAAATAGTTTTAAAAACAACTCAGATGAAACTCACTTAAAAAAGGAGTATGCACGATGAGTGTAAGTATAAAAAAATTTGCATATTTCAATTTATTTTGATCTCATCATTGTAAGAAAAATGAAAAAATAACCTCATTAAAATCATTATCAAAAATACTTGAACAGACTTAAAACCCTTTTTTTCAAAATTCTCAGAATGCTTTATTTTTATAAGGAAGAAAGATTTTATTTAGTACAAAACAATGTATTATTTCGTAGAAAACTATTAGTTACTTAAGAATAAAATTCAACTTTGTTAAAATATAAGAAGAGACAAATAAATATTTATTATTTATTGATTTGAAATTTTGCCATGAATACATATTTTTTATTGATTTAAAATCTTACCATGCATACATATAACTTATTGATTTAAAACCTTTTACTGATTTAAAATTTTAAACCTTCGTTTCCATCATAAGTTGTGACAGAAAAGTTGGATTGTAAAACTTCTATCAGATTCTGCAACGCCCCCTTAAAAATTCGTAAATGTGAAGTTTAGCATTATCTGTTAGTTAGCATCTTTTGACAAATTGTTTTTTGCTTCATTAATTGAAACTACACAATGCAAATATTATAGATTTACAGATATGCAGAGCCTGAGAATATTTCACTGCTCTTCTATGCACTTTCGTAACCTAACCTCAGTTTTATTAGTTTCAGTTAGTTCAGTTAGTTTTTCTTCTTCAGTTTTTTTAACTCTAAATCCTCTGATACAGTCTTGTCATTTATTTATTTTTTGTTTCAATTTAATAACTGTTGTTCTAATATTGTATTGTCTTGATCTCAATCTAATTATTGTTTCTAAATATAAACATTTATTTTAGCACCTTCTGAAATAAAATAGCACGGGGAACTTATTTTTTTGTCTTAATGAATGTAATTGAAACACAATTCAATGAAAATAGTAAACACATTTTATAAAATTTCTTTCCTTGACCTAAAATGGGTTAAATTTCGTTATAATGTTCAAAATAAAATAGTTTTCCTTGAACGTAAGGATATCTTAATTGGCTTGACTAGTTTGGAGTAATCTATAAAAATTTAATTTATTTTCGTCATTTTTTAAAATTTGTTTTTCAAAATCCCACCATTTTGTGAAAAAGTATTTTGATTATCTTTCAAAGAGAACTAAAATTATGTAGTTTAAAAAAATTGAAACAGAAATAAATTTGAATGATTTTTTTTTCAACTTGAGAGTACAATAAGTTATTGATAATTAAAATAAGTTGTAAACATTGTATTTTATAAGCACGAAGTTTTTAAATTTTGAAAACCTGGTGGTCGAATGGTTAGCGTGCCTGACTGCGATGGTCGCTGGTTCGAATCCTTCTCAGGGCAAGGATGTTTCTTTCTCTCCGTGTTCTATGTCCTTTCTCTTTTGCGTGAAATTATGTGAATGTGACCCGCCTCTAAACGGGTTTGTGGCTGTGTGACGTAGGTGACGCTGGTCCACCGCCGTGGCTTCGCCATAGGTGCTGGTAACGAGAAGAGAGTAGCAGTTCTGGCATTTCTGTGGCCAATGGGACAACCCCCAAGTGTCCGCCATTAAAAAAAATTTTTTTAATATTTTTGTATTTGTAACATGATAAAATGACGATTAAAATATGAACACAATGAATAATATGAGAATATTACAGCAATATAAAATATGAGATTAAAAAAATTATTCAGTTAAGTTAATCTTGATTGTTGAAAAATTAATTATAATCCTTTTTATAAGCTTCTCATTTCGTCGTATAACTTAATTTCTTCAACGTTTTAAAACTTTGTTTTATTAGATGATATAGGACACACACAATTAAGGCAGATAAAGGAAATTTGATGCTCATGCGTAAAATAGAAACTTCTCAAAATAAAAATTTTAAAGCAGCTCATTGTTTAGTATTGTCCAATAGCTGTCGAAAATTCAATAGAATTCAGCATTTTATTTTTATGAAGTTATTTTCTGTACTATTTACTAGCGTCTTAAAAATATACTTATGTAAGTATATTTTCAAGAAGCTAGTAAATGTATTTTTTTTAAAGTTCAGAAAATAATTTAACTTACGTTTTATCAAATAAATATGAAACTTTCCGGGGTAATTAGTTTCAATAAAGCTTCGATAACATTTTTTGAGAAAAACGCTCTTGAGTTCCTTTTAAATAATATTTGTTGAAAGTTCTTAAATAATTGTTTTTACATTTCAAAATCTAAAATTACAATTTATACTCGTACTTTTCCGATGTGATATGGGTAACACTTTAATTCTGGTAAGTTTTATTATTAAAGTAATATTTTTATATATTTCTATTAGATAATGAAATAAAGTAAAAAATCAATCAAAATATAAAAGTAAAAAAAAAGTTGTCTAGGAATGACCTCAGATATGGCAGTGATGGAAGATGTAAATCCCTCATGGACATAGTTGAAGCCTGCTTATTCTTAGTATTTTCTTAGTGTTTTGATGCCTTATCTTAAAGGTCGGATTTGGTCATATCTCAATGTCATACTTACTAACAAATCCCCAAAATGATGGAGATTTCACACCGAACAGACGTTAACATTTCCCTTATGTATACAAAAAATAGCAGGACATTCATTCAGGATATAAATTATTTTGCAATACTTTTATTAAACTCGACAAAATCTTAAAACCTTAATAATTTTTTTTTTCATTTATTATTAGTTTTATTTGTACTTTTTTTTGAAAATGAAGTAATTTCATATTTAATTTCATGTATACTCATTTTAGGAAGAAATGCATTGTGTGCAAGCATAATATTCGTTTTAGATTGAATATATTTTTGTAAAAGTAACTTTTTATTTTATTTTAAATAGTCGTGAAGTAGGTATTGAATGCTATTATATTTAACATAACTGGATAAACTGAAAACTTATTCAACGAAGGAAGGAGTATGAACTTTGAGCTACGTAGACAAAAGAAAAAAACAACGTGATTAAAGCACAGATAAAAGTAAATAAATTGACATAATATAGTTTCAGTTCTATAAACAAGATACTTCATCAGTGTCATAACTGAGGGCATTCAGAAAGGTTTATGTTAGAAGATGTAGAGCCCTTATATAGTATTTTCTTAGTGTTTTCTTAGTACTTTTTTTTGCTTAGCCTTATCTTAAAGGTCATATTTGGTCATATCTAAATGTAATACTTACTACCAAATCTCCAAAATGATGGAGATTTCACAATAACGAAGTTAACATTTCCCTTATGTACACAAAGAGTAGTGGGACATTCCTTCAAGATAGAAATTATTTTGCAATGCTTTTATTAAATTCGACTAAAATCAAAAAGCATAAATAAATATATTTTCATTTATTGTTAGTTTTATGCGTACAAATTTTTTTAAAAATGAAGTAATTTCTAGAAAAATTGCATTGCATGCATTACATTATATTCGTTTTCAAATGAATATATTTTTGTTAAAGTTATTTTTAACTTTACAGTATCGTGGAGTAGGTATTGAAAGTTATTATATTTTACATAATATGAGAGCACTGATTATCCGAATGTCATTTTACCGGATTGCTCAATTATCCGGATCATTCAAGGACCATTAGTTTTTTCCATCTACGTCCTCTTCTTCAAAAAATAAATAAATCCTAAGTATTTAATATTTTGAGAATGTTTGAAGGTTATGGAAAAATGGCTTGTTTTGTCCCTCGATGTCCTTTTGAAAGAAACTCAAGTTCTTTTCTCCCAGTTACAATGTGGGTGGCGAGTAGTATCTGGATAAGGCAACATGTTTCTAATTAAGTTGTAAAAAATTAAACTTTTAGACATGCCCTTTGCAAATATGTTATAATAGGCACAACTACAATTGCTAATCCTAAGCCTGGAAAAGTGTGAAGGAAAGTTACTTAAGAAAATTCTCACAGCAGTTTTTAAAGTTGTCCAATTATCCAGATTTTTCGTTATCCTGATCGATTTCAGCTTCTATTGGTTCGGATAATCGGCGTTCTAATGTATTTTATGAATTAAAATCTGATGCTTTGACATTCATTTGGTAAAAATGAATTAGAGAGATTGGGAAAATATAGAGATATATTGATTCTCGGAGCACACAGTTTTAAAAATCGGCATTATATATTTACATGAATCTGTTCCTTACTATTGTTTTCAGTTTGGTTTTTTACAAATTTTCATCAAATATACAGAAAAAGCTTTTTTATTTAGGAAAATCGTATTGTTTTACCAGAAACGCTATCCCGTATATTCGAAAAATGGAGCTTGTTATTATCATGCCCTATAATTGATTGGCTTAAAACAAAACGTTGATTTTTATCAGTTGAAAAGTTTTGAATAATATTTTAGTCAAAAACGTAATTAAATTCAATTTGTGTGCATCCTGAAGTATGAGATTAACTTTCGTAGAAATCATTTATTTCATAACGTGTTTTGCTATCATTTATTTTCATTCAGAAATCATTTATTTCATAACGTATTTTATAAATTAATGGATGGTTTATGTGCATAGAAAGATCAACGTTTTGTTATTATAAGGCATACTGCTTGTTTACTCAAATCGTATTTTCGACCAAATACAATTTTCAGACTATTCTATATAGCCATTTGATGTTAGAAAAATAATTGAAGATGTTTTAAACGTTTACAATATTTCTAGATTTTCATGAAAATAAATGCTGAACTTTCATTTAAACGCATTATGTGTACAAATAAATTTGAAAAGTATAATGCTGCAGTAAAAGAATTTATCTTTCTCTATAAGGGTTGGAAGTTTAAAGAAAGACATTTAGATAAAAGTAAATGTTTCTGAAATAAAGTGTTTGTTTTAGTTTTCCTCTTTAGTTTATTTTCGCACAAAAATACAAAATTATTGCTGAAAATTGTTTTTTTTCTTTGCACATTCAGTTTTATGTTTTTGTTAGATTATTCTATGTATTTATTAGACTATTAGATTTATGACTTTATTAGATTATTTTACTAGATTATTCAACCCCATCTTTTCCACTTTTCTTCCTCTTCTACATGCATCACTACTCTTTGTGGGCCAGAACCCACCCAGAATACTTACTCCATTCTACTCTTTTCCTTGCGATTGTTCTCCAGTTCGTAATTTTTAGGGTTTTGTTAAGACATCTGATCTTAAGCCTACCTCTAATTTTAGTTCACATAGGTTTGTAATTGAAAAACTAAAATGTCAAAGAAGAAGGGTCCATTCGACAGATGTGACACGCGAGATTATTTTGATGTATTTGTTGATATCAGCTTCCATGAATAGCTTATATAATCTATAACCCCATGTTTTCACAAGATATAAAAACAATCTTAAATAAAAAATATTTGATTTTCCTTAGATTTTCATTGTGATATTAATTTAATTTTTTCATTTAATAAAAATAAGTAAAACTTTAATATTTCAAAAATTTACAGTAACTTTAATCTTGTGGAAAACAAAATCTATCATACTCATTCTGAATTCATTTAAACTGAAAAAGTCTTGGAGAAAGACTTCTCAATCTTCAAGTATCAACAATCTTAAATATCAACAAACGTAAACAATAAAAAAAATTGATTAATTCTGTCGTTTTTATTAAAAAATGTATTTAGTTTTATCATTAAATAAAAATCACTAATTTCAGAAATTTATAGTAATTTTAATCTTGCGGAAACTAAAATCCATCATACTCATTCTGAATTCATTTTAAGTGAAGAAATCCTGACGAAAGAAGTAAAACAAATAAATCTGGATTTCGTGTGAAGTAGTATATTGAACAAACACCGAAAATTCCAGCTGCCATAGGCAGGTGTCATCCAGCACTTTACATGGGTGTGTCCCATGGTAACCGACTCTTCCTTTAACTGACAATTGGCGATATATACTGTCAACAGATATTGCACAGGCAGTTTTTAAATCAAGTGTTAAATTCTTTGTTCAAGGTGATCTTAAAATTTTAATTTTAGCATTAGTTAAAATATATATATATATATATATATATATATATATATATATATATATATATATATATATATATATATATATATATATATATATATATATATATATATATATATATATTTAAATAAATGTATGCTTTTTATGTATGTAGTATGGTTTACTTTAAGATTAAAACGTGAAAAGTACTTTTTCTGAATAAATCGTATATACAAGGGACTAATTATTTCTTTTATTTTTGCTAATTGATGCTTGGCATCAGTATAGACGAAAGAAGCTAGATGTCCTTTCATTTTGTAACCTCTCATTGGGTGAAAGGTATTTTTTCTTGGGGGGGGGGAGAGCTCATTTTTAGCCAAATTAAGTATTTTAATTGCAATAATAATAATGGCAGAGTGAAGTCTGAAAAAGGTAGACAAAGAATATATGTTTACTAGATTATTAGCTTTGTTAGATTGTTGATTAGGTTGTTCGTTGTGTTGTGGACTTAGTTTTGCAACGATTGTTGAAGTAGTATATTAGTTGGATTTAATTGGATAGAAAGTTAACTGGATTTATAAAAGCAGGAATAATTAGCTTTATTCTACAAAGTTTGTTCGATAGATTGTTGTCAAAATGGAAAAACACAGTAAAAATTATGGATGAAATTACGGTAATAAATACCGACCATGGCGCACTGCAATTTGTGTATCAAATAGTTGATTCAAATAGTAGTATACCATGGCACTCAGGGTGACAGTATTTTTTTCCGTAAAATATATTTTTACCGGACATGTTACGAATCAAAAGATCTGATATACTGTAATTTTTAGAGTAATAATTACGGTAAAAGCAATGAATCACTCCAAATAAATATTGCTATAAAAATTATGGTATAATATTTTACTGTAAAAGTGGATTTTTCTGTAAAATATATTTTACGTAAGGTGAAACCAAAGCGACGGTACCATAATTTCATCTCAGATTTTTTTCAGTGAGGAAAATTTATCCGAAATTTTGTGCTAAAAGTTAATATAAATTATCATTTAAATCACAGATAAATTAAATAATTTTATAATAACTTCTTTATTCGGTTTGGAAAATTAATTTAATCAATTAAAAAGGCAAATAAAATGAATTATTATCAAAGGTTTGATAAATATGAAACACGATGAACCTGTAAAACTAGGAACATTTCACGGAATTAACAGATTTTAAAACAAGATTTCTCAGTTATAGAATCAACCTAAAATTAGAAAATCAGTCATTTATAGGAGAAAATATTTCGTATGTCACAGGTTAAGCTCGAAAGTCAATGATGCGAAAATAACTACCATAACAAGTTACTGAACAGTGTGTTGTTTAACTTCAACAATGACGTTAATCAATTCCGAATCCTCTCTATCAACTCGCATTGAACGCCATTTCCTAATTTTCAAACACATCGTTTAGACTTTATTATTGGAAACAGAGAGGTGAAAGAATTTATGAACAGATTTGCAAAACGGATCCAAACTACTTTGTCTGAAATTAATGGAGAGAACATCCGATTGCTTCCTGAATTGCGGCTATTAACATAATGACCTGTATACCCTTCAGCATGACCGGGCAATTTTCTCTCCTTTGTTGACTTTCATTTCAACTGTAAGATGGGAACAAACGACTAGCAATTAACCATGAAATATGGCACACTTCTGTCATTGGAGTGCTTTTGAGAATTGCGCTTTCGTTTTCATACACAGTTCTCGGCAATCAAAGTTAATACCTCTTCCTTAAACGCAATGGCAGTAATTTTTGTTAAAATGCACGTTGAAAAATTCCCTGTCGGCGCAACTAATCCTCTTTTCTGTCAATTACAATCAGGGAAGAGATTTTAATTGTATTTCTCAGATGAGAAAGTATTATGGAGGATTCTTCTTAAGTCGCCTTCTATTTATGAGTTGTGATGTTCTCCAAGAGATGTCTATAATCGGTCATCAACAAAGTTTAGAAAAGGGACATAGAAAAGAATCTTTTCGGACAGTAATTGGGATTGCCTTGCTCCAGATCATCTTTTCTGTCAAGAATGGATTAATTGGGTCTTATTCTAAGCTTCTTGTTACCAGTATGGAAAGAATGTTTAAAGAAAGCTTTGGTGGGAAATATTCATATTTTATGGTACAAAATCTTAGAAATATGAGTAAAAACTTTGAAAAAATTAGTTTACATACTTGTTAGAGAATAATATAAAGTAAGTAATTATTCTTTTAGCTAAATAAAGTGAAAATATTTAATTGAAGTGAAGTAAGACTCTCCGATTATAACTATGTTTCATATTTAACTAAAGCATGTTTTTCCACTTCATACCATTCTCACTATTGGATATTTTAATTCAAATGCATTAAGTGAAAAAAACCCTACATAAATGGCAAGAAAAGCAAAATTAATATTAAAATTAGTGAGAGAATTAGAGTGTTAGAAACACACGGAAATATTTTTCATGAATTTGTAAGATTAATCCCACTAATAGGTTTTGATTCGCAAAAACCCTGGAGAATCTGTTGCTTTTGTTAAGATATTCTCATTTCTAATTCTAAAATAATTTATTACCTTCCTTGAACTGGCACTTAAGTTGCTGATTTAAAGTGCTAATCTCAAAATCTTTTTAGTACTGTTGTAACCGTGGAGAGTAAACCATGAAACCTTTGCATTGTTAGCCCGTCAGCCGTGTGTATCATCCTATTATCCATCTAAAACTGGCAATAATTCATTTACATATACGAGGTTGGTACTTTATTTACGTCATTCTGAGGTACTTGATTGCGTTGCTCAAGGTACTTTATTTACGCAGCCCAATGGGCTATTGGCGACAGTCTGGGAAACATCCCTGAGGGTGATCCGAATATATTCTATCGCAATTTTGATTCTCTGCAGAGGGGGTAGCTTCCCTGCTTTGAAAGTTCGCTTGAAGTCTAGCTCTTTACGGTAAAACATCAGTTTAACGAGGACCGATACCGCGCACCCTAAGTCTTTACACAGGCTGATCAAAATAGTCACCCACCCGCTTACTGACCGCAGCCAGTGATGTTTGCAGCCAGTGTCTACTGGAAACCGCATCTAGACGATCAGCCCACTGCGTCAATTACATATACGGGAGCAGAAGAATTGGGAGCAGATTTTCTTATACAAAAAAATCTTTACCATCTCAGAAATTTTTTTTCAATTATGAATATAAGTACTTTGAACCAAAATTAAAGTAAATTAAGGTAAGGTAAAGTTAATAAGATGTTGATTGAATTAATCGTGTTTTCGGTTCCCGTTGAACTATAAAATAGTGCATCAAAACTACGGAACAAAAATATGATTCAATTTACACTGTAAAAATTGAGGGTCAATTTGCGCTTAAAAGTGCCAGCACTTTGGGTGCCTTATCCGTTAAGTTCAATTAACAGAAAAATCCATTTTACCGTAAAATTTTATTTTTACATAAATTATTATTTAATTATAGTGATTTATTGATTTTAAAGTAAATACTACTGCACAAAAATTACGGCATACCAGATTCTTTGATCCGAAAAATAAATTTTACCGTTAAAGGTATCAGCACTTTGGGTACTGGCACTGTTTACCGTTATTTGATCACGAATTTCCAGAGTGTTGCCCATATTAAGGTAATAGCAAATTTGAACAACATTATGGTTCAAAATACACCAAAATTCATATAAATGAAAAATAAATTAAGATTTATTTAAAATAAACGGACTGCGCGGAATATTGAGTTAGTACAGTTGCCCGTAAATGAGGAAAACACGCAAGTGTACACTAAAGATAGGTTTTAATCTCCAATAAGATGATTTCTTTCATAAGAATATAGGAGCCTCTTGAGTACTTTTCTTAAAATAGAGAAGTGATGCGATGCTAAGTGTAAATTTCCCTTGAAATTCAACCGACAAAGCCCAAATACAAACGCATTCTGAATAGGATCAGAGTATTAGGTTTGGAAGTGACCTTATTTATCGAGTTGATATCTTTCTTTAAACTTGAAAGTACTTTTCAGTTGAGTACACTGCCGAACAGCGTCTCGTATCTTAGAAAATGATGCCAACAAAAGCTTAAGGATGTTGGAAGCTTTAAAGTCACCCGCTTTTGTTTGAATTTACCGATTTTTATTCCAGACTTCTGGCCAATCTAATGCTATAAACTCACTCCGGGATACAGTTTCGATTTCTGTTTCCTTTGGAAAACAAGAAATTATTCTTTTCATTCGTCACTAAGTCCCCGTGGAGGTTGCACATCGGGAGACAGTTTATGCTGTACACGACTTTTTGCGACAGCCGGCTTAAATAGGAAAGAACAAGACGAAATTTGTTCCGTCTTTCTGTTATGGTTGTACTAAAATATGAGGTTCTTTTACCTTTACTTAATACAAATTTAAAAAATAATGAAACAGTTATTGTTTGATCGCACAGTGTTCCTCTGCTTTATTTTCTAGACATTTAAAATTAAAGCAATGAACCAATGATGTTCCAACATTAAATGTCTAATTTGCAATATTTTTTTTTTAATTTTTTTACAATAACATTTCTGAAAAGTAGGTTAACACTGTATAACTTGATGTTAATATTAAACAATTATAGTTTCATCACAAAAATTTCATCACTACCTGGTATTACAAAATTTGTAATATTCTAAAAAACGAGGTTTTCGCTGCATTTTTTTTTTAAAATTTGAAATTGCATTTTTCTATTCGTACGATCTAGTACTACATAGCATTCCGGAAACATACCATTAGGAATGAATTATTTTTTGCCGATGCACTACATACACTATTCGAAATGTTTCGTTAAAAATGGTTAAATGGCAATTTATTTGTTATTTTTCCATATTTTACCGAAACAGTTAAATAACTATTAAAAAAGATGATATTCAAACTGTTAAGTGTTAGAAAAAAAAACTTTTATTGATTACTACTCTTATTGCTTTTACTTAATGCGGTTTAACAACAAGAATTCTTTCCGCGCCAACTAGGCCCACGTTACGAAGTCATTTTGTTCCGTGCAGCTGGACACACACTGTGGCTGAGAGAGCTAGTCTCGTATGACCGGTCGAGCAGGGGTTCGAAACCCAGCGTTGATACAGTCCTTCAATGCATGCCGATTTTCTAGTCCTGCACTCTTCAATCGGTGACCATAGGCTATTAGAATCCAGAAGCATCCTTCACGCATAAATGGTACAACACCCCCCACGTAGCAACGATATCCGTTTAGGTTTAATTTTTATGGTTTGGAAACTGTGTCAGTAGTAAATGGTTACAAAACCGTATAATTTTGTATTCATTGTTTTTTAACCGTACCAGATTTAAACGATTTCAAGACTGTTAATGTAAATAAATGTTCCTAACCATTAACTTCACGGTTAATCGGATGGTTAGTCTGCTGGTGGCTATTTTATCGTAATTTCAGATTGAAATTTCTAACATTGTACGTGATTACATTTTAAAATTAATTCTTTTTGCGTACAAAGTGAATAAGAATATTCTTTGGGATATAATAAATTATTTTGAAACTATTTTGCTTGTACATGGGTTGTATTCTCGAGAAAATTTTTATTTTTGCAGGCAAAAAACTAACACTACATGAAAAATATTAAGAAACGTACCTAAATTATCCTGTTACATTATTTCATCAGCCAATAAAACAAAATATGAAAAAATATACATCTATAGAGAATGGTACAATACATACAAAAATTAGTGGAGCAATTGAAAATAATTGTAGACATGATTAAAACAATACATTTAAAACATGCTTATAAATGTAACTTCTTGTCTTGTTATTACTTCTCCAGGAAGCTTAATATTACTGTTTTATTATTTTTGGCAGTATATTTGAACAATATTGACTTGCTGATTCTCAATCATTTAGACCTGTTGGCTCTCAATCACTTAGATAGTTTTTTTAAGGTATGCTTATATAGTTTCTTATATTTATTCTGTCAAATATAAAATTGAAAAATTTAACCTATTCAGTTAATTGAACTTATGTATCTATTTACCACTTCTTTGTTTTCTCGCATAAAACAAACATATTATAAGCGCTAGAAATTTATCAAAACTTTTTTTGTCCTGTTTACCAAATTGGGTTTCCCTAATACTGGACTAAGAGAAAACAGATTTATATTTACTGCAATTGTGATAGCAAGTAAGACCGAGTTGGTTTAAAAAAATATTTACCTGAAATAAAAATAGTTTGCTTAATCTCGAGAGAGAATTTGCATCATCTCAGTTTTTTTAACTGTTTCCTTTTAAATAATTAAGTTTGTTTTTATATTTTATTTAAACTAGAAAAAGTTACATTAAAATAACAGTAGAAGATGAATAATAAGTTATTCTAACTATTTATGTAACTATGAGAAATATTTAAATTTCATAACACTCTGGAGAAATTTACAACTGTTTTATATCTTTTCCAGACGTTTCTGGAGATATTTTATTTAAACTCATTGTTTTTACAGTTTGAAGAAAAATATATTTAACATTTTTAGTCATGATGTTTTTTATAAAACCATGAAACGGAACATATGAAGAATATACAAAAAAAAAATACAAGAGAATATGTTTTGCAATATTAAATTAGCTAATATTCCGTAAGTATTCAAATATTATCCAGCTTTATATTTTTAACAAATATATGTTTTTCGAACAAATTAGTTTTATTATTTATAGGCACTTTAGATATTTCTTTGTTTTCATTTGCTGAAGTAAAGAGTAACAAAGATTTACTGTCAAAGATTTACACGGAGTTTATGCTTTAATGTACTTAATTAAATTATATCATAATAAAGACGACATATCCCTTAACTAAAATTAACTATGCTAAAGTTCACTTTTTATTAAAATGTTGCAATTATTTATAATAACACATGAATTTAAGCCTATATCGAATAACTTTTTAACACACATCTTGCAATCTTAATATACGGCTTCTTATTTCAAGTAAGTTTTTAAATTGCTATTTCTGAGGAACAATTCGATAGATTTATCTCATACCTGTGATTCTCTTAACTGAACTAAGTAGTTTAATATCATTTTTTTTAAAATTCTTAGCACATAGATGTTGGTACATTTTAAAATTAAATTATAAAAATTAACTGCCTTAAATAAAAAAAAATCTTGCAAGCAGGTTTACTTGGAAAATAGAATTCTTCAAGATATTATGCATATATATATATATATATATATATATATATATATATATAGGGGAGAGTCGGGTAGCCCCGCCCAGCGGGTACCCCCTCCCACTGTCAATTTCATATGTATAGAATATTTTTTCAAGTCAATGGGCCATCAGACATTAATTGTTATATTAAAAAAAGATTATTTTCAAAGTTTCAAGTATTTATACAGCTGGTAACATGGTAAACAATAGTTTTGAAAATATGTTGAATACAGTAGTCATGAAATTAAGAAAAATTGGTTGAATGTTTCGGTTAAACTTCATCTTAATACTAAAAAAATAATTTTTTCTATACATACAGCCTTAAAGTATGCAGTCTTAAATTTAATTTGCGCAAAGAAAGAAGTTTGTATGCAAAAAATTGTTCGAGTAATTACAAATTTACAAAAAAAATTGGATTTCGGGTAGCCCCGCTCACATGAATGTCGGGTATCTCCGCCCAATTTTATTTCGTCGATAAATGTACGGTTGCAAAGATTATTATTTTATTGCTTCAAATTTGAATGTTATATGCATTTTTAACAACAAATATATGAAACATAATTATATGAAACATAATTATATGAAACATAATTATATGAAACATAATTATATATTATATGAAACATAAATTTGTATATTTAAAAATGAAAAATTAAATATTTTTAAAATGTACGTGATATATCCAAATTAAATTTAATATCAAGAAATCATAAATATTATGATAAGCTATTTGCTTACTTATTTATTTTCACTTATTTGTGAACGAATCAGTCTACAGAAGCATTTGAATGCAATCAAAATACAAAGTGAATTTGTAATTTTATAAGAAGTATTTTATATTAAGTTTATAAGAAGAGATGAACCAAATAAGTTACATTGAAAAACAACTATTGTTATTAATTATTGTTACTTAAATTAAATTATTTTCGTTAAATATTTAATATAAATATGTACTAATATTATAATATATTAATATACATTAGTAATGATAAAAAGTATGACATTTGTTGTTATTAAATGATAGAATTCACTAAAAGTATATAAATATGTAATAAATAAAATAATTTTGTGATAAAAATGATAAATGAGGCTTATCTATTGTCAATACGTTGGTCATTTTCATTTACACCTGAAAAAAAAACCAAAACACACAATTTTTGTAACTGGGCGGGGCTACCCGACGCATTTTGAAAAGAGCTGAAAAACATGTTTTTTTAAATTTCTATTTTTTAAAGTTTAACTATTCTGTTTTTGGTTTATTCTTTTTGCATTATTTAATTAGATGATAAAACAATAGAAACATACAAAAATTTTGATTATCACTCAGTATTATACAGAAATATAAGCAATACTCCTTAAGTGAGCGGGGCTACCCGACTCTCCCCTATGTATATATATATATATATATATATATATATATATATATATATATATATATATATATATATATATATATATATATATATATATATATATATATATATATATATATATATATATATATATATATATTGTTCTTCTCATAGATCTAGAATCACGATGAATTTTACCATGTTCTGGTAGTTTTGACCATTCTTTTTCTCAGTGAAAAAATAATTAATAAAATAAATGCTGCATTTGTTATGAAATGACTTATAGAATAATATGTAATCACTATAGTAATTAAAATAATTACTTTGTTTCAACTCTATCAAAAATTATTTTCAAATGTAGTGTAAGACAAAATTCAAAGTTTATCTGGTGTAAACTGAAATAAACAGTTTATTCTCTTTTTTAACCCCGTAACAGAAAGGATGTTGCTCACTTCAGCGTACCAATGCTTTACTTGATTAATCAAGAGCTAAGCTCTTGCATGAAAGGATGGAAATCCCTAACTCTAGATCCTGGTCCCTAATTCCCTATAATGGAGGTCTGACCGAAATGCTTTGACGAAGTCCTTGACAATTCCCCAGTTTCGATTAAGTGTTCCCCACTAAATCTTAACCTAAAAACGAAACCGTTAAACACCTCTCATTAACTAATCTTATAAAAACACATGGCGAAAAGTAAATTAACCTTAAGTTGATTTTCATCGAATTTTTTTTTTGTTACGTATGATTCAAGCATAGAACATTAAGTTTGTGCTTAAGACTTTCACTTGTTAAATGTTAAATTATATCAGAATGAGTATAATGGAGGTAATAGTATTGGTTATATTTTTAATATACTATATTTCAGTATTCATAAGTAGATAAGTAGTTCGTACTTTCAAGCGCAACTTAAATTTTTTTTTTAGGAAAGAATATTTGAATTAATAATGTGGTTTTATAACTAATTTGTAATGCTTAATCCCCGTAAAATGCTTACATCATTGTCTGCTGGGATAAAAATTCAGGAAACTTATTATAAGTAAGCTCAACTTATATAGTTATAAGCTTTATAGTTATAGTTATAAGCTTATTGTAAATTATGTGATAGAACACTACAAAAAATTTTTTATGAGAGCCACACACTGTAAAAATTTCCAGATAAAATTACTGTGAGAAGTACCGGCGTCAGGGTGCCGGTACTTTTCGCCGTGAAACCCATTTTTACAGGAACATGTTGCGGAACAAAAAGTCTGATACATCATATTTTCAAAGCAATTATTACCGAAATATCACTGAATCACTTTAATTACAAATATTACAGTAAAATTTACAGCATGATATTTTACGGTAAAAATGGTATTGCGGATGGTACACCCAAAATGCTAGTTTTTAAGATCGCTTTTTGTTCTAGAATTTTTTACAGTGCAGAAACATTCTTCACATTCATTATGGCTTTAAAAATATTTTATCGGATTTTAAAATAGTCTGCACTGTTTGGCGGAAAGAAGCAACATTTTTATGCAAGCTATAAAATCATTTTAAATAATGTTTTCAATTACGAAACGAAACAAAATAAAAAGAATCCCACTCCATTTTGTGGAATCAGTTGAATGTTTATTTAAATCAGAGATACATTAATGCTAACTTTTTACATGTTTTGAATTTATATTTGTTAAAATACCAAAACATTTATTAATTTGTTCGCAATAAATATAAAAGTTCCATTAAAAAAAATTTCTTCCATCTATCACTGTCCCGTAATTTTCATACGGAGTAAAAATTGCAGAAAGTTTCATAAACAAAATATATACGCAATGTCTATTAACATGAAAGCCGGTTGCGGAATTCACAATGACCAGCAATCGCTTGCATTCGAACCCGGGTCACCTCAACGGGAGGAGAGTCATTTCTCCCCTGTGCCTCCACGGCTCATTACTTGTATTATAATTTACTTATTAACATTCTTTTCTCTTTCAAAATGGTATTTTTTTACCATGAAGAAGTCTTTTATTACTTTTCTATTCGCACATGTGCTTGTATGGTTTTAGCAGCTCATAAAACATTTTTTCTTCAGGAATATTGTCTTCATGTTTTAACTCATGCTAAATAAAATTAACATTAAGAAATAAATATGAATTCATATAAAATTCCATTGAAATTTCTTTTTTATCTAAAAATATACTTTAACAATCCTTATAAGTTAGACTAAATTTTATTCTAGCCAAATTATACTGAGAAGTTAAACAGTAAATTGCGTAGAATCAAAGCAAATATTTTTCTCATAAAAACTTCAATTGAAATATCTATTTATTATGCAGATTCCTTCTGTATGCTTATAAACAATATAAGATCAAATATGAGTTATTAAGGACTTTTCTCAATGTTTGAAGTCTTGTCACGCTTACATTCATAAATTTTCTAATCTATTTAAAACCAACCAGAAAGCAATCAAATAAACCATGCCTTTTAGTTCATTTTGTTTTATTTTATAAATTGCAAGATCAGTTTCTTATGATTAAAACTACATTTATTGATTTTTATGATATTCAATTTGAGCCTAAATTTCATAAGACGTCTCAGACTTTAATTAAATTGCACCGTGATACTCAGTTCACAGCAAGTAATATTGATTATTACGAAAAAAACTTACGAGTGATTAGGTTTTCCATTTGTTTTTAATATGCTTACTCACACACAAATTCTTTAAACGAAACGTTTTCATTCAAAATATGAAATTCTTGAGGAAAATTATTCTTTTCTTGAGGAAATTCTGAACAGTGATTTAAAATTCACCATTTTTAATGTTGGAAATAAAATAATTGCTTAGTGAAATCATATAGCATATAAATATAATCTTAAAATATAGCAGAAATGATGGATCATTCATTGCATACATACAAAATTCTATCAAAGGTATCAACCCTTAATAAGTATTCCTATAAGAATTTGAGAAAATTTAGTTTAAATACGAAACACAATGTTACAAGTTTATATTTAAGCTAGGCAAATGCGAAAACATTATCAAATTCTAACTAATCATTATTGAGAAAGGAGCGACTAAAATCACATAACCTGTTTGATAACAAGAGAAATTTAAGAGGAAATGGTTATTTAAAAAAGTCATATATTCTTTTTGGTTACCAAACTTTTAATGAGACCTTCTTCAATAGTGATGCTTCAGACTTGATTAGTATTGATATTCATATCCCACTTAGCTATTTATTTGCAACTCCAATGCATATTCAATTTAAACTTTATGTCTGGTAAAGATTTTAAAAATTATATATTGAGGGAGGAAATCAAAGAGCGCCATGTATACAAGCAATACCCATAGCAACATTTCCTTCGTGTTGAAGATCTACAAACTGATATTTTTTTCTAAAATAAACTTATAGTCTCATGCGTAACATTTTCATCGATAGTGGTTGTTGAGGGTTTACCAGCACCAGATTCTCGCTGACCTTTTTATTAATTACTTGTGAGGAAGGTAAATTTGGCTATGTGGTGAATAATTACCATCAATGAAAGTTTTAATGCTCGCTTGCTTGTAGATACCGTCTGTTTGCCGAGATAAACTTAATGATAATCCATATAGAGCTCTGCAGAGTGACCAGTCGGGGAGACAAAAACGAGTTTCACAAAAATGCCTATTCTTTATCGAGATAGTCGGAGAAAAAGAATACCTAAGCTCTCCTTTTACAGATTTGTGATATTCTGAAGCTCATTCAATTCACGTAAAATCAGAGAGCAGGAGTAGCCTGGTTGGTAGGACGTTGGGCTCTTGTTCGTGGGAACGAGAGTTCGAATCTCTCCTGGTGAAGAATCCCAGAGTATTAAATGGTGACTGGTACAAGTTAAATCTGTCTGTATTACGAAGTCCTCCAAGTTCCCATTACCAATCAATCAATACCTCTGAGGGTAATGGACTGGAGACAGATCGTTTTTTGGTTGAGGTAAAAATTACGATCCGTACTCGAATGAATGAAGTATGAGTGGGTCCTCCCTATAAAACGGGCAATGACGCGTATGTGGCGGAAGTCATATTCTTGGCAATAGATGGCACCACTTAAAAACAAGGAACACACCCTCTGTTTTAAAAATTCACTTGATTTCAAGCAGACTTGCTGATTCACAAATGGCATAAGTCACAACAACGTGAAATAACTGCTTTTTTTAGCCATTTATAAAAAAAAGAAGTAAAAGTTTACAACTATAAATTTATGAAATTCATGAATGGAATCAATAGAATTACGATTAAAATAAAGGGGTGTTGCATATTGCTTGAGATTTAAGGGCATGCCACATAGGCCTTGAGGTGCCACAAAGGTCTACCACATATTCATGCACCATAGGCCTTGAACCACTATATTTATATTACAGAAAATCAAGAATAATTCTGATAGCAATATTAAAATTGTCAGTTATGGTGTGTTCAGAAAAAATACAACTAAATTTATAATTTCTAAGATTATATTTTTTGTTCTAATCATCTTATTTTCTACACTATTTTTTACAAAAAAATTTCGTTTATTATCAAATGATAATAGCTACCACTAAAAGGTAAATACATTTGTAGTTAATTAAGAGAATAGCATTGTTTCATCGAAGAAAAACTTGTAAGTAAATGAAACGGAGTTCATCATTATTTAAATAGAATTAGAAAAGATAAGCCATCTTCAAAATAAAAGCCATCAGACTTATTGCTTCTTTTAGTTTTTGTAAGAAACGCAAAGCCGTTTAGAAGTACTGATTTTTTACCACTTTGTAGCAAAAGCAAGAATTCTTTATCTTTGTAAACCCATACAGCCATGTAATTAATATCACTCGTTAATAACTTTATTTGTCTTAAAGTAATCTTTGCCTTTGGCGTCGAATATTCATTCAAGTCAGAGTCAAACAGCGAAAGCAGCATATTTTTCAGGAAAAACTTCTTGTTTAAAGAAATCTCATTATGAGTTAATTACGTTTCTTTTTCGAATTAAAATGAACAACTATACGTTTTGTTTGCACACATATAACTTTTATCCTCTTCAATAAGATTGCTACTTACTTACTGCAACAAGATTTACTCAATTTTATCTATTTAATTCGTCTTGAAAGCCATTTCTGATTTTTTTTCTACATTTACTAAAGTACTTTCATAAATGTGTTTGGTACAAGTTTAGTGTTGTTTTAAGTGAAGCAAGAAGGAATAATAATTACTATAGTTTTATTTGATAAATTTTAAGTTGCAAACAATGGCAAAAAAAGAAGAAAATCTTAGAAATAGTTTTATTACGTTTTAAAAGTTTTATGGATCATTTTTGAAAAAGAATAGATATGCTTTTTTTTGTACAAAAAATAATATAAAAGATCATTATTATCAAGTCTTTTAGGTTTGATAAAAGACATTTTGTTAAAACAATGTGAGTGCTTGATGGAGAAAAAAAATTTTTATGCTCTAATTTGACTAACAATATTTAAAAAACACTGTACACATTATATTCTTAATTTTTAATTGTATTTGTGCAAATGATTTCTTCTTTTATTTAAAGACAAAGTTTTGATTTTATTTTTATTTTTCAAGACACGTACATAACTACTTCTCAAAACAGTTATGCCCAATTCAATTAATATTCAGGTAGATAAAAATAAATAAATTGACATAGAATTAAAGATATAAAAAATATTATTGAAAACAATGAAAAATGTAATCATTTCAAACAAAACCTTAAAGTTTCGTGTATTCTTATTGCTTCAAAAACGTTCTCATACTCTCTTTAAAAAATATTGTATTGAATATAGTACGCATATTAAGATTTCAGGCCACATTTTGACATTCACCTACACTCATATATATATATATTTATATATATATCTGTTAGAAATTAGTCAGAAAAAATGGTTAGATAACAATTTATTCAATTGCCATTTTACCATATTCAAACGGAATAAATATAACCATAAGTAAGATGGTAATCAAATTATTAACTGCCAAAAAACAGTTAATTAACTGCTTTCATCAAATACAGTTAACGAAAGAATTTATCACACAAGCTAAGACCACCTAATGAAGTCATTTAGTTCCTTGCAGCTACATGCATAATATAGCGAGTGGGCTAATCTGTTAGTCTCAAGACCGATAGAACGGGGTTGGATACCCAGCTTTGACACCACAGTATTTTCACTATTTTCTTCAATACATGAAGAGTTTCAGTGTTCTGTCCTCCCCAACTAGTGTCCTGTATTCTCCAATGCCCCATATCTAAGAAAAAGCCTAGCTCCTATGTCCAGTCAATTTTTTTTCCAGTTTGAAAACATTCTTCCTGTAAATGGTTAAAAAATCATATAGTTTTTTATTTAGGTTTCATAAACATTCTATTCGCAAACAGTTTCAAACCCGTCAAGGTAAAAAATGTTCTTTATCGTAAACGTTACGGTTAATTGGATGGACAGACTGCTGACGATAATTTTACCTTAATTTTAAAATTAAAATTCTGATGAAATTAGATGAATACGTTTTGTTTGCATTCTGTTCTTCAGTAAGATTGCTACTTATTTATTGCAATGATATTTAATCATTTTTATCTACATAAATGTGTTTGTTATAAGTTATAGAGTTGTTATGTGAGGCAAAGAAGAGAGCAAATCACGATTTTTTTCTCTTCTTTTTTGATAAATTTTAAGTTTTAAACAATGGTAAATAAAGACCTTTAAAATAGATTATTAGGTGTTAAAACATTATTGATTGAATTTGAAAGAAGAAAAATCTGCGTTTTGATTTATTTAAAAAGAAAAAAAAGTATCTTGTTATTGTATACATTGTTATCTAGTGGTCTTGATACTGATATTTTATTGAAACAAGATAATTGTTTGATGACTTAAAGGATTTTTACAGACACTTAACTTATTATACACATAAAAAAAAACTTTTTAGACATTTAGCTTTTTGGTTAATTACAAAGGTGGTTATTAATCATATTTGAATGCATTCTTACAATTGATTTATTTTTTATTAAAGATCGTGTTATAATTTTTCTCCTATTTCCAAAAATGCTTAAATGTGTGTCAAAAGTGATTAATATATAACTATACCGTCGATAAAACTAAATATTCTAATGACAAAAAATTGATTTTCTAGATGTAGAATATTCGCATACACATTTATTTTAGGCGCGAAATGAAAAAAATATTGATGTCACATGCTTCTATGCTCATAGACGCCTAAATCTGTTTTACACCTACTTTACATGCACTTTTCCGTACTCAACATGTAGATTAACTTAAAATTTATACATGTTTGTCTTCCATAACTCACTATCAAACTGCTGAAATATATTACTAGTGTGTTATTTTTCATAAAATTACATCTTTATGAACAAATGAAACAACTTTCAAATGTATAATTAGTCTGCAATTGTCATTTATTTTCCTGTTTTGTTTGAGAAGAAAAAATATTTACATTAAACAATGCTGGATTGGTAAAATTACTTTTAGTAAATTTCTCTCAATAATAAATAAAAGATGATATACTGTGTATATGCGTGTAACAGAAGTAGGTTTTCAGTGCATCGTTTGTATCTTTATTTCAAATTTCGTAATAAAAGCTGTGCAGTTAACCAGTTTTTCTTTTAAATAATATAACAAACCTGACATGGTTTAAGCAGCGTATGTTAAGTGCGATAAAATACTTCCGAAAAATCATAGATATATGCAAAAGTATTCAGTAAACATAAATAATAAACATGTTGCACCAAATTGTGCTGCAGTATAATACCTTGAAAACCATAACAAAATTTGCCATAGGTTTGCCAATTAAAAATACCCTAATATTTCCCAATGAGGTTTTGCCGATGGAAAAAGTTTGAAACACAATTTTTGCTATAAAAGTATGACAAAACTTTGCCTTAAGCGTATGGCATATTTTTTCCCATATGCGAATGGCCAAAATGTAGGGTAAAATTTTACCATAGGTAAGACCATGACATAGATTTATCATAGGTAAGACCCAATGGGAATATCCTATGGTTTTTTTTATATATCAACTTTGCCATAAAACTATGGTGTGCAATAGCCTATTATTTTCTTTCCAAAGACAATGGGGTCATTTTTTCACAGCCCTATGGAATTTTATCATACAACGAAGCATAGGCAAACTTAAAAATAGACAAGGGACATTTAATTATAGTAAGTTTTTTCCTTTGGGAGCTTTTCAGAAGAATGATTAAGATAAATTAAGGAGGGATTTTAAGTAATTAAACATATGTGCGCCAAGACAAAAATTAACTAAGAAAGCAAAGTACAATACATGTGAATAATTCAGATCTTTATGACAAAATGTGATTCAGAAAGCATACATAAAATAAAGGTAATATGAGTAATTGAAAAATAAATTGGAATGAACTTCCAGATTTGTTGTTTCTCTACTGCTCATTAATCCAAAATTAATCACAACAACAAAGATTCAGTACAATATCGTAGAAAGGTCCAAAATATAAAATTTAATCTTAGTAAAATTTGCACAACATTATTGGTGCTGCGAAAACAAATCTGTTTTTAGATGCTTCTAAAATCATTTCGATCTAAAATCAAGTTGTTTATAAAATAGACTAAGTTCAAAAATGAAAAACGTTGTTGAAACTCAGAAGATGTTGACAAACTTCAGGAAGTTTGAAAATAGATTTAGTTAGAAACCTGAAAAAAATAAAACGGCAAAGTAAAAAAAAAAATTATTTTTTAAGTAAAGAAAAAGATTTTCAAGTCTCTTTTGCCGAATGATCCTTTGTCGAGGCATCGGCATTACGCTTGCTTTGAGGGCTTGATGGTACAGGAACCTTTTTGAAGTTGAAATGCTGTTTTATCGTTGAAATAATCAAAAATATATTTAAATAACAATAATTTTCTATAAGATGATTAAACTTTATTAAAGAGTAATTTTTTTGATGGATTGGTTTAATTAACGCAGAATTGAGCTGATCGTCAAAGTTGCAGTTAAACAAGCCTTCTCACTTCCGCAACCACGTCCATTCTCCCATACGGATGACGCATTCATATAGTGTTTCCTCTACTTTGTCATATGCCTATCATACTTCTTTTTTTAACATACCATAATATGGTGTCCTGCAAATAAAATGCCATTCTTTGGTAACTATATACTTATGGTGTCTTGCCAAATAAATGCAATATAAAATTCTATGGTTACCATAGGCTTGTGGTATATTGTTATATAACTGCCTAAGATTGCCATAGATAATCATAGATCGCCATAAGTGTGTCTAGGGCAAATTTTCAAAGAATTGAAGATATTAATTTTTCATATTTTTGTCCAGCTCTGTCACATTAATGTAGCATCTGCCAAAGGCTTAGATAATCATATTTGATAGACTATTGCAGGACATACAGTAAGAGAGCAACTAAGAGCACAAAATACAATCACAGAGGTGTGGAGCCATACTGAGTTATATGTGACCAGCTGCGCTAAGTCGAGTGATTGAGGATCCATGTTCGAATAACTGGATGGAGGTAGTCATAAAAATTTTAGATTGGATTAAACTCTGTCAAGTCTGGTGGTAAGGAAATGATTGAAAATTCCTCCTGGTACACTTTGAAACACACGCGCACACTTTTATCTGCGTAAAAGTAATCTTTTTTAATGGTAAGAGCTATTGTGTCGAAGAAAATCAACCCCATCCATAAATAGGATGGGCATGAAGCGGCAAGGACAGATGCCGATTTCTATTTGCTGATTACACCTTTCAAAATGATAAGCTCTACCTTTAATATACCCTGAAAGCATTCTCGGGATATGATGATCCCACTTACAACCAGATCTCAGGTCTCGAAAACTGTAAAATGGTGTTTATTTTTTAGCATTTCAATTTCACGCCATGTATGCCAAGATATATGACTGCTAGTGCGTATGCTGATTTGCCAGAATGTAACCTCAACAGTCTCCCTTCACCTCTGTCACACTTCTGCACTTGATTTGCAATCCTAGTAATTTTGGATCAAATATCATTATGCAGATATACCTTGTTTTGTGCCAATTCATCGAGCACAATTCGGCGCACACAATTTATCGTGAGCACAATTCGTTGTAGTGACAATTCATCGGGAACAATTTGCCGCCATGACAATTTGTCTTGGGTGAGCCGGAGGTGGCTTAAAAGATAGAGCTTTCAACTTCCAAATAGGTGGCCCAGATTCAAATACCAGCAGAGACTGGTAGGTACGAATTCTGCTCCCGGATAGCACCGACCACAATGCTGACATAAAATATCGTCAGTGGTAGACGGATCAAGTTCCAGAATCTTTTTGTCATCGGACCAACCGTGGGAGAATTTCGTATTCTTTCTTTCCGTTTAATGCAATTCAGGTTAGTCCCATCAAAAAGCCTCTCTGAAGGCAAGATTATTCCAATACTTGATTCAGGAGATCCCTTATCTCCTGAGTTGGAATCAAAATTACTAAGCTATTGAATTTAACGTTGATAGTCGAAATTCAGAAACTGGTCGACTGTTCAACGACAGTTATAAAATAAAATAAAAAGAAAATTAATCTTAAGAGCTATTCCTCGCAGTAACAACTCGTTGTGGGCACAATTCGTCGCAAACACAATCCATTGTAGGCACAACTGGTTGTAGTGATAATTCCTCGACAGTATAATTTCGATTTCAATGAAATGCATGTATTAACAATGGCAAAAATTTGCATTGTCTTCACAAGCTAACTAAATATTTAATTTGAGCTCTTCGAAATATTACTTAAGGGGGAGGAGTATTTAACCAATTTGCTTATTCTTACCTATAAAAATATATTTCTTACAAATAAAATAAGAAATTATGCTTCACAGAAACAAATTATTGACCTCTTTTAATAACGAACACTGTCTAAGGAGAATATTTATAATTTTTTAGCATGAATGTATAAAGATAAATATTAAAAAGAATATTAGTTATTGCCACAAAATATTTTTTAGAACTGCTTATGCAAGCTGCCATTAACATAGAATTAAGCTATTTTTATTTTTAAAATAATTATCATCATAAAGAATGTTTCTCTTAATTGAAAAATTACCTTTTTTTCAAATGTATTTATTTTTTTCAAATTTTGCGATGATTTTGCAAGCAAACTCAAAAAAATTTAGACATTTCATGGAATAAAATAATTTATCTCTTTCCATTAAAAATTTCATGCTAATGAGAAATCACTTATATTCTTAAAAAAAAGCTTTTACATAAATGATGGTATTTTTATACAAGACAATTTTCTTACAAAAAGAAAAAAAAAGTATATAACTCTTAACACAGATAATTACTTCTTTTTCCTAAAAACTTTTAATTTTACATAAAACATCTAAATTATTACAAAAAGAAAAGTTATTTTATAATTAATACTTATATATTTTAATGCAAAAGCTTTCATTTCTGCAGAATTACCTTACATATATACGCAAATTGATTTGCTTTTAAACTACCACATTACATTTTTCGCGTAACAAATATAAGCAGAAACTATGCTATGCATACAACTCATTTACTTAAAATACTAATTTTCAATGATATTTATTTTTAACTGAATGCTGTGATATAATGTATTTTTACACGAACTACAGTTTTCGGTTCGAAATATCGCATAAAGCAGTCAGAATTTCTTACTTCCCTTTCTTTCATCCAATCAATCAACATATATTTCCCAAAACTAATTTTAAATTAAAGCAAATAATGAAAGGTATGCTATTGTTATCAGATATATTCAAAAAAGGGAAGAATCGTAGTTTTATAAAAAAAACAACATTAAAAGCTCAAAAAGTACGCTGTTTTGTCCATCACTTACTCCCTTTTTTTCGGCCAATCTATGAACCAATATTTTGCTAAATTTTAAATTGAAGCCAATTATAAAAGGTGCGATATTGTTATCAGAGCTATTTAAATAAAAGGGAATCGTAGTTTATAAAAGAAACAATATTAAAAGTTCAAAAAATATACCATTTTGCCAATAATTTAAATCTCTCTTCTACTAACAGGATCTAAAAATAATGAAATTATAAACTAACGCAAATTATGAAAAGTGTACTATCGTTATCAGAGCTGTTTAAACGGGAAAAGAAAAATTGCAGTTTTATAAAATGAAAAAAAAAAATTAAAAAATTTCAAAAGTACGTCTTATCGTCCATTACTAATTTCCTTTTCTTTCAACCAATCAATGAGCATGTATTTTGCTAAACTAATTTTAAATTAAAGCCAATTATGAAAAGCGTGGTATTATTATCAGAGCTATTTAAACAAGGGAAGAATCGCAATTTTTAAAGGAAACAACAATAAAGGATTAAAAATACACCGTTTCATCCATCACTTTAATCTCTCTTCTACTCTCGGGATCTAAAATTAATACAAATTATGAAAGGAGTGCTATCGTTATCAAAGCTATTTAAACTGGAAGAGAAAAATCGTAGTTTTATAAAAGAAACAACATTAAAAGCTCAAAAAGTGTGCAATTTTGTCCGTCACGTATTTCCTTTTCTTTCAATTAATCAATGGACAAGTATTTTGCTAAACTAATTTTAAATTGAAGCAAATTATGAAAGGTGTTCTATTGTTATCAGAGCTATTTAAACAAGAAGAGAAGAATCGTAGTTTTATAAAAGAAACAACATTAAAAGCTCAAAAAGTACGCCGTTTCGTCCATCACTTAAATCTCTCTTCTACTCTCGGGATCTGAAATTCTCTTCCACTTTCGTTTTCATCCATTAAGTTCCTTTTTCCTGAAACTAAACAGGAAAAAAGAATGAATGTAACCCGTTTGGGACGCAAAGGTTGTGCTACTTTTTTCTGGCTACCGCTGCCAATTTTTCGAATGCATTTGATTTTAAATGATGGTAAATTTTCTACTTAAACGAATACACCGAAATTTGTTCAAGCAATACTTGTTTGAAAGTTATAAAAAAAAATTTAATTTATTAAAAATGGCGATAGTTATTTGCGTCTTATTAAATGTATGAAAATAAAAAAGAACTTGTGTGTTAAGCGAATTTATTTTTTATTGATTATCATAGGTGCAAATTTTTCTAATTTCATAATTATTCTAGAAGTTTAATGAATGTTAAATTTATGTTGTTAATTATTTTACGAAAAACATATATTTTTTAAATCAGTAATATTATCTTTATTTAAACGATATGAATAAATAACTTTTCACCTAAGCTGAAAGTTAGTGTAAAGGATATGATTTATATATTCAAACAGACATTAAAGCAGGAAAAAGTAATAAAATAGAATCTGTGGGTCTGTAAGACAGGAGCACAGGAGCCTTTCTGTAGTCAGTGGAAAAACCAAAACTGACAGTGCCCCGCTGCCCCATAATGGATAGACAAATAAGAAAATCATTACCAGAACTGAAAAGCACTGAAAAATAATGAACCAACAAACTCTACTTAAAAGTACACAAAGTAAGACTTGAAGAACGAAACAAAAATATTCAAAGAGCAAAAAAAAAATCTTCAAGTACTGCTTTCTGCTTTGGAAAAATAAATCCTTAATCTTTATCGTATAGGCCTATTTATGCGGGCTTCAATATTGGCCAAACTATTTTATGTATTTAAAATATTTTGAATTAAAACATCAAAATTATAGTAATTAAAAGGAAAATTATTATTCTTTAAGGTAATCCTGAAAGTCCCAATAGATAGAAAATCTGTTTTATTATTACAAATAAATTTAAATCTAAGAATTTGACCAAAAACAATATTCTTAAAAATCTTAAAGTAAAGGTTGGAGTTAAAATGTGTTAAACTAATTACACTAAGTTTAAAATCCCTTCATTTAACGTATAATCAAATAAAATTTTATCGTTGAGAATTTTAATATTACGATCTAAAAAATATGCATAATTATCTTCGGAACTAGTCTTAAATTTAATTATTCAGGATAAATATCATTAATTAAATCAAAATCATTACAATCAAAGATCATTAAATCATCAATAAATCTAAACCCAATAAATAAATCATTTTGTAAAAATTTATGTTCTTAGTAACTCATGCTTATGCTCATAGTAACTTATGTTAAGTTCATAGTAACTTATGTAACTTTGAACTTGTGGAAATTTTCTCTCGAAAATAAAACACAAACTTATAGAGATTCAGCAATCTTTGTACTACATGTTGTTGTTTTTGACAATCATTTCGTAAGAAAATCATCTGATTTTTGACGAAACGCTTGCTCTCAATTATTCAACAAAACACCTTTCTCAATCAGCAGTAATCTCAGTGCACACTGAAGTTTATATTTCGCATCGCGCTTGCTAATGTTGTAATAGTATAGAACGACTTTTATTTTATGAAAAAAGTTAAAATTTACTTAAATTTATTGACCGTAAAGGGATATAAAAAATTTGCAACATGTTTCTTTTGATACTAAAGCCAGTTACTCCGTACCCCCTTTACCATCCCGTATGACGGGATGGTGAAGGGAATAGTACTCTTCTTTTTAATTCTAATTTTTCGGGTTTTTTTCCGTGTGATAACAGACTAATTATTCTCTCAGGTTTACTCAATATTATGTTAACCGATATAAAACATCAAGTTTACGATGAGACTCGTGTTCATAAATAAGCGTAAAAAATAATTTTCAAAGTTAGAATATTCTCAGACTCAGTAATATTCTTATGATCACTCAAAGCAATTTCACAGCAAACAGTTTCATCAAAAACAAAGAAAATTCTGAATTTGCGTCTCAATATAATTTGCGGAATAATAATCGTTTTTGCGTCAATTCGATTCGCCATGATATATATACAGGGTTATTCATAATTCCCTCCGGGCAGGAACTGGACTATCGCATTGATGTATGCTGTGTGACCAAGGGTTCACACATAGCACCTGTAATGTATGTAAGTAAAACTTGAATAGTTTCGGAATAATTTCCTATGTTTCTTTTTTTCATATTCGTCTTCTTTTTTCTTTTACTATAACGCTTCGAAACCCCGGCGGGAATTATGAATAACCCTGTATATATATATAAATCCTTCCTAAAATATAAGGTTTTTGAGGTGTTCATAATTTCATTCGATTTCAACTAAAAGTTTTTTTGAGGTCTCTCTCTATATATATACATGTGTGTGTGTATGTATATACATACATATATATATATATATATATATATATATATATATATATATATATATATATATATATATATTATACACTACCCTACAATAATGGAAGAGACACTTTCAGTTTTTGAATCTCTCAAGAAATACTTAGAGGATTTCTTTGTTACTTTTGATGTAATTAGTACATGCGATGCTTCATACTTAGCAAGAAAGTTAGGGGTTTCAGGGACCACCGACAATAGATTAAGGAGGAAAATAAGTGTTTTTGAACACCCTATACCAGAAAAATCAAGCAATATTTTGGTAAACTTATACCGATTACATTGGTTGTTATTTTGAATTACTGCATAAAATTTTATAAACATTGCTTGAATATTTAGAAAGATATAGACATTTTTATAGAAAACTATTTTTTTGGCCTTGCGTGTTTTTGGTATAACTTTAAAAACATGCAATAAAATTAAATAAAACATTTGGAGCAATTAAATATAATCACAAAATATTATTTTAAGAGATACAAACAAGATATGAGTTTTTAAAGTAATTCTTTCGCACTGCGCATGCACGAAAAATAATTTGAAAATCTTTTTTAATAATTTTGAAGTGAATGGTATTTGGCTACCAATAAAAAAATTTGATTTGAATATCTTATAAATTTAAAGAGTTTTAAGCATTTTTCGAAGCAGTTTTAGTATTTTCTGAAAGAAGACTCAAATTAAAAAGGGTTTTCCCACAAATTTCATTTTGTACTATTATACAAGATTTATTAAAAATCACATCGGCATTAAAAGGGATGATCCTCCATAAAATAATTTTTTCTTTCGCTTGTTTTCATTCCTTGTACTATCGCAGTTTGGTTTCTGTAAATTATTGCAAGGTATTAGCATCTGTTATAAAATTTTGTCTCTTGGTATAAAATAAAATATGTAGAAAACCCTTTATCATTTTGAGCTCTCTTTTGAAAGGTATAAAAACTACTTAGGAAATCGCTTAAAACTCTTTTATTTTTGAAGATATTCAAAATAACCTTTTTTTATTAGTTGATAAATATGATTCATAACAAAATTATGAAAAATATTGAAAATTTTTCGCTCTTGCGCAGTATAAAAGAACTACTTTAAATACTCATATCTTGCGTAATTCATTTCAAATTTCAGAAAAAAAAATAATTTTTTAATTATTTTTTATATGCTCACAAAATTTTGCTTATTTTTAGTGAATATTTTTGAAGTTACATCAAAAATACCTGAGACCAAAAACTTGTTTTTTTTTTCAATAGAAATGTCCGTATCTCCATAAATATTCTAGCTAGGTTTATGAAATTCTACGCAGTTATTGCAAATAATAATCAAAGTAGTCGCTAAAGTTACAAAATTATTGGTAGATTTTCTGCCAAACAGGTGTACAAAAATAATCGTTTATTTTTGTAATTTATTGTCTGTCCATGAAAGCTCTGAAAGTTTTAAACCTTATTGCTAAGTAGAAAAAATCGCATTTGCTAATTACATCTAAAGTAACAAAATGATCCTCTAAGTAATTCAGAAATTCAAAAAAATTTCAAGAACCTTCCATTATTGATAAGTGGTGTACATATATGTATTTTAAGATTTCGATGACTTCTTAACACATTTTGAAATTAAACAACAAAACCAAAACACTATTTTTATACCAATGTTTTTTTGTTGCTCTTGTTAATGTTGTTACTAATTAACTACTTGTTCAAACAAAATAAACTAATAATATTTATATTATTAGAAATAAAGTATTACCATGTCTAGCTACATTGCTTTTTGTCCCTTTTTATTTAACTAGTTGGGGTGCCTGGGATTTTTTTTTTTCGTCGTTATTTCTCAAGACACGGAGTAGTGCATGCGAAGACAAAACTCAGGCCAACTTTCAATCAATTTCTTTAAATTGTTTTATTTGTTACGAAATTTAGAAGCCTGACTCACGAAGATAAGTCGATACAAGTGGAAACTATGACTGGAAAGCTTTTTCTTACATTTTATGGATAAGACTTACAAATTAAAAACTTAAGTTCTGTGATTGAGTTTACTTTAAATGTGGTTTTTGTCTGGAGATAATTTTCTAATTTAAGAAATTTATCTTCGTTAAAAACTTTTGCAACAAACTAACTAAATTGATTTTCAACTAATCTTTTTCGAAAGTTCAGGCAAGCACAATCTAAATCAGTTTTTGGTGATACATAGGAATCTTCAGTAGATCACAAGTATAATTAGTTTGACCTTATTACGTCTTTGAAATTATGAAATCCTTATCAGTCTATGACAATCGAAGCCACTGACTTAATAGAGGTAAGTAGATGCAAATGATTGACGCAGTTATTCTTCTAGACAAAATCAACTCTTTGCTTCTCTCTAAACTTGTTAATTTTTTTGTAGTATCCACTTTGCTTAAGAGAATTTAAAAAAAAATATGCTTCAGAAGTCCTATATTTTTTTAGTATTTCCTATTCCTTAAAGTTTGCACATTTCAAAATACTTTCATTTGTCACCCATTTTCCAACGAAGACGAGAAATTTAAGCCACAGACTATATATATATATATATATATATATATATATATATATATATATATATATATATATATATATATATATATATATATATATATATATATATATATATAATATGGAAAAATTGTCACATTCACGTTTGTTTAAGAAACTTAAGCGTAATTTGCAGTTTTTCCTAAATAATGATGCTCCTTTTTTAAAATTTTTTTCAGTGTGGTTCGGTATAATTGTTCCTAATCTTCATGATGCAGAGTAATTTGGTGATCATCCAGCTAAAAATCCGCATGAAAAGTTCTATTCCCATCACTGTAACTACAAAATCTAATTATCTATCCTATATATACACAAATTAAGGCTGAATTTAAACAGAGAAATTTAAAATCAATTAAACAACCGTTTTTTTACCTATATGGGTTGTGTTCATATTGCGCACGAATTTTTGGCCAGATAAATTACTTTTAAATAAATATTTAATTGCATTTATTTCATGCTTAACAGTTAGAATTAGATAAGTTTTTAAATCCATGTAATTGCTAAAGTAGTAAATTCTTACAATGCGTTTTTACAATATTTTTCTCAGACTTATTTTTTCTTGTATATATATATATATATATATATATATATATATATATATATATATATATATATATATATATATATATATATATATATATATATATATATATATATATATATATATATATATATATATATATATATATATATATATATATATATATATATATAGTGTCATAATTGAATTTATGACCAAAATCTAAATTATGAAGCACGTCTGGTTCATTCGATGTAGCCAAAGTAGTACTGATAATGTATGTGGTAAAGGTCCCAGCGAATTTCACTGCTGATAGGATATCTAAAAAGACTTAAAATCAATTTTTCAAAAGGCCTAAAGATGATGGAAATATTAGCAGCCGTAGTGATTTTTTTTTCAAAATCAAGCAATATCTTACCGCTCCAGTTTCTTGGGAATATTTAATTAATAACGTCTGGTAAATTTTATCAAAATATCCTCTTCACAGGCTTTGCTTCAAGGTTTGATCCAGATTTCCTGTTTTTCTAGGTTAGACTCGAAATTACTATGCTATTGAGATAAGCATTGATTGCAGCAAACTCAGAAATAGGTTGTCGGATTTACGGATCTTACAAAATGAAATTAATGTTATGTGTAGAAACTGCTATTAAAAACATTATTCAAGAGAAGTATAGTTAATAAAAACCCAGAATATTTTTCTTTTTTTTCTTTCTTTTTTTGCATTTATTCGTTTAATTTACTTCAGTTTGAAAATATTGCGGCCCGAAAAATAAAAAGAAACGCTGTAGATTTTAAGAATTTATAATCTATAACAATCTAATTTTTATCGAAGCAAATCCCTTTTAACAGAATGATTTTTTTTTCGAACAAAAAACCTTATAACATTAATTCAAAATGAAAGAGTATCCTATAAAATGATAGTTACCAAGAGTAGTAAAAGGATCGCTATTGAACTATATAAGAAACCACGCTTAAAAGTAGTTACTGAAATAACTATAACCAGTTTTATTTCCAATATTCGCTTAACAATTGCGTCTGCTGAATAGTATCAACAGATGTAAACAAAATGCTTTGTTTACATCAGAAATCCCTATTCCCTTAACAAAACCTCTTAAAAACGAATCAGTTAAATTATTCCAATTTGTGGCCGCCAGAAGATGCTCTCTTTCTAACCAACGCCACCATGCGCTGGCTCACTGCGCTGGCCAACCCTCAAGTTTGAGAAAAGCGCGCCTATTCAAAGAGTCGCGCTCACATCGATCGGCCAGTGCGGGCCCTCTACTGGAAATTCTTTGGGAGACGCACGTCTGTCTTCTGTTCAGTTCCAGTTTAGTACGTCCAAGAGGCATCAGCCAAAACTTAAAGCTGCGGATATTTGGTCCAAGTCACCTATCTACGGTAAGTGGACTTTTTCTTTTCTCTTTTAAAGCCTCTTCCGTACTTCCGAGGATCTTTAATCACTCAACTGTGACTTTGTTCGGAAGGAACTCGGAGGATATTCTAGTTTTCTTTTCGAAATAGCCACAATTCGAATGTGAGTTAAACTTTGAGAAGTATCAAAAAGTTCTGTTGCGTATGGAGGGAAATTCGAAGCATGGCTTAGCACCGTAGAAGTTTGTGCGCGAACGGTGCAAATCATTGCGTTCAAAGTTTTTTGTCGGAGAGACAGTGAATTTGAAAGATATATTTTTACATTATAAGACTTTCTGTTTTAAAGGGTGATGCATAATTGGAGTTTTTCTTCTTTTCCCAATAAATATATGTTCTTCGTAGTGTCTTTGGCAATGGTATTGAAAAGGCAGACTACTGAAATAATTTAAGAAGACAATATAGTTCACAATGCATGACAATATTTTCATGAATAATTTAGCTGATATAAAACATTATCAAAAATATTATTTTAAAAATTTAAATTTAATTTTTTTAAAGTTAATAATGGCAACAGCACGTCATTATTTTTAAGCCTTAATAATGCATGTCACTAAAACGAAAGCTCATCATGCTTTTACCCTTTAGAATAATTTAATAACCTTTATAATAATAATAATAGAATTTAAATATAGGAATAAGTTAATAATAGGAATAATTTAAAATTTCATCATTAATAATTTAACTTAGATATAAATCATCACGGACACATACGAATAATATAAAAATGTAAATGTAATTTAAATGCATAGTTATGAGTTTATATATTATTTTTTAAAAGTGACTATTTATTACAGCACTTTATTATTTTAGGCATAATAAGCCTAATTAAATAGATTCTACACATTTTATTAGAATTTAGGATACATTTTAGAAATATTTTAATCACTGTTGTTTTTAGGATTTTCTAAAAATTTTGGTGACACATAAGAAATATGATATGTATCAGCTATACAACTTTATTGAAATATTTTTTAATATAAACTTACTAAATGATTATTATCTCTCAAAAACAAAAGAAAATAAGAAAAAGAAAAAAAATGACATAAACCTTGTTTTAAAAACATTTTAAGTTATCTTTGAATAGGTAGAAAATAATTGTGCAATGGCATCCACACATTATGATTTCCGCCAGATGACGTCACCAGTACATGTCGGTTTTTTGCTCAACTCCATCTATTTTGTTACGTAACTTTGGACTTAGTCAGTTGGTGTGATTCGTGATTGATGTGATAAAGTCGATTTTTAAAGTCTAACTCACTTCAGAAACATTTCTCTTCATGCAAACATGAAGTTTACTAAGCACATTATTAAGTATTTGATTGGACTCAAATTCGAATTCACAAGAACTGCTCATAACTAAATAACCACTTTTGCCATCAAAATTTTTTCTAATGGTGGAGAAATTATGAGCTATATTTAGGTTTTAAAATAAGGAATGATAGGTTTAAAAATAAAAGGAACGTATAGATTTTAAAGAAATAGGGTTGGAAGGTTATTAATTTGTTCCTAAAGACGTGGATATGGTGTTGTTCAATGGAAATCTTTTCATGTGTTAATATGATTCAATTCCCAATATCATTTTTACTTGAGAATATATGAGATCGTTAGATGAGGCATAATACATATCAATAGAAAAAAAATCAATCTTATTAAGTTTGTTGCATATGTTTAAATAACCTTGCGAGAAAAATGGAAAAAATGAATATTTATATTTTTAATCACATATTGCTCATTAAAAAGAAGTATTGTATTCATTACGTATAATTTTAAATGAATTTTAACGTATTAAATTGAGCAATGGCTATTTTACATTAATAAATACTTAGGTATTCATCTATTAAACAGTTTTCAAATCAAATTTAACTTCTTTTTTATGTCAATCGTACTAATCAGCACCAATTTTAACATTTAAAATATGTAAATAATGATCTATTAAATCGTCGCTTTGCACAACAGTGATTATGCGTCAATTACATCATTACCCAAAACTGAACCTAGAATCAAAACTACTTGGCTCTGTTTTCCATGCATGCATAATTTTGAAAACTATATCACTCTGACGATAGAGTCCAAAAGAAAATAATTATAAAACTAATTATAATTGAGATATAATTACTCTTTGATTCCCTTAAATAAAACTAAATGTAGTTTTAAAAATACAAATGTTTGGCCACAAAAATTTACACTCACAGCATCCTTTCTCGGTTACTGC
The DNA here is from genome assembly GCF_982258835.1 of Parasteatoda tepidariorum. NCBI lineage: Eukaryota > Metazoa > Arthropoda > Arachnida > Araneae > Theridiidae > Parasteatoda > Parasteatoda tepidariorum. Next base: position 20,429,919 of record NC_141765.1, read on the forward strand.
ATGTATTGTAGAAAAAATCTGTATCTAATTCTACTACTTTGCTGCATTAAATTTGATTGTATTGTTACTGCACTAAATTTAGTAAACATACTATGTTTACTAAGATCAATTGCAGAAACTTCAATAGAAAAGTTTATGGAATTCCAATTCCTAAGAGATATTCTAGAAATACAGAGCTTTTGCAGCGTAGTGGTATCACAAAAAAATAAGCGAAAGAGGAAACTTAAGCGGCCAATTTTCAAGATTTTCCGCTACATACACTATAAAACATATCACACTAATTTGTTTGAAATATAATTTGATACTGTTTTAATAAAGTAACAATTTATTAAGATGATTCTTTCTTTCTAACCTTACCAAATTCCAAGAGGTTTGGGGACGAAGGGGAGAAACTTCAAACATGATTTTAATCATCTTTATTTAGTTTACAGAACAAAACTGATAGTGAATATTTAATCATCTCGGTAGTATTCTATGAAACATATAAAATGCAAGACTATTACTTAATCAGAATTTACGAAAGTTATGTATTCAGAGCTAAGGAAATTCTGCAATCAGCAATTTTGAAAGATAGTACAGAACCTTCCTTTGAATTTCTCCCAACTGTCACCAGGAGATTTTTTTTTATATTTAAAGTGGTAGCAAATTTTATGCTTTGATATTTAATTCTTGGTTAAATAAAATTTAATTTCAAATTCTATTTACTACCACTACATGCAAATAATTTTAACAATTATATAAAAGTTAGAAACTAATTTTGTTTCAATTTTAACACTAGAAACATTGAATATTGCTGTATATCAAGAAAGACTAAAGAGGACACTTTAGCATTTCAGGCATTTTTTTACGATTCCGTCTTTTTAGTATTAAATGTTATAGAAATTGAAGTACTTTTTGTTGATATTTACCACTTCAATTCTTTTTTATCTTCCAGCTAAGTATTTATCTGCTTTAGACTTTTGATAAATATTTTGATTTTTTTGGTAATTTAAGTAAAGGGAATTTCTCAGTAGCATCTAGATCGATTATCTTCGATTAGAATAGTAATAAAAAATAAATTATTTAGTCACAGACAAATGTACAGTAATAAATCACTTAGCTAAAATCACTAACCACTTAATTTTATTGTTTTTAAATGAAAAACTCATAGAAGTTTTAAGAGGATATCAAAAACTATTTCACTTTATCTCTTGATGAGAAGCCTTTATTTTTTATCCTTTTTTAGAAAGTTAAAATGCTGTTAAATGATACTCGTTCATTAAAATTTTGAAGAACATGAAAACATCAAAAAATCGAAAATTATTCTAAAATTCAATTAGATTAATTTTCGCTAACATTCATTTTAAAAATTAATGTATTTTGATTGAAAGAAATCGGTGAACAAAAATATAATATATCAAAACGCAAAGAACAATATATTTTAGTTGAGAATAAAGGTTTTTAGAGAGAAAAAAAAACAGGAGAAAATAAAACTGTTCACAATTATTTTCACTTTGAACGTAACAATTACCTCCTACTGTAAAGCATAGAATTTGATATATATTAATTTGTACTATAATACATTGAAAACTTTTTTTTTCAATTTCTTTCAAAACTACGGAAAACTTATTTGTACTGATACATTCCATTTCTTAAATAAATCTCCTCAACAATTCTTTCTTCAATAAATATTTCTTTCACTTAGTTTTGAATGAGCAAATGAAAACTAAATGGATAGATTTTTTTTCGTAGTATAGCGTTCGATACCAAAGTTTTATTTTAGAACCGTTATAAATTATTTTATTTTAATTTTATAAAGCTATTTTACTGTTCTATGATGAAAGACTGTTAAATCTCTTCTTTTATTTTAAAAATAAGTTAAGCTACATAGAAGTAAATAAAAAAAAAATTTCGTAATTCCTTATCAGGATTTTAAAAAAAATAAAATGAGGGAAATAATTTTTTTAAATTTTAAGGAATCAGCCAAAATCAAGAAAGTTTTTTTCTTGATATTTTGTGAGTGCTTTAAATACTTATATTGAATACAGTTAATTTTGACATTAATTTAACAATGAATAATTTCATTAAAATATCAGTCTAAATGTTTACTCTGAAATGTCGAATAATAACTAGAATTAAAAAATACGTTGCGGGGAAAATTGAACTGCTTTTTATTAAAAATATGACTGAAATGACTGAAAAATGCTAAACTCTATAAGGAATAATTTAAATAAAGAATTTAAATTAACAGGTCAAAAATCTAAAATTTGCATAACTGAAAACCGAATATAATCTAATTCTGTTTTTCGCATGCTTAATAATGGCTTTGCGCATTTAGTAATTTATAAGTTTCATAACACAAATTAATTTGCATCAATTAATAAATAATTATATATAAATCACTAGATTTAATATTATTCGAACAATCATGATTGTTTTCGTAGCATATGCATTATATGTCGAATTTGTCACTTCATTAGATTGTGCTACTTTTTATAATTATTTTAGGATCATAAAATGCAAGATTCAACATTAATTTGAGAAAACTACGCTATAAAAAATTCCGGATCAAATTCCGGTACGTCGCACCTGCACTTTGGGTGCATCAGCTTTAAAATCAATTTTACCGTAAAATCTATTTTTTTCGTAAAATCTATTCTTATCGTAAAATATTATACCATGGATTTTATTGTACCATTTATTTAATTAGAGTGATTCAGTGATTTTGCGCTGATTTTTACTGCAAAATTTATAGTATAACAGATTTTTTGGACCGTATCATGGATCCGGTGAAATTGAATCTTAGGATAAAAAGTACCGGCAATATATATATATATATATATATATATATATATATATATATATATATATATATATATATATATATATATATATATATATATTCAAAATGAAGAATAAAAGAAAGAAAAATAATAGACAAATGAAGAAAAAAAAAGGGTGAAATTTTATTTAAAAAACCGGAAAAAAAATCCGGAAAACTATACTATATTGATAAGACCGCTAATATATATATATATATATATATATATAAATATAGAAAGATTGTATAAAGAATATATATGGAGCTCCCAATAAATTTAAAGAAAAACTTGGAAATATGCATATAAACTATATTTAATTTATATTTAATTAAGTTTATATATTTAAGCTTTATCTATATTTTGTTTAATATAAAGAATATTGTTAAAACACATCTAAAATAAAAAAACATATTTGTCATACTGCATAAATAATGAATTCTAATAAATTGTATTTACTACTATTATTTATTGTTTCATTTAAGATGTTTCCTTAAAAAATGGCTTAATAATATTGTATGAGAAGAAAAATCTGTTTTTATTCACTATGCTAAGCTCATAAACTTTCTAATACGTACAAATTAAATAGGCACAGAGCAGGCAATAAACATTTGTTTTGACAGCGAAAATGAATTACCGCACTTTTTGATTAAAAAATAATAAGTAAAGTTTTTCACAAGTTATTAATGGGGTAAATATAATGTATTAAAATAAACCTTTTTTATTTTTATTTCGACTTTTAGCTTGTAAGCACGGAATTTGTAAAGACCGCTAATAACTTCAAAAGCACGCAATTTCAAATTTTAAGTGGTCTCGCTTACATTAAAATCTTTTTCAGGCGTTCAAGAAAAGAACTACTATAGTGGAATATGTTGTAAAATGTTTTAATAGCATAATATTTTAAGTAAAATTATAATTTAAATTGGATGGTCGTATTAAGTTTAACTATACTAACTTTTGAACTTAAAGACTTCCTTATGTGGATAAATTGTATTAAACGATAAATATCTTATTTAGTAAGAAGTCAATAATTTAACAGTAGATAGAGCAAAACATTGCAAATATTTAAGCAAAATATTTTATATTTATTTAGTAGATAAGTTTCAATTTTGGCATATCTGCTCTAGGGTTTGTGTTCTTTTAATCATAGTAGCAGTTATAAGAATTTCTACTTATAAAAGCCTTTTACTTTTAAAAATTATACAAAAATCTCTGTAATGACAACCATTGACCCGGCTTTCTTTCTTAAACCAATTTTGACTAAAAACGTTTTTTTATGAAATAAATCAATAAAATTTTCCCTTTTTAAACTCATTTGTGTATCTTTTCGAAGTAAAAAAAAACAGAAGTTATGATAGTTTTTTTAAGAAAATACCCTTCTATTTTAGTTATTAAATTGGTATTTGTGTCCTTTTTGTCCTTCTCTCAAAGATAATTTACGTTTTTTTTTAACATTCTAAATGCAATAGTTAAAAATGCTTTATTTCAAATAAATTAAAACTCTACATGAATGTTTTCTATACATATGTGTAGGGAAAAGACAATGGACTAGATGATTAACTATTATTTTATATTTTACAACTAAATTGGAAAATAAGTGATTTCAATTAATGACCTTTGTTGAAAAATAAGTTTCGCAATTTGTTGATTATAAATCTAAATGTTGATATTATGCCTATGAAATATCTAAATAATAATATTTTATCCAATGCTTAGTTAAATCCCTAACGTTAGTTTTAATTAGCATTATGAAGCAAAAATATTGAAAAAAATATTAAATTTTATCATAGTTATATGATTTTGAAAAAAAAATTTATTTGAGGTCCTTTTTAACCAGTTTTCTTCCCCCATCAACTTTTCTTTAAAAAATATTTTCTGTATTTTCTTTTATTCATATTATGTATTAAAATATAATACACACATAAATCCAAATAAGAAATTGTCTAAATTAAAACTTTCTATATTTTGTTTCTGAGGATAATGTAGGTATTTTAATGTATACGAACTTTTAGAATATTTAGCAAAAATTAATCCAAAAACGCACAGAAACTGGGGGCAAAATTACTATTAAAGTGAGGAAAATACAAAAACGCTAACGAAATCTAGTAAATCCCTATCAGGGAACATGAAAATAAGAACATCAAAATCTATTTAAATTATCTGATGATACGTGTTGTTCTAAAAGAAAATATCCTTATTTAATTAGTTTCTGCCTTTTCGGCAATTAAACTGATTTTTGGGTTTTCATTCCAGTTTTTCAGCTACACTACTTTATTTTGCTATTGAGAAGGATGTTAGAAAATACATGCTAAGGGTGGTTCTTACGTAACACCATGTTTAATTTTTTTTGTTTCCATTATTACTTTTTTTTTAAAAATAAAGCACGAAAACTAAATATGAATAAAAATATAATTCGATTAATAGCAATTAAAATATCAGTAAGGAATTAATATAAAATGTTGCCTTTAAAAAAATCCTTCCCTAATACGGTGTTTGATAAATTTATTTCAAGCATCAAAAAAATATCCATCATTTTGTATCATTGATTTAAATAATTTGACCAATAAATGATGTATGCAAATTATTTCCCATTCAATTCATTTATTTTATCATGGTTATACATGCAGTCATTGATTGAAAAGCGTTTTAATGATATGTCGGCATGGTATGCTTCAAAAACTATTAACCATTAACTCAGTGTCAGACGTTTTCAGAAATAATTTCAGTGTTATCATTTATTTGAAAATGCATCTGCGATTAGAAAGAGGGCGATTATGTATTAATGCCATTTAATTTTTAGCTATTATGAGGTCACAAATAACTTATTTTTAAGTACTGATTTCATACAATCTTTTGGTTTACCTCGATTAAAAAATAATCAAATGCTATTTAATGTAAAATATCTACAATTTTTTTTTGCGTTTAGTCAAAATAACAGTGTTATGGGGTAGTGAGAGTGCTTTTTCAGCTAATATTTTTATTATTATCCACCAGCGTGCTTTATATTGGACAACATTTCGTACAATTTTATTACTTAAAGAATACTTTAAGATTTATTTCTGATTGTATACCTTTGAAAAACGATTGTTTACGTAAAACTTAAGGAATTTACTCGTAAGTTTACTTATTATGAGGTTGCAAATAACTCATTTTTAAGTATTAGTTTCACAGAATCCTTTTAGTTTACCCGGATAAAAAAATAACAAAATTCTATTTAATGTACAATGTTTACATTTTCTTTGCATTTAGTAGAAATTTCAGTATTATAGGTAATCGGAGTGTGTTTTGAGTTACTATTTTCACTTTTATCCACACGGCGTCCTGTATATTGGACAAAATTTGGTACAATTTTATCACTCAAGTAATACTTTAAGATTTATTTCTATGTGTATACCATTGCAAAATGATTATTTATGTAAAATATAATGAGATTTATCCTTCTGGTTCGGAGCATTAATTTACGATGAAAAGTTATAAAAAGTCGGAAATTCGGTAAACTTTTGGAACTAATTTTATAGTACATAAATATATTGTCATTTGAGTCAAATTGATTTGTTTCATAACCAAATTATCAAGAAATACACTATAAGAATACCCTACAATATGTAAAGATAAACGTTAAAATTTAAAATTAATATATTTTTTTTACGTTACAATTAAATTTAAATAAAAGAAGTACCTAAATTTTTTTTTTAATATTTTATGCATTTCTGAGTTTACACTCTTCTGAGCTACATACTTTTAAATAAAAATCATATTTTCAGCCAATATTTATACTTCAGGTTTCAGAAGGTTCAGTAGTTTCGAAAGAACTTACATTAATAACCTTTTATCTAATAATCGGTTAATCTAATAATCGGATTTTCAAATTCAAAGCAGCAAGTCCCGGTGGCTCAAGAGATCGAGCGTGATCCATATGAGGTGATCCACGTTTGAATCCGAGTGGTCGCTAGTTTATACGAATTCTGTTCCCTTTTTTTAGAATTACTTTGATCCAATAACAGTCTGACGTAAAATATCCTCAGTGGTAGGCAGATTATAGGTTAGAATCCCCTTGCCGTCGGGCTAACCATGGGAGGTTTTCATGGTTTTTCCCCCCTCCATGCCACGGAAATAGGGTCAGTTTCATCAAATTGTCATTAGCAAATGCTAGTTTGTCCCAATCCTTAATCCAGGAGTTCCCTTGTCTTCTGTTTGGAGTTCAAAATTACAAGGCTTCGAACTTGAAAATTGATAGCCGTAAACTCAGTATTGGGTCAGCTACTCAACGCCGATTGTAAAATAAAATAAAAGTCAAGGCTTTATGGTTTGAATGGGTTATGATAGTTTAAAATTAGTTTTACTAATTAAAAGAAAATCATCTTCTGCAACAATGAAATGTCTGTAAAGGGAGTCAAAGATGTTAAGGCTTCAGAATTCGGAAATCAATTAAACAATGGCAGCAATGTGTTCATCATTACGTAACAGTGACTTGCACTTCTCTGGCTAATATTAACTTCGGTCTGATACTGTATTAGCTACAAGGCTTTACCTGGGGTAGATTCCAGTTTGTCTTAATAGAAGTCAATTCCTTAATCACTGAGCAAGCACGGCTATTTCAGTCACTGTGTTTAGTCAACAGCGATCTACAGATTATCTATATCATATTTGCAACTACCATTGCTCGCATCCTTCACTCGGTATCTTTGAACTGAACTCAGAAAAGAAGCAAATATTCCGGATTAAGTGTTGGGACAAACTCGCCTTCCCAGAGGTGATTTTGAGCTGACCTAACCCGCATTTGCATTGCCCATGGAGTGAAGAATCCCGAAAACCTTACACGGTTAACCCGAAACTATGAAACTCTCACCCATAATTCATCAACCGCTCAACTACTTGGGAATCATTTTATGGCAGAACTGGGTTGATCCAAGTCGAGTGGTTTTCGTGAATATCTAAAAGCTGGAATGTATTTTTTTTACAATGATATGTTTATCTTTATAATTAATTAGCTCATTTTTTTCAAAATATTTTTCTGAAAACCACTGCCTTTATGAAAACCATTGTCCTTTTTAACAATGTGTTAAGAGCATAAATATCAGAATACATTCATTAATTCAGGAACTCAATCCACAGTTTTTTAAAAGCTTCTGTCAGTTTATCAAAAATTTTAGTAATCGATACTTGGCATTTTTTACGACAGAAAACACCTAAAATGCCAACGCAAAGATATCTTCTGACATAGCCTTTCAACGATTTTTAGATAAGTCAATTGGAAATAGTAAAGTAATCCTTCTTGTGTCATGCAAAATCAAATAATTAGTAAATTGGAAACAATTTCTATTCATATCTTAACATTTCGTAAAATTTCGAAATAAATTAAATTAAATTTGTGAAACTTGGTCACAACAGTTGAAAATTATATTTTTGCCTGAAAAGAGTATGAAAACTCAATTACTTAAGTTTTTTTAATATTGACATAAAAGTTAAAAAAAAAAATTGTTACAAATAACAAAAAAAATTGTCTAATATATTTGACATTTGCACTCCATATCTAAAAGAATCAAATACAAATGTAAAGAATAATTTTTTTTTAAAAATTAAATTATCTTTATCTCTTAAAATTTTATGCTGTGCAATTAAAACGTAATTTTTTTTCTCGGGCCGTTAGGTCTATATTTTATACCACGACAAATTAAAAAGAAAAGGTTTAGGTAAGCAATTTTCTAAACTAATTCAATATTCTATTACTACGTAAAATTGAATAATTCATCGAGTAAAGCAGATTAAATCTAAGGATTTTGAGGCTTTAAAAATAAATAAATAAAGCCCTGAGATTTTTGAGAAAAAAAATCAATGAAAATAAAATTAAATCAATGGAAAATCGATTAATTAAATAAAGTTCAGGAATCCTAAACATAATCATTTTATTTGCACGTGAAAATGAATATCATATCCTACACTGAATTTAAGGATTTTGAAGTTTTAAAAATAAATCCGATAGAAGTTTTTAAGATATCTAACTATTAATGAAACAAAATCAATGAAAATAAAATAAATCAATGAAAAAATGTGTTCAGTTTTAATATTTCCAAAAATAATTAATAATTTTATTCTTACGTAAAACTGAATATCCCCTCGAATAAAGTACACTGGTGTGCAAAACTTAAGCAACAAGTGCGTTTTTTGTCATAACTCTACAAGAAATCATCCGATTGACATGAAATTTGAATATGATGTACATTATTTTGTACTTAAACGACGATAAATCTGTGAAGAGGACGCGACTCCATTGATGAGGTGTCCAGGTTTCGTGTTCTCTGCACCACTCTGAACGGTGCCGCCGATGGCTAACTTTTAAAGGTATGCAGCGTTCAGGACGTCTAGCAAATAAGCCACCTTTGTGGAGGCGTCTGGCCACTGTAAATCTTGATACTTGTGCACAGTTGCTGAGATATGGCGCTCGCTGACTGAAAACGGTTTCTTTTCGCCTGGAGGACAATGTAACGGTCATCTCTTGGTGTTGTTTTCCTTGGACGGCCACCACCAACCTTCCGAACAGCTGTACCAGTAGTTTTAAAGGCATTCCAAGCACGAGAAACAACACTTTTGTTGATCCCGAACTCTTCGGAGACACTGGTCACTCTACGCCCCTTCTCAAGCTTCCCAATCATTCTTCCTCGGGTAAAGTCGTCTAAATGATTTCTTGAATACATGTTTCACAATACAAATCACTTGCACTTGCAGCAAATGTCTTTAACTACGGTGCTCCTCATCCTTTTATCACAGCTTTGACCTGCGCGCGCCGACCCACAAGGTTTACGCACACTTACATCACCTACGACGTTTTATTTCTAAAATTTGCATACAAATAATCTTTCTACTGAATTACGTGCATATTATACTGCAATTTCATGGCCATCTTATACTTTGTTGGAGAGCTGTGGCCGAAAAACCACTTATTGCTTAAGATTTGCACACCAGTGTAGATTAAATTTAATGATTTTGAAGTTTGAAAAGAAATCCATGAGAATTTGTTAAAGTATGTTAAAGTATTTGTAAAAAAGTCCATGAAATAAAATTCAATGCATGAAAAATCGACCAAAGAAATTTAAAAATAGTTTAGGTTAACAATTTCCTGAGCTTATTTATTAATTTATTCCAACGTAAAACTGAATATCCTACCGAAAAAACACATTAAAGTTAAGGATTTTAAAGTGTTAAAAATAAATCATTGGGTCGTTTTTAAAAAATGCAAATATCAAGGAAAAAAGTCAATGAAAATAAAATTAAATCAATGGAAAATGGATCAATGCAAAGAAGTTAGTTCAGATTAACAATTTCCAGAACTATTTCATCATTTCCTTCCGTCGTCAAACAGTTCCATCAAATAAAGCACATTAAAATTCAGAATATTTTAAAGTTTCAAAATTAAATCCATGAGACGTTAAAATATGTAACTATCAATGAAAATTTGAAATCAATGAAAAATCGAAAAGAAAAGCAGTTTAGGTTAACGATTTTCTAAACTTATTCGTTATTTTATTCCTACGTAAAACAGATTTTTCTATCGAATAAGGCACATTAAATTTAAGGATTTTGAAGTCTTAAAATAAATTCATGAGACGTTGTTAAAATATGTAACTATTCTTCTTACCCTGTCTCAAACTGTATGGTAGACTAGAAAGAAAGGGGTACAGAAAAATCTTTTCTTCCCACTTTCAGATATGACATCGGAAAAAGGAAGAAAAAAAATGCTTTTTTCGATAGTAGTTTCCGGCTATAATTTATGAAGGTACATTTCTTTTTCTTTCTTATTTCCTCAGAGGTGATAGACCCATCTACACAGAACTTCCTCTGCTCTTGAAACAGAACAAGTAGAACTACACTCTTCTCTACGTTTCAAGGTTTACGAGATTTCTACATCCGTTCCTTCCGTCTCCAAAATTCCTTTTTGGAATAATACTGCAGGAATGGATGTAGAACAAAAAAGAACTAAGCTTTGCAGTTCTTAGTAATATCAAAGTTATGATTCAAAAAAAATAAAATATTTCTAATATTTTATAAGCAGGGTCTAGAAATTACTCTAAAATATCTTCAATGATAAAACTAAATCTAAGCTTTTAAATATCTGTCGGCCTAATATAGAATAGGTAAAATCAATTTGATGAAATAAGAAAAATGCAAAATTTATAAAAGGATTTGGTTTACGAAATTTAGAATTTTTTTTTTAAATTTTTACATTTAGCGTAAGAAAGATTAATGAGTTTTATGATCGTGCTTTTTAAATTTTTTTAATTCTTCAAATTTAGTTTTGAAGATTTTTAAAAGGATTTTAATTCAAAAACAAACAATAAACTCAAATATTAGCATTCTAATAATAAAATTACATACCAACAGAAGTATTTAACATTTCACTCGATAAATCAAATGTCTATAAAGTTCAAACCATCAATCAAACCTTGTAATTTTTAACTACAGCGTAAAAATTATACGAACACCATCTTTAACTCTGTATATCACAGTAAATATGGTATTACGTTTAATATAATTTACTTATTTAACAGAGAATTAAGTTTTTTAGATTGCACACGATTTGCCCTGTCATTCGTAGCCATTTTTTTAATAATTTTGATAGCTGTATGTGATAACGTTATGCGATAAACAGATCGGTATCTTTTTTGCGTACAACTGCTTATTTCTACTGAGATCCAGACTCACTAAAAACAGCCAAGTCGCATCTTTGACCATATAGAGTGGACGCCTACCAGACAGAGAGGTATCGCTGTTCTACCAAACGCTTTGTAGGGTGAAAGTAGAGGGTTCGAATCCCTTGTGAAATACAGATTAATTTTGCAATATCCTACCTATACTTGTGAGTGACTAAATATAAATTCTACTATTCGCTAACTTGTGCTATATGTTCTTCAACTTGATAAGAGTTAGTAAATGAATCCCAAAGAGTGTTGTCCTGCCACCAAATGTGATAATAGCGGGTTTTACCCTCACCCTATCATTGAATGCATCTTTTTGATAGCTTTCCGAAGCTAGAGTTATTCATTCATTCATTTTTCATACATAAATCATAATGCTCAAACTGTTAATGATCTGGTATCAAGCAATACAGCAGCTTGACACGAAACTTGACATGAGACTAACTTGGCAAGTGATTATTAGCCGTTTAGTACTCCAGAATGTTTCTAGCTCGGAAAGCCATCAAAGAGATGCATTCAATGATAGGGTGACGGAAAACCCCGCTATTATCGCATTTAGTGGCAGGACAACTCTCTTTAGGAGTACTAAACGGCTAATAATCTCTTGTCAAGTTAGTCTCATATCAAGTTTCGTGGCAAGTTGCTGTATTACTTGATACCAGATCATTATCCGTTTGAGCACTATGATTTATGTATGAAAAATGAATAAGTACCATCAATTATCTATCAAAGTTCAGGTTGCTGAGAGGATGAGATCTCGAGCTGCGTTAAACCATATCGCAGGTTCGTAATCCCGAGTTTTAGCCATTAAATACAAAATAATACAAGCGCTTGATTAGCGTACAGTAGTTGCTCTACTTGAAAAGTCATTTCTTCCTCAATTACTCAATGGTTAAAAGGTAGAATGTCTGATTTCTTCCGTAACTTTAACCTTGACTATTTTAAAGGTAACAATGCACGTTTTTTGTTGTCTTTCTGAAGTTAGTCTTCTCTGCTTAGTTACACAAGGAATTATATGAAGTTTAAACACCCAATTTGTTTTAACTCTTGAATGAAATAGGAATAAGCGCAATCATTTATCTGATCAAATTCAAAATGGGGGGCCTCATTGGCCATGTGGTCTTACCGATACGCCAAGCACTTCGGAACGTGTGTGGAGGTAGCGGTTCGAATCCTGCCGTAAATTCAGAGCTCTAAGCCACCGTAAACTTATAGAGCGGTCAGTCGTGCGCATACAATAATAATTTACTTAAAAGTATATATTTTATAAAAGTATATAATATATATACAGTAAAGCCTCGTAACAACAATATTTTGGGGACCAAACTAATATATTGTTGTAGAGGTATATATTGACATATCGAGGGCCTACATACTTTGGGGACAGAAGAAGATTTTTTTTTCAATTTTAATGTTATATATGCATTAACCATAAATGTATTTATATATTATGCATAAAATTAACTTGCAGAATGTTAATTATGGCTAAATATTAGAAACAATAGTAATAAATTCAGATCGTAAACATAATGGAAAACCATTCTTATTGAAAATAATCTTATATTTTTGTTTGTTTATTCATTTTTTTGACTGTCAAGTTAGCCATCAAAGTATGCATTGGTTCCAAAGCACGAAAATGATTTTCGGTTGTGAATGGTGCTCCACCCATTCTCTACAGAAAAGATTCCCTTTCAGGTGCTAATGGGATGCTTGTGGTCATTTGGGACACATGATGAGCTTTTAACTTTAAGGAAATCAAATCAGATAGGAATGCTACGTCTGTGACTTCTTAAGAAACAAGGTAGACCATTCTAAGAATGGAAGTTCTTGGGGTGGTCAGCAGTGAGTCAAAAAAGATGGGAAAAATGATAAAAGAAGATTTTTTACATTATTTGAAAACCAATAATAAATTGAGAAAATAAGGTTGAAATTTGGAGAAAATAATCGTTTTACAGGGGTTAGTTGCATCAGAAAATTTCGTAATATTGAAAGGAGCATGACATTAATTCATATGCAAGTTCGTTGGGACCACAAAACATTATCGTAATAAAAGGAGTTATAGTTGTATTGGATATCATAGTAGCGAGAGTTTACTGTATATATTACATAAATAGAAATATAATAATCTATGATAAATGATACAGCTTTCAACAATATAAAATACGGAAAACTATTGGTTGGAATAACTGATACAATTTTAATAGAGAAACGCTTTAATATTTCTCGAATCGTTTCATTTATTTTTAAGTTAACTCTTATGTATGTATACTGAACTGTCATTGTCTGGCAAGTAAGGGTGGCATGTACGCAGTGCGGACCACATTGCCGCAATCATGCCGTTGGTCTATGTAATTGTGAAGCCTTATCCTCCACGACACCCATGGCATGCAACGGAACGTTTTATTTTGTTAATATATTATGTAGGAACTTAGAATTTTATATCTATTACATATAATATATATAGTATATGACAAAACCTCCAGGAGAGACCATCTTGATGTAGCGGTACTGACCACCTCTATTAACGACTACTTTTGGGAGGCACGGAACTTTTTCCATAGATTTTAAGTTGAAGAAGAAACCTCTAAGAGAGACCATTAAACATTCTACCAGTGACCGATCAACATCTGCACCAAATGTAAAAGAGGTCAAATAGGGAAACAACGCTAAAAAATATCAAAACGAAAAATTTAACAAAACAAATAAATAGATTAAAATGTATTCCAAATATTTGTGTGTAGCTCTTATTTAGGAAGCTCTTTTTGACGATGCAACCTAATGTTGCAGTCAGAGTACACTAAAAGTGATGCTATCAATGATTTACTTTTAGAGTTGGAAGTTAACTTAGAAGGTGAAAGGTTTAGGCGATTATTAGAAAGACCTCTAATTTACATTAGTGATTTAAACTTGCGTTGATTTTTCAACCAGTCATCCTCACTAGTGATCCCTCTGATCTCGAAATTTACTAGCGGTATTAGATTGTTTTCTCATAAATAGTATGCTGCGATCCTTATAACAACCCTTTTTCATCAGGTTTCAAAAATATATATTTAAAGCTGTCATTGCAGAATATCATGCATAGCTTAGATAGATTTAAAGCCTAAATATTTTTTGTTTGAGAAAGTGTCTCTTTATGTAGTTTCTAATTTGCTATTATGTATATCTAGTAATTAAAAGAGGATTATTGCTAACCTGGTTAGTACTTTGTAATATGATGTATAAATTGCTATTATAAGCGCTGTAAATAGTATGTAAAATAATGAAAACTATCACGAAAATTTTAAGATTTTTCCCAATTTTTATTCCAGGCCCGAATAATAGGAGCCCCAATCTTTTTATATAATACCTATTTTAGAAACAATTTATAAAACCTTACTACATTGTTGATAAATGACTTCAACTCACTATTACATTATTAACAAACTACTATATTATTCAAATTACTTATATAAGAATATTCTGGGAATTGCAATGAAAAGTAAGCATTAAAAATAGATGTAAGCAGTAAACTAAAACCATTTAGCGTGTCATGTTCAAAGCTCATAAAGAATAAATGTGTCAACTGAAGTTAATTGTATTATTAAACGTTTTCGGTTATTCAGCCTTAAAACAAAGCGAATTTAAAAGTAAGAGGCGCAAAAGTGTCTTATGTTTTCTAAGATAATTATTCCTGGCAAACTCCACCAATTTAATGCATTCATTCATACTGCGGATGCTCTATGGATTCACGTCACGAATAAGTGCAGAAACATTAATTTTATTACATCTACAATCACTAGTTAGTTATTATCGGAATCTTATTTTAGTTTCACTTTTTCTGCGATAAAATACAAAATGATTTCTTAATGGGTTATTGGAGCTGCAATATAAGTAGTGGTAAAACAATTTTAATTGATTTGAAAATGTCCTGCTTTTTTCATATTATAATACCTTCGGATTATCTTTCGTTAGGTAAACAGTCATAATACAGTAGTATAATGGATATTATTTTCTTCTTTCTTTGTTTACTTTTTCGTCGCTATGCTTACCCTATAAAATAATATGTTTTAGTTCTTTTAAGTTTATAATTTTGTTTAAGATTGTTAAGTTTTAAACCTTTGACGCAAATGACACACCGGTATTCCTTTTACATGTTTTTTTCAGGTGCTATAATTACAAGTAAACGTATATTTTGGTATTTTCTTGCTACAAAAAAACTGTCCAATAGTTTTTAAATAAAATTTCCTAGATAATCGGAATTGTATTTGTGCTAAAATTTAAAATCTAAAAGGAGTAGTTTAAAAAGAGAATTCATTCATATTCAAAAAATTATTAATAATTGAATTTGAAAATTAATGAAATTTCAACTGTGTCTCTTAGATCTAAATAATTGCAAATAGGTGCCAATTAAGAATAATAGATCTTTAGAAGAATTTACTTTAAGCACAAAAAAGTGATGCTGTATTTCGTAACCATAAATTATTAAAATGTTAAACTATATCATAATTTTTCTCCAGGTTTCAAAAATATATGTTTAAGGCTGTCATTACAGAATACCATGTGTAACTAATAAAGTACGAAGCCTAAATATTTTAAGTTTCAGAAAGTGTCTCTTTATGTGGCTTCTAATTTGTTATTAGGTATATCAAGTACTTATTAAAGGAATATTTCTAAGTTGACTTGTACTTTGAAATGTGCGATATAAATTGCTCTTGAAAGCGTGAGTTTAATTTGTTAAATAATGAAAATTATAAAGATAATTTTAATATTTTTTCCAATTTTTTCTACAATATTTCAAATTTTTTTGAACTTAATAAATACAAAATAAAGAATAAAATATAATAAAAAAAATATGTTTAATAAAAATTCTGCTTCGATGCTTTAATTACTCTTGCTGTTTTGCAATTTAACTCTACTTTTAAATCAATGTGTTTATGCAATTTGAAACTGAAAAATTTTTATGTATTGAGTTCATAAATTTAATTATAATTGGTTAAAACTAAGCTACTTCTTCTTAAAATGGCACACTATATCGTTGTCGAAACCCTTTATTGTAAATTCATTTTTAACTTTATGAGTAGTTTAAAATTTAAAAAAAATGAGTTCACATAAACCAAAAGAAGACCATGAAGTTTGAAGAGCTGATTTTTTTCAAATATAAAAATAGCCAACAGATTAAGACAATACGATTTCCCCGCTTCATAACAGCTGCTAACACTGCAATAATTTGTTTGTAATTTGATATTGTAAGGAAAAAATTTTAGCATTAAAACTAATTTTTTCCATGCTTTATTTTAAATTATTAATGCAGTTAAAAGCGAATACAACCATGAAGGATAATTTTGTGTACTTCTTAATGGTTAAATAAGATAATGTGTTTAAAGCAAAATTCGTGTCAAAAATATTTCTTAAAATTGTTCTTTTTTGGATAAGAAAAGTATTATTTTTCTATTTTCTTACATGTGGGAACAATATGGCTAATTTAGACGTTAACATAACCCTTGATTAGGGAAAAATAATATCGTTAATATGTGTTGGAAATGTTGTTGTCGCGACTATATAGCATATAGCTTTCCGTTTTTACGCTTTTTTAAAAAATATTTTTTCCAAGTATATATATATATATATATATATATATATATATATATATATATATATATATATATATATATATATATATATATATAGATATATATATATATAGATATATATATATATATATAGATATATATATATATATATATAGATATATATATATATATATATAGATATATATATATAGATATATATATAGATATATATATATATATAGATATATATATATATAGATATATATATATATATATATATATATATATATATATATATATATATATATATATATATATATATATATATATATATATATATATATATATATATATATATATATATATATATATATATATATATATATATATATATATATATATATATATATATATATATATATATATATATATATATATATATATATAGATATATATATAGATATATATATATATAGATATATATATAAAGTTTGCATTAGGAAATTTAGCAATGTTGCCTTAAGGAGCTTCAGTTTGAATTTACGAACATTACTGTGTTTTGTTCCCGGCAGGACTAATTATATCATTAATTTAGATGTATTACCAAATCTGAAGTTATCAAATTCTTTCAAATTGTTATGTTTCTTTTAAATATCAGTTAATGGAAAAAGATTGGATCCCTATGATTGTGAATTACTCTATGCAGGTGTTCTAAAATGCTTGGCATTCTTTCTTACCAGATATATTCTAACATAACCAAAATAACAATAAAATATTAATAAAATATTGATGAGATATACTTTATAAGTCATGTTATAATTCAAAAGCAATCAGAAATATAAAAAAAATAAAATTATGCGATTAAACAGGCATCTACTTTATTACTTATAAATTCAAAGTCCTTTAGGTAATATTTTTATATGGAATAAAATGTTCCAAATGCAATCGATTGATAACACTTACTATTTCTATTTGGAAGTTAGGCACTACAGTTTAGATATTAATTTAATTAGCTAGTTGAAAAGAAATGACTGAAAACAGTAAATGTCATAAATATTATTTAAAATACACATAGATTGCGCACCCTCGGGTATTAAAGCATACTTATAACCGTGATTCATAATAATTTCAGCCTCTAGCCTCTAATTGTGTATTCAAAATTATAAATTTAATTAAATGCTTTTAGATAGAAATTTTGATACATAAAGAAGCTGACGAAAAATATTGTTTGGTACTTTTTGTAGCAAAAAAATAAATTGATTTCAGTTACTTTATTGTCCTTTTATTTGTAATCAGATTTAAGTTGGGAAAATTAGATTTCATTATAAATTTATTTAAATAGACGAAATAAGACAAATAAAGCATTCAATGTACTGACAGACATAGAAACAATTAACCTCTAATTAAAATAATTGGAGACAGTTAATACTTAATTACAAAATTACTATTTAAATTTTATTATAATTTCAGTTTAAGATACAGTTTTAAAAAAAAATATTATTTCTTATGGTTTTGAAAGCACAATTTGTTCACGCATAACTAACGCAGACAGTTTTTATCCGCTCTTAAATTTAAATAATAATAAAAATATGCTGATATCCTATTTGAAATACAAACTGAATTTAAATCTCACTTCAAACAAAAAACAATAATAAGAATTTTGTGTAAGGTTTATTATTTTCAGTAATTTATTAATTAATTAATGTTGTCGAATTGATATTAGGCTTTAAGACTTAAACTAAATATAATAAGTCAATATATTATTTAAATGAATGATAATTCTCATTCTAATTTCTGAAATTTGATGAGGATATAAGTCTTTTACAACAAGTGATGCTATTAATGCAAAAGGGATGATTAACAAATCATACTTGAAGTTAAGAAAAAAGAATGTTTCCTTGAGAGAACGATTTTATAAATAGGGGAGGGGTAGAGTCTTATAAATAGAGGAGGGGCATAATTTCAAATAAAGCAGATAAAGATAAATTTTAGTTTAAGCAACAGTAAATTGCATAATCATAATGCAAGATTTTTCCATAATTGAACACCTAGTAACCATTGTAAGAGAAACACAAAAACATTGTAAACAATTAAACAATTCCTACCAAAACTATTTATTTTAAGAGCATGCAATTTTTATTACGTAGGTTAGATGTAATTGAAAAATTTCAATAAAATATAATGTCATTGAATGAAAAATAAAGTCGCATTAAATTGACAAGCATTTATAAATATGCAAAAAAAACAGCAATATAGCTTTTACATTTAAATTCTACACGTAAAGCTTAAATTTGCAAATAAAAAAAGCACTAATGATAGTAATTTTTCCCCTGGAAAGTGAATGTTTATTACTTACACTGTGTGTCATTGCATGTAAAGTTCATAAGCTTTTCATTAATTTTTAACACTCTACCATAGAACCTGATGTAATTTGCTTGTCAAGTAGTAAGATTTATGTCCAATAAAGACGAAAAGTAAAAAAGGAAATAGTAATTTGAATTTGATAATTAAAACTGAAACTCACGATAAATTCAACATAAAGATATCGATTAAAGAAAAATAGTATTTCTCATAAATTACAGTACTGTATGATAATGACTTTTCTGTTCTTTTGTTTTTTCTTTTTTTAAACGAAAAAAAACAACAACATAGTTTTGATATTGAAAACTGAAATACTTAAATATACGGTATTTAAAACATTCATTTTGTAATTTTTCCCTTTAAATTGTAACGTCTTTCTGGAAAATGCCGTTTCAAAGTTTAAGAAGCAAATTTATCCGAATAAATATTTTTTATGCCATGCTCTAAGGCAACATGATGAAATTAACAAACTTTAAATTATTTTTTTATTTTGATGCTCATTATCATTATCTATAATGTATGTACATGTTACCAGTCTAAATCAGTTAGCCAAATTTAGAAAAATCAAAAGCATCGTAGTACTTTTTCTAAAAATAAAAATGTAGAAGTTTTTCAATATTGCGTATTACCAAAATAGTACCAAAACACCTTAAATACGTAAACTCTAATTGTTAAAATATTGCACCCTGGTTATTTTCATACAATTATACAAAAACGCATAAGGTATTTATTCGTATTTAGCTAAAATAATGACCTTTAAACTTAAAAACTCAATGAAGAAAAACCTTTTTAAACACCGTCAGTGCTCGCTCTTCTGAAGTCAATTGAAGGCATCTGTTTTTCTTTTCATATTATAACTTTTCTTTACTTCACACCACCCTTACATTTGTTTAAGTTTTTTTTTTTTTTTGTTGAATCCATTGATTCCTTCAGCTACAATAGGTATGTCACATATTAGAGAACTATCACAAATCAGGCACCTTTCCAGGACTGAATTGCTACGTTTTAGGTAATTTGTAAATTATTGTCCCATAAAAATAAAATAAAAATATTAGCATTTAATTATAGTTCTTCAGTATTTCAGTCCTAATTGCCATAAACATCAAAAAAATGAAATTAGATGACATAAAAATTAAAAGTCGAGACTTCATAGATATAAAATAGAAGCTATTTTGTCAAAAAAAAATATGAGATGAGTAACAGATAAAAGTTTAATTGTGGACTCTTCGTCAAACAGGCAAGAAGATTATTGGTTTAATCTAATTGTTGTTCAAGTCGTGTCTAGCCGGTTAATTTCTACTTTTCAGAATGAATAATAAGAAATACCGTATCGTATGAAAAGGACATTTTTGGTTAGAAAAAATACATAATTCGGGTTAGTTAGAACCAAAATGAATCAATGATTATTTAATGACCAAATGATTATTTAATCGTAATCATTTAATGATTTTTATGACACTGCTCTAAGATTTCATGATAGAATTATTGCATTTCGCCACATTTACCAAATTTTATCACATAATATAAGCCATATTTCATTGTTAATTCTGCCAAAATCGTTACCAAATTGCTTCAGTAAAAATTACAGAGATTTCGGTGTTCCCATAGAGCCACAAACACGGTAAATTGTGCCATATTCTAGTAGTTATGACAATACTTTTTTTTCTCAATAAGCGCAAAACACTAAAAAACCGCCGATAATAGTAACGATGATTTCAAAGTTATTGATTGAGTTAATTTAAAAGTAGGTTGCTTAGTATTCCAATAAAGATAAGTATTTCTTCTTTAAATATTTATTTCAAACCATTTAACTGTTTTAGAAATGAAATTCAAATTATCATCTCTTTTGTGCCATTTTGAACCCTCAGAATTTTCTAAAAATCTTGGCATTTATTTTCAATCATATTTAATTTCAGCAATAATTTGAATTATTTTACTACAAACTCATCTTATTTATTATAATAAGTTTAGTTCATTTAAAAGTTGAATCAATTTCAGTAAATGGTATGGCATTATGTCTACTAAAACTGCCACCTTCATGAACGTTTGTCTTTAAATGGATTTTCAAACAAACTCTCATTTTAGGGCACACCCATAGTTCTTATGCACACCTATTATGTATGGAAAAAAAGAACTAATGCAACGAAAATGAGCCGACCGGCTGTATGATGTTCAGGAAGTAGACTTCACATCAGAGATGTCCTGGGTTCGAATCCCGGAAGAGCATGGATGTTCTTTCAATCTTTTCTCTGTACTATCTGACCTTCTTATTGTGGGAGCAACGTTGGCCCACCTAATATGGTGCCCCAGAAAGAGTGGTCAACAAATCTGCTTTTCTGATATTCGAACAGCGAATATCAATATCCGGGTGGGCATAGAAAAAAAAAGATAACTATTTTTGTCAAGCTGACTCCTGGCTTATAACTGATGAGTTTTCAATAATTTCAGTTACGATGCAGTGAGCCGTGGCTGCTCCGGAGATAGAGCGCTTGCATTCCAGAGGTCAACGGGGTTCGAATCCCCTGAGATGGCTGATCAGTGCGAATTTCGCACCAACCACAATGCTGACGTAAAATATTCACCGTGGTAAACTGATCATGGGTTGATGTCCCCTTGCGATCAGGCTAACAATGGGAGGTTTTCGTTATTTTACTCTCCATGTACCGTAAATGTTCGTTAATTCCATTAAAAAGTCTTCCTCGAAGGCAAATTTCTTCCATTAGTTGATCCAAGAGTTCATTTGTCTTCTGGATTCGGTTGAAAGTTACAAAACTATAGAGTTGAACATTAGTAGTCGTAAGCCCAAAATTAGGTTTGCTGTTCAGCTATGGTTATAAAATAAAATAGTATGTAGCGGAATAATTATCTTTTTTGCTTATTCAGACATTTTTTTAAACTTTCGAAGCAACGAGGATTAAACTATTTTTTTAATGTATGACATTGTTAATAAAATCAGAATTTCAACTGAAATAATTTTATAATTTTTTATTTACTTTCCACAAAGATTTCATGGGGTGTTAGCTTTATTACGGAGTTCTGATTAATTACTAAATTGGGATTATTAATAATAAATATGGTTATTTACTTGTTTTTTTAGTATTTTTGTTTAAACACTGATATAGCTAATGATGGAACCAAAGTTGTTATCACAAAAGTAAAGATAAAAATTGCATATATAGAATCGAAACAACTTTGTAAAAGTTATGGGATGAGTAAAGGATAAAAGTTATTTTGTGCAGTTGGGCACACATTATTTACTGGATATTCTTCATCAAAGTGGCGCGAGGATTGCTGTTTCAATCCCATTGTGGTTAAAGTCACGTCAAAACGCAATAACTCCGACCAACAGCTATTGATCATTGTTTGCGGAACACGTGATCGAAACAAGAGAAAGGTTTTTACCATCTCTACATCGATTGGACTCTACCACATGTTATTCAAGCAAAAAATCATTTGTATAAAAAAGAAGATTCTTTCTATTATAGAAATAAATCTGAAATGATTTTGAAAAGAGGAAAAACGAAATCTTTTTATCTCCGATTTGAAGATTTCAAACCTCTAGCAAAAAAGCAAATTTAGAGAGGCGAAAAGAGTAATAAACTTCTGCGCTATGATAAGGAATAAATACGATCGTATTTTATGTATGAGTGTGCTAAAATATTAAATCAAGATAAAATAGTATTTTAATTATAATTATTAAAAAATAGTTTTATAGCGTTTCAAAAAACTTTTTTTTAATTCGAAAAAAAAAATTATAATTTTTCTAATTAAACTTTTAAGAGTATTTTTTCTATTTCAAATCGCCGTGACATAATATCTGAAAGGAAGAAATTATTGCATGGGATGTAAATTTAAATTATATGGGACATTAAAATGTATCCAAAAGGAGAATAGGATAAACTTTGTGCTACTCAGACTAAGGCAGCGTGAATAAAATGCATATAAAACTACAGAAATAGACAGTTTCAGTTATAGAACCTTCCTCGGTAACTAAACCACAAATGACTATCGAAAAGCAAAGATACACTTCTCTACTGCCATTTGGTATCTAAACGCTAAGAAAACAAAAGCACTTTTTATATTCTTGACTCACTTTCTGAAAAATCATCCATCTAATTAGAGACTTGTCATGTTTAACCTCAAAAGCATTATAGGAGAATGAAGATGCATTTTTAAATTCTTGATTGGGTTATTTTATTTATTTTGAAAGCCAAGAATAGTGCGCGTTCTTCTTTGTTTTTTAAAAAAAAGTTCTGCAGCAAAGAATCGGCTGCTTTATTGTACATATGTAAGAAGGAAGTAATTATTCCTAAACTTCTTTTCAAAATTATCTGTGAACTGTAAAGTGTTCAAAATGAATTAAAGCTGTTTTCGATTTTGGTAAAATTTACTAATTTTACCAAAATATTGTACTGTTTATCAAGTTTCTGGCTCTAAGGGAACAGCAAAAACTCAGTAATTTTTACTGAAGTCCTTTGGTAATAATTTTGGCAATGCTAACAAAATATGGTTTTATATGGTACAAAATAGGGTACATGTGAAAAAATTTGTTAAATGAGGTAGAATTTCGTTCTTTTGAAGTAATTCTTTAGAGCCTGAAATAAAAACTATTTATTCGATTAAATTTAGTTCTTGTATTTTTTTTACTATACTCAGGTAAATAAGAGCTATAATTTTGCAAACCAGAATTTCTGGTAAATCCTTACCATATAAACGGAAAAAATGTCTTATGAATGTCTTATATATCGCATATTTTGGTTTTATTAACCACAATTATGTTTTTTTGTACCAAAAATGTCATTACCAGACAGAATGGTAATTTTATTAGACTTTTTCTCTTCCTGCACGTATAACAGAAAAATGAATTCGTTACACAGATGATTCGAAAATAATATGTTTATCGAGTTATTAGTTTAGATTGTTTAAATTGCGTAATATGGGCAATTATGATTCTTATGTGTATCCGATGAATTTTTAACAGATCAATAGGAACACTTCAGTTCATAAACAGTTTAAAAGTTATAAAAGTTCTGTGTATAAGAAAACGCATCTACGTACATTTTTGCACTTCTCTACTTGGTTCACTCATTTCACACAAAGCAATGGATGTAAAAGAATGTATATCTTTGTTGATGATTTGATGATTGTTTTGTTTGGACTTCCACTCTCCCCAAATCAACAAGGAAATATTATTTTCAAGAAAATAAGAAAAAAGTTGTTTAAGCTTTGCATGACGAAGATATTCTGAAATTTTAATCAAAATCAAACATGTCAAATATCCAACCATGCCTAATCTATACCTGATTTCAAGAAGAAAAAAAACTGACTCTTAGGAAGTATTGCTCTATGATTCAACTTTGAATCATATTAAAATTATAATACAGTTGAATGATATTACGGTTCAGCACATTTCGGAACTTCTTACAGCCTACAGAAAGAAAACTACTGACTAAGAATTCATAAAAGCTAAATAAATTTGCTGCAGATTTGAGTTTCTCTACAAATAGTAGAACTTGTTTAATATAAATTTCTTCTACGCGAACTATATCCTGAAACCCCCATTCATTGTCACTATCTCCAACAACAAATAGAGAAACGTAATAGAAGGCATTAGAAAAAACCTCTATCGAAAGTTGACGAATTACTAATAAGCAAAAAAGTGAGGCTGTAATATTAATGTAAAGTATAGCATTAAAATTATCTAATTTATTATTATTAAAATTTACAGTTATAAAATTTATATTATAGCATTTATCGCGTCACTAAGTAACAACAGACATTCAATCCGATTTTTATGTTTGTTATCCATCTGTATATATATATATATATATATATATATATATATATATATATATATATATATATATATATATATATATATATATATATATATATATATATATATATATATATATATATATATATATATATATATATATATATATATATATATATATATATATATATATATATATATATATA
The DNA here is from genome assembly GCF_982258835.1 of Parasteatoda tepidariorum. Lineage (NCBI taxonomy): Eukaryota > Metazoa > Arthropoda > Arachnida > Araneae > Theridiidae > Parasteatoda > Parasteatoda tepidariorum. Next base: position 20,455,302 of record NC_141765.1, read on the forward strand.
TATATATATATATATATAGATATATATATATATATATAGATATATATATATATACATCTATATATATATATATATATATATATATATATATATATATATATATATATATATATATATATATAGATATATATATATTATCATTGTATTAGAAATATATTTTAAAAAATCAGTAGATAAAATGCTTACGGTAGAGTTTCTGCAATAATTTTGCTATAAAAAGGCTGTTAACAATGCCATTTTATAAAAATAAATTAGAACTAAACAAAAAAAAAGTATATATATAAATTTCTAATCCAGTCTATTCTGCTGAAGTAAAAGTGACTGTAAGTGATACAAGGATTACGTGACTGCAAGGATCTTTAGTGCGTTGCCTTGATTCAGGCTTCATTTTGTAGATGATTACACTTCAAGACAATTCATTGGGGAGAAAAACAGTTACTGTGTTCTTAGAGTTATTTATATTAATCGTATTTTTGGTGAAAAATGGCGTCTTAAGAAAAGAATTTCTGATACCATTAAATGTTCTTCCATTTATCGTTCCCGGTACACTTTAGACTCTAACTGCAACATATTTAAAAGGTTTTTTATTCTTATTTAATGTTGTCTGGGACACATTAATTAATAATTTCCTTTAAAAACCTTATATTATTTAAATGGTTGTGCTGTTTTCTCACATTATTAGTGAACAAAAAAAATCTAAAAGATATACAATTATGTATAACTTTTGTTATAAATCAAAATATTGTGCTTAGAAATATAAAATCATCATTGTCATTGAAAAAAAAAAAAATATATATATATATATATCAGAAAATCTTAGAAAAATAATTTTGGATACATGTTTCATTAAAATTTTTAAAAAAAATCTCTTGATAATTTTTACAGCTTAGCTTTCTAAATCAGATAAAAGGAAATTTCGGAAATTCAAAAGGGAATTACGAAATAAGAACCTATCACTATTTCGTTTTATTTAATGTTTTATACAAACATAAAATAAACGATAACCATTTTTAACATTCTTCTTCTGAATTATAAGAATAAAAAATAATCATGACATTAAAGTTTATGATAGAATCTTTTCTGAAGTAAATAGATTTATCTTATCTTATAGATTTATGTATTTCGTGTTTAAATGTTTACTATAAATTATTTCACGATATTCAAAAAGAAATTGCATTTGTTAGTTTTTTCCTCTGTATTATTATCATTATTATTTTTTCTTCAGTACCATCATAGTCATTTTTCAATCATAAGAAATATTAAAACTATTATGAATCTGATAACATTATTGGTAAATTCAAATACTAGTAAACTTTTTTGAATCATTCCATTGAAACTTATCTTATGTGCTATAATCATTCATTAAAATAAGAGTTGCCTGATTTAAAATATAACTATCAGTGTAGCTCATTAAAATAATTAACATTAGCTTAGAAAATTTGAAATAGGAAGCAATTGCCACAAGAGACACATAATTATGATTACTAAGGCTGCATTTTTATGAATAAGATGAATAAGCAAGGAGTGAAATTTTAATTAAATAATATCTGAGAAAAGCTTTCGTTTATAAATGCATAATTTTTTGAAATTCCGCAAACTAATGAGATATAAAATTTTATGAACATCAATTTTAAATAAAAATGTTCAATTGTAATACACTTTTTTTATTCAGATGTTTTGTTTTCATCGTCTAGATATGATTTTTTTCTAAGCGAAAATATAGCTATTTTAGACCAGAAATGTTTTCGTTTTTTTTCACTATTATAATTTAGCAATGTTGGAAGTTTTTTGAAGAATGGTTAAATAACAATTTATCGAATTGTTACTTTACCATATTCAAACAAAATACTTAAAAATCAATAGAATGATAGTTAATTGTGAGAAAAGTAATTTATTAACTGTTTCACTCAATTTGCCTAAACAACTAGAATTATATCGCACCGACTAGGTTCACCTAATAAGGCCACACGGTTTCTTGCAGCTGAGTAAATATTATAGCCGAGATGGCTAATCTGTCAATCTCAGGACTGCCAGAATAGGGGTTCGAGTCCCTAACCCTGGATTATTAGAATACGATACTCTCGTTCACGCATAAACGGCTGCACCATTAAGTTAATTACCGGTTCCAATGTCGAGTTAAATTTCGTTTTCTTTTCAATTTTGAAACCACGCTAGTTGTAAATGGTCAAAAAAACCGTATAGTTTTGTATTTAATGTTTTTTTAAACTGTAGTTGTAAATGGTTTTAAAATCATATGGATAAAAAAATGTTCTTTATCGTAAACTTTATGGTTAAGTGGATGGACAGACTGCTGCCGGTTATTTTACCGCAATTTTGGAACGGAAATTTTAACAGTGAACTTCATATCATTATAGTTCGATTAAAAAATTCTATTTTCAATATAATTTGCTTTTTTTTACTATTATTAGTTAAATTTTAGTGTACACCATGCCATTTATAAAGGTCTTTTTTATGTAAAATATGTGATTAAAATTTATATACCGTTATAAAGAATACTAACTTTTATTAAAACATACTATTATTAAAAATATATACTATTTTTCAAAAAGATTATTTTCAAATTGTATACCAAGCTAGTAGCTTCAGTAAATACATCAATATATGAATTTGCATCAATTTCAGAATTCTTTACTTACAAAAGCCTTTACAATTATCGAGTAAGAAAAACTAAACATTCTTATATCGTTCCTAATATACACTTCTGAAGAAATAAACACAGTCTGTTGAGTATAAATGTAAAATTCTGTTGTTACGAATTCATTGACATTTAACTCTTTATTTACCAAACTAATAAATAACAAAAATGTGCGAAACTTTTTTGTTTCATTAAATAATGCCTATTCTACACTTTGGCAATTTGTTTTCAATAGTCAATATGATTTTTTAATATTTCATATTATTTTGAGACTTGCACCACATTATGAAAGTTGTATTGAAGTTGAACTTTTAATACGTTGTTGTATAACTGGGTGAAAATGTTAATGAATCAATACAAAAGTATGAAAGACTTACTCTTAAAATAGAACTGGACAGAAAGCTTAGAATTGAGGATTTATAGAATGGTGTCCTAGAAGGAATATCATCTAGGTAAATAGTCTATATCAATAGGTAAATAGTCCATAGGTGATTTTCAACTTCAAATATTATGCTGTTAACTAGCAATGATAAACGGAAAGTCATACTGCAGGAACATACAAGTTCTGATTTGATATTTTGTTTCGCTTCAATGCTACATATAATTAATATTAGTGGGACTTAAGAATCTCGTCAGTACATAGAAAGTTAAAGCTATGGGCTCAAAGATTTACAAGGGGAAAAAACAATAAAAAAACAGTGTTTTATTTTAGATGAAAGGTTCTAAACTATGTAACTGATATTCTGCTTTTGTTTCATTTTTTCAAAAAGATATGTCTCGTAATTTGTTATTGAATAGCAAAAAAAAAAACATTTCGTTTAAAATTAATAAAAATATAGTAATGTAAGCGAAGAATATCTAAGATACACTATAATTATTTAAGTACGTAACATTTTCCAAGAAAATTAAGGAACATCTTTGAACTGTTAAAAATATGTCAACTAAAATTTAACATTTACAAGATTACGTATCTGATACTATGCTTGTAATAGATAACTGGTTTAATTTTAAATATTCGATGAATTTAGATTAAATATTTTATTTTTGTTGCTGTAGATTTTCTTGGTTTCTAAAACAAAATTTTATACTCACATTATTAGACTGATCCATTTTGGCAGATCATTTTCTCGACTGATATGAACCTTTTAACCGATACTCGTGGTTTCAAATATTATATTATAGTGATTAGACGCTATAATACACTTGGGCAACAATGAGTAAGAAATATATTCTTCAGGTAATAATAGCTATTAGTTATTGCCAAATATATCATTCTTTCTTGCTTAGGAATTTTCAAATATGTAGGTGGTAGGAAAATGACTATCATTGTATTGACTATTAGAATGGCTATTATATGAAAACTATTATAAGGACTATTATACGACGATATATACGTTGTCACAGTGGTTAATGTTTCACGAATTTTTATGTTAATAATTTAGGCACTTAATTTCGGTAATCGTTAGAATTTTATATGTCTCGAATTCCAAGGTTACTGATTAAAGTATATGAATGATTGTATTTATTGAGAAATACAAATTAATTTTTGAAATTATTTGAAATATGCTATCTATATTTTTGGAATGATAATGTAGAACTTACTGCAAAATCACTAAGCTGATGTCACAGAAAATATTACATACATTACAAATAATGAAAATGAAACAAAAGTATAATAAACTTAAAATTGCTACGTTTTCTTTTTAATATGTAATTAGAATTAGATATATAGACTTTATTTATTATCTAACATAAAGATGCAAATAACTATACTTTATATGTAACCTATATTAAAAGTATTGTTCCCAAAATAAATATCATCCTTTCCAAAAAGTTTAGTAAAACGAAAAGTTATTCAGAATGAAACTGGATTTATTTTTGCGTTACTTATTTCTACAACACATGATTGAAAGCGATGCATCACATTTTCTTTAAACGCCAACTATAACTTCTCAAATAACGCTCAATTCGGGAGCCATTTCAATGTAACTTTAGCCATTGAAAAAAACGTTTTTATATGAAGTCGAAATAGAATCAAGCAAAGATTGCTCATAAAATAAGCAGTTAGATCGAATCCAATTTCGTTTTATGTAAAGTGGGAAGAAAGTGATAAATTAAATTCTTGGACCGAGAATTTACTTTTATTGAAGGCCGCATCGAGTAAAAAATTTCGTCTATAGCCTTTTCACTTTTTGCGATAGCTTCGATACCTTTGCAGAAACTATCTTGCGCAGAAATGAAGTTTTCTTTTTCGATTGCAACTGAAACTTGTTCAGCGTTTTATTTCCTGTTCTATCTAGGAGTCAATCCGTTTGCTGATTTGAATTGACAGCACGATCTGGGACCCTCAGGAGAAAATAACTATTCAGGTTGCGAGTCAACTTTCTCTTGATAACGCTTTATGCTGGCGACATTTAAAGAATTTTAATTTTCTTCAAACTAAACTAAATCTGTTATTCTTTCTCTGTGTCAACAAGTGGGGGTGAAAAATAATCTTTAAAAAATATGCTGGCTGTGCCATTTTAAACTTTAACATCATCACGTATTATATAACATAGAAAATGTCAACACCTGCGTACTCTGTGTAAAAAAAATGAATGCATTTTTGACCTGGATAGTTATAAATATTTTAAAATATTCCTCACTCATATTTTTTCTGCATTAATTAGACGTGATTAGTTATAGTTTGTAAGTACAAATGGTCAATTGCGAACTCTCTCTTAGCATGATGAAATGGGAATAAAATAATGGTCAAAACTACTAGAATATGGGGAAATTTACCGAAGAATACTAAAATACCAAATAGTTACTACTTTCTAGTATATTTATTAGAATACCAAAATACTCGTTTTTTTTCAAAAATGCTTGGGTAATGATTTTGGAAAAATTGTCAGTAAAATATGGCTTTGTGAAAATTTTATGTGGTAAAATTTGGTACTTATATCATAATACCGTATGCCAAGAAACAAAAACCATTTATTTGGTTAAATTTACGTTTCAGTTTTCTATATTTTGCAAAATGAGCGGTAATAAGAACTGGAATTTTGAAAACCAGAATATGTCCCATAAACCATCAACTTGATTATACAATACTATTTTATTTGAACAGAAAATAGGTTGCATTGCAGCTTATTTATATTGTAAAAATTTTGCACCTTAATATATCTCGAGACTAAAATAATATTCATCAACATTGCACCATTTTTTTCAGAAAGTTTAATCTTTCATAAACTATAAAGGCAGTAATATAGCTAAGAATTTATGTAAAATATTATTATTAATTTTTATTTTTATAACTATATACAAGAGTATATGCCTTCAACTTACGCTTCTTAATGTTTTGATTTCAAATGTATCGTATGTATAATGATCAAGAAAAGAAAAAAACATTAAAATTCAAATTAATAAATATATATATATATATATATATATATATATATATATATAAAATTTTTATGCCATACACTTAGGTATCATGATAAAATTACTAAATTTTGTCACATTTACAAAATTTTATCATATGTTATACGACTATATTTTATTTTTAACTATACTAAAATCATTACTAAAGTGCTTACGCAGGAATAACCGAGATTTGTAGTGGTAGATTTGACCATACTTTTTTTCTAAGTGTACTTCCATTCAGAACATACATTGTAAAGTATGAATATATAAATTAAAATTCTCATCTAAATGCGCAAAAGACCATATTTAGATAAGAACGCTATTTAGTATACAGTAGTAAACATTACGGAATACTCTATGTGTTGCTTTTATCATGCTTAATTACACAGTTAAATAGAAAGTTAAAATTGTATCAAGCCATCAAATTGTGTAATGTATAACCTGTGGATTGCTACGCACTTGGTTTCCAATTATAAAAACACAATCCTCCTATTTTAATTAATATATCTTTCGTTATTTAAGTTCATTTTGAAATTTACATATTCTCATTTTCCATAACCGATAGCGGTAATCTGAATATCCTCCACTAAACCATTGCTACAGCGTCGAGGGTTTTATGATAAAGTGGTAGCAATATTTCAGCCAGTCATTGATGATTTTGAGCATCAGAATTAACGACAGTCAGCAACGTTAATGCGCTGTAAATTACGATAGAATAATTTTAGTGGTTTGTTTTGGAATGACGGTGAAGGAACTAGGTCACTCCCTGGCGAGATATACAACTTGTTTAGGGAAATTCGACATGGAATTTCTGGCTAGTCTTATCGGTGCTTAAAATAGCATTTAAATTATTATGTGGTTGTTCTTCAATTCTGTGGTTTAAGATTAAAAAGTGTACTGAAGTAAATCTTTTTAAGTTCTAATAAACGAAAATCAAATGAACTTATTACGAGTTGATTGTTTATATTTCGTTATATTTAGTACGATTTTGTAATTGGTAATATTCTGAATGTATAATAAATAGTCAAAAATTTATATTATTTATGGCATTGTTTAAACTACTTAATGTGGCTATGTGTTAATTTAATTTTCTTTAAGAAATACGTGCAGTATTCGTTATAAAAATAAAAATAAAAGTTATCAAGTTTTGTTTCGTATTAAATATTACGTTTTAGTTTTTTAAGATTATGGGTTGCTAATGTTGAATATAAATACCTATATTTTAGTTTATGGAAAATTACTTTCTATTAGTATTCCAAAAATTTATTCTATTGCTTATTATTAAAAGTTTAAAATCTAAATTTTCATGTAAGAAAATAAGTTAAGTAAATTATGCATGCTCAGAATTTTGATTAGTTATTTTGTAAATCAGAAAAATATAAAAGTATTTTTAGTATTCGAAAAGTATTTGGAAAGTATCAATTTCGAATAGGATTCCATCAGAAAAAATGCTAAATTTGATGCTCATTTGCAAATTCGAAGATAATAATCTCGATTATCAATAGCATTTTTTATATGTGCTTTTAGCTTTTTTTGTTAAAATGAGGTTACGTAAATATTAATAATTATTTATCTGCTGTTTCTAGTTTCAATTAATATTAAACATAATAAAAATCTTTTTTATTATAAAATTAAATTTTTGGTACTGAAATAAACTAATGACTAAAAACTGATTTATCAGCTAAAGAAAACTTGATGCAAGCGTGTTCTGATCATTCAAATTAATTTTCTAATTTTTTGCAAAATTCTGGTGCGAACAATTTCATTTCAGTAGGAATAACTAGAATAAAACATAGAACAAAAAATATCGCTAACTCTATTTGTTAATAATGAAATTCTGAACTGTAGTTATACATGTTTAGAAATAACAGTTAAATAATCATAAAATTGAAAAAAAAAATCTTATTTTTATTAAGTTTATAATTTTTTTTGTTTATGTTTTTTAATTAGAAATAATATTATGGATATCTTAAATTCGAACGATATCAAACTTAAAAAATAGAGCATTAAGTTTACCTTATATATAAAACTGTACTGCAACATGGAGACAATTCCTTGAAAATCGAGTCTTACTTCGAAATTATCTTATAAGGGTAGTTTTTGTTGAATACCAGCAATAAGAAGTTAACCAGTTCCTACAACCTTGCTAATAGCATCCTATGGATGTCCTAAGTGTCAAAAACAAGGTGTCCTAGTGCATAAAAAAATTCAAAATAATTTTTCAACTTATGAAAACTACGCACAAGGATGATTGTATAAGTCAAAACAGCGTGGATAAAGCGCTGCTACAGGTACAAAAATAGACACACTGTAGCTTCAATGCCGAACACAAACATGCCGATAATATATAATAAGGTGCCTTTTTGACAATGTTGAAAGTTTTTGTTTATGGTACCGAAACTATAGTATGTGTAGTGTATCTACCACTACAAAAATATAATTCCAATTCACTAGTATATAAGACAAGTTGACTCTACTCTATGGTGGGGTTCCTTTTCATAGATGAAGGATGACATTGTCGATAACTTCTCTCCCCACAGTATGACATACATAGCTTTATTCATACGTAGCTCAAAGTATATTTTATTTTCATTTAGACAAAGCTGCTTATCGAGCATTCAAATTAATGAAACAGATTTTCAAGATTATTTAAACATTTTTGAATTGTGTCCAAGTTGCTAGACATCACCAATATTATTCCTTTGCTTTGACAAAACATCTTAGAATAAAGATACTACAGATCCAATAAAATAATAAGCTACATTTGCATTAATAAAATTTTGAATTTCTCTAATTTTAGTTGTTGCGCAAATTTTAGAGTCTGAAAAAAAGTTATTTTAATAATAAATAGAGAAAAATAAATAATTATCTTGCTTTTTTTAAAAAATCATTTAGTTTAAAAATAATATTATAGATGCGTACAAATGTGTGTGTATGAACTGAAGGTGTCAAGCTCTAAAAATAGAGCACTAAATTTCCTTTTTCCAAATTCTATCGCATAAAACTCGAGTGTGAAGTGAAAATTGAGTGTTATTTTGGAAAACTGAAATTCCTTCAAAAATGAAATGTCTGTTGGATACTAGTAACAAGGTCATAGCCACACCTCCGTGTTCAGCTAAAACGTCAAGTTAGTCTTTCACCCAGTTAATTCGCATTTATAACTTTCTATCGCCATAGTCTTCAGTTTATCTTCGCCTAAAGGTTATAGCTGTTAGCGTGTCACAAAATATGTAGTTTTTATGCTCAAATTCTTCCTTATTTTGAACAATACTTCCTAAATTTTTGAACTTTTGCATTAGATTTACAATTTTCTGCCCCTTTGCGTACCAAATATAAAATTTAAAATTTTAATTATTTAAAAAAATAAATAAATAAAATCTGTCCTACCCAGTCGGATACTTTAATAACAAATCGTGTAGGAAAAAAAAGCCTAATTTTAAGTAAAATAATTTAGTTTAAACTTTTATTTGAATATAATATCATAAAAATATACAAATCAAAGAAAGGCCTCGAGGTTTAAGAATCGAGCACTAATTTTCCATTTCCAAATTTAATTGTAAAAAAACTCGTTTGTAAAGTGAAATCAATTTCTTGAAGATTGAGTGTTATTTCGGGAAACTAAAATTCTCTTAAAAGTGAAAAGTCTGTTGGACGCTAGTAGCAAGGTCATAACCACATCTCTATAATTGGCCAGAACGTCAAGTTATTCTTTCACCGAACTAGTTCACATTTCTTTCTATCGTCATAGTTTTCAGTTTATCTTCTCCTAAAGCAATTAGCGTGGCAAAATTATTTGTAGTTTGTATGCTCAAATCGTCCCTTATTTGAAAAATATTTCATAAATTTTAAAAGTTTTTATTGGATTTACAATTTTAACTCTTTTGCTCACCAAAAATGAAGTTAAAATAAAATTTTAATTTAAGTCTATTTAAAAAAAAAATATGTTCCACCCAGTCACATTCCTTAGTAACAAATCAAGTAGAATAAAAAATAAACCTGATTTTAAGTTAAATAATTTAGTTTAAGCTTTTCAATTAAGTATAATAAGATAGATATGCACAAATCAAATAAAGGTCTCAAACTTTGAAAATAGTTTTCTTTTCCAAATCCTATCGCATAAAACTTTGCTCTAAAGTGAAATCAATTTCTTGAAGATTGAGTGTTATTTCGTGAAACTAAAATTCTCTTAAAAGTGAAATGTCTGTTGGATGGTAGTAACAAGGTCATAGCCACCTCTCTATGCCAGCCATAACGTCAAGTTAGCTTTTCACCGAACTAGTTCACACTTCTAACTTTCTATCGTCATAGTCTTCAGTTTATCTTCGCCTAAAGGTTACAGCTGGTGAAGGAAATTTGACAAAAAGCCTGTTATTGCACTCTCCTTTTAAAGGGATTTGCCTTCCCAGTCATTTGAACTCTTCAGTTTCAAAAGAGAGACTGTTATGATCGAGTGTAAGGAAACGACTACTACTCAGCGTTATTGATATTGCTCTATCTTTCGAAAACTGTAAAAGTCATCTTCGAAAGGTCTGTTCCCTTTAACCGTATAGAAATTTACGGAAGTAAACATGACCGGGAAAAAGCGATTGTCGTTTCTAACAGCTGCTTACTCCCTGCATTGGTTGTATGGAAAAGCGCTGTATGGGAAAAGCGTTTTTAACTTGAAATCGGGAGCAGTTTTCGCTCCCTGCTTTATGATTTTGCTGAACATAGTAAAAGACGCATTTAAATTTCTTGAATTCTTCAATTCTTTTGAATAGCTTAAATTTTTAGATATCTAGAGCATATTATATTTAGTTGAAGGACATAACCTTGTAACTACCTGCAAGTAATAATTTGATTTGTTGTTTTTGCTTCAGTAAGAATGGAAATAAAGTAAATTATCTGGCAGGTTTAAAACTGCCTTATTTTATTTTCAAAGAATTAACTTTAAACAGGAAATGAATGTTACTTTTTTAAGTTCGTATGTTTGTTTAAATTTGAATTTATTTTAATTTGATTTATTTTAGCTTTAATTTTGCTATTCGCTTGAATAGATTAACAGTTTTATGTATCTGGAGCATCTTACATTCAGCTGAAGGACATAACCTTGTAACTACCTGCAAGTTATAAATGAATTTGTTATCTTTGCTTCGCTCCCTGCTTCATTCAGTCTTATAAATGGAAATAATATAAACTAACTGACAGCTTCAAAACTACATTATTTTATTTTTAAGGACTTAGCTTTAAATTAGAAATGAATGCAACTTTTTAAATTTATATTTTACTAATTTAAATAAAATCTTAATTTAAATGTAATCTACTACCATAGCACAGAAAAAATAAAATTTTGTAGAAAATAAGGAGAAAGAAATTAATCGACAATTGCAACAATTAAGAATTTAGGAAGAATATACATTTCGCTGTATTCGATTTGGATTTTTCTAATATCATAAAAAAGTGTATTTGTTTAAATTGATCTAAAAAATTAAACCATAAAGAATTTGGTATAAAGGTGTTTTCAATTTTTAAGAGCAGTGATGTAGATGTGCTTCTGTTAATGAGTCTATTGTAAGCAGCGCCATCTTTCCTAGTTAGTTGCAACATTCTGGATAATTAGATTTTAAAATCAATGGATATTATTTAGAGCATAGCATTCTTTCTGATAGCATTCTTGTTGATGGTATTTTTATCTTCTGTATCAGAACTTATAAAAATTTTGAGATTGCTGTACTCTTCTACTCATCTTCCAAGAAGAGACCTACAAGACATCTTATCTCTAATGAACACACAAACAATGTACAGTGCTCACCAAAAAAAAACAAAAAGCAGTCGACTATCCAGACTTACTTTTCAACTAATGATCGAATCTTTACATTCTAGGACTCTTATCTTAATGGAATTAGTGCAGACGATACTTTAAGTTACGAAATCAGACACAAAAATGTACTTTCTCTGAATAAAAATGCATTTTTTTCAATGGAATATATAAAGGTAGCCTAAATCTGGGAAATATGGTCTCCATAATTTGTTAAGGAAAGCGATCCAAAGTTTTGACCCCTTAATATTAATTTTACTTTTTGCGTTTTTCGCAATATCTCGAGAATTTTTTATTCGAATTGAAACATCTCTGAACACAATTATGAAATTCGTTTATCAAAAGAAAATTACACGTAAAAAATAAATTTTAGCAAATATGTATTCATTTTGATTATTTAATTTAATAACAGTCGAAAAAATTGCAAATTTAAAGGTGTTATACTTTTTAAATCATTTTGAATTAAATAAATTTGCTCGGCAAAATAAAAATTGAACGAAATCAATCGAATAGTTCTTGAGAAATCAAATTTTAAAAAAGAAACAAATTTGTTTTTGAGAAAGTTTTTTCTCAGGAGCTATTCAAACGATTTTGCTCAAATGATTTGCCATTAAAAATTGCTTACTTTAAAATGATGTAAAAAATCGTATGCCTTACAATTCAAAATTATTTGACAATATTAAGCAAAATAATAAAAAATTATCTATACTAAAATTATTTTTTGCATAGACTTATTTTTGGATAAAAGAACTTTTTAATTGTAGGCAAAAATGTTTCAATTCGCTTAAAATGCTCTCGAGATATGGTGAAATACAAAAAAAGCAAAATTAACATTAAGGTGTTCAATTTTTAACTCACTCTGCTGACCAAACTATAGGAACCCTATTTCCCAGATTGCGTCTACCCCCTATATTTTGGGAGTCAGAAATCCGAATTCATTGACAAAATGTATGTTCATTTAGAGAAATTACGTTTTTGGGTCTGATTTCGTTACTCAAAATATCGTCTGCAGTAATTAATTAGCATATTTAAGATCACCTCTCGAACAATGAAAATTGAGTCCTAGAACGTGAAAATCATATCATTTGATTAAAAGTTATTCAGGGTGATCCCTTTTTTCCGTTATCTCACTGTACATAGGTATATTGCTAGCTGTTCATATTAAGATGAGAGAAGTATAAGTTTTAGATTATTAAAAACATTTGTAACAATATAAGTATTAGAATTTAAAATGAGAAATTAACCTCTCATGTTCCTTCAAGTAACGTAACGTTATGTTAAAATAAAAAGTCTTTCAGTGAACATGTTTTTTTCTAAATTTTGATTATGATAATTATGGCAAAAATCAACAATTCATTTCCTTTTTTTCTTGCGGTAAAATTAAGAGCTTTTATTGTTTCAAGGAAGAAGAAATTGTGTTGTTCTATGCACCATATGTTACAGTTATTTTATTTTATTTTATTTTATTTTATTTTATTTTATTTTATTTTATTTTATTTTATTTTATTTTATTTTATTTTATTTTATTTTATTTTATTTTATTTTATTTTATTTTATTTTATTTTATTTTAATTCAATTTAATTTAGAGAATCTACTACTTTTCACATTAAAACGCTTCCTTCTTAATCAAATTATAGGAATTGCTTTTCTCTTGCATTTTTTTTTTTTTTTTAATTTTTTTTTCTTTTTTTTTTTGAAAAAAAACTGAACCAAATTCCACCTAAAAGATTCTCGAGCTCACGCATATAAAAAGCTAGAGGCATAAAAATATGTCCCATATCAGTAACATTTTATCAAAAGACATTATTTCAAGCAAGTTGATTCGATCCTACCATTGTTTCAGCAATATTTACACTTAAGCGCTATCCTCAGCAAAAACGGAATTCGATCTATCTGTCCTTTCCATTTACTGAACTATCAATTAAGATCTTCTATTGATATTATAAGAGAAGGAAACAACTGTCTGACAATAGAATGTGTCCCATAAGAGACCAAAACCTCAATCTCTAATTCTCCGGCGCATTACGGGAATAGGGGGAGGCAAACACTGGAAACCGTAATCACATTGAATGGGTTCTCCCTGGAGAGTTCGCTCCCGGAGAAGGCTTACTTGTTTCACCAACAGTCCTTCTCTTCCCACAGCAGGGACATTCAATAAAAATCTACAAACGTTTAAAGTGAAGTGTCGTCTTTCCTTTTTGCTAAAATTGCTCTAAAGGGGAAATTTTCAAGGCTTTTAGTTACAATGGTCGCATCAGATTACGAATCCTAAGTTTTTAAGATTCTTTAGATCAAACAAAAATCAAGATCAATTGTTTACAGGTGCAACAAATAAATGGGGTTGTCTGTCTTATTGCCTCGTTAAACAATTTGAATTACGACACTAAAAGAAGAAACAATGCACTTCTCTCAAATTCGAGATCTGTGATGATTAAATTAATGAAGTGTACTAAAAGCTTACAAATTAAAACTGAGATCAAATCTACTGCCTTTTCAACTATGCATTCTTGTAAGCCGATTAAGAGTAAGTATTGCTAAAAAGTTATAAATGAAGTTACTTAAAAGTTAAAAAAAATAAATCCACAAAAGCTTAGTTGAAATACATAATTTATATTCGTATTTAAACTAAATTTATAATATTTGCATTTATATTTACATAGTTTATGTATTTATCATTGTCGTTTCCACACTGCTAGATATTTCGGAGGGACTTAAATCCTATTATCATTCAAATTTGTACCCTTATATGGTCTTAACACGTGTAATGGTTCTCCTTAACTTGCTTGGATAGTAACATAATTCTGTTTAAACAAAAGCATCTTTTAATTTAACAAAGTATAGAGGTTATAGAAAATTTGCACCATTTATATAAATAAACTTCAGAATTGAACCGATAATTGTGAAAATATGCTTTAACATAACATTTTACTGAATATTATAGAACAAATTAAAATGAAGACCACGGGAGAGGAATAGTTTATGCCCATCAAAGCTGATTCGAAAAAAAAATGTTTCGCACGATGAATGGAAGAGTTTTTTCTGCAGTACGTCCCACATTTACTGTGTAATAACCTTCGGACCGAATCGAATTTTCATGTTAGTGATTTGCCAAAACTTGTTACTTCTTAAAGCACAACACAATGGGATCAAAACATTTTTTTTAATGATAAATGTACATAAACCGTGCATCCTCCTCTGTCTTTCAGATATTATACGTTTAAACTCAGAAACGCACTAAGATCCAAGGAAAAAAATCGATATAAACCATAGAAATGTATGATAAAAACAATTTTAGAACAAACTTTCAAACTTTTCTGAAGCAGAAATGCGCAGTATTTTATCAATTAAAAAAACTCAAAATACAAATGAGCTCGATAGACAAAAATACACTTATGACATAGAAATCTATGATGAAAATAAATTTATAACCATTCTTTCTGCTAATCTGAAACACAAAATTGCAGTATTTTTTCCACTAAAAAAACTCCTAAATCCAACAATGCAGATTGTGAAAAACATACATAATGCATAGAAATCTAGGATAGAAGTAATTTTAAAACCAATTTTTCAGATACCCTGAAACACCAAATTGCAGTATTTTATCCTAATATTATGTATTAAATCGCAAATTTATCTCTGGAATAAAATTATTATTCGTAATTAAGGTTTACGACTCAACTTAAATTTACATTTAAGAATGGTAAGAAAAAAAAACTAATAGTTTTAAACGAGAATATATTTTAATGAATTTTTGCATTTTCTTCGAAATTTCTTACAGAAATCCATAAAAGAAAATTAAAAAATTTATTTCAAACAAAGCATTTATAGAAAAGTGCTAGCTTTAAAAGATGTTTATTCACTTGTTTCTATTTAGTTAGACATATTTTTAGTGGTAAACCTTTTATAAGAAATATTTAACCGAGTTACTTATTATTGTTTGTAATAATAGTAGTAAATTTAAATCCTTTAAAGCATTTCAAAGATATCATCAAAGGAAAATATTTAATAAACTTCGTATTATTCCTATGGAAAGAGGTCATTTAAAAGAAAATGTTTCGTATTATTGCATTTTGTTCTCAGAAATTTTTTTTTTCCAAAACATATCAGAACAAAATTTAAACTTGCAAGAAGTTGCATTATATACTTAAAACTCATTAATGAATTAGCACTGAAAAAGTTAACGTCGCTGCTCCGCACTGTAAAAATTTAATCCTAGTAGTAGGAATAGCTAAGTTCCAACATCTAAGCTACCGAAATTAATTCTTTCCGAATATCGCTTTTTCACATATTTCTGTTCTCTCATAAAAGACTTATCTTTCATTTATAAAAATTACGTTTTCTGTTCTTTGAAATATACCCGTAACGATCAAAGTAATAATTGCTTGAAATATTTATGGTATTGTTACTTCAGTCATAAATATCGAAAAGAAAGTAAAATACTAACGAAAATTAAATAATAGCGATCTTAATGGTTGGAACTGTTTGAGTTTTGTTTCTACGTCAAATCTCACTGTAGATATGATGAATTAAAAAAGTAATTTATATTGGTTATTTTATCCATAAATATACCTTTTGTCTTGTCCTTTCTCTAAAAACTAGTTATTCGTTTATTTTCCCTTCATTTCAAATGCAATATCTCAAAATAATTTATTTTGAGTTACTTAAGATTTTGCATGAAAGTTTCTTATACATACATATGTCTAGGGAATCAACTACGTACTAGTCTATTAAGTTATTATTTATTATTTTACTGTCGAAGTAAAAATTACAAATTGAAATTTTATGTTTCTTTTTGTCAAATATTACGTCCAATGCGTAGTCTATTCACTAAGTTGAGTTTTTATGAGCATTGAAAATATAATAAATTTCAACAATGTAATTTTGAGATAAGGTTGTATTTTGATCTTTTTTGACAAGTTCCCCCTTCCCTATTTATAATTTTTTTTTCTCTTTTGTACCATAAAACTATTATTGTTCAATAATGAAAATTTTTGGTTTATTTTAAATAAAAACATTAATCAAATAATTAATTCTGAACAATTTTTGGATATATTATTAGTATTTTAAAATTAGTATTAATATATATATATATATATATATATATTATATATAGGTGTTTTCATAGAGATATAAATATATATAATTTTATTTACTATTTCAAAGAAAATATATTGAAGCGGTAAGAAACCTTAAATATTTCATGATTTGTATATATATTTTTTTTTTCGGTCTGCTTTGGTCTACGCAAATCTTTGAGGGCACAATTTGTCTCTTTCACAACTCTTCGAGGGCATAATTCGTTCAGAAAGTTTATCGTATCAACAATTAGTCGTGAGTAGCATTTCGTGAGCAATTGATGAATGGTTCAAAAATTATACCAAAAAAATCTGTTTCTTCGGAAAAATTTATATCAAGGACATTTTTTGAATAAAGCTTTGATGCGCTATCATAAATGAAACCTGGATTTTTTACTGATTTGTTCTGTAGGTTTACCTCTTTTTTGAAGGAAATGATGATAAATTGAGGTGGAGAATTAAATTTCTTCTAGACAGGCAAGTTTTGAAGATGCAAATTTTGAAACCAATAATGCAAGTCATTATTTTATTTTTATATATATATATATATATATAAAATTTGAGTGCTCCTCACACTATTGTATTAATATATTTTGCTTTGGCTTTATTGATACAATATCAGAAAGCACTCAGTTTTGCGGATATAATCGTGTGGGCTGAAGAAAAGATTATATCTTTTTTTTCCGGTTTTTTAATTAATATTTCATTTTTTTTTT
The DNA here is from genome assembly GCF_982258835.1 of Parasteatoda tepidariorum. Taxonomy (NCBI): domain Eukaryota; kingdom Metazoa; phylum Arthropoda; class Arachnida; order Araneae; family Theridiidae; genus Parasteatoda; species Parasteatoda tepidariorum. The sequence continues at coordinate 20,472,952 of NC_141765.1, forward strand.
TTTTAATGAAATGTTGTTTGTTATTTTTTACTTATTATTTCCCACCCCCCCTTTTTTTCATGTCTATAATTTTTCTTTGTTTTATTCTTCATTTTGAACTTATATATATATATATATATATATATATATATATATATATATATATATATATATATATATATATATATATATATATATATATATATATATATATATATATATATATATGCCTTAGAACAAATGAGAATATTTTTTTTTTTAAAATTGTATAATTTTCTTATTAAGAAAATTTTGATAAATGTTGATTACTTTTTTTTTTTTAAATTTCCCCCCAAAGAAATTTTGATATCCATTAAATATCCCCCTGGAGGTAAATATACTTTCACCATCTTGAAGCGATTACTTAGAGTTCACGCCACTCTTTAAAAGAGGGATTTTTCTTTAAAAAAAATCAGTGTATGACACGATGAAGACAAGAGAGGAGCTCTCGAAATTGAGTGGATACCGCCCCAAGTCATTTTATCATCTAATTTTACATTTTTTGCTCGTTCTTCTTCTGAGAGTTTTTATCTGTAGAGTTTAGAAAACATTAAATTGATAGTTTAGTCAAAAAATGCCTCCAAAATATCACTTTTTAACCCCCGAGATATATGTCGCTCTTTCTATCTCTCAATATCTGAAAGAAATTTTCTTATTATTCCTTTCACATCTATCTCTTTAAAGATAGGGTTAAATATTTTCGTTACGTTTAAATTTTTTTTTTTATGTAAACGAAGTTTATTTCTGACTCCCTTGAGAGGAAGGAAAAGTACTGTTAATAAATTAAATTAAACAAACTAGGGAATGCACTTATACTTTTCATAAAAAGAGTAACGTTTTTTAAGTTTAAGTTATTGTAAAGGGATTGTATTATTTTTACTGAACAATCGCAACTTTAACTTATAAACAAATTTTTTTGCGTTTTCGAACTTACTCATTAAAACAAATAAGTTTGAAAAAGCTTAAAGATCTGGTTAAGCATTTTTCTAATTTAAAAGAATTGGGCATCGCAGTTAAAATTTTAATTTACTTTCCAGCCCCGTGAAATAAATTGTATACGTTGTTTCTGATGCATAGTTATCATAGTGCTTTTGAGATATATCTGCAATACATTTCAAAAAGATATTTTCAGGGAATAGTGAATAAATATTTTTCATACAGTAACAGATATCGCAGTTTAAATTATTGTAAGAAGATCGTTTTTTTTTTGTTACTAAACCGTCGCAATTTTAACTTAACAGTTTATTTATAAGTTTTCAAACTAACTCGTTAAATTAAATGAGTTTTAAAAATTTTAAATATATGTTTAAGAATTTTTTTGATTTAAAGGAATTGAACATAACAATTGGAATTTCAATTTTCTATCGTGTCCCTTGACAAGAAAATGTATACGTTATTTCTTATGTATATTTGTCATAGCGCTTTTGAAAAATATTTGCAGCACATTTAAAAAAATATTTGCATGAAATTTGAAGGCAATGATATTTTTTTAGAATTGCTATTAAGGCATTTCCAAAACATTTTCTGAACATTCATTAAAAAATAACACAAATAAAAAATATGAATTTTTTTAAAATTTAAACATTTTTTAAAAAAAAATTATATTCTATGAAAAGCTTATGAAGGATAGTTATTACATTTTATTACTACTAAAGCAGAATTTCATTCATGTTTTAAGTAAATGGAGCAGATTTTCTTGCAGTTAAAATTATTTTCGAAGAATTTTACTATAAAATACCATTTTTTGCTTCTAAATAGTATTTATTATATTTTAAATCACCTCATTAAAATAAAGTAGTTTTGATGAGTTGAATGTGATGCTTAAGCGTTTTTGAATTTAAAGAATAGTACATATGAATTAAAGTTGAAAGTTGCTGTCCTGCGGTTTAGTAAAGTGTATATGTTATTTTTCTTTCGTATATTTGTCAGATTTTTTAAGAGATTATTTGAAATATAACTCAAAACTATAAAAGATAATCGCATAAAATTAGAGAAATATATCTTAATTATTTTGCTTTTATTTTCTTTCGGAGCATTTGAGAGAAGAAAAAAAATTCTTTGGTTTTTTAAAAATGAAGAAAACTGCCAAAATTTAAATGCAAGATTTCTTAAACAATTTGAAAAATTAATAGCAAATACTGAAGACAAAATAAAACAAAGATATTTTAAATTAAAGTAAACCAAAAACTTTAACCTTTTAAGTATAAAATTTTCCGTTGTATCAAAACCTGGAAAGGATTTTTAAATTTTCTGAAATTTTAAATTATTAGCTAAATATCTAAGAAAAATTTGAAAACAGTTTTTTTAAACCTTTTGCATGATATGGCAGCACGCAAAAAATTCCAAAGAATACATGCACATTTAAGAGATTATAAAACTTTGGCCAAGATCCCTAAATTAAACAAAAAATGTTTATTTATAATCTAAAAAACTTCACATTAGCGAGTAATCTAATACTAAACGTTATTTTTTGAATTATAAACCATCTAATTAAAATGAAACTAAATAAAACTTTGGTACACAAATATTTTAATTCATTCATAAATAATTACTTCAATACATATAATTAGAAAATTATTTTAGTAAATCCTTTTGGTATTGCTGTGTATTTCATCTAATATCAGAAACTAATACCAGCTCATTAAAAATATCCGTTCAAAAAATTTCCAGAAAGTTCATGCATGACTAATTTCCAATTTCACTTAGATTTATTGAATGAATATAATGATCAATTAAACTTAGATTACATAAAATAAATACAGTAAATCTTTTTAAAATAACGTTGAATGTAATTACATTAATTGGTGAAGACGACGTATCAAATTTTGAGTTTATTAATTTCCTGTTTCAAACTCCAAATATGATGAAGTGGCTAAATTTACGGTAATTAATAATGAATTCAAATTGTAAAAACATCGTAGGTATAAGTGTTTCGATAAAAAAATAAAATGTGAATTTGAATTAATATATATACCGCTTAATTAGTATAAATATATTAACGTGTTTTAAAAAAATATCTTTGTTTAAAAAAATTGGTCTTCAAGTTTAAATTAGATTCGAGATATAAATTTCGATACATACTTTTCCCTAAGAAGGGCAAAGATCTTGGTGGGTAAAAATCAGAGGATTCTCGCAATGAAATTAAATTTACTGTTTACTGTTTAAAATTATTATAATTACTATTATTATTAAAATTCACATAAGAAAAATATAAAAAGTTTCACTGATGTACGAGAAACATTTTCTCTTTTTAAGCAGTATTATGCATTATCTTTCTATAACAAAACAAAAATTTAGTAACGCAATTAAAACAATAATTAACTGAATAATCTCTGTTCGGAAAAAATAATAAAATCTCTGAGTAAAAAAAATAAAACCTCTGATTTTTTCTTTTGAATATGTGAAATTCTGAGGAAATGGTTCAGCAAATATTTGTTGACATGAGCGTTTTAAGGCAGCAAAAGTTACAAATAAATAAATAAATAAAAACTTTTTTTAAGCATTAAAAATTGGATTAATAAGGGAATTTGTTGCCTATTTCGAAGTTTTAAAGCGGTCTTTTTTAATGTGTTCACTGCTAATGTGTTCTTTTTTTAATGTGTGTACAGAGTGTGCAATATTAAAAAAAAACATCCTGAATAACTTATGTTCTAATCATCAGAATTTTCAGTTCTAGGACACAATTTTAATTGATCGAAGGATTGACCTAAAAATGCTAATTAATTATCGCAGACGATATTTTAAGTCACAAAATCAAATGCAATAACGAACTTTCTTTAGATAAACATACTTTTTCTTCGATTGGATCATGATTTCTGACTCATGACTGAAATATAGGGGTTAGCTGCAATCTGCTCTCATAGTTTGGTTTGAAGAGCAGTCGAATGCTTGGACCACAAAATGTTAGTTTTATTTTTGGCGTATTTCACCATATTTCAAGAATTTTTTAAGTGAATCGAAACATTTTCACATAGAATTATAAAATGTATTTATACAAATATAATTTCATGCAAAAATGTATTTTAAATGATTGTTTATTTTTTTTATTATTTTATTTTTGAAAATTATTTGAAATATAAGCATTTTATTAAAGAAACATTTTTGAATCGTTTGGTTTAAAAATTTCAATTAATGAAATTTTGTATGACAAATGAGAATGAAATTTGTAAGAAAATTCTGAAAAAGAAACAAATTTTAAAGATAAGAATTTCTTTAAAAGAAATAAATTTTGAAACTTCCAGACTGATTTCGCTCACATTTTGAATTCTGACATTTTAAATTACTTCTTATAAATTGATGTAAGAAACTGCATGCTTTAATTTTTACACCATTTTTAAATAAAATGTTAAAATGTATTGAATATTTAGCAAAATCTATTTCTTATAAAATCAGTGTTGAATAAACAAATTTTCTAATTGCGTGCAAACATTTTTAGATTCGCTAGGAAAGATCTCAAAATATAGCGAAATTCACGAAAAGTAAAACGAACATCAAACGGTTCCAACTTTCGATCGCTCTCACCTATTTATTAGGACCATACTTTCCAGATTGCGCACTGTGAAAAAGGCTATGGTCAAAACTACCAGAATATGGTAAAATTTGCTGTACTTCTGGTTTTATGGGAGTCTTAAGAAGCTCGTTAATTTTTACTGGCGTGCTTTTGTAATGATTTTGGCAAAATTTACAGTAAAATATTACTTTTTTAATGTGCGATAATATTTAATTCGGTAAAATTTGTTCATTTTATGGGTCATTCTCACAAAAAGGTGATTTTTTAAGTCCCTTAGTAATAAATATTAGGAAATACAGCCGATTTCTTAATATTTTTTTTCATCATTTTTCGTAAAGATCTAACTAACAAATCACATGCATTTCTGCTAAATGTATTTATTACTTCATTGTTATTTTTTAATAAACATAACTTCAAAATCCCCTCCTTGGACGTCCCTACTTCTATGACACAAAATAATTTTTAATGGCTGTTAAACAATTTAAATGTTATTTTAATGATTTTTGCAGTTTTAACTAGTTAAATGTTTGTAGTAACTTTTTATTTAATATTTTTTTTAAAAAAAGTTTATTTTTATAAAATAAATTATTAGAAAACTTTGTCCATCAAAAATGAAATCTCCCTCCATGGACAATTACAATAGTTCGGTAAATATGCAATAAAGGGCAGCATATGCGAAATCCCTATAAGACAGCTGCTGGGAAAGGTAACCATTCTATTTTCCAATGTTAACTATCAGTTGTTTTTGTTCTCCTTGGTGTCAGTTTTGGATTGTTGTGTTCAACTGGGGTTTGGCAAAGTTCTCACCATATACTCCGTGGACATCATAAAGAAGGTAAGAGAAAATTATTTTATTCTTGACAGATGAATTTTAAATTGCAAAAATAGTATATTTAATAAAAAGAACTGCGCCATTTTTGTAACTTTAAAATCAAAAATCAGTAAAATTCAAGAACTAGTTTTTGTCTCCTCCGTGGACATAACAAGTCCACGGAAGAGAAGACACAGTCAATGGAAGATACAATGTGTTAGATAACCATAATACAATTTTAATAATTAAAAAACTATTTTCGTTTATTTGATATTTTTTAAAATGGAACAAATGTGTTAATTTGTTTGTATTTTTAAAGAAAATCAATTAACTTTAACTTTTTCTTATCGGAGAAGAAAATATTGGCAATTTTTCTAAATAATTTCAGCGATGTTTAAAATTTTTTCTTCTCCTCAAATTTTAGGAAAAAAAAGGAAAAACCAAAATGTAAAAAAAGGAAAGCAATCAAATGTTCAAATGCAAAAGAGAAGGGAACAGAAAAAAATTAGTATGAGACAAGCTAGACAGAAATTAAAAGAAAACCCTATATTGTTAGAAAAAAGTAAAAAAAAAAAAAAAAGAGAGCAATAAACTTTAAAATCTGTATCAGAAAAAGATCTTACAGAAAAATCGTGATTAAATGTACTTAAATTTCTCGAAATTGATAGAGCAAGCCGTTTGGGCCCAGGGAAAAAAGAAACAATAACAAGAAGAAAAGAGAAAAAACAAAAACGTTATTTGGGTGACAGTGTGTTTAACTTGCATAAAATGTTCATAAAAGAATACCAACAACACTCAACTTTCACGTGGAGTCTGAATTTTTATTTTACTAATCTTTTTCCCAATAATTAATGAATTAGTCTTCATTGACATTTTATATTTTATAATATAAAATGTCTCCTCCGTTGACTATTACATCTCCTCCGTGGAAAAGGCAGAATTTAAAACATTTTAAGTCTTGTAAAAAATAAAATTGAAAACTTGTCCATTATTATAAGGACATATAAAAAAAATAAATAAAGGCATTTATGTAATTTTAATCACTTTTTAATTTCCTTAATTTAAGAAAATTTTTTAGTATATTTATACCTTTTCAGGGAGAATGACCCTTATCATACTGCCTTTGAGCAATGCATGAGAAACAATGTATTAATTTAAATTTAGTTTTAATTCTTTCTTACTAACTGTGTGATAATAAGAATTACAATTTTTAAAACTGGAGTACCTTAAGCATATTTATCATATGAACGGAAAAATTATGTAATTGAATGTTCTACATTTTGATTTTTATTACCGAATATATATATATATATATATATATATATATATATATATATATATATATATATATATATATATATATATATATATATATATATATATATATATAATATTATTTCCCACCCCCCTTTTTTTTCATATGTCTATAATTTTTCTTTGTTTTATTCTTCATTTTGAACTATGGGATTTCATTATGGGTGGCAAAATAATACGAACACCTGTGAAATATCAGAAAATCTTTATTAATAGGGAGTTGGACCACCCTTTGACTGAATTACAGATATAATACGACGTGGGATCGATTCATAAAGATCATGGACAACGTTTAAAGGAATATTAAGCCATTCCTCTTGCAAAGTGGCCTCTAATTCCAAAAGATTTGATGGAGGTGGGAATCGGGAACGAAGTTTAGACTCCAAATATTGCCACAAATGTTCAATGATATTTAAGTCCAGAGACTGAGGGGGCCAGGCGAGATGCTCAACTTCATTGTCATGCTCTTCGAACCATGTTTGAACGCACCTGGCGGTGTGGATAGGGGCGCTGTCGTCTCTCCAGGGAATACAGTCTGTACAATAGGATGAACATGATCAGCTAGAACGCTTAGATAGTCATTAGATTTGATTCTCCCATGCAGACGTACTAGTGGCCCTAGACCACGCCGAGATATCGCACCCCAAACCATAATGGAGCCACCTCCATGTTTCTCAGTTGGTAAGAGGCATTCAGGATCAAGCGCTTCTTTGGGTGATCCCCAGACATAAACACGTTCGGTGGTCTGAAATAAGGTGAAGGATGATTCATCGGACCATATTACCTGCTGCCACTGCTGTGGGAACCAGCCTTTGTGACCTCTACACCATTGACGGCGCTTGAAATCATTGGTTGCTGTCACCAAGGGCTTACGAATTGCCACTCTCCCTTAAATGTTCGCTGAAGTTCTCTTTGAACAGTTCTTGTTGAAACGGGGTCCTGAAGATGACTGTTCATGCCTGATGTTATCTCGGATAACGATTGCTTGCGTTTTCGAGCTACTTACGTGCTGCAAGACACGTCTATCCCTATCATCAAGCTTTGACTTTCATCCACTGTTTTGCTTTGAAGACTTCGTCTTACCTTCTTTCATGTATGCTGTCATAACGGCTGATACAGTACTTCTTCTGTTTCTGTCACCAATGCTCCACTTAAACGCACCCCAACAATCATCCCTCTTTGGAATTCTGACAGGTCAGATATTTCACCTTATAAAAACTAGTTAGATAAACTCATGCAACACAGGTGACTAATGTTGAGAGACTGATAGCTTCCTCTTCACGCTCACTAGGTGGCAGACTTCTGTTGCAGGTGGCACGGCTGTACTGCAGGTGTGATATAAGTCACACTTTTTCACAGGTGTTCGTATTATTTTGTCATCCTCCATCTGTATATATATATATATATATATATATATATATATATATATATATATATATATATATATATTATCAGAAATGTATTTATCATGCAGTACGATAATTTTACCGAAATTTTTTCCCGTGTAGTTAAAACAAACAAATTCCTATTCTAATCTTTGTAGACATTAATATTTTATAAAAACAATTTTAAACTTGATTCGTTTTGGTACCTAGGTTAACACACACAGTTTCATGAAAAAAGAAGAGAGGAAAAAAGAAGAAAAAAATATCCTAAAATGATTTTTCGCACTCAACAAATAAGAGGTTATAAGAGCCCGACAATTGCCTCTTATGGTCATTGATAACATCTGTGAAGTCGACCATTATTAACAGTTATCGCTATTGCTCTGAATAACTGTGTGCTAAAAAGAACGTAATGGGAAACGACCAAAATAGCATTTTAAGTACAAAAATATTTTAACGTTATTGGTAAATCTTATATTAAACTAAGCAATAACCGATTTAGCTTAATTTATTCAATGGTTTTGTATGCTTATCGGTATTTGTTTAAATATTATATTTTGTTGAATCCATAATATAAATGTTATATACATATGCTTATGTCATTTAAAAAATTTAATTCGTTAATGTTGATAAGTTTTCAGAAGAAAAAAAATTAAAAAATAGCATCTTAGGCATGATTTTTTTTGTTTCAAATTTAAATAGTTTTTTTTTTATTTCAGTTTTCTGAATTCATAAGTTTTTTTGTGAGGTATTTGAATGATATTAGATTCTTTCATTATAACCTATTGTAGTTTTAATGAATTCATGAGAAATTAATTTGCAGAAATTAAGAAACTGTTTAAAATATAAATAAAAATTGTAGGAATAGGTCAAACCTTTATCGTGGTCATTTATTGAAAAATTGGATTATAAATAACTATATATTGGGAGGAAACAGAAAGACGGCGATAGATTTTGGGATAACACTTTTCAATTTAAACTTTTATCTCGACCTACTTTTATAATAGTGTTTAGTCTCAAATAAATAAATGACAGCAATGCGTTAAAGCAAATGAAACCAACTCAAACGTGTTTTTAATACCAGCTTGTTTTTAGTGGTATAATAAGTATATTTTAGTTTTCAAGAGATTTGCTTAAATCTGTCAATTGTATAAAATAATTTTACAATATTTAATATCTATTCACTTCAGTTTTGCTCGAATTCATATTAATATTCTTTATGGTGTGTATATTTGAGTAACAATCTTATTTTATTTTGAAAAACTTTATTTATATACATCCTGAATTTCCTAAATTACATCCTAAATTACGATACATTGTTCTTCCAATGACCTCCTGGAGAATGATCTTACGTCATACAGGAATCTGAAGGTCAAATTTGATGGCCCTTCTTTCGGGGGTACCATATTAGGTTGGTAAACTTTGCTCCCACAGTAAGGACAAATAGTATAGAGAATGAAAGAACATTTATGCCTTACACTGGATTCCAACTCAATACATTTCTGATGTAAGGCCAATTCCTTGACCCCTACACAGGCTTGCCGGCACTTTGTGTAAAGTAGTAGCTATTATTCTTGGTTTTCCGATACTCGAAAAGTTTTACAGTGTATAGATATATTTTCTAGGATAACTTTATTTATAAAGTAAACAGCACTGTAGAAAATATCTTTTAAGTTTCCCTGAAAAATTTTCGAACTTTTTACAAAATATTTCTTCTTAAAAATACACAAAATTTTTTTAAATCCTTAAGAATCAACATAAATTGTTTGAAATTACAATGTTTTTCCTATAATATGATTTTTTCTAACATTACCGATGGTGATAAGGAAGCTGATCATTTCGGAATAATCGTAATGTAGCAATTTAATGCCATTTTCTGTCTTTGGACGCGAAGTATAACTTCCAAACACTAAAATACAAGCAAAAAGAAACATTTCTACCGCAATGTGCCATTTATGTTTCGATACCATGTGACGCATAAAAAATATAATACAAAAAAGACGCATCTTTTAAACCGAAGTGTGATATTTTTTCAAGCAACCTAGAATATGTAATCCGAAAACTGACTTTCACAAGCTAAACAGGTGCGGTTGGCATTAGATTCGTTTCTTGCGTCTCAAAATTTGGAACTTTTTTCTTTCTAAAATTTCTTCTTGTAGTATCTATCCCCCATTGCCCGCCGGGACAATGTGCTGTATAAGAAGGCTATTCTATTGCTTTAGAGAGCCACTTTCTTATTTCAAATTTAAAATTTCACTTCGAATCGGTTTTCTGTTTTTTTCATCTTTGTTTTGGTTTATATTTAAAGATGACTTTTTTGGGAAAAGCTTTGAAGGATTGTCTTACACAGAATTGGAACAATATTTCCCAGTATATTGAGAGCAAATACTAATATATAACTGTTTACAGCAAACGTCGCTGACTTGTAAATTTTAATAGGCATTATTTTTGAATGGTTTGTTTAAAAATATATATTTAATTTAAAAATGTGCTTTACACTGCTTTCATTAAATTATTTGTAAATCATTTTTACAGAACTAGCCAAGCCTGATAAACAAATAAATGCACTATGGCGTTTTCTGTCAAAATAATATCTTATGAATAAATTCACTATTTAAACAATTGAATTTTTACTTTAAAAACCAATGTTAAAATGCAAGTTACTCAAGAGAATTCTTACAAATTAAATACGACTAAATTCCCTAGATATGTGAGAAAATACAGAAAAATCATTTTTTTTATTATAACGACATAATTTCTTTTAAATATTTCTTGTCTTGACGTTTTTAAAATATTCCTTTTTTCTTAAACAACTAGATTCAGAAAAAAATAATTTTCTGTAGCACACTTTTTATTAAAAGATTCATATTAATATAAAAAATGGACTTAATAGAATTTCTTCAAATGAAGTGATTTTAGCAACAAAGAAATACTTTTTGCATTTTAAAAGAAATGTTTCTCTCCATTTTTTTTTGTTTGCTTAAAAAATGTCCTTTTAAACTTATATCTCAAATGAACGCATGATGTGTTTTGGCAAGGTATTTTTGACAACGAAAGAACAGCATTCATTTTTATTGATTTTTAACAGTTTGGATCGAAATACAAAATACCAGGCTTATCCAAATCTAATGTAAGACAGCACGAGCATGAAATGAAATGTCTCTAACCAGCAAAGCCAGAATGTATTAAAATAAATCTCTTCCTGAAATATATATCTTGTTTTTTTAATTTATTAATATCATTATTATGTTTTATTGATAGGAATAAAACATGTTAAGAAAATTAACACACAATGCTATCGTATTTATCGGAATATTACAGCTTGCAGTTGCTTATGGCTCCAGTGGGAGTGCAAAAAATTTATCCAAAATAAATTATTAAGACGACTTTGATAACTTGATGTTAAAATCTGAAAAAAATTGCAAAATGTGATCAGTAGAATGGCTTAATTTTTTACCACAGATTGCTCACAAGAGCCATTGCAAAAACGAAGGAATTTAAAGGACAAATCCTCCTTATTCACCTGATCTACCATTTGACTTACGAGTTTCATTTATTCTGATCTTGGCTAAATTAATTGAACGGAGAAAAAAATCATTTCATGGTTGACACACTTACTGTTTTCTTTGAAGAAAGAATATAAAAACATAACAATTTTACAGGAAAAGATAAAAATTACTTTATTGATTAAAATAATTGTTCATTTCATTTGGTATATTTTTCGCAGTTCCCTAAAAAACTGATGCTCTCAACAGTAAATTACAAGAAAATATCTTTGCATAATTAAAAAATACTTAATATTTTTTCAAAAGAATTGAAAAGGATGTCATATATTTTATTGTTCATATCTACAGACTTTCTAACTCCATAGAAAGAGTTTCCGAAACATTAACATCAAAAACATAAATGTTAAATTTAAATGAAAATAAAATAATCTTTTTTTTCCTTTATAAAACAACTACTAGTTCTCAAATCTTTTTTTATGTGCTTGATGAATTACGCCAAACATTTAGCAAAATAATTCATTTAATAAAGTAGCTCAACAGTCTAAATTTAAAAACTCTTTTTCTAGACATTTTAAATCTAATAGTTATTTTTTTTGTACAACGAATTAAAGATGAAAAATTGGCATTTTTATATACTTAATGAATTTTCAAAATATGTGCAAAACATTTCACGAAATTTATTTTAATAAATTTTTTAGTACTTATCTACAAGCGAAGAAAGGTTTTATAATTCACAAGAAAACTCTCTTTTCAATTTCTCTTTCGAAAAATTCTTTCTAAACTTACTCTTCTGTATTTTTACTCAATAAAACCCAAATGTCCTACTTTAAAGAAACAATTTTTGGCATCCAAAAATACGCCTTGCAAAGTGCAAACCTTTCACCACATAAACCAGCAATCGGGAAATTATTTTTATTTATCCCTAACTGTTTTGTTTGAAAAAAACACCGGATTATCGGTAATGACCGGGGATGGCATGTGTGAAGAAAATCTCGGGAAAACACAACGAGCGTGAAACGAAATTTCCGTAAGTAGCTTAGACACATTGTATTAAAGTAAACCTTTGTCGGTAAGCCTTTATTTGATTCAGTGAAAGCGAAGAGATTTTTTCCTTAAAAAGTAATCGATATTCAGCGTTCCAACATCCTTTTCGATAGGATACAACTATAATTTATTCTAAAGGCCAAGTTGAGAGAGAAGACTGTCTTTCTTTCATTAGGTTGTTTGGCAGTAGACACGAATTACTCTTACTCAAAAGAACACTGGTGAAAAATGCTAAGAGTTTTAGCTTCTGTATGCTGTCACTGCCAATATATCTTTTAGAAAACGCAGAATAAAAATGTGAGGAGACTTCAAAAACTTTCATTTGTAAATTCTCCTGTTTTAAAACTGAAATCAGGGTAACGTTGGAGACAAGTTATTTACGAGCAAGCATTTTAAAGATCTTTTTGCTTCAAAATATTCATTTTGAATTTTAAAGAACCATCTTCTTTTAATCTGTTATTTATTACAATGACTCAGTTGCTTAAATTTTAAGAAACTTTTTTTGGACATTTTTAATCTAATAATCAAATTTCTTTGTAAGACAACTTAACGTTCAAAAATTTGCCTTCTTATATACTAGATGAATTTTGTTACAAGATTGAGGCAAAACATTTTACTAAATAATTCCTTCAAATTACTTTTTTTAGTCAATAACTAAATAAAGTTATAAAAATATAAAATAAACATTTCTTTTCTTAGTTTTTTTGTTTCCAAAAACTATTTCTAAACTTACTCTTCCTTATTTTTACTCTATAAGGTAGGATCTCTCCCAAATATCCTACCTTAGAGAAGCAATTTTTGACATCTAAAAATACGCCTTGCAAAGTGTAAACCGTTCACCGCATAAACCCAAAATCGGGAAATTATTTTTAAATATTCCTAACTGTTTGTTTAAAAAACACCGGAAAATCGGTAATGACCTGGGATAGCATGTGTGAAGAAAATCTCGGGAACAGACAACGAATTAGAAATGAAATTTCAGAAAATAGTTTAGACACATTGTATTAAAGTGAACTTTTGTGGGTATGCCTTTATTCGATTTAGTGAAAGCGAAGAGATTTTTTCCTTAAAAAATAATCGATATTCAACATTCCACCATCCACTATAGTTTATTCTAAAGACCAAGTTGAGAGAGAAGACAGTCTTTCTTTCATTAGGTTGCTTGGCAGTAGACACAAATTACTCTTACTGGAACAGAACACTGGTGAAAAATGCTAAGAATCTTAGTTTCTGTATGCTGTCACTGCCAATATATCTTTTAAAAAACGCAGAATAAAAATGTGAGAAGACTTCAAAAAATTTTATTTGCAAATGCTTCGGCTTTTAAACTAAAATCAGGGTAACGCTGGAGACGAGCATGAATTTTTAATATTTGGCACAATTTCTTTTTACTTCAAATCTTTCATTGTAAATTTGAAGGAATCATTTTATTTCAGTCTGTTATTTATTACAATGGATTAACTGTAAAAATTAATTTTTTTTATAAACATTTTAAACCTAATAATTAAATAAAAGAAATAATCATCTCGAGTATAAAAATCAAGGAATGATGAAGTATAATTTCAGACATTACTGTAAATTTTGCTATTAGCTATTCAAAGATTCTAATTCTGATGTTTATTCAAAATGAACAATTAATCCAGTTCATTATTTCTATAAAAGGAGGTCACCTTAGAAGTATAAACTCAATAAAGACAACAATCAAATAGCTTGATTTACTACATGGTTTTTATGAAACCTTACTTAAGGTCTAATTATTTACGGTTTTTCTGAAAATAGAGTAAAACTTCAACGTGGAGAAAAGTCATAACTTTGTGAATATGAAAAGCGTTTGAGATCTAATTTTATAATACTTTAAAACTTACAGCAATACCACACATTCTGGGCTCATAAAAATTTGCAAAAACTGAGAATTAGGCAGTGATTTTGATAATTTTCATCTAGATTGAAAAATGTCCCTAAACTGGTTGAAAAGGTCACTTTAAAAAAAAAGTTTAGTGACTTTTTAATTTTTATGTTTCTGTCATTATAAAGCCCGGATAATTCTTCACAAGATCATATATATAATTTAAAATGATCGCTTTCCTTCTAGTGTAAAGAACTTGAACTGTTTCTTCTTTATTTTCCTTGGCGACAGATCTTCAAAATACCATGTTATATATATAATGTAATAAATAATCATATAAAAGGTTTCAGATCTTTTTCAAAATAATTACGTTTCAAACTTTAAATTTTATACAAAAATCAATACTTAAGAAACATTTTTTTTTGTCGTAATACTATTTTATCCCTTTGTGCTTTAATATCAACTTCTTGTAAGAAATCATAAAAATGAAAGAAAATTGCCTTTATTACGATAATATCGAGGTAAAATTTCATAAAGTAGGAGCTTCTAATCGAATCTTTCTTTCTTGTGAACTGTTGTAATATGCAAGTAGAATATTCAGCTGTTGCTAAGGAAGACACGCAAGGCTTTTGCGTGAGTACTTTGATTATATTTCAATCCCAGTTCAATAAATATTGAGGCTTAATTTTCGATCCTAACTTATTTACATAATTACGAAAATAGTGTTTATACGGCAGAATTGAAATTCTTTGTTATCATAAGAATCTATTTTTCTATATGTTTATGAATTAAGTTGATAGCGTGTAAAAAATCTTATTAAAATCGAATTATTTTCTTTACCAATATTTTTTTCCAAAGTAATGACCTCTGGATTTCAAGTTAAAACTGTACATTGTATATAAAAGCATTTATTAATTTATTAATATAAAATGTATTTTAACCAAAAAGAAAATAATAATTTAGATCATTTGTTAGGTAAGTTATATCGACTTTATTCAATATTATCTTTCAACTATTATGTCTCAGTTTGTTAATTTTAAAGCTAATTATTTTCCTGTTCTGCCTATATTTCGTTTTGTCAGTGTCAAAAAAAAAACTTCAAAAATTGATTTCTATAAGAATTTGTATGACTAAAAATCTTAATTTTTCGCATTTTAATTTTTTTTCACATAATGATACTATATTAAGTGATGCATATACATATTTTAAACATACACATTTTAACAATTTGTTAGTTATTACATCATTTTATTAAATTTACATAATTATTGCTGTTATCTCTATAATTTTATTTTTAAAACTTCAATGCTATACTATCCCTCTATTTATTTCATACCTCTTCCTAAGACATAAATATTTAGGAAGATTTCTCAATTTTAATTAGTTTCACTGTTTAGAGTATTCATTAAGTATTTGATATAAATCAGAATTGACCGAATACTACTGATTACTAGTTATTAGCATGATGTTTAGCTTGTAAGAGTCATATAACATATAGATATTGCATATTAAAGATATAATTATTGCATTGGCGTAGCAATATAAACAACCCAAGGAAACATAATTAAATTTTTCAAATATGATTACATAAAATCTGATTCTCAGAATTTTGTGATTTAACATTTAAAGTAATCTGAATATAATATCCCTGATATTATATAATACTCTAATTTGGTATAACTTGCTCGTATTTTCATATAAATAATAATTATACCATATGAAATAATTACATTTTGTGAACATTACAGTGCAAAAGTAATTTGATTTTTTTAATTGTACTTCAAAACATTATGTATTCAAAAGTGTGTGGCTAAATTTTCCAAAATAATTGAAATAAACTGGCACTGATTGTAGTAATAAGTTGTTTTGTAATGGAGCTTGAAACTTACTCTGCTGTTACTAATCTCCAGTGTGTTTTTTTTTTGCTGTTACTTCTCAACTTACCTGAGACGGTTTCTAACCAGTAAACCAATTACGGGGAAATTTACCTGGAAACTTTAACATTGGTAAGAGTAATTATTTCAAATGACGCAAATATTTCACCGGTTTTGCTATCCATTATTTATTTAAAAAATTATTTTAGCTCTCATACTGAGAAAAAAATATAGTCAAAACTACCAGAATATAGTAAAATTAATCATATTTCCGGCCCTATGGGAATACCATAAAGCACTGTAATATTTGATAAGTGTTTTGGTAATGATTTTTGGTCAAATTAACAGTAAAAAATTTTATTATCACTCTGTTTTGTAGTTAATGTTACCAAATTAAAAAATTACCCAATTACCAAAATTACCAAATTTTATTATGATACCTTAAGATGGGGCATAAATGGCTGGGCATTTACTCTTCAGTTTTGTATTTTTACTAAATGCTTAGTCGTGAAAACTGTAAGTTTGAAAACCCAAATGTCCGGCGAAATGTTACCTTACGAATAAAAAAATTGTCTAACAAATGGTTTAAATACCATATATTTTAATATTATTCCCAGAATTATTATTTTTTTAGGAATAGAAAGATCATTTCCATGAGAGTATGGTGATTTTCCCAGAGTTTCTTTCTTCGTGTACTTACTATAATCCTGTAAATTATGTTTTTATTTTAATTTGCTATTTTAGGCAACTATATAACTATATTTGAAATTATGATGATAAACAACCACATTAATTTTAAAATATTATCACATGTCATGATGCAACACATGAAACACATTTCAGAACTTTTCGTAAAATGTTTTTGTACTCCCCACTTGACATAATGATGCAATAAGGATGCTCATATATAAAGTAATTTAATTATGGATAAAGCATTTTTGAGTAATTTATTTATTGCTAATAATAAGTATTGAATTATCAAAACAAAAACAGATAAAATGATAAAGAAATTTTACTTCAAGGTAAAAATTACAGCGTTATTTGGTGTTCATAGTGCCAGAAGATAAATTTTACTGTAATCAGGTAGTTTTGAGCATAATGTTTCGTCCTTGCACTCTTAGTACATTTTCAGTGCCCTTTGCTAAAACTAAATTTTTAAAAAAATATATTTTTAATTGCTTTATTAACGTTTTACATTTTGATCAAACATGAACTACAAATTTTACTATGCATAAACGTCTTAAACTATTAGCGTATCGCTATTTGATTGGAAGAAGCAGAAATTGAAGTATTTTAAACAAATCATAATTACTTTAGGTGTTAGAAAATGAATTCATATCATCATTAACACTAGATATTCTTTGAGAAATATTCAAGATTTTCTCAGAATTGAAATAAAACTAACAACCTAACGGTTTAACGAAATTAAACAAATAAAGAATGAAATAAAACAAAAAGAGTGTTTCTTAAATTCAAAATAATAAAAAAAAAAATTTAAAAAATACATATAAATCATCCTTCAAAGAATAAGTAAATACATTATCGCAGAAGATCAGTAAGTTAGTTCATATCGAATAATTAATTATACTACAGCTCATAAGTTTTCTAAATTGTACGTTAGGAGGAAAAACGTTGCTATTTTCCTCAGTTTAAAAGAAAAACACTTCTCTTTTTTCACATGTTCAACCTCCTTAATACTTCGTGGTTTTTCTGTGGAAAAAGTTTTATTAGAACAATGCTTTTCAAAATTATTTTACTTATTTACTAGATCAAAAACTTTGCAAAAGGTGCTAGTAGAGTTTTCTTTTAAACATTGCTATATAGCTCTAAGCATTCTAGGTTGAAAACTAAAGAAAATATTCGAATGCTCGGAACTATATGTTTTTGATATGTTTAATTCTGCATGAAACATTGCGTGCATAAAATAT
The DNA here is from genome assembly GCF_982258835.1 of Parasteatoda tepidariorum. Taxonomy (NCBI): domain Eukaryota; kingdom Metazoa; phylum Arthropoda; class Arachnida; order Araneae; family Theridiidae; genus Parasteatoda; species Parasteatoda tepidariorum. Next base: position 20,491,188 of record NC_141765.1, read on the forward strand.
TGTTTTTGTTTAAAATATCACATAAATGCATTCTAGATTAAACTTGTAACCTCAGCCAAGATGGTAAATATTTTCGCTTTTCTTCCAAATATTTATTTAAATTATTGATATTTATTTTATTTCCTATTCCAACATTTCGATTTAATTGAAAAAAGCAATTATTCTTATAAGAATAGCCCGATCTCCTTCTAAATACATTAGGTTCATTTGCTTGAAATGCTTGACAATCAAATCAGCATTAGGTTAATGCATCTTGTACTTAAAGAATACAATCTTATCTACTTTTCTCGAGTTCTCCTAATGAAAATGATTCTAATTCGTTTATATAAGTACCTGATCCTTAAGAAGACACTAAACACATTTAATTTAGATTTACTTTAACGGTTCACAAAAGAACACAAATTTAATGTCGTCGTTTCTTTTCCGAATTTTTAACCCCCATTAATGTAAAGAAAAAGTGTTTTTAAGCTTAAGAATATATTTTAAATCTGAAATAACAATATTATCTAAAAACAAGAATAATGCAATGCTTGGTTTTTAAAAAAAATCCAAATGGTGGAAATAAAACGAAAAGAAATGAACTAGACCTAAGGTATATTGAATAAAAATCATAATTTTTTACTTGAAATATGAAAATACAGGATTTCTGCACTTGTTTAAAATATCTTTGTTCATAACAAGAATTCTGTTAAAATTCGGATAGTAAAATTAGGATTCCGATTTTCGATTATATTAAAAAAAGGAAAATGTAAGACTATTCCTTTAAAAATATCATTATTGTTTGAAAATAAACGGGAAAAAATGAACTAGACCTGAAGTATATTGAATTAAAATCGCTATTTCTGTATTAAAATATGAAAACATAGGATTTCTGAATTTGTTTGTATTAAGTTTCGGATGGAAAAGTTAGGATTCAGATTTTGAATTATATTAGGAAAGAAAATTAATACTATTTATTTAAAAATATCACAATTATTTCAAAGGTTTAATGAATTAAAATCATATTTTTTAACTTAAAGTATAACAACACAAAATTTTCGCACTTGTCCAAATATATATATAGAGAGAGGGAGAGTATATATATATATATATATATATATATATATATATATATATATATATATATATCCATAACGAAAGTTGAATTAAATTCCGGATTAATATATTAGGGAACTTTAATTTGGATACATTAAATCTAATATGTTGTTACATATGGCTTTATTGGAAATATTAATCCATATACAATGTTCAACTTTAAGTGGACTTAAAAACAAGGAGTAAAAAGGAACAAAATTACAATAACAAGCAAAGAAAACACATGACAAACACATATTAATACAAAAAGAACACATAGAAAAAAAAAATTAAAGTAAGAAAAAAAAATATATATTTATATATATATATATATATATATATATATATATATATATATATATATATATATATATACAGTGAAGAATGATGAGTAGTCTTTACAGAGAGTTCATGTGATCTCTGGCGTCCCAGTAAAGTTTACATAGATCACCCCGCTCTTGGGATTGTTTGTCCAGTAAAGGGCATACAAGCAAATGGTCTGAGTTCATGGTTCCCGAATTGCAGATTTGGCACTCGCTAGATGGAAATTTTTTTTATTTTCTACTTAAAATTTCATTGTTTTGTTTTGAGGTATCTGCATTAGATAATTTAATAATAAGTAACTATATCATTATCATTTATCGAAATTTGTTCAGTATATAGTCATAATCGAAACGTAATAATGATTTGTACATAGTGATCAGAACAAAGTGGTGATAGTCGTGAAAAAATTTAACAAAACATGAAAAGTCATTTTCGATAAAGATTATTTATTTTCAAATTTTGAAATAATGGGACAAAATGAATGTACATAAGCTTAATTTTTTCCGTCTTGTCATGACAGTTAAAAGCATTAGCCAAAAATGGAGCAATTGATATGGATGGAGCAGCTAGGGTAATTATAAATATAACTTGTTTAAAAAGAATAAACAAAGTTATAAATAAATTAAACTAAATGTATGAAAAATATTGCAACAAGGCAAATATTATCATTTTTATAAACTACAATTTTATTTTCTCTAATATAAAATGATCTCAATCTATCCAATCCTTAAAATCCTAATAATAATAATTTGGAATTGAAATATTCAGAAAAAATTTCTACATTATATATTGGATCTCTAATGTTATGTAGTTATGTAGTAAAGTTATGTTTGTTTGCATGAGGTAACTTGAAAGCAAATATTTCATTAATAAATAAATTTATCACTCAAAATCAATAATAAAATAGGGTTTTATAGTATGTGATAAAATTTGGTATATTTGACTAAATTTGATAATTTTCATCATACCTTACCGCATGGCATAAAACCCTTTATTCGTTTAAATTTTCTTTTCAGATTTGTGCTCTTTACTAAATATGTGATAATAAGAGCTAAAATTTTTAAATTCGAATTTTCAGTGAACCATTACCATAGGAATGGAAAAATTATCCAAATGAATGGTTTAAGTACTGTATATGTTGATTTTTGCTTCCATAATTATGACGTTTTTCTTCCACCTGAAATATAAGATAATTCCATTAGAATTTCTTTCTCTGCGTACTGATCTAGCGTAATTTTAGTTTGTTTAGGGCATGGTTATTATATGCTAATTGTATTATGCTCTTAACAATATTTCTCTTTTAGTTATATCTAACTATGTAATAAGTTGTTGTTGTATTTATCGAAATTTCTTTTTATTCATTGAAAACTATCTACCCTAGTCTGCCATGGTCTTTAATTTAAAAGAAAGAAAGAATTGAAATCAAAAAATTCTAAATATGTTGCATTATCTATCATTTCTGTAATCCACCGCAATTTTACTGCACTTGAGACAAAATTATATTTTTGCTTCCCCATATTCATATCCGTATCTATAATAATTTTTATTGGCAGTATTTTTATTTTCTTTATCAGCTAACGATCTTAATCTATTGAGATGCTAAACTGCAAAAAAATAATAAATAAAAATAGAAATTTTCAGTTGAGTCTGTTACATTATCTACGAAATCTCTAAAGTAGTATAATACATCAAGCACTCTAAGTACTTTTTTTGTCCATTCATATCTTAACACAAAACTTAGATACATTGTTGACTCTGGATATTATTCCCAAAAGTCCCATCAAATATTAGCGTGAGCTGAGAATAGGAATTGCTTCCGTGTTTAAATTGAGATAGCTATAGAGAGTGAAAGCAGTAAAGGGGTGAAGGGACACTCTTCCATTACCCACACGAGGTATTTATAACTGGAAATCACTTCCCCAGATGATGTCCAATAGCTTGGTTATCCTCATTGAATATTCTATGCCTCTTAACTGGCAGGGCTGGGGCATCAAACTTTCTTCGAGAAAATTATTGCGTAGATAATAGCTTGATGGATACATATTCCGTGCCGTCGAATTTTGAGAAGCAAAGAATAGTAAGGGTAATGCCATGGAAAAATTCGAATAATCAAATGCGAGGAAAAGTCTTTGAAGCCTTAAGTTAAAACCACGAAATGATGAGTTTAAAACCGCCAAATTGTTGACTTGGGGTATTAAGGTTGGATTTTGGTAAAGATGATATAAAAGAACTGTTATATGAAACACCATTTAACCTCTTGGTGCATATTTTATGATCCCTTATGACTTTGACGATAAATGTTTATTAATACTTTCTTGATAAAATAAGCTTGATTTAAATTAGTTAGAAGTTTCTTAAAATATGCTCGAAAGTATGGTTTCAATAATTTAATCTTCGATTTGTCGAAATTGAAACTAGTGATTTGAAGAAATATATTATATGCTTATTAGGATAGGCAAAAATTGGAAAAAATTTGGAATCAAAACTATTGTGTTATATTAAAAAATTGTTTGATGTATTGAAAGCTTAAATTAAATAACTAATTAAGTTTTTTCCGATTGCCCAAGTACATATAGATGTGATAGGCCTTGTATATGTGTGTAAGTGTGTGTTTGGCCAAGTACATATGGATACTTACGGCACTAAAAATATTAAATGAACTGTTCGTGGCTATCAGTGTGATTTCACTTTATTTTTCTACATTTAAAATAAAAAATAAGTAAATAAGAATATTTATATTTGTACCAGTTAAAAGGGGAGGTAAAGCATCTTATAAGGATTGAAAATTATACAGTAACCCATTGCCGGAAATGTCATCATACGCCCCTGCTAGCAGTTTGTCATTACGGACTTGCTGTTTGCCCATTTGAATTGCTATATTTGTTTATTATAATTGTTTTAATTTTATGCTTTCTAATAATTATTGCCAAAAATTATTTTTATATGGGCTCAGAATAAATTATGGATTTGGTAACTAAATTGGCAAGCTCTGTAAGTTAGCCATCAAAACAAAAAAATATGCGGAAACGGTTAAATTTTGGCCAATTTTAAATTTTGGACACTAATTATTATGGAACTGAAATGCATCGACACATGTTTCATATCATTTATACATTACAAAATATAAGTATTTTTCTAAAGTAAAACAACTGATATAAGTTTAAAAAAAATTAAATGACTCTCTTTAACAGAAAACTATTATAAAAATTGGAACATGGATCTATAAATTAGTATCAGGATTAATAACTATGTTTCGATACTTGGGAGAAATTTAATTTTATTCTAAGTGCTTTATAAGAAGAGCTTCATCTTGAAATTTCGAAGATTGAGAATTTAAATCACGTATAAATATTGTTGAAATGAGGTCGATTCAAAAATTTTAATATATTTTTTTTATAAAAACGTTTAATTATTTTTTGTAATTTATCAAGAATTTTTTTAAAAAGAATTTTTAAAAAATACTTTATTCTTTAAAAACACATTTTAAAAACATTAAAAAAAATTTAAACGAGCAGAAATGCAAATTCAAGTTTAATTTTTCAATGAATTTTAAAGAATTATTTTTTAAAAATTAAGTTATTTAAAAATAATTTTTCATTCGCTTTTAAAGGTATATTTTATCTATAGGGGAACAAACAATAACATATTTCAACAGCACTAAATTCTATTGACGATAATAATATTCGATTGTGGAATAATCTCTTATTATGAAAATAATTTCAAAATTCTAATGACCATTATGATAACGAAAGCAAAACAAATTAATAAACAAAATAGCTAATTAGACCATTATACCTCAACATGCAAATTCTGGTTTTCAATTCATCAAAAAGATCTTTTTTCTTTTCAATGTTTTTATAAAGGAACAAGTTTTAAGACTATTCTTATCTAAAAAGAAAATATCGTTTAGACATTGTTTTCTTTTTTCACAAGAGATATGTTTGACATGCGGTTAGTTAATGATTCGCCCCTTTCTTTTTAGTTCTTTACAAACACAAACCAAAGTGTTTTCTGATTCAGCAATAACCACTAGCTATTATTCACCCTCGCTGAAGCAATAGGCACACTGAAGATAAAATTAAAGAAATAAAAAATGTCATTAATTTTTTATCATGAACCAATTGTTTTCGATGTCGAAATTAAAAATTCAATTGATGGGAAAAGAGGGTTAAAACATAAGGTTTTTTTTTCCTTCATTCTTCATTTTAAATCGACTAATTGGTGTAATTATCTTTTTTTTTCAGGCGTGTACACGAAGAAGTTTTCTACATCTTCAGATGTTAAATTCTTTTCCTGAAAGAATTTTGAAGTAACGTAAAGGTGCAGAGCTTTTTGTAAGTCAATTAAATTTTTACTTTCTTTCTGTTTTTAAGGAATAGAAAGGTAAATCTTCGACTTGTGCTTTTGCAATTGAATTGCAGAGTATTAGAGAAATAGGAAATGTTTATCTTGTAAGTTATTTTTTTGTTTGGTGTTTTTTCATGCTCAGAACTTTAATGTTTCCAAAAAAATACTTATTTTCAATTTCCAGACTTTTTTTAAAATCTTTTTTAAGTAAAATAAATTTTAACATAAAAACATCTATGAATAAACTACAATATTACTAAATTTGTAACAATTGTTTTAAATGCAATAAAAAAACCAGGCATTCCAAAAACTTGTATTCTAAATCGAAAAAAAGAAACATTTCTTCCTAATTTAAAGCCTTGTTCTCTTATAAACACCAATAAATATATGACTAGATTGTTTTTAATATTTTTCTTAATTTTTTTAATATTGTTTTTATTATTTGTATTAATTTCTTATTAATATTTTTAATATTATTATTAGTTTGTAACATTTATTTTTTAACATGAAAAAATTTTAAGTTTTCACAACATTATAAATATTTGGCGTAAAGCAGCTAAACATATTAAGGCAAATTATTTTTAGTTTAGTGAATTTAAATTAAAAGCATTTTGCTAGGGTAATAAATAATCTTAAAAGCTAACAGTTTTTTTCTGCATTAATTATCTACATGGTTATTCTTATATGTTATTTGTTGTAATTTTTTGTGGTGTCACTTAATTAAGCAAAAGAATGCTTCGGCGGCAATTTGACACGTTATTTTGAAGAAACTTAAAACTGTATTGTGTGCCTCAGGCTGATCATTAAAATTTTGTCAAACCAAAATAAATTAGCTCTATTTGTGCCTTAGAAAAACTACGTTATGAAAGATATTGAAAAAAAAGCTATATTTCGATGATTGTGCTTAGAAATTTATTTTTTTACAAAGCGTATGTTTAATCTATCTCTTGAATCGTATTAAAATAAACATTTTAATCAAGTGACTTAATTTCAATTTATCAAGTTTTTGCTAAACATTTTTATTTATTTGCTTTAATCAATATTATATCTAAGGAGCATGCTTTTTAAAAAGCTTAAAGGGCAGATATCTAATGTGTAATTTCCCGATGATGACGAATTCATTTAAATTAAGATTGTTCCTGGCATTTAAATCAGGATCGTTACTGGTAATAGAACTACACTTTTTAAAATATGTATTCTAATAAGGAAATCAATTAGTCATTGATTTATCGCCAAATTACCAATAAATATTCTTATTTAAGTAAAGATTTAGTTTATGTATATGTGTTTTTTAATGACACTTAGCCAGCCATTGACCTTGCAAATTATGTCAGGAATGTGCGCCTTTGGTTTGTCCAGATAGCACCGCAAATGTAAAAGTACGTCTTGACTTAGATCTCCACGGATAGATGGCAGCATCTCTCATTCTTGACGCCAATTTCTCAATTTAGAGATAGAAAAGGAAGAAAATTTTCTTCAGTTCCCTGTACCCGTGGTACTGCTGAGCAACAAACAATGGGACTTTTGATTCCACAGATTTAATGAGCACGTATATCGTGTGTATGCCGGTAGTTCTTAACGAAATCGATAATCAAACCCCGGCCCCGCTGAATCTGAGCCCGACACTCTAACCAATGAGCAACTACGGCCCTGTATAGATGTTATCATAAATAACCAATATCGTTTCCGAGAAAACCTGAAGTGTTAACTAGCATTGATAATTTTGCGTTTTTACTTTTCATTTTGAGATCTTACAGCGAAAATAGTGGATCATGGATCAAGATTAAAACAGTGGTGAAAATCAACAAATCTTTGAATGAGGGAAGAAATAGGTCAACAAATGAACGAATTCAAAAATAAATAACTTTTAATTAACACATGGAGGAATTGCATTGTCAAAAATTAAAAAAAGAGGTTTAAAAATTACTTACTGGACTGATAAAAAAGCGAGAAAATCATAAATGGGTCAATTAACCAGATAATGAAAAAATCTCTGAAAAACAAACGGATCAGTGATTCTTTAACTGACTGATTCGATTGTTTATGAGCTGTTTCATTGAGTTGTTGACCCTCACTGATTAAATTTTTCGTTTAATCAACAATTCACCTTTCATTTATTTACTGATTTTATATATTTACTGATATCATTTATTTCATTGATTTCTTGATTTATTGATTCATCAATTAGTTCATTCATTGAGTCACTGAATTATTCATCGATTCGCTTATTCGTTTTTTCTACATATAAAAGTCCATTTTTTGTGCAGTTTGGTAACATAAGAGTAGGAAGACTTTCTCTTTGAGAAAAAAGTGCCCTTGTAATAACGTAACAGATGCAGCTTATAAAGATTAAGATTCAGCCATCTCATACGAATAAATGAAGAGAAACTAATGCTGCAATAATTGAACACCAAGTATATCGTATTTCACAAAGCGTTTGAGATATTTTTTAATATTTAATAAATTACTCGGACACTACATTGATAGAGCTCATTAAAAGATTTTAAACATTTAGAATTATTTTTGAAAAATCGAATTTTAAAATTACGATTGACATCTCCGGAACTATTCGACGGATTTCCCTCAGAGTTTTTGTATTTTGGTGTATGAAATTACATTCCTTAAAAAGATGTAAAATATTGTATACTTTACAATTCAAACTTTTTTCGACAATTATTAGACAAAATAATAAAAACTAGCAGATTTTTATAAAAAGTTAATTTTTGCATCGAACTATTCATAAATAAATAATTTTATAAATGTGTGCAAAAGTGTTTAAATTCACTTAAAAAGTTCACGAAATATGAAAGAATACGCAAAAATAAAATTAAAATAAAATTAAATCAACATTAAAGGGATAAAACTTCGGATCACTCTTCTGAAAAAACTACTCGTACTAGGACCCTATATCCCAGATTTTGGCTACCCCTTTTATTCCGGGGATCAGGATTTCGAATCCATCAAAAAAAAGTATTTTTTATTCAGATAAATAATTTTTTGTGTATGACTTCGCAACTCAAAATATCGTCTGCACTAATAGTACGTAATCTTCGTACCATAAAGATTGAACATTAATTAGCATTTTTGAGGGTGTATCTTCGTACTATGAAGATCGAATCCTAAAATGTGACGATCCGATCATATGATCAAAAGTTGTCCAGCGTGGTCCGTTAATTTATTTACTTATTTTCTGCACTATATAGTTAAAAAAATAAAAAGAGTGTGAAATATTATTTGACAGTCATTATTATATATTTTGAAGAAATAGGAAATATTCCATGATAATAATATCAGATATATAAAATGCATTAAGTTTTAGTTACTTGTAGAAACGTGATCAAGATATTTTACTGTTTTTTTTTATTTAATAAAAAATAAATGTACAGTAATCATTCGAGGTGGTTTGTTTACTTAAGTACAATCATTAGAATAATTTCGCATTCCATGTAAATGTGAAATGAAATATATATTTATTTATTTATTTAAGAATTTTATGCTGCAACAAAAATGGAAAAGTAACATTTGTGAGAAATGTGCAGAACTGGTATGCCCGGAATGAATGAAATCATTTCATTTATAAATTACCATTAACGTTTAGGGGCTACAAATGTGGAGATCGTTTTATTTTGGGATTTTTTATTGCTCTTCTTTTATATTTTCTTTTAATTCCTCTTAATATAAAATGGATAAATAGATAAAAAAAATCATTTTTTTACCCTAAGAAATCATACCTGGAGAAAGAAACAAAATTTTTATTTGTTTAGTAGAAAAATTTTAGGAGAATGCCCTTAATGGTATTCATTTAGAAATATATATATATTACCTTAGAAAACAAATATCAACGTTTTATGAACTTATTGACACCTTTTGTAACGTTTTAAATATAAAAAATTAATTTTAAAATCAATTTTGCGATGCTGTTGTGTACTAATTAACTATGATACATCTTAAAACTGATTTAGAAATTTCATAAGATCTAGTAACATGCCATTCCCGTCAACTCGCAATAAGAGTTTTATGATAAGTATTAAGATTATGTCAATTTCATTTCCCTTATGAAAATCAGTATTTAATAATTTAAAGAGACTTATATCCTGTTGTGATATTCATAGACTGCTTTACTTTTCTCATATGACACAGAAAATAAATCTACTTTAGAAGGAATTAAAATTGCGCTTACAAGCTTTAGAGTCTTTAGATTACGCTTACTTATTTTACGCATCAGGAAAGATATTTTCGTAACGGCAATATGTCAAATGGCATTTCAAATTACACTGGATCTAAATACTTACTCATTCGGCGTAAAATGTTCCAAAAGTTTAGTGATATAAACAGTATAGTTTACATTGTTTCGATAATGTGATTGTCATGAGTTTTGAAGTTTTGTCTTTTTATTGACTAGATATAAAGTGGTTTGTTGGAAAGACCAAATAAAAGTAGTAAATTAAGGACTATATATATAATGATAAAAATTGTGGTGCTCTTTTCAAATTTGCTGTAATCTTATTAATAAGTTTATTTTAACACCTCATGGTGGTTGCAGAAAATTTTCACTTCATTAATTTCATGTTATTGTTAAATATAAAACTGTATTTTTTACCTATGATAAAAATTTTATTTTTTATAAATAATATTGAATTATTTGATTGTAAGTTTCGATTAAATTTTGAGAAAATAAATTTAACAGAATCTGTCACACCTGTTCTTACCTTCGAAAGAAGGAATTCAAGTTAGAACTCGTCCTTAGTATCAAACAAAGGAATAGCTTTATAAGTTTAGAGTTGCTTGCAATTCAACAGGGAGGAGTAAACATATGGATTTACTAGATTTTTTAATGATTTTAACTAATGTAGCGTTTTGTTTGTTTATTTTCAGTTCAATAACATTCAGTGAAAGTTTAGTAAATTGCATTTTTTTTCTAATCTGCGTAATTAATTACAACTCCGAATGCATATGCGTTAAAACTGTTTTGAAAAGTTTTAAATTAAAGTGCTTAAAACGCACAATACTACACAGTCCAGTCACATTAATGTGACCATCACCTACTTTCGACGTCATCGTGAAATAACCAATCACAGAGTGCATGTGGCAGCACATTACAGTGTAGTGTATATATTGGATGTCCTAGGGCATCGAAAAGCATTTCAGTCGTTGGCGCAATGCAGAAACGTAGCGATTTATCCGACGTCCAAAAGGGCATGATTATTGGCTTTCGGACCAAGGGTGGAAGCATTTCGGAAACGACTGATTTTCTGAACTGTTCGCGTGCCACCGTGGTAAAAGTATACCGTGCATGGCAAAATGGCACTATCCAAAATCAGCGGCGTGCCACATGCGGTGCACCACGGGCTATAGATGGCAGAGGCGAAGGAAAGCTACGGAGACGCGTTCGGGTGAATAGACGTTCAACTGTTGAGCAACTGACCGCCCAGATGAACCTAGGGGCTACCAAGTGTGTATCCTCAACAACGGTTCAGCGAATGTTGCTGCGCTTGGGCCTCCGTAGCAGAAGCCTGGTTAATGCATCTATGCTGACTACTGTTCATCGGCGACGATGGCTGGAATTTGCATGCCAGTACCGCAACTGGACGTCCACAGAGTGGCGACAGGTGGCTTTATTCGATGAATCACTTTTTATGCTCCATTGAACGGATGAACGCTGGCCTTATACAGCATGAAACGTCTGAAAGCAAACACCTTGCAACAATTGCCGGATGGATCCAGGCTGGAAGAGGGAGCGTTATGGTTTGGGGAATGTTTTCCTGGCATTCACTGGGTGCACTCATCATTGTGGAAGGTAGTATGAATCAGTACAAGTACGTATCTGTTCTTGCGGACCACGTCCACCCCTACATGCAAATGATTTTTCTTCAGAATGATGGCATCTACCACCAGGACAATGCGAGGTGTCATACAGCTCGCAGTGCATGTGCGTGGTTCTAAGAACACCAGGATGAATTTACCGTACTCCCCTGGCCAGCAAACTCACCGGATTTGAACCCAATCGAGAATCTGTGGAACCACCTCGATCGGGTTGTTCGCGCCATGGATCCTCAACCGCGTAATCTAGCGCAGCTGGCCACGGCACTGGAGTCGGCATGGCTCAACATCCCAGTGAACACCTTCAGAAACCTAATTGACTCTCTTCCTGCACGTCTCGTAGCGGTTCGCTCTGCCAAAGGTGGTTTTTCTGGATTTTGACAGGTGGTCACATTAATGTGACTGGACTGTGTATTTGGTTTAGTTTTGAGCAAATCGCATATTTTTATTTAACAGACAAGTTCTTAGTAATATATAAATCATCAAAACTGCGGCAAAAAATAAAAAGTTTATTTAGATATTCATAACACACATATTTTTACATATGCCTTTGCTTATTCAGTGCTTCTCTTTGTAATAAATTTGCTATAGACACGTTGTTAAAAACATTCTCTAAACAAGCTTTGATCACATAGATTCTTTTGAATAAAAAGACAATTATCCAATTTCGGAACGACAGATTACTGACGCTACAAAACTGCTTGCTTATATTTAGAAAAAAAATCCAGAAAAATTCAGTTGTTTACTTTTTACTGAGTTGTTTAATATACAAGATATTTTTGAAAATGAATTCCCTTTCCAATTTTAGAAAAACAGTATTTCCTTATTTAAGTAAAAAGTGTATTTGTGGATTAAATACGTAACTACATAAATATATCTGTACTTAAATTCGAATACAGTGTCTTTTGAGTAAATACATTAGCACCATTTTAAGCTAATAGTATTAGAGATTTTAAATATGTAATATCTCTCAATAAATATCTCTCTCTAAATCATTAAGAATCTAATGATTCATGAATAAAATGGCTGATTTACTTCCAAATTATTTAGTTTTGCTTTTAAATTGAGGAATTCAAATTAGAGCTCACCCATAGTAAATTGCAAACAAAAGGAGAATTCCAACAGTTTAGAGTTGTTTGCAATTTAATAGGGAATGGAGTTACTATATTGAGTTGCTAGAATAATGTAATAGAATAGTGTATTTAGAATTTGAATGAACGAATGGCTGATTTAATATATGTTGTTTGCCACTGAAAAGGGAATGCCTAAGGGTTGGCTCTATTGCTACGTCTTTGCATCTCAAATTCAGTAAAACATAGATGTAACACTTTCTAGAACATATTTAGTAAAGATGAACGTTATCATGTGAGGATTTAAATAATATTATTTTGATAACTAATTTTTTTAACAAAATGGTTCAGAAGGAAAATGTTTTTTAACCGTATATACTGTTTCATATTTTGAGTACGAAATTAAAATTCGAAAACGAAAACTCCACACAGACATTTGAAGCCTTCTTACTTGAGGCCAAAGTAATTTAAACTTTTAAATTATCTTCAATAATTTTATTATCAAAGAATCACTAATTTTTGCTATTTTCAAAAAAAAAGTATTGCCTGTTAAAGTTAAAATTTCTGAAATAAAATATTTTTTTTCTTTTTTTTAATAATCATCTGAAATTAAATTTCGTATGTAGAGAATTTTTTTTAAGATTATAATAATTATCACCTTAAAAAATTTGCTTAAAATTAATTTTTAAAAATTAGATATTAGAGTCTTAAAATAAAAAAAATTAAAACTGTTGTTTAGGAAAACAACTTTCGTTAATATTTCAGTGAAGAATTTTTTTCTTCTCAAAATTGATCAAAAATGCGTCAAAATGACTCTGAAACAAATAATAGTAGAATTTAAAAAACCTATGTACTCAAAATTGAAACAGCATATACTCATTTTTGAGCGAGATGCAATCCCAAAACTGAAGTAAAGAGAGGAATGTGTGAGAGAGATGTTCGTTGGTTGCCGGCAGGATTCAAACCAAGGACAACCAGGTTCGTAGTAGGATGCTCAAACAGCTGTAACTGTACCCCCCAGTCTATGGAGAAACTTTTTATGGTAGAAACTTTATATAGTTTACTTCAAATTTCTGTGCTTTAAGAGGTTGGAATTCGGAAAATATAGTCAGGAGATCGGAATTTTAATTTTCCTTTTTGATTATTTTGCTATATCTTAAAAACCTTTAAGCAAATGAAATGCATGTCATGTTGTGACATTGCAGTGGCCACTATATAAAGCTTCCTATTTTTCCCTGTACTAGGGTGTGCAACTATAGTGGTTAGAGCATCCTACTACAAATTCGGAGTTGCTTTGGTTCGGCATATACATGTAACTCTTGCACATTACCCTTCTCACATCCCTTACTGATACTATGCATTTTACTCAAACATGAGTAAATGCTATTTAAACTTTGAATACAAGGGGTTTTCAAATTCGACTGTTAATTGTTCCGGAGTTATTATGAAATACTTTTGCTCAATTTTGAGAAACCCTTTTTCATTAACACCTATGCTCCTTATTGCTAACATTCATTCTTCTTGTCGTTTTGTCTTTTTTAATTAATTAATGTAGATTTATTCAAATTCCTTCACCCAGAACTTTCACAAATAGATAATTAAAAATTAAACAAATATAAGTCACCAAACATTCGCCAACTGTCACAGAATGCCACATTTTTAAATACCGAACGATTTTGATGCGAAGAAATCATATGGGGGTGGGAATCAATTTTTGTTAATTTCGATCAATTGGCTCCAAACACTCAGCAATTGGCACAGAATGTCGAGTTTTTAAATATCGAATGATTTTCACGCAAAGACTGCATACATGGATAGGAATCGATTTCTGTTTATTTCTATCACTTTTTACCATAATAATTTTGCTATAATTTTTCCATAAAATTGCAATTATTACTAGGTGGGGTAAAAAAAGAATTGTTCTTAAAAATTACTTTAAGTATACTTCAGGCAATTTTGATAATTAATGTTATGAAATCTTGTACAATTTATAAACTTTTTAAAATATTTTTTTAATTCCAAAATTAGCTTTATGTTGCTTTTATTTTATTTTAATAAATAGAACTAATGAATATTGTGAAAGCGAATACTTTTTCTTTGCAAATAAAAAATTGAAATAATATTTTGACAAAGATTTATAATTTGTAGTTAAAGATATTCTTTTAGTGTGATGTGGAAGTTAAAGAAAATTTATGCATTTTAATCTAACAAAACTTGACAAGTTGAATAAAATTTAAAAGAAAAAGAAAGAAAAAAAAAACTAAAGTGACTTTTTTTATTATTGTATTTCTCTTTATTCGTTATTTTTCAACCCTTTATTGTTAAGTAAGATTCAATGACAAATTGGGTAAACAAATTGTTGTTTAAAATATAAATTAATTAATTATGTCAGTCATCCGATTGCGCGGATTTAAATTATATTTTCAATGTGTCTTACGTAGCAACTTTTTTTATCTCTAATTTAACAAAACCTCAGTAACTTTTTTCTCTTTTTTCGTTGCTTATTTTCGAATCAGGAGTTGTAACATTTGAAGAAATTTGGAGTATGATAAATAATAAAGGCGGTATAAATTGCTTATTAATTTATTTCTTTTAATAATTGACGACAAGTTAATTACTTCGATTGTTTATTGTGTGCATTTAAACATCATCATGATCTTACATCCTACTAAGCAATTTTGTTACTCAATTTTTGCAAAACCTCAGTAACTACACTACTTAATAATAATGAAAGAGATACTCTTAGTTCTTGAAATTTTTTATTTACTAATTTAATTTGAATTCCTCAAGAAACACTCAGAGGACTATTTTGTAAATTTAGAAGTATTTGGTTAATGTGATATTTCAAACATAAAGTTTAAGGCATTCCGAAGTTTTAGAGACAGACAATGAGTTAAGAAAGAAAACAAGTATTTTTGAAAACCCTTAGGCCAGAAAATCAAGCAATAAGCTTGTAACTTGTATCGATTGTTATTATTTGCAATAACTGCATGAAATTTTGTTAATCTAGCTTATATATTTATGAAGATATGGCATTTTTAATATTAAAAAAAAATTGTGTTATGTTTTTTTCTTTTGCTATAACTTTAATAAATAATAAATACAATTAAGCAAAATTTTCGGAGCAATTTGAAATTTATTACAAAATTATTGTTTTAAATTTTGAAAAAAAAATGCTAAAAAGTTGGCGAGATAAAATAATATTTAAAGCAGTTCTTTTGTACTGCACATGCCGGAAAAAATGTAAAATTATTTCTTCATAATTTTGTATTGAATTTTATTTAGTGACTAATGGAAAATAACTGATTTAAATACCTTTAAAACGTAAAACATTTTAGGCAATTTCCTAACTACTTTTTATACTTTTTAAGAATAAGCTCAAAATAATCGGGAGATTTTTTGCAAATTTTATTACGTAGTATTGCAAATTACACTGCCCTATAAAGACTGGTCAGCAAGAACAATATTAAATACAAGGAAGCAAAATTAACTTGAACAAAATTTAAAAAAAGAAAAAAAAAAGAAAGTGACTTTTTTTATTATTGTATTTCCCTTTAATCGTTACTTTTCAACCCTTTATTGTTTCATAAGTTTCGAAGAAATTTTTTATATTCCGAATAATATTAAGAGTATTATTTCTATATATTTTTTTACTTGATGAAGGAATAATTATTTAGATCGTTGATGATTATGTACATTTAGAAAATCTCAACATGATCTTACAAAGCAATTTTTTATTTCCCATTTGGTAAAAACTGTGTATTTCTTTAATTTTTTTCGTTAAAGTAGGTCAAAAGAGAGATGAAGAGAAACTTATTTTATTTTAAATTTTATATGCATATCTCTTAATTATTTCAATTAAACATACATTGCAATTTAGTGATAAATACATTGCTAAGTAGTAATAGCTAAAGTAAACAATTCTTGATACATTAAAATTATAACTATTTAAATGCTTCTGAAAATTACATTGTTGGAAAAATAAAAATAGAACATTGTTTTGGTAATAAAAAATATTTTAAGCCTTACTTTGAAGACCTCTTTTTCTTTCTCTATTTACAACATGTGATGGTAACTAAACGACACGAAAAAGTTCGTGTGGTTGAGTTACAGTTAGTTGTCACGCAGACCATTCACAAGGTTATTTTATATTTTTCCCTTAGAATTAGAAATGTGAGATATCTTGTGAGTCGTTCAAATTCATTCTCATTTATTATATTTTTAAACAGATTAACTCATTTAACATAATTTTGCACTAAAATTTTGAACATATTATAATTTGAAAAGTCACGGTGGCAACAAATATTTATGGTATAAAATAAAGCATTTACAATTTTATTGTTTAAAATTATTTATTTTTTTAATAAAAGTTGATAGTTTTTTTTTCGTTTTTTTTTTTTGAAAATTAGAAAAATATTTTATTTAAAAGAAAAAGTAATGAAATAAAAAAAGAGATTTAAAATTCTAAATAATATAAATATTTACCGATATTGGTCTGCACATTTTTAAGATACGATTGTTCTAAAATATTAATTTAAATATGATAAAAGTAGAAATGTCTTAATGATTTCTAAATGAAAACAGACAAAAATTAAAAAACGAAATTAAAAGTAACTGAA
Organism: Parasteatoda tepidariorum; assembly: GCF_982258835.1. NCBI lineage: Eukaryota > Metazoa > Arthropoda > Arachnida > Araneae > Theridiidae > Parasteatoda > Parasteatoda tepidariorum. The sequence continues at coordinate 20,508,442 of NC_141765.1, forward strand.
AATAAACTGTAGTCATTTGTAACTAATCGCTTCTAGAAGTGACACTAAAAAAACTGAAACGCCAACAGCAAACACCGACTTTATACATAGAGTCCTGACGTCACTACCTGAGATCTACTGAATAAATTTACCAAGTTTGTGTCATGGTATTGAAGCGATAGAGGACATTTTTTTATTTTTAGCTTTTATCTGGTTTGGAAAAACCCTATTCTGATAACATTTAAATTTGGATTTTGAAATTATTCGATTTAGCATAGCCTTATGTTACTCGAATAACTTTTAACTGTAGTTTTATAGAATCAACAGCTCTCAATTATTTTTTATTATACTATTTAATGAATGAAATATTATGAGTTGCATTAATTAATAAGCGAAAAAACGTAGGTTATTTTTTTATTTTACAGATAATTTGTTTTTTTAAAAACGCAAATGTAAAATTTTTGCGCTTCATGATTTATAAATGAATCCAATTTAGCAAAATAAGTCGAATTTAAGACTTAAGTCATGAAACATACGGAAAAAAAATTCTGGTAAAATTACCGTAATGTATGGTAATGATATTTCTGGTAAAAAAACATAATTCTGGTAAACCAAAACATACGGTATTCAAGCAATTCATTTTTTGACTGTTTCGTTCAGATGAAATCGGTTTGCCGGAAATGCTGGTTTTCGAAATTATAGTTCCTATTACCTCACGTCTAGTAACAAATATAAATACACCGAATACAGTATTATTTTTGGCGATATAATTTGTATTTATTAAACTCATACTTCCTATTATCATTTTCAGATATTATTTCAATTCCATTAACAATTTAACGAGATTTCTCCAATAATGGAAGACATACTTTTCAAAATAAGAGCAATTAATAGATATTAAATTTTTTTATTTTCTTCGACATGTTTTTTTCTTTTTATCATCCTTTTCAAAAGATACACTATGATGAAAACAAATTACAGTACTGTATGGTTAAGATATTTTTGGTCAAAAAAACAGATTTCTGGTAAACTAAATCCAACATATAAGGTATTTAAACCATTTATGTGGTACTTTTCTGTTCATTTGGTAATAATTCACCGGAAATTCTGCACTTCAAAGCTATAGTTCTTATCACCACAAATTTAGTGAAAAATATAAAACTGAAAAATAAATTTTACCAAATAAATGACGCTTTATGACGCTTAATTTTGCCGAATAAATGACGTTTTAATTTTCCTGAATAAATGACGCTCTAAGGACAAAACTACCATAATTTACCCATCCCATTTAACAAATTTTATCTGCCTTTATCGCGAACACCACACACGTCTGTCACTACATGTCAAGTATTACCAGGACTAATTGGATGAGAAATTTTAGAATTCCCCACCTTTCACGCGAAGTTAACTAAGCTGCGTAAAAATAAGAAAATTACGTGTAAATTTCCTAAGCTTTGAATATTTACAAACAGTTTAGCAGCAAACATGCAAAGAACACGCAACGCTACTTATGCTTTTCAGTAAACGTGTAATGAAAGACCCATGGTGCTACTTACAATTGTATGATTACTAAAAATATATGTCTTCTTTGATTAATTTAATACATTAACGCTAATTCAAAGAGAGCTGTATCAGTTACTAGAACTTTTTACTGAATCACAGTTTCCTAGAAAGTTTCTAGTAGTAATTTTTTTTACGTAAATCATCATCAAAAATTAAATATATTTAACTATAAGAAAAAAAGAAACTTTTAAACTTTTATGATCTGGATTTAGTAAGATTTGAAAAATAATGGTATTTTGCATTAGAAAACAGATTGATTATGTAGATGATTAAACTAAGCAAAATTTATTTATTGTCAAAATTTAAATGTGTTGAAGCGTTTTAATACTTAATCAGTTTTAGCTAGAGGATCTGATTAAAATGGTTGAAAGAAAAAAAAGATTTTAAATTTTTTGCATCCTAAAAAGTATATAAGAAATAAAATTAAATTTGAAATTAAATTAATTGGTCCTTAATTTAAAAGGCGTTGAATAAAGTGCTGCACACGTTCAAAATTCCTAAAAAATTTTATTAAATTATTGTATTTTCTCACGCGCAATATTCTAGAAATAATTTCTAGAATATTGCGATTATTTAAATCTAGATATATATCAATATTCTAGATTTAAATTATTCCTTTACTAAAAGGATTTCTTCTTTTTTATAAAAAAAATGTGACAAGTGTTTAAAGGTTAGCTAAACCTATATTCTTAAATCATTGGATTAAGTTCTAAGGATTCTTGATTTAAAAATTACATTCTTATTAAAAAAATTTTGCCTGCTTCATTCATTGACATTTTGCAAAATGGAAGTTGCACGTCAAAGTATAAACATACTATCTGATTAAAAATTACTTTATAAAGCATTTAATTTCATAAAAATCTGATCGCTTAGAGGATTTGATGCAACCATCATTTCGAAGTTTAAATGAAACAAACAAATTTATTTAAAAAAGAATAATTTTATAAATTGAGAGACCTTTTATAAAAAAAAATCTACCTTAATACCTACCTAAAATTAAAATAAAATCTATCTTTTTTGAACAAATGTAATGTATATTTTTCTCTATTTTCTAATATAATTATTTCAAAATAAAATCAGCATGCTTTCTTAAGCTTATGTAGGTGTTTATATAGAGTTTCAAATAATGGCGTCAAAGAAAAAAGCATTTTTTGTAATATAAAATTCTATTTTAAAATATTCAAACATTTTATTTTATAAACCATTTTATTTCGTAAAGGTATGATAATTTATACGATTATAAAGAGATTTTAAAGAGGTTAAAATGAAACAAGCAAATGTATTTTAATTGAGAATAATTTTGTGAATTGTGAGATATGTAATAAAAAGTAATAAAATCGTCCTTATATAATGGAAAAAAAGTGCTTGAACAAATGCACTTTATGACTATACGTTTCTCTTCTATCTCGAATAATTATTCTAAAACAAAATCAGCATACTTTCTTAAATTTATGTAGATACTTATAGTGTGTTTCAAACAATGGCGTCGAAGAAAAAAAAAATTTTCGTAATATAAAATTCCTTTTAAAAATATAAACTTATTACTTAACTTGAACTTGGAAAATACTTATTTTTGTATTAGTCTAAGACAGGGATGGCGAACCAATGGCACGCGTGCCATTTATGACACGCGACACAATATTTTGGGCACTCCATCGATCACAATTGTTGTTACACTATGAATTGTTATTACACAAATGTTATTACGCTATGAAGCATATGTAACAATTAAATTAAAATTCACAAAAAGCAAACAAAATAATAAAAAATTATTAATAAAAAAATTAAAAATTAATATTAAAAAACAATTAATAACAGTAAAAAACAAGCTAACAATAAATAACTAGCAAAAAAAATCAACAGCCCTGCTTAAACAAACATCTTACAACCTAATATAAGTTATTGGTCATCTAATCTGCAACAACAGAAGTCACACTGATGTTACTTTAAGTTGAATTACTTGTATAACTGAGACATTGCAAAATGTATTTTTTTTCAATGTAAATAAAGAGTTTTGAGTTGATAGTATTTAATATTATTATTTTCCCAATAATCACGAAGTTAATTATTTGACGGCACGTCTATGACCTCATTAAGCAATTTTTTAGAGAAAATGGCACGTTGGTGTATAAAGGTTCACCACCCCTGGTCTAAGACATACTATTATTTTACTGAAACGTCTAAATTCCTTGAGATAATATTAAAACAGCATTAAAATGATTTACTCAGCAAATAATTTTACTTATTTTGTTCTAATAACCAAGTATATTTTTTCATCAAGACTAATCATGAACTTTTAAATTTTGAAATAAAATATATTTATACCCCTCATTAGCTATAATGAGCGAAATATTCCTGTTTGCCCAACACGCCTATAAAAAAAAATTATAGTCGTGTAAAGATTCAAGGAATTTAATTTTGAGCTCCTTGTTAAGCCGTTAATGACATCGTTATTCTTAAAAATATTATTCTTGTCTACTTTATTTTAAAAGAGTTTATTAAAATTAATGGAAAAGCTATTTTGGAAGAAATATTTATCGAAGACGAGATTTTCCAGCATTGCAAATTGCTAACAATGGTTTCATTTCAGTTCGTTCAATTCACATATCTCTAAATGTAAAGTATTATGAAACTAACAGTACTGTTATATTTTGCACTAATTAGTTAAATATAATTTAGATTATGGAATTACAAATAACGCAAGTTAATACATTAGTTATGCAAGTTTATTGTTATTTTAATAATTTTATAATTCTGATTTCGCGGAAATGTTTTTAAGTATATTTTTATTTTTTATGTCGGTAACTTTGGAATTTGGTGCTTTTATTATTTTTTTGATTTTTGCATTTAAGTTTTCAATATATATTTAAATTGCTTATAAAATAGATAATTTCTGTAAGAATCACAAATGTCAAGGAAATGTTTGTTACATTCATAGATTTTTACGAAAATACCATAGAAGGATTACAAATTTTAAGAGAATTTCTCACAAAAAAGAATAAATTTGCGTATTGATTGGGGAGAATTGTTTAAATATTTAAAGGCTTCAATAAAAATTTAAAGCTTTCAACGATAAAAAATACGAAAAATGATTGTTTGGAATATTTGATAAATTTTCATGGAAAAGCGTTCTTATATTTCTTAGAATCGTTTAATTCATTTTTAAGTAGTAATTTCTGTAGGAATTTTGAATGTCTAGGAAATTTAGGAACTAGGAATGTCTAGGAGTTTTAAGAAAATGCTTTATAAGAGTTACAAATGCTAAGAGAATTTCTTACAAAAAAAATTAGATTATTCCACAAGTGCTTGTAAATTGTATCCTTCCACATGCATGAGTAATATGATAAAATAATATAAATTTTGCATCAAAATAATTATAAAATGTTTTGTGCATCATTATTTTTTTTAATTTCATTTTTGTTGCTTATTATAATTAATTCATTAGCATAAGTTCTATAAATAAAAATGTATTATACTATCATCTCGAAAATGAAGTACAACAATCTAATCGATGATAAATTATCTATGAAAATTAAAAGAAAAGCTGAACTCTACTTTTTTTCATTTGTCTGTTTTAACAAAAGATGCAAAAATTTAAAATGACTCATTGTAGTAGCTTATTAAATGAATGACTTGCGTCTTCCAACATGCTTGAGTACTTTACAACGGATATATAAATTAATTATGCATTAGAAAATTTTGAAGCCTATATCAAAATTAGAAATTCAGTTCAAATTTTATAATTTTTTTATTAAAAATTTTATTTAAATTCTTTTCATATTCTATTTATATTACTTACTATAGCTATTTCATTTCACAAAAGTAATATTAATAAAAATGCAGTTAAGTTTCATTAAAAAAGTAAGAACAACTATTTGATCTATGATAAATTATTTACAAAGATAAAAAGAAAATCTGTAGTCTACTTTTCTTATTTATCTGTTTTAACAAAAGATACAAAATTTTAAAATGACTCATTCTAATAGCTTATTTAGCAAACAACTTGCATCTTCCCACACGTTTGAGTAATATACAAGAAAAATATAAATTATGCATTAGCACAATTATAAAACGTTTTTACCATCAGAAATCTTATTTACGTTGTGAAAGGAAACAGATACATATCAGAGGTTTAATTAAGCAAAATGAAAAATGGTTGATCCGATTATTTCAAAAAAATAATTAATTATCTTACGTCTTTAAGCGTAAGGACAATTAATTTCCGCTTCTTAAATTTGAAAAAGATTAGTATTGGAGTAGAATATAAGTTGATTTTTTACATATTTGCAAGAGAAAATCTTTAACTGTCTCATAAATTTTTACAAGAATTAGTTTACTTGATGTGCCATAAATGTGTCAAGTAAGGTAGGCTTAGTAAAATTTATCATGCTTACAGTGTTTAAAAAGCGAATTTATTTATTGTAATTAAACTAGGCTTTTTAACAGTTTTACAATAATGTTCTAATACTATTTGCTTGTTAGGAAATTTCTAGCAATATTTATGCAAAACGTCTGTGATAGAGATGAAATTCAATCTATTACTTAGTCTCTAATTTAATAAAACAATAAAATTAAAAGCAATTTTTATGGTTTCTCATGCTTTTATTGAAATTTTTTTTAGTTTTGGTTTAAAAAACAATTGTTCCCTGTTCACCTAGAACTGATAATTGAGGTAAACGTAAATGTTTGCTGCTTTTGGTCATCATTACATACATCGGCCGATTTCTCGTTGAGTCGGTGGTTCTTTACCTACTTAACCGTTGGTTAGTTGAGGGCTGCTTGTCGTAAATTTGGCGTCAATCAACCAAAATATATTGCCAAGTATCCACGGGCACTGTTTACTTTCGCTATCAGTTCTCGCTGTGCATATTATAGAATTCTTATCAAGCATTTTTTTCATTTGATACATATTTTTACTCTATACTAATAATTAACAATAAAATGTGTGTTTTATTTATTTTAAGTTAAAAATTGATATCTAGAACTGGGGGAATTTAACCATTTTTGAGCGTTTTAGTTTGAATATATTAATAAAAAATTCAAAATTATATTAAATAATACAGTCTAAAATGAACGTGTAAATTATATTTTGACAAGTTGCCTTAAGAAGATGTTCCTTGAACATCTTTAGATTAACCCTTGTTCATATTTACACATGAAACTACAGAAAAGTTTGCTAAAGGAAGAGAAAAGGTAAATTTGATTTATTTTTTATGCTAAGCACAAAAGTTTCAGAGTACTAGATAAAAAGTAATAAGAATAAAGTTAAAAAAGAAATGCCACTTATTATTCCCATATTTCCACTTTCTGAGACAAATACTTGTCTTTTTTCTTAAAATCTGTGATTTTTAATGTAGTTGTTAACCACTTTTTCATTTGAAAGTTTTATGTTTCTCCAATTTGAGCTCTTAATAGAAATTTAATGCACCACATAAAAAATGGTCATTGCTATATGCGGCTAGCTTTAACATTCTTGATGCAGTCAACCAATGTTCTAGATTTCATATTTAGATCTGGATTGAGTTCATTGAGCAGCTGTATCTAACATTTTAAACCGATTGCATGTTCGTATGACCATGTCTTGCTTTTCTTTGATAATCACATACATTTAAAACTCTTTTTTGTTTTGGAACATACGTGTTATTATATATTGGGCACAGCTACAATGTAAGACTGAACAAATAAATATTTGCACAATTGTAAAATATAAGTGTCATAATGATGTGATTGAGCCAAATGTTCATTTGGTTCAAATTTGAATTCAGTAATAATGTGGTAAAGTTAATTTTACCTTCGCATATTTTATATCTATTTAACATGTTTTTAATTTTTAATTCTTTCATTTTTGTCCTCTTTACCGGTGTCTCAAAAATATGATTTTGATGATGTAAATGTTTTCAGGGTAATTCTTTTTAAAGAAAGTAATTAAAAAATTTTTTATTCACTAATAGTCAGAAAAGTTTGATTTTAGATGTCATCTTTGCACATGGAATTTCAGTTTTTAAATACTCTTTATTTATTTCTGTACTGTCAAATATTTTGCTCTAAAAAAGACACCTCCAGAAAAGGCCACCTCTATGTAGCGACCTCCTCTATTACGACCACTTTTGGGGACGGGATTTTTTACGAAAACTTTGTATTGAAGAAAATCTTTAGGAGAGATTATTAAAACCCCTCCAAGCTTCCAGGCAAACATCTTCACTAAATGCTAACAAAAATATATACAATACAAATATGTAGGTTAAAATATATTCAATATATTTTTACGAGATTCTCATTCAGAAAGCTCGCTTTAACGATCTCTGAAAGAAATCTACAACCTCATGTTGCATTCAGAGTTCACTAAGGACGATGCTATCAATGATTTGTTTGAGTTTAAAGTTAAATTAGAAAAAAATTATTTTAGAAAAAAAAAATCGCAAACAAACAAACCTCCTCTCATTTTGTTAAAAGTAACTAGTTTTTATGATCTAAAAATAAATGCAAACTTGAGCAAAAAAACATAATTGTTAATTTAATTAAAATAGTTCTATCATTCATAATTGGTAAATATGCTTTTTTTCATAATTATATCTGTAGGGATCATTTTTATTGACTCTAAATTTTATTCATCAATCTAGTTTTCATGATGCCAACATAAATGGCGTGTCCGCACCAAGGACATGACACTGAATAAAATTAAAATCGTTTGCAAGAAATCATGTGCTTTTGATAGTATTTTTAAGTCAATGGAGGTAACCCCTAAAAACGACCAACCTTCATTAACGACCATTCTATTGTGGAAAAGAGAGTGGTCGCTCCTGAGAGGTTTCGCAGTATTTTGTAATCCTAAAAGAATAAATAAATATCTAATTTTCAACGTATTCTGTAACATATACACTTAAAATGTCTATTGGGCAGGCACGTGAAATTTCATAATTTTGACACGTATCATATTTTTTTAATTAATTAAGCGTCGTTTTCAATTTATCCAACCCGTCAAACAAACACTCTCGAGTCATATTGAATACTTAAAAAAAATAACACACAACTTTTATTTTGATACCCTTCTTTTCCTTTTATTACTTTTAAGGATACAGAACTATGCGCAACAAAAATTACGTAAATTAAATACATGTAATGTATATTTATTTCCCATATGTATTAGACACATAATCTCATCCAGATAGATATCTAAAAAGTAAAAAATCTAGTGGTTTATGTTATAGTCCTGATACGAAGACATTGTAAAGAGAAGAAAACTCTTTTAGTTGGAGAAAATTTAGTTTTACAAGTTGGGTTGTTACAATACAATTCAAAAACCAGACAGGAAAGCTCATTAGGAATTCTTATCTTTTCTATGCATAAGAAAGGAAGACAAAAACTTTTTTTTTCAAGTGAGTGGTAAGATGTTGACCTTACCTGACATAGTAGGTGTGGCATTTCAGGGCTAGATGTATAGCCACTGGTTTTGGCACTTCTCCAATCTCAGCAGCAATTCTAAAAGTAGTTTAAGACAAATATCAAACCTAATGCTGAAACGGTAAAGAAACGTATTAGATTAATAAAAAATATTCAAATAATTACGCATAAAATATAAGATTAAACAATGTTTCTGTACTTATTTTAATAAGAAAAAGTATAATAGGATAAAAAAATCAATAAACAATTTTTCTCACAGTTAAGAATTTCAATACCATTTTTTTATAGTTTCTTGACTGTTTTGATTGAAAATGGTAAAATAAAAATTTAATAAATTTAATAAATTTTTATTTAAAAATTTTTTTCGAATAATTTCAAACAGTGTGTGAAAAAATTTTGCAAAATGAGCATATTCAAAAACTCCTTCTCTTCGTTCTTAATCAAAGTTATAAGGTCGAAAAAGCTGCTCGTGACATTTTTGCTGTTTATGCGAAGAGTGTCATTGCTGAAAAAACCATGCGTAAATATATATATATATATATATATATATATATATATATATATATATATATATATATATATATATATATATATATATATTTCCAGCAAGTCGTTTAGCTGAGTTGGATAAAGCCATCTTTAGCACAAAATTCATGTTAAGCGACAAGGCAACTGGCGAAAAATATAAGAAAGTCCCAGATTTTGATCTTTTAAGAAATTTTAAGGAAATCTGGAACTTCATTACCTGGGCATTGCAATTTCTTAACTTTCTAAGACGAGCTTTGGGAAAAAAGCTTCATATTGACATTTAAAAAAACTGAAAAGGATTGAAGTAAGTTCTTTTTAAAATTTGTGTAGTTCTGCAATACTGATTTATATTTTTAAGTTATTAAATTTAGAAGATTTCTAATGATGAAATTACTAGGCATTAGTTTTAGAATATTTTTTGAATTCACTGTTTCAAGTGTATTTGGTAGCGAACAACAACCTTGATAAATCTTTCTTTTGGCAGCATTTTAAAGTCGAAAAGTAAGAATGCTAAAGCGCGAACAATTAAAATGAGTATTGGGGATTTCTATATTTCGCAAATGTGAAACTTTACGACAAGTAATAAAGGCAAGTCATAATCTCATCTACGCTCAAGGAAATAACTTTATACATAAACATTGTAAGTAGGTATAATAGGTGATAAATATTTAGTGAATTTTATTAACTCAAATTCATTAAAACGTTTCCTAGAACTTTATACATTTCGCTATTCAAATCAGTTGAAATTCTGAGTCTACGATCCATATGGCTTCAGCTATGACAAGAAGAGTATTCTCAAGTGTAACAGAGGAAAGTCAATTTTACACGTGATTTTTTTCTTCTTCTCTTTATGCGTTTTCCTTCCTTTCGATTTTTCTGAAATAAACGATGACTACTTTCCTTTAACATGAATCATCATAAATTTCTGTCAGCTTATATGTGTTTGCATGGAATCAATCTAGATAAATGTAAAAATGTTAAAAGGAAAATACATAGATATATGCTGTATTATGTTTCATTCCATCCTACTTTTTTAATATATTTTTGGTGATGATTAAAATTTTTCTCGGAATTAATTTTTAAATAATTCTTTTGTCATGACTGCAGTTCAAAATATCATTATTATTTATTAATGATATTTTAATTTTGCTTTTGGTTATACATTGGAAAGATTTATATATATATATATATATATATATATATATATATATATATATATATATATATATATATATATATATATATATATATATATATATATATATATATATATATATATATATATATATATATATATATATATAATATTGTACGTCCTAACATATATAGATCTGATGACTGGAATTTATGGTGTAGTCTTTTAATTTGATTACAAGTAATGACTGTCATATGTAATCAGTGCTTGTAATCGTAATTATCCTCAATTGCGACGAGACGTAAATTATTATATGGTAGAAATCTTTAATTAATTACGGTTGTGATCGATTGCTGTAATTGATGCCCAACTCTGGTTCATTACCCCTTTAGGTTTATTAGCTTTTTTTCCCTATCACATTTTGAGTCTATCGCCGTTGCTCGCAAAACGCCCCTTCAAACAAATCAAGCAACTCTTTATAGTCTTCCTATCAATATGCGAATAATTTTAAAACAGATCAATATATCTGCCAATGACATAAATAAATTGTAAGGTATAGGCCAGGTATTACCTGGTGATGAAAATCCAAATAACTTTAAAGCAACCCATACAGTACACATAACTTTTGGCTTTAGTCTCTCTAACAAATGTTGTCATAGGTTAGGGGTGCCCACCCAGGAAAGAAAGCACGTGGCACATCAGTAAGGAGGGCACACGCTACAGTCAAAAAAGAAAGTATGTGGAAAAATCTTTAACTTCCGTCGCAGTTTCCGTGGAACGCAAAATATTTCCTCACGCTTAAAGAACATTTTTTAACCTCTCCATCCCACCCCGTGAGTCGTTTAGGAGCGTTAATATATTCATAAAAGAAAACATTTGCCGGTCACGTCTTAAGGATGAAATTCATGGCATTTAATAGTAACATTTACGAAGGTAGTGTGTGGCAGTTTTATGAGAACCGCTATTCTTAGTTTGACTTATGACTTTATACATAGTAAGGGGAGAGAAGAATTCCAGGATTCCTTTTAATATTCAATTTTCGTTTCCTTCTGGCAGAAAAGACAGCTTCTTTTTTTCATATAATTGTATCATCCTTGAAGCTCAAGGAACAGGGTTTGACACTTAAATTTATATCAATATTTTTTAAACTATGTAGTGATTGTTTCAGCCAGACAATCTGGTTTAGTGTTTTAAAAGCTACTATTTTCGTAATAGAGTTAATACAGATTGTTGTTCATGTGATTGTTTAAAAAGTGATCTATTAGAAATTAGAAAACATGCAATTTTTATTGTCATTGGGTATTTATTTGAAACGACGTTGGCGATCAATTTCTCCAACAATGTACTATATTCTAATACCTCTACTGAGAAAAAGTATAGTCAGTACTACCAAAATATGGTAAATTTTACCGAGTTTCTGGCTCTATGAGAACATAAAAAATCTTGATAGTTTTTGCCGAAGTGCTTTGGTGATGATTTTGGTAAAATAAAATAAATCTACATAATTTTGTGATATATGACAAAATTTCGTGAATGTGGAAAGAATTTTATCCTTATGATACTTTAGAGCAGGGGTGTCAAACTCAAAAGCTAACTTGGGCCAAATAAGCAATGCTTACTTTTAGGTGGGCAGCAAAAAAAGAAAGAAAAATCAATGTTCATAGAAACAAATATTTTTATTTTGAATAGTTCATTATAATAAACATATATAAAGTAAAATTATTATTTGACATCTCTTCTCTGCTACTATCTTTCCTATTTCGGGAGAAATTTTATTGGCCGAGACTACTTTCAAAACTGACCCAACGTGAGCGTTATTAATATGGTTTCGGACAGGAGATTTATTTCCATTCATAACAGAAAATAATTGTTCGCGCTGATTAGTACTTCCAAACATGGAAATAATTTCATATGCCAATTTTCGAGTATTTTCAAACCTTACCGGTAAATATTTGTAAATTTCAGGCACACCCACTTCAATGAATTTTGCCTTCAAATTTGAGTCGCACTGAATCTCAATCACTTCCATTTGCATATTACTAGGTACTGAGTCTATATTTATAGAGAAAACCGAAGAAAACAAACAAAATTTGTCTTACAAAGAATTAAAATCTTTAAACCTTGCTTCTAATTCGGTTCTAAGATTTGAAATTTTTTCTGCGTATTTTTGGTACGATGCAGTATCCCTGGAATGGCAGGTACCGCAAGCCAATTAGAATTTTACATTTTCGCGCGTACAATTTAAAATGATCCGTATAGTTTATAAATAAAGTATATTATAATTTTCTGTGCTAGTTTTCTTTCTAATTCACATTTCAATTTTATTTTTGCTGTGCATCGGATATATTGACTGGGCCGCAAAAATGTTCATCCCGGGTCGCAAGTTTGACACCCCTGCTTTAGAGCATTATGTAACGACCATTTATTTAGTAAAATTTACTTTTAAGTCACGTATTTTTTATTAAATTTGCGCTACTAAGAACAATTTTGGAAATCAGAATTTCCAGCAAACCGTTACCATATAAGCGGAAAAATTACTAAATGAATAAGTTAAATACCGTATATTTCGATTTCATTACACAGAATTATATATTTTTAACCAGAAATGGCTTCACCATACATTACGGTAAACCAATTTTTTTTCTCCGCATTCTATTGCATATTTAGTTTGTTTATGTAACGGAGATAGTTGAATCAATATCCCAGAGATGCCTTGTCAAATTATGTGCCACTTACGGCTTGCATTGACTGCAGTGCCAATGAAAATTATTGCACGTGATAGACAGATCATGGTTTAGAGTCCTCTTGCCATCAGATTTAACGTCAAATGGTTCCGTTACGGTTTTGTAATATATATATATATATCTCCATGCATCTGAAATGTGAGTTAACTCAGTAAATCCTCTACAAGGTCAAGTTTGTTACAGTGCTTGTTTTTTTTTTCTTCGGAAAAAGATAATCGATATAGCAACAACGCTGATATGGATCACAATTTCAATGCTGATGATGAGATAAAGTAATAAAATTGTATCCTAATTGTAATTGACTTGTAGTTTTATATTGTATCAAATGCGCCAATTATTAAACTGCAATCAAATAATTCTAGATTCATATATCCCTAAATAAACTCATATAGTAAAAAAGGGATATTTTAGTGATAAATTAAGCATGTTAACATGATATTCAAAATATCCAGTACTTCCGAAACAGTATTGTCTTAAATAAAATAAATTACATTTAGAATTATTTATTCTTTTTATTAAATCTTTTTTCCTAAATCTAAAGATAATATATTTATAATAATAACAAATTCTTTATAAACATAGCATTTAATGTGATCAAAAATATCTGTTTTGGTCTCGTTAATTTGTTACAGCAGTGCACAACACAACATTTTCTACATTTATTCATCTTTTATTATAAGAAATTATTCGTAGTATGTTGCATTTCCTTTCTCATTAGTTTTATATATTTTTTGAGTGAACTTTAATAATTAGATTAAAACAAATTCCGTATCAATATGTTAAAAATTCTATTAGGCACTATTCCTAAAATATCTTCTTGTTTTATTCACGTTATTACAAAACAGAAATATTATACATATAAATTACTAATATGCTTAAAATTTTAGTTGCGCACATTCATTAAAAAAGTATATTTTCATAAAATTTAAAAAAAAAACAGTGATAATATTTATTAAGAGAAATATATGTTTCATGTGCAATAAGTTGGAATTTGATTTTTCATTTGCGATCTCTGTAAGAATTGACGAATTTTTTTCTTCAGAAAACGGCAGAAAACTTCTATTCTAATAATGAGTGGGTTCTAATCACATAATAATTTTAAAAACCAGCTGTTTTCTTATTACCGTATTTACCACAGCAAATATTAAATTTCTTAAAATGTCAAAAGAAAATCAGAAAAGTACTACAACTACTATTTTTTTTTATTAATGAAATAAAACAAATTAAAAGTAAACTTCTTCCTTTGAAGTCTGAACATTCGTGCACAAAAGTATTTCGAAATCTGGTCGAAAATATTTATTGCTGCTGTTTAAAAGTCGGTTACATTACGGTGAAATCCACGTAATAATGTGGAAATCTAATAATAAACAAGTAATAAGATTTTTGTTTTACTGTCAAATTAGTACAATGTTATGATATGTAAGACTGATATACTTTTGTTAGCACAGATATTTTGAGAATATATTACATATTCACTGGCAAAGGAGGATTACTTTCGATTAAGTAAGGAAAAAAAAAGAGAAACAATACTTCATTTTTCTGTATAGCAATTAAGATGCGTACGGAATAATACTTTTCCTACACTTAACTCTTATAACTTCATAACTATTTATCTTACAGATTCTTGTTTTATCTTATTCAAATTAACGTGCAAAAAGTACATAGGGAACAATATCTCACTTGCTTAAATAGTAATGTCAGTTGAGTAAATAGATAAAAGTGCAAAATTATACTTTTTTGTACAAAAACTTCTTAACTAATAAACCATTAGTTCATTCAATTCAGCGTGAAAGTATTCATCGCAAACAATGCCTCACTTTCCTGTTTGAAAACAATTTAATTATCCCCCTTAAATCACTCCCATTTTCCTAAACAAAGTGTAAACGCTTTTCAGGTATCATTTATACGGACATAACAAAGCTTTCTATGAGACAAAATCTTTAATGTTAAATTTTCCGAAGAAAATATCTAATTTTATTGGACTGAAAAGAAAAATTCCGACAAAATATGAACCAACTTTTTAAAAAAGTAGTGGCTAGAAGGAGATGATTGTTTGTTTGGATTGTATAGACATATATTTAGTTATAAAAATAATTATAGCCCAATCATGCCAGGAACTACAACAAAAACACCATTGGCCGTTGTAAATTCCTAATAAATATTTATACTTTAGTGTAAATAGTTCCTGCTTGATAATTATAAATTACTTGCAGAAAAATAAACATAAAAAGATTTTGTATCAAACTAAAATAAAAATATCAAATTAAATGAACAACTTAAGGCTTCTTGGAAATAGTAAAATAATCTCAATGAAAAATCATGAAGCATTTTTGAAATTAGAACGTATGGTGACTAACGACTTGCACTTTTTTCATATACTAAATTATGACTACCTGTACTGCAAGCACATGACTTCCAGATAGAATTTTGAATCCAATTTGTAATACCATATATAGTAAGCTATAAAAAAATTTAAACTTGGTGTATTTTACTGAAATTCGCCCTTCTTACTTTTTACTGGATTTCGACTTGTTTCGGTTTAAACTTGTGTTAAAGTTTAGTTTTCAACATTAAAAGGTTTCATAAATATTCAAATGATTCAAACATTTCTACAAAATTTTTGAAAGAATTCAAGCGTACTAATCTTACATCATTTAAAAAAACTCTTTGCTGACGTATTTTTATCAATGTGATCATATATATTTCTTAGACAATGAGACTTTTATAAACTAAGTTACAAAAATACCCTAACTTATAAGCTGAATGGATTTTTATTTTTATTTTACCCATAAATAATCTATAGAAGGATTTACTACCACTGAAACCCACCAAACAGAGATAATAGGGAAAAATATATTTCATGTACAATAATCAGTTCGGATTTGATTTTTCATTCGCGATCTCTATAGTTAGGTGATTACGATTTTTTTTTTCTCTCTGTAGAAAACGGCAGAAAGCTTTTACCACAATTAATGAGCGGATTCTGACCGCAGGGTAATTTGAAGGAACAATTTTCGCTGATTTCACTCTGAGATCGTTCGAGTCATTTCATCAATAAAATGGACTGTCCTTCATTTTTTGAAAGGTTCTGTGAACTAAATTTAGACCACCTTTTACCCTCTAGACCGTGCCGATCGGCCCCATCGTTATTTCAATAACCCAAACCGCGTAATGTGACTTTTCGGAACACGAGGTTTCTTTGTCTTGATTTGGGGACCAGCTACTAATAACGCAGCAGCTTGTGAAGCAAAATGAGATCTATTGTGGTGGCATTATAGCCTATTCTTACTGATCTTAAGCTATATTAAAATTTAAAACCAGTAAATTAAACTTCACGATTACGATGCCTAATATTAAAAGAAAATATAAAAAATACTAGGTTACTGAATGCTAGGTTTTATTATCAGTAAATTTCTTAAACTATATGTATATTAATAATCTGGTTTAACCTTGAGGATAGCGTACTCAAAGGGAAAAAAATATGGTCTAAACTACTAGAATACAGTAAAGTTTACGGTGTTTCTGGCTCTATGGGGACATCAAAAAGCTCGATAATTCTTACCGAAGTGCTTTGGTAATGATTTTGATAAAATATACAATACAACATGGTTTAATAGTATAGGATAAAATCGGAAAAATGTATTAAAATTTTGTTCCGGGAACTACATTTAGACTACATTTCAACCTCTAGGGGGACCGTGCAGAATCGACTCTATCGTTATTTCAATAACCTAAATGGTGTACTGTGACTATTCGGTTTCACGAGGTTTCTTTGTCTTGATTTAGGGACCAGTTTCTAATAACGTATGAACTTGTGAAGCAAAATTACCTCTATTTTGGAGGCATTATAACCTATTGATACTGATCTTAAGCTGTATTAAAATTTAAATTCAGTAAATTATCTTCATATTAAGGTGCCTAATATTAAAAGAAAATAAATAAAAATAATAATAGAAAAATATACTAGGTTACTGTATGCAAAGTTTTATTATCAGTAGTTTTTGCTACACCATCTGTACATCGATAAACCGTCACAGGTTTAAGGATAGCGTAAACTGAGAAAAAAGTTTGGTCGAAACTACTGGAGTGTGGCAAAATTTACCGTGTGTCTGACTCAATGAGAACATAAATAAGTTTTAAAATTCTTACCGAAGCGCTTTGGTAATAATTACTGTAAAAATGTACCATGCAATGTATATCTTTACCGTAATCATAACTTTGTCATACCAATTTACCATAATACTAATGATTATGGTAAAATTTTACCATATACAATAATATATGGATTTATAATATGAGATAAACTTTGGTAAATGTATGAAAATTTGTATTTTTATCATAATACCTTGGCTTAGAGCATAGCATAAAAACCATTTATTCGATTTAATTTATTTTTCAGATTTTTTTACTAAGTGTGGGGTAGTGAGAACTGTAATTTTGAAACTATAATTTCAGTGAAACCATTACCGCATTAACGGAAAAATTACGCATGGAATGATTTTAATACAGTATATTTTGGTTTTATTAAGCATAATTACTTTTTTTATCAGAATTATCATTGCAATACAGTACGGTAATTTTACTAGATTTTTTTTCACCATGTAGTCATTGTTTGTCTATAAAATAACAACCATTGTACTATTACAACTATTATATGACTCTAAATATGAGAATTCGATATTTAGAATGCGTTCTAATGTGTTCTATATGGTAAACAACTATGGAATTCGGAAATTGAAAGATTTCCGAAAGAAAATCCTAAGTCTAATAAAATTGTAGTGAAATTACAAAAAGCATATTGTTATTCATCAAATATAATTGAAAAGATATGAATAAATTCTTATTTGGGAAACAGGAAGAAGATATAATACTTGACTTGTAGTTTTATATTGAAATAGAAAAAATTCGAAAGAAGTAATTTTAAATCAATTGAAAAAGATGCAGAGAATTTTTTAAAAAAAAAAAATCAAAATAAAATATATCTCTTTAGAGTATGTTTCTGTAGAGGTTGGTAACTCTTATAATGGTAATAAAAATAAACATTTTTTGATCGAGTAAAAAGCATCTTATCAGAAATATAATGTTGGATGCTTGAAAATTTAAAAATATGTTTAAGAATCATTTAGTCAACTTTCTTTTTATAATATGTGTTCATCATTATATGGATCTGTTGAAAAAACATTTAGACATTTCTAATTTTCATACATAAAATTCCAATAAATAATCATTACAATAATATAAAATTCCAGTAAATAATCATTACAATAATATAAAATTCCAATAAATATTCATTCTAATAATATAAAATTTCAATAAATTTCCAATACACAAATTTTCTTATTCTTATACATTTAATAGGTTTATTTCTTTTAGCTTCTATATATTTAAACACTTTTTTACAATCACAGTATTTGTGTCTAACTTATCTGTATTATTTCAAAGAATATGGTATTAATCTTTGCAAGATAATTGTAATTATCAAAACAAAACATCTTTGTATCAGCTTCAAGATATTATTTTAACTTCCTATACCACGTGAGGATTTTTAAATAATGATAAAACATACTTTTTAAAATATGAGCAATTAATAGATATAAAAAAATAATATATTTTCATTGAATTTTTCTTCATTTTATAAATTTTTTTCTAAAACTCCGCAGGTAAAAAGTCTGGTAAAAAAACTGCATTGCATGGTTAAAATAAAAATAATTTTGACCAAAAAATAACATTTTTAGTCAAAAAACCATAGTTCTGGTAATAAAAACAAACTAAAACTATTTTTTTTTCTTGGTATTTTTCTGCTCACTTGGTAACGATTTACCGGAAATGTCGGTTTTTTAAGCCATTGTTCTTAGTATCACACATTTACTGAAAAGAAAATTTAATCGAATAAATAGCTTTATGGTATCATGATAAACTTGCCAAATTTTACCACTTTTACCAAATTTTATCTCAAATTATAAAGCTATATTTAGTTTCAATTTTATAAAAATGTTATCAAAGAGCTTCGCTAAGACGAAATTTTTGGTGTTCCCATTGGGCAGAAAACATAGTAAATGTTATCAAATTCTGGTAGTTTTGGCTATACTTTTTTCTCAGAGTATTTGCTCCAAAATTTATGATTAAGTTAAAAAAAAATTTTTTCTTCCTTATATTTGCCTGCATTTATAATAATAACAATATCTGTTAGCATTTATTTGTCATCGATTTGCCTTAGACAATACAATAATCGATCCATGCACTAACGTTTTTAATATTGATGCACCGAGCCTAAACTACGATTTCTATTCGTCATGAAAAATATACTTTTCACTTTCAGTTTTCACGTAAAAATCCCCATTACTTTGTATCTTTGCATTAACACGAATGGTTTAAATTACTCTCTTAAATAAAAACGCAATCGTTCATAACACTCAGCCACAAACAAATAGGGTTACATACACATACCCGACGAAAAAAAAGAAAAAGTAAACCTAAAAAAGGAAAAAAAAGGAATATGCTATCCTAAAGTATGAGTCTAAATATTGAGCAGTGTTTCAAAAGAACTAAAAAGATATTTTAGAAACACTTCAAGACTGTCAAACTAGAAGCTTTCTTAATTATAAACATTAACTCGGATTTACAATGTAGACGATAACGTTCAAATAGTTTCCTAAAACCTTAATAAATATAACTTCTTAGCTAAGTTTAAATACAGTTTAGAAAGATGTTCTTTACAAAATATTTCGCTTTAAAGTGAAAAGACCAATAAACATAGTCAAAATTTGTACTTCTTATTAAAATGGTATTTTTTGACAACAGAATATGATGGTGTATTGAATCTATGATTATAAGTTGAATGATAATCGTTTCTATCTCACTACAAATAAGTTTAAACAAATGACTGCAGGTTATAAGTTGTAAATTGAAATTTGAGCTTGCAGGTAGAAATTTTTGATGTTTTTCTCTGAAGGATCTTCAAATCTTTGTATTATACTGCTTCAAAATTAAGATTACAAACATGAAACATTTTCTATCAACATTTCAATCTTGTTAAAACTTTCCAAAGATAAGTATTAAATATTTTACATTTATTATTTGTTATCGATGGTAACTCCAAAATTTCGAATAATTAAAATCATTTAAAAATGCTTTGATTATAAATTTAGTTTCATCTAAAAATGTGAAAGGTTAGAACGACAAGTCAATTTTATGACAATAGAAAATATATTTTATGGCAATATAAAAATTACACTACATTATTTCCATGGTCGAATAAAATATTTTAATTTCGTTTTAATCTGATCGAATATTTGCATCCATTACATCCAAAAGAAGAAGGGATTTCTTTATGCTGGTAGTCGAAAAACATGAAGCGATAAATTTCTGATACATGATATTATTTTTTTTCAGCCCTAATTTATTTAAGATCCTTACTTCATTTTAAAACATTTACATGCCTTTTAGCTATATACAGTATTTAAAAAAATTATAATGATTCCATGATTGATTGATATATTTTGTTTTTGTTTTATTCTGATGGGGTTATTTAAGAAAATATTTACATAGAAAGGAAGTAGTCTTTTTTCAGTAGGAGTTGAAAAAAACACAGAAAAAAATTTGCACTAATAAGCAATACGATCTTTTCAATGATTTTTTTCGTGCTTAATATGTTATTTTTAAACATTTTATGTGCTTTTGCTGTAAGAAATATTTTACATTTATGCAGGTATTCCACAGCCGTTACACATTTTCACAGCCGAAAAAAAATTCCGTTTCATTTGTTTTCTTATTATTTTTAGTTTTATGCATCAATTGCATTATTTTAATGCATTTGCATGTACTTCAGTTGTAAACAGATTAATACATAAAAATTATATATCTTAACAATAACTTAGCAATGTTTATTTTAAGAGTTATTGTTGCGATTGCGTGTTGAACATCAATATTGTTCAAATTTGATACAACCCTTGTATAGTGTAAAGTAGAGCCAATTTATTATATATTTTAGATTTGTTTTCACAACAATATGGTTAAAGTTAAATAGAAAAATGTTCCAGTTGAACACTATATTAAGGTAATATCACATTTAAATCGCATTATTATTCATGTTACTGATATTGTAGTGCATCGTTAAACCTATTTTTCTAGGAATATATTGTTACCAATTGAAATATAAATAAAGTGACAAACTGTATAAATGCTCTGAAAAAAAGTATTATTAAATCTACTAGACTATGGTAAAATGTACCGTTTTTACTGAAGCGATTTGGTAAAGATTTTAATAAAATTATCAATAACATTCGATTTTACAGTGTGCGATAAATTTTGGTAGCTTTATCATGATATTTCAGAGCATGGCTGGAAAACCTGTCATTCAGTAAAATTTATTTTTCTGTTTTTTTATTATTTTTTCTAAATATATGGTAATATGAACAATAATTTTGGTAACCAGAATTTTCTTTAAGCTGATACCATATGAACGGAAAAAATACCAGGTGCTTTTATTAACCAGAATTATGTTTTTTTAACCAGAAATATCATTACCATGCATCACGGTAAATTTACCAGAATTTTTTCTCCGTTCTATCTAATACATTAATTCTTCAACTCAAGTTTAATAATAATAGATTAGAATTGCTATTATAAAAAAGGATTCTTTTTCCATTCCACTGAACACAATTATTTTTGAAACAGAACTTCAAATGAATAATTAAGTACAGATATAAAATATTTTTTCATACATTTCGTACAATAGATTTATATATTTTAAGTACAGATGAGCGTGTTAAACGTAAGCTATTATCTAGTACCTGGAAATATCTTTCAAGCTCTTATTATCTAGATTTTTCCCTTTCTCTTCATGTAATATATCTAGTTCCAAGTTAGCGTGACATAAATACTTTCCAAGTTTCCTTTGTACGCGGGGGTCTTACAAAAATAATTTTCACTGTTGTCCGGTGCTACAATAGGAGATTTTATGACACGCTCAAGAAAAAAAATGAAAAATAAAATAATAACTTCACTGAGAGTTTCATTTTCACCAGCGATTAAGTTTTTTTTTCTTCCATCCTTTCATTTAGATTTAAACTTTTTTCATCTTGTAGAATGAGATTACTAAAATGAAGATGAAACGGGGGAAAATATATCCCTCTGATGGAATTTTTAACCTTAATAATTCAGAATGATTTATGTATATGGACATTTGGTGATATTAAATGTTGTACATTCTCACTGCTTCATAAAACTGTAACATTTTAAGAATAAACGTATTCAGTGTGCATGTTTATAATTTTCATCGCAGTTTTATTCGATGCACTGTCAGAAATGTCTCGGAAAAAAATGGCTAAATAACAATTTATTTCATTGTTATTTTACCATATTCAAACAAAACAGGCCATAATAAGATGGTAATCAGAGTGTTAACTGTAATATGGTAATCAAAGTGGTAACTGTGAAAAAAACAGTTTATTAACTGCTTTCCTGAAATTTGGTTAAACAACCAGAATTCTATTGAACAAATTAGGCCCATCTAATGAAGCCACATAGTTCCTTGCAACTGCGTGAATATTGTAGCCGAGATTGCTAATCTGTCAGTGTCATGACCAGCAGTACTGGGTTTCGAGTCCCAAAGTTGACACCGAAATGTTATCTCCATTCCCTTCAACACATGATGAGTATCCAGTGTTCTGCTTTTAGCAATTTGTATCCTGCAGTCTGAAATGTTCAAATGTTCAAATCAAAAGTTCCTATGTTTAGTAAAATGTGTTTTTTTGCCGTTTTGAAACCATGCTAGATGTAAATGGTTAAAAATGGCGCAGTTTTTTATTTATGGTTTTATAACCTTTCAAGCTGTAAACGGTTTCAAAACCGTAAAGGTATAAAATGTTCTTATCCGTAAACTTCACGGTTAATCTAATGGATAGACTGCTGCTGGGTTTGAGGAAAAAATGCTGTATGAAGACTGTGGTAATTTGGCCCATTCCAGAGACAGAATTTTTGTAGTAGTACCACCTTCAAAAATTTTACTGTTAATATACAAAATTTCTGCTTTATGTAGTGCCATCTATCGTGAGCAATAGAAAATACTATAATTTTTGTTAAAAAAGAATTCTTTTCGAAAAAATGTTTCTGATATAAATTTTTTTTTATCTTAGTTTATTCTGAATTTAAACATCTAATTAGGAAGTCTAGTACCAGCGAAAGCTTTCGTTGTGAACGTGTCGACACATTGCATCCAGGAATTCGAGCTCGCTTTCTGTGTGGAGTGAGATTGACCGATTAGCCCTCTCGGTTACAACCCTGTATCAATGTGGCTGCAAAGAACTAAATAGTTTCATGAGCTGGGTCTTGTTGGCAAGGATAAAGTTTTTGTTTGTTAAATCAAATAATGTGAAAGCACAGTTAATGAATTTTCTCTGAGTTAGCAGTTTGAATAACATCGTTTTATGTTTATCCAATTGTTTTGATTGTATACAGTAAAATAACAATTAAATGAATTATTACTTCAGAGTGTTTTTTTAAGAAATACTCGTAACAATGCAGATTTGAGTTTTTTTTCCCTCTAAGTTTGGTTATTTTTCTTTTAAATTTAGTTTTTAAAAGCAAGGAGCTCTAAACGAATTTTTAAAGTAAGCAGTTTTATAAATATTATGCTCATTTAGGTTCAATTGAAAATACTATGAGTTATTTTTTTCTTCAAACAAAATTATTTGTTTAATTTATAAAGCTTTTTCTTCAAGCAATAGAAAAAGGTATATTGTTTTAAATTGCCTAAATTCATTTAAGACAAATTTCTGAAACAAAGTGAAATCAATAAATTTTTGAAGATGAGGTTTTAAGCTAAAAAATCTGGATTAAATACCCTTTTTCAAATTCAATTTTGTAAACTCTTTTGATATAAATTTGCTTAAAATCCTAACTAAATATTTATTTTGATTAGAAAAAAAAAGTATAATTCTTGTTCTGCAATAAAAATAGCTTAGTATGAATTCGAATAACAAAATTTAATAATTAACATTAACTACTTGTCTTTACTTTAAAACTTTGCACAAAGAAGTCAAAAAGAGATGAATAATAAAAATTAATAAAAATAAAATTTTTAATAAAATCACTAAAAAGAAATATTTAAATACCTAATTTTAGGCATATTTTTAACTAATTAAGTTGCGTCAAAATCTTACTTAAAAGTTTTTGACGCTTCTGAATTATGAATAATTGCAATTAAATAAAGCATGCATTTTATGAATTTGAATTTTTATGAATATAGTGTATGTTATTTCCGTTATCAATATATATGTTTAGAATTTTTACCTAATTATAAGAAATTAATATATAATCGGAAAAAAGGGAAAGAAAAAAGACAAGCATTATGAAAAGTTGATGTACCAACCAGTAAAGCAAGATTGAAGACATCAAACTATATATATATATATATATATATATATATATATATATATATATATATATATATATATATATATATTCACCGAAGAGCTATTACATTATGACCACCCTGTTAATAACATGTTGGACCACCTTTAGCCCTCAAAACTGCTAGCATCCGCCGTGGCATTGATTCCACAAGGTGCTGATAGGTAGTCTGAGGTTTCTGGTACCAAGCGTTCACCAACTGGTCCTGCAATTCCCTCACATTGCGAGGAAGTAGTGAGGCAGCACGAATTTGGTTTTCCTAGTAGGACCGCAAATGCTCTATTGGATTAAGGACAGGTGAATTTGGGGGGCAAAACATGACTTGAAAGTCACTGGAATGTTCCTCGAACCAATCCATGACGATTCGACCCTTATGACATGGTGCATTATCCTGTTGGTAAACACCATCCCCAGGCAGGAAAAACTGTTGCCATGAATGGGTGAACCTGGTCTGCAACTATATTCAAGTAGCTTGCAGACGTCAGGGATTGTTCTATGCAATATAATATATATATATATATATATATATATATATATATATATATATATATATATATATATATATATATATATATATATATATATATATATATATATATATATATATATATATATATATATATATATATATATATATATATATATATATATATATATATACTAGAGGGCTCCGTCCCCTACTCACTACCACTCGCCAACCTCCGATAATTGTCCAGCAATTACATTTTTGTTTGCTTCGCGACCAAAATTAAAGTCGTTTTCCTCTGCAGATTAACTGGCAATTTTTCTGCACCAACATCACATAGAGAGAATATGACAGGATTGTAAAATGTCAGAGGTGCTTATTATCAGCATTATAAACTTATATAAAGCAATTTTAATACAAAGAATATTATAAACTTATAAAGCGAGGAAGCAATATTATTTAACACATTACTATTGAGCAGTGTTTCCCAAAGTGTGGTACGCGTACCTCTAGGGGTACCGAAATAATTTAGCAGGGGTACGGGTTTTTATGCGATACCAAAAGAAAAATTTCAAAAAATTTTATTTAAAGGCAAAACTAAAAATGAAAATTTACGATTACGTATTTTTCTATTGGCTATTTTTTTGCAGAGTTAACAGTTAATAATTAGTGGTGTCAACAGCCAGTTGTGATTTTTTTTAACTTCTGTAAAAAATTTTGATAGAAAAAAATACATTCATTTTTTTATTAGTGGTACACAGCGTTACGAAAAATTTAGAAAGGGTATACAAAAGTCACAAGTTTCTGAAACACTGCTAAAGGGCATTAGCCGGAGATTAATCTCCGTATCCGAAGCACGCGTGGCAGAGCCTAACTCAAATCATTGAAGATCTTATAGGATGCCGGAAGCTCCCTATATGGTGCTTCATCCCCCCCCCCCAGTAATTTAAATTTCAAACTGAAGAAAATTAAAACCTAATGAAAAAAAGAACTTTAAAATATGGCAAACAAATTGAAACATGTAATAATAATAAGTTGACGCTGAGTAATATTTCAAAAAGCAAATACCATTGCAAGTAATTGCCCAATTAACTTCAATACTGCCAACAGACAAAATATTTTAGCTTCAGTCGGACAAAAGCAAATTATATAATAAAAACATATGAAACTGAAGTTCGACAAATTAAATTAAGCAATTTAATTTTTATGTAATACTGAATACTAATAAAAAAACAAATATGAAATGAAATAATTATGTTATCAATGATCAATAAACATTTAAATCAATAAATAATAAAACCCGATTTATCAGAGCTATTAAAATATATTGGAATTCTAAAATAAATAACTGCGTTCTATCAAAACAAACATTTTATTATAAAACTTTAGAACAACTATCTTTTTACATTGCCACTCAAAATTATTAATAAACACTAGATATTATTGCATTAATGACACTTTTATCTAATGACGTCATAAGCAATCGTTTGCTTAATGTTTAGTTCATAATAATCATATATAATCGTATGCATAAATTCGGTCTTTTTATAGCTTTACGTAACAAGTGTGAGAATTTTTTTTTTTTTTTGGAATGGCGATGTTATAATTCTGTTGTTGAGTTAATAAATCTTCCTTTTTATAAACGTAATAGTAGAGTTTTCTTAATTACTTGATTCGAAGTTCTCTGAGTTTTATTTGAGGTCAGTTTGTATTTTGTATTTTTTGACAGCATTATTAAAAATTAATACCTTTTCACACACATGCGCTCTCAATTTTGATTGGCTGGTTTGTGCGTTACTAACCAAAAGTCTTCTGTGATTGGCTATGCGTTATCATTCCATTCTCTTCTTATATATGAAGATATATATATATATATATATATATATATATATATATATATATATATATATATATATATATATATATATATATGCGTGTGTGTGTGTGTAATAGAACAATCATATTAATATCAGTACTTGTATCTACCTTAATAAGCTCTTAAACTGAAACATTTTCAGTTTTACGTTTAGCCAAACTATCAAATAATCAGTTTTTGAAAAACAATTATTTTATTAAAATTTGCACCTTATTAAAGTTAAATGAAGTTAGGCTTAAATTATGGTTCAATGCACTTAAAAATTTGCAACAGTGTTATGGTTTGCGCTTTTAAAAAGGGAAAACCCTTTCAGTTTTTATTAATTTTTAAACTTAATTGTTATAACTATCACAGCTTTTTAACTCTATAAAATCTGCCTAAAAACTATTTTTTTCAAAAATAAACAGTCGAATTTTTAAATATATATCTAGGTTTTAACTATCGTTAATAAAAAATGTGTAAATTTATTATAAACGACATTATGTCACGAATTCCATTGTTTCCTTACATAAATTTAGCTTCAAAAATGTTTGATAACTTAATTTATATTACATAATTTAATTAGTTTCTAACTAAAATAGTAAGTGGTTTCAACTTGTGCATCAGAATATTAGAGATTATTTTGAAAAGACTGAGATTTCCAGATTAAAAATTATTGTATGATCAGATTATAATGAAGAATATTTATTTGTCCTGGTAAGACTTTAAACAAAGCTGATTTAATTAGAAAAGTATTTTTCGAGAGCAATTTTCTAAAGTTTCTGTACGTAGTAAATCGGATTTTCCCAAATTCACTAAAATGTCACTAATTCATAGAATAAGCTCGCATTTTAAACAGTTTCAGACTTCATGTAGTGAATTTTAAATGTTTCCTTCGTCAAATGTATCTGCATCGTTATACTTAAGATAATATATTATTTGGGATAACTGTAGCTAAATGAATTTAAACATATACACTGCATGCATCTATTTACCTGACCAATATTTAACTGATTCAAACGTTTAATATAAATTAGTAGATATTATATGAAGTTTTCGTTCATATCAAAATTAAGTATCCAGTAATTAAGTTTAAGAAGTCCGATAGTATGGCAAAACATAACACCATATTATGGTTACGGCAAATTTGATTTATTTTTATTTTAGCATGCTTTATATGATAGCATACATTTTGATTACGCTTCTAAAAAAAATTGAGATCGGTATTACTTTTCAGAAAGTTTTCAAATATATCAGATGAAATTTTTCATGAAACAGTTTTATTTAACTTAAAATTAATTTCATTAAAATTAAGTATTCATTGCTAAGTGTTTTTTCTGTGAGGTGTAAGTCATTTGAAGAATATAGCAAATGTTTGTTTGTTGAAATACTGAGAGTAACATAATTAGTTACTTACACATCTTGAAAATGCAAAATTTATAATTTTTTTATTTATTTATTTTCATTTTTGTACTTTTAGAGTCGCGATGTTTCAATTATTGGTATGAACATCTAAAGTTCATCATATTAAAACAAGCTTATATAAGTTACTTTTCGTGAAAAAAGTGAATTATAAAATTTATATAACACAGAAAATAATTGAAAAAATATAAAGTAACATTTTTTTAATTACCAAAATGATATGACAGCGAAACTCACATTATTTCAATAGTTTTTAAAAGCTATATTTGAGGATCTAGGAGAAGTAGAATGATTAGCTTAACTCTTTCCTACTCTAAGAAAACTATCAGAAACTCAAAACTACTAGAATATGATAAAATTTACCATGTTTCCGGCTCTAAAGGGACAATAAAAATCTCAGTGATTTTCTAGCAAAGAGCTCTGGTAAGGAGTTTGGCAAAACCAAGAACAAAAATAGCTTTATAATATGTGATAAAATTTGGTTAATGAGGTAAAATCTAGTAATATTATCACGATACTTTAGAACATGAAATGAAAACTATTTATTCGGTTAAATTTAGTTTTCAGTTTTGTATTTCTTATTAAATGTGTGGTAATAGGAACTCATTTTGAAAATCAGAAATTCCGGTAAATCGTTATCACATGAGCGGAAAAATTACCAAATGGTTTAAGTACCCTATGTTTTATCTTTTAATACCAGAACGGTAATTTTACCGTTCTGGTATTAAAAGTACGGTAATTTTATCTCCGCGTTTTTCTCCATGTTACATTACATTTTACATCACTCGGTTCCCTTGATTTGATTCTAGATAGGTACTATAAAAGTTGAATTTTCACTAGAACAAAGCATAATGCACAAAAATAGTTTTTTTTCCCAGATGTGAATCCACCAACTCCCACTGAAATCCCCTCACTCTTATAAAATGATCTTCTTGACTAAGTCAGTATGTGACTTAACCAGGCAGGCGAAAGGGTCGGGCACGACATGCCATTGCCCGGAGCAATATGTAAGGGGATAGCCGAATGAGACCCAGATTTCATGTTCCGTAAATTATTTATTTTCTCCTTTTCTAAAGCATTGTTTGCTTTGAAATATATTTATAGGTTATATTCTATAAATTATATATTCGTTTGTTACCTTTTTTATGGTTAAAGTTCTCTAAGTAAAAGTTTTACTAAAGATGGAAAGAAGAGTGTGCAGCAGAAAAAACACTAGTTTGTCATTGACTAGAATGAGTTCCGTATTTTCCAGGGAGGATTTCTTTCGTAAAGGTATATGATTCAGGAAACCATCCAACAAGCAAGCCAATATTCTCAAAAGGTGAATGCAAAAGAAAAACAGAGAGAGGAGTTACCTTGCAGACTGACCATGAGCTCAAATTTTGTGTCAATTGAGTCTGTGCGTCAAGCACAGTCTTAATAAAATGTGAATTTGCTGGCACAAATCTTAACATTTTATGTAAAACATATTTCTAAATCAACATAAAATCTAATTTAAATGTAAGTTTTTCATCCAAATCTCGGTGGGAAATTGGGACTATTTTAAAACAAAACCAAAAGGTTAATTTCCAGGATAATTCGATTATTACCAAGATTTCAGTAAATTTTAAGATGACAACAAGAAATATGTGTACACTTTTACAATATTTTTCATATTTCGTTCTCTGGTAGGTATTTGATATAATTACTAAACGATTTTTCTGGGAAAGTAAGTAAACATTTTTTTCCTTAAAAATATTTGATAATAAGGAGGGGACTCGATAACTTCGTTATTTAACTGATTTTTCTAAACGGTTATTGTTGTTGTACTTAACGTTGAATGTTTGTTTTTATTTATTTATTCATTTATTTATATATGTTTTTTAAACCAATATTAGCCTGAGTGAGAATATTAGTCTGAGTAGATTGATAGGAATAATATATCATTTAATTATTTTTATATTACTATTACGACTGTCCGGTCTTTTAATAATGTGTTTTATATGAGGTAAATTTAAGTTTATTTTAAATGCTGATTTATTAAGATAATATGCTTAAGATTTCGTAAGGTTTCAGGTCAAATTTCTCAGGAATTGTTCGACCCATTTTGATCAAATTTAGTACTTTGTCATATAAAATTACATACTTTAAAATGATGCAAAAAATGTGTTAATATTGTGCCTCAATTTCTTTTATTCTTATAAAAAACGAAATAATAAACAATCAATACAAACTGA
Source organism: Parasteatoda tepidariorum (assembly GCF_982258835.1). Lineage (NCBI taxonomy): Eukaryota > Metazoa > Arthropoda > Arachnida > Araneae > Theridiidae > Parasteatoda > Parasteatoda tepidariorum. Next base: position 20,539,163 of record NC_141765.1, read on the forward strand.
AACCAATATGTTGAATCATTTTTTGAATGATTTAAGTGCAAAAAATCTTCAGTTTGCTTAAAAATCTGCTAAAAAATGCAAGCGTTTGACCACTTTCCTAACCAAACTGTTCGAATAAGATGGCTGCCACCCCATACAGTTTGGGAGTCAGAGATCATAATCCTTTGATAAAAATGAATGTTTAAGAGGAAGTATATTTTTGTGTTTGAATTTGTAACTTAAAATATCATCTGCACTAACTTATTAACATATTTGAGATCATCCCCTCCAATTATTAAGATTGAGTCGTTATGCTTGAATATCTGATCGTTAGATAGTTTTTGCAGACGTACATTATATTATTCAATGTTTCGAATATATATTAGTTTTTCGACAATGTTTCGAGATTATAAGAATTTAAAGAATCTAATTTTTTTATATAAATGGAATTCGTTCTTATTTGACTAACTAGGAGCCTTGCACACACCTATCATTTCGCAATGAATGTAAAAGATGAAATCTCTCTAGACGAATAAGCTGTCACGCCCAAACACACCCTATTCTATTCCAAATGCTTAAATACTGTGCACATTTTATTTAAATATGGCTAGTTTTGCGTGTATTAGAGATTGAATTTATTAATGTAAGTAACGGTGCGGTAAAAAAGGTATTATATATAGTAATATAGGTAATAGGTTTTTAATTAGAAATAAATGAAACTTCAACAATATAATACATTAAGATAATTATAAATATAATGTTTACAACCCTTGAAGTCGATGAGATAAAAAAATGAAAAGTTAAAAAAAGATAAATAAAAGAAGAAATTTTATCCTAGTAAACTCAGTTATCAGCGTAAGGTACTAAATGTCAAGTACAAGGAATATGATTATGAGCATATAATGATAACATGTGCAATGTTCTAATATATTTGAAAAAAACGGACCACCTTGAATAGCTTTTGATCTAATAATCGGATCTTCACGTTCTAGGACTCAATATTAATGGCTAAAGAGGAAGACCTCAGAAATGCTAAATAATAGGTACAGACGATAATATAAGCTACGAAACTAGACACAAAAATGAGCTTTCTGAGAATGAACATGTCTTTTTTTTTAACGCATTCGGATTTTTGACACCCAAGATAAAGGGGTGTTGGAAATCTGGGAAATATGGTTCCTATAAATTGGACTGGAGAGCGATTCAAATACGGTCCTTTTATGTTAATTTTACTTTTTGCATATTTCGCTATAACTCGAGAACTTTTTAAGTGAATTGAATAATTTTTGCAACGAATTATTATTCGCTTATTCAAAGATAATTCCATGCAAAATATAACTGTTATTAATTATAATTTATTTTTGTTAATCATTTTATTTAATAAAGGTAAAAAAAATTCAAATATTGTATCATTTTAAAGAACATAATTTTACGAAACAAAGTAAAATTATATTCTTCAAAATTATACAAAATTGTATACTTTACAATTCAAAATTTTTTCGACCATTAATAAATAGAATAATGAAAAATAATAAAAATTTATTAAAAATTACTTTTGCATGGAATTATCTTTGCATAAACAAATTTTATAATTGTGTGCACAAATTTTTTAATTCGCTTAAAAATTTCTTGAGATATAGAGAAATACGCAAAGAGTAACATTAACATTAAGGGGTACAAACTTTGGAACGTTGTCCCAACCAAACTATTGGGACCATATTTCCCTGATGGCGGCTACCCCCTATATTTTGTGAGTCAGAAATCCGAATCCGTCAAAAAACTGGTGTGTTTATTTAGAGAAAATACGCTGTTGTGCCTGATTTTGTAACTTAAAATATAGTCCGCGTTTATTAATCAGCATATCTGAGGTTACTTCTTCGAGCCATTAAGATTGAGTGCTAGAGCGATTATTCAAAAAATATTCAGGGTTGTTTATCAATAATAGATTTTGCAACTTAAATAAATTTCAATGATGAATAACTGTTTCTCTTAGCTCTAAGTAATTAAATATGTACAAATTTGAGAACTTATTGTTCGAAAGTTAGACGTGTTTAGAAGACTTTGCTTTTGACTTTATAACTATAAATTATGTTTCATAACTATAAGTTATTCAAATGCTAAACACAATATTTTTTACTTATTTTGACCTAATTTAGTACAAAATAATTAGAAAATCCTGAAAAATATGTTAAATAAAAATTCTACGTCAAATGGTTAGGTAATCTAAATTATTTAAAAAAAACTCACAACAAACAAATAATAAAGGCATAAGTTCTTACTAAATACGGCGGACCAATTATTTGTTTATTTCCTTCGCTTATTTTTACTAATTTACTTTTTGACATCTGAAGCTTATAAATAACACCACTTGTCTATCCTATAAAGCTGTTTAAAAAATAAACCTAAGGAGCTATTTTGAATATTTTATTTTTTGTTAAGGAATCAAACGTTTTTATGTTATAGCTATTTTCTTACAATGGCCTATCTAGCAGAGTTGGCCAAAAATGTAATCGATTACATTTTTTGATTACAGTAATCAATTACTTGTAATCATGATTACAATTTTCAAAAGTTTTGATTACAGCTGTAATCATGATTACAATATTGATTACAGTAATCAATTACTTGTAATCGTGATTACAAAGTTTGATTACAGCTGTAATCATGATTACATAGTCGATTACAGTAATCAATTACTTGTAATCATGATTACAATTTTCAAAAAATTTTGATTACAGCTGTAATCATGATTGCAATTTTGATTACAGTAATCAATTACTTGTAATCATGATTACAAGTAATTGCGATTACAAGTAATCACAACAAAAACGATTACAAGTAATTATGATTACAAGTAATCAAAATATATGATTACATGTAATTTGATTACATGTAATTTGATTACATGTAATTTGATTACATGTAATTTGATTACATGTAATCTAATTACACGATTACAAGACTATTGTATTCTTATAAATGATTATATTTTACAGTAGATAGTAGAATGTATTTTATTATGATACATTTTGCACGTATTAACATGTACTGCATTTTGTACGTATTTGTATACGTACAAATGAATGTAATTAAAATGTATGTACATATGATTTTATCTAGTGCATATGTTCAGACATTTTAGTTTCACACACATGTACATACACTTATATTGTAGGTATAAAATATACGTACGTATGTATATAGATAATAATTACGTATGTATGTGCAAACAATGTAGACATGTACATTTATACACAATGAATATATGCATTTTATGCAAATATTTGTGTATGTAAAATGTATATCTATGTTCATGTACGCATGTATATACAAGTACTTGTGTTTGTACGAACATACATACATTGTCTGTACAATGTATGTCCCACGCATGTATGTGCAATTTATTTATGAACAGTACAATATATGTATGCATGTACAATATAGGTATATCTGTAGGATGTACAATATATGTATGTAAACATGTACATGATATGCATGTCCAGTGTATTTATGTACATAATATGTTCATGTTCAATGTAAGTATCCAAATATGCATAATACATTTGTGTACGATTGTACGTACATTGGGCGTATTTATATTTCACATATATTCATACATGCATTCGACATGCATAACGTACGTACATACACACATTTGAGATGCATATATTGTACAGATGTATATACATATAGCGTACAGATGTATATACATATAGCGTACAGATGTATATTCATATAATGTACATATGATGAAATGAACATATAATGTTCATATAATGTACATATGTGTGTACATGTACAGTACATATGTGCATAAATATATTGGGCATAATTCTTTCGTACAAATTTTACATGTGTACATGCATGCTATCCCTATCTATGCATATGGTGCAATGTATATATGTCCAATGAATGTATCCACACATGTACAATACACGTATGTTCCATGTATGCATATCCATATGTACTATATATGCACGAACAATACATGAATGTATGTACATACATTGTACATGTGTACATACATTACACGTATACATATGTACATTACATTTATGTCTAAATATGTGTACAATGCAATAAATAAAATGCATGTAAGTTAACTTTTAATGACTCAAGCAAGTTAAATGACAAAATCAAACGATATTTAAATTTAGTTTTCAGCTTTAATTGTTCTATATCATTTTGAAATTCTCTGAATAAAAAATTATTTTCAGGTACTTTCATGAAATGTTTGACAATATAGATTTATTTTTTTTATAACATAATGCATGATTCATAGAAATTTTTTAAATGGTAAGAAAAACGGTAAATTTTATGTGTGGAATTAATAATTTAGAAATTCCAAATAAAATTATCGTTTGCTTTCTAAAAAATATGAGGTCGAGTTTCATATGCCTTAGAATAAATTTTAAAACAAATTTTAATAACTTTACTCATATAAATTTTTTTAATGTATGCACAATGTATGTGTATATTGTAATTACATATATTTAAATGTACGCATGCATTTGTACATTACTTGTAATTATGTACATGTATACGTTGTATGCACATGCATACATTGTGCATATAACTATTTTTTTGTACATCCATGCATTACATGCGCATGAGTATTAACAAAGTATGTAGTTATACAAGTACATACGTAAGTTGTACATAAGTACATACTTTGCGTAAACATATATCGATGTACATATAAATATGCATGTATACATGTACGCATTTTGTTTACGCAACTATGTGCATATATTGTACCTTTAAATAACATTCTTGCATATTGTTCGCAAATACGTACAATTTTATATACAAACGTACATTGCATATACGTGCTATTATCGTAAATTTGTACAATATATGCACTTAAGTACATAAAAGCATGCAAACGCATAAACAATAATTTATTTTCATATATGTTCATACATACATTGTCTATGTATATAAAGATACAAAACATTGCCTTTTTGTACAAACTAACATACATGCGTACATGTATCATAAATTCATAATTATATGTACTAAGCATATGCGCATTGCATTAAGTATATTACAATATAATTATGAATATTGTACGTACAAACAACGTTTGTGCATACATTGTATGTATAGGAATCGCAAATTGTACGTTTATGCGTGCGTACATTCTATGTACATAAAAATATGTAAACACAGGAATACTTACATAAAAAACTTGACTATAGTATACAATCGTAATAACTTGTAATCGTATAGTTTGATTACAAGTAATCACAATTACATGTAATCAAATTACATGTAATCAAGATTACATGTAATCATATATTTTGATTACTTGTAATCATAATTACTTGTAATCGTTTTTGTTGTGATTACTTGTAATCGCAATTACTTGTAATCGTGATTACAAGTAATTGACTACTGTAATCAAAATTGTAATCATGATTACAGCTGTAATCAAAATTTTTTGCAAGTTGTAATCACGATTACAAGTAATTGATTACTTGTAATCGTGATTACAAGTAATTGATTACTGTAATCAAAATTGTAATCATGATTACAGCTGTAATCAAAATTTTTTGAAAATTGTAATCACGATTACAAGTAATTGATTACTTGTAATCGTGATTACAAGTAATTGATTACATAGCTGTAATTATCTGTAATCAATTACAGTTGTAATCGATTACTGTAATCAACGGCCAACTCTGCTATCTAGTAACAGCATGACATTAGATTAGTGATAAAAAAGTAACCCATTTTTTTTAGAATATGCAAGGATAATGAAAATTTTGGGAACAGGCATTGCTAATTTTGCTAAAAACAACTACTGCTAAAAATAATGCGAAAATAAGGTGTATGAAAAAATTATTTAAATGATAAAAAAGAAAATGTGTTTTATTGTTTTTAAAATTATACGTAATTTTTTTTTCTTGATTATAATTCCGAATGTCATTAAATATTGAAAAGGAAACATACCTCTTACCGGTTTTCATAAAAATGAATTTTTAACCTCTTGTATTTGAATGTTTGTTTTTCATTCTTCTTTTTTTTTTTTTTATGTTGTTATTTTAGATATGATGCACGGAGAAAAAGATTCTATTTGAATTACCATACTTGCATAATAATTCAATTAGTAAAAATTTCAAAACTGAAAAGTAAACTTAACCATATCATTGGTTTTCATGTCATGTTCCGAGGTATCATAATGAAATTACCAAATTTTGCAGTATTTCACAAATTTCATTACATATTATGAAAGCATATTTTATTTTTTATTTTATTCAAATAGTTACCACATCTTTTCGGTAAAAATTACCGAGCTTTTTGGCATTCCTATAGTCAGAAATACGATAAATTTTACCATATTCTGGTAGTTTTGGCCATACTCTTTTCTCATTGCAGTAATTCAGTTATTAATTTAACTAATAATATTTAATCAGAAATGTGTGTTTAACAAATCCAATCAGCAATATAAATTCCAAAATTAAAATGAAAATTATATTTTAATGCATGGATACTGTTAGTGGATGCATGGATTGTGAATACGGGAGGCAACCTTTTTCCAAAAATCAAAGCGATGTTTAGAGTAAAGTATTGTTCTATTTTTCTTCATATTCCCCATATACTTACATAGTACACTAATATTTTCAAAATAGTTCTTATTACCACATATTTAGTAAAAATACAAAAAAGTAAATGTAACCAAATAAAAAGTCTTAATGTCATATTAAAAAAGTAAATTTGAAAATTTTACCACATTTCCTACTACACAGAATGGTAAAAAAAAACCATTTTTTATTGTTAATTTTTCTAAAAGTCATTGCCAAAGCTCTCCGATAAAAGTTACCGTGCTTTTTGGTGTTCTCACAGTTAATTAAATTATGATAAATTAAAAAAATTATGGTAAAAGTAGCATAATAATGTGAAATAATGACATTTCTGGTAAAAAAATAATGACTTAAGTAAAGATAATGACATTTCTGGTAAAAAAAATAAAATTATACTTAATAGAACTGAAACATACGGAATTTAAATCATTTTTGCATTTTTTTTCCGTTTATATGGTAACGTTTCATCGGAACTTCTGGTTTCAAAAATATAGTTTATTTTAGCACACATTTAGTAAGTAATACAAAACTGAAAAACATATTTTATCTTATAAATAGTTTTTATTACATGCATTTCGGTATCATAATATAATTACTAAATTTTAGCACACTTCCCAAATTGAATCACATATTATAAAACCATTAATTCACTTCGGTAAAAACTACCCAAATTTTTTGTACTTCCTTAAAACCGGAAACAGTAAATTTTACCATATCAAGAGGAGAGTTTTGTCCTCCATATTCTTCTTCAAAAGTAAACAAATGCAATATCAAGAGGACCCCTTATGATAGACAAATGCAACTCACGTTCGATTCTCAGAGAATCTAACCTCCATTTCATCCAGCATCGAAACTGATAGCCGCTGAAATCACATACGCAACTCTAGGTTAAATGATAATTTCGTATAATGGGAATTCATTATTGATATAAACTATGCCTTTCTTTATAATACGTGATTTCTGTTTATTGATCGATGGTTCTTTATTATCAAAAACATTTTCATTTTCGAAATCTTTATCTACTTTAATTCACTAAGGAATTCCAAGAAATCTCTTATTTGCTTTTAACACATCTTTTGATAATTCTTTTGCAAGAAATGGTTTGTTATAGTGTGAGTTTTTAATCTTAATTTTTTTCTTTCCTTTTCTGCAAGAAAATAATTATGTATTCAATATTTTTCAGCATTATTTTTTTAAATGTATGAAAATAAACATAATCTCCATTTACGTTGCTTGGTTTATTTCAAAATACATCTTAGAAATAAAGTAGAGCTGTTTTCAAAACTCCGAAAAATTAAATAAAATTATAAATATTACAGATGATAAATATATGATTGAGAATAAACGATTGATAAATATATCATTTAACATTCCGAATAAAAATTTAAATTATTAATCTGATTCATATTTTTTTAGAAGTAAAAATTTTAAAACTTTATTAAAATATTCCTTGAGCGTATCGATTAAATAATGTGATTATCGAGTTTCTAAAAAATAAATTTTAATTTCTAACTTGAATTTGAAACTTGCAATTCAATATTTTTATTTCTAAATGTTTTTGATTTAGTTTAAGACTTAAAACAACTCATATTTACAACTAAAACTACTAATGTTTTTATAATGTTAAAGCCTCTATCTTTCAATTTGTGTTTAATAATATTTTTTATCTTACAAAGCAATTGGCTAACGTACGCTATCGAACTTTTTTCTAAATAATGTGATTTTAGAAATCTATGATATTTGGTCAAAGTGAAGCATATTTTCAATATTTACATACTCTGTAGCAGTTTCAGAAACAACAACACTTTCGTAATGGTTAGAGGAAAAATTGTTTGAACTTAAATAAAAATGTTAAATAAAAATGCAAATAAAAATGTTTATGATAGTATTGAAAATTCTTTAAACTGTTCGAAATACAGACAAAAAATTTATTCTATTTTGTTTGTTATTATTGTGGTAATATGTTTGAGTCTATTAAAAAGTACAATTTCAGTTCATTTTCAATGTCGGGGCAGTTTTATTGTATTTCTGGAAATAATAATTATGTATTTTGATTCACCAAGTATTGTTTGGAAGAAAAAAAGCTTAAAATGGTCAGATATTAATTTCATGCTATATGCTTTAAAAAAATAAAACAAAAAAATAAGCATAATAGAAGAGTTTAAGTAAGTTATCTTAAATAAAGTAAGACAAAGATAAGTGAAGCTTGGTATAATTTAATTAAAATGTCGCATTTTAAAGCTTAATATCTACTATATAATAAATAACACACATTATTTGTTCAATGAATACAGTTATAGCTTTCTATTTAATTTCCTTCTTACATTCAAATTGACAAACATTATTTATGAAGAAGTTCTATACAGTGTAATGTGAAAACTGTTGTGACTTAAAGAGTGACATTAAATTATACAGCACACCAATTTATACTAACTATTAGGACTGGGCGATATTAGAAATTATATATCGTGATATATCGTCAGTTTTGCATCGCGATATAGCGATGTATCGCGATATAGTATTTTTGAATTTCATTTACTTTAAGGCACAGAAAGTCAGATTTCTATCAAGACTTCATACGCATATTGATTTAAATCAATTTATAAATTTGAAAATATATTTGTTTTGCTTAAGAAAGATATTAAATAAATTGACTAAGATGTACAAATCTTACTTAAAGTATTTATTGAAAAAATGTGTGTAGATACAGAATGAAATATTTGCACTTCTTTATCGTTTATAAGGTATAAGCAGTCTTAATTTAAGTTAACCCCTAAAACACCCTTAATGAAAAAAAATATTGTTATTAAACAAAAGCTGATTTTAAAATTTCAAAATATATTTTAATTAAAATAAAAGTTAGATTGACTAAAAGCCGAAGTTTAAAATTAAAAATGTTCGAATTTTAAACTAAAAAGTAAACATAAGATTTGTAATAATTTCTTAAAATTTTCGTTCTCTGAAAGATTTCTCAGTTTAAAAATAAAAAGGGAATTTTATAAAGATATCTAGCTGAAATTATCGAAAGAAAATTTAAAAAATTAAAAAAAAAAGCCTGTTAAGAAATTCATTATACACTTAAAACAAAGTGTTAAAAATATATTTTTTTTTTTTGAAAAGAACCTTTTTTTAACAAATCAATATTTGCTTGTACTATTATGCGTAAATAATTACAGAATTATTAGTTCGATCGTAATGTTCAAATTCTTAATGAAGAAGTAAACACAAGTTTTGTTATATTTTCTAAAAATGATCACGCAAATAACAAAAGATTTCTTAGTTTAAAAATAAAAAAATAAATAAAAGTGAAATTTATCAATATATTTACCTAACAGCATAGGAACAAAATTTAAAAAATAAGTTCGTTAAAAAATTATTTGTATGCTTAAAACAAAGAGCTAAATAAATTTTAGAAAAAAAAATGCTTCTTAAACACTATTTTTATTATTATTTCATATAAATAATTAAATTAAATTAAATAATGACCGAATTATGAACGAAAAACAAAGTAAAGCAAAGTTTCTAAATTCTTAAAAATAAAAACAAAAGAATTGTGATATTCGGTAATATATTTAGCTAATTGACTAATATAAAACGAAAATTAAAAAAAAATAATGATTTTACTCTCTAATAAAACGAAGTAGTAATTGATAAAAAAAAAAGAAATGAATAAAATTCGTAAACTTTTCAAATTCCTTTGAACAAACAAAGTTTATTGACTTATGTCCAAAAAATAAGTTTTGTTTTAACTTTATTTCTAAAAATAAAAACAACTCAAGATTTATAAATTTAAAATCAGTAATAGAAGCCCATTAAATTATTAGAAGTTTTATCCGAAAGGTTTTTAATAAATTAAAAGAAAGTAAAAAAATAACCTAACAAATTTATTTACTTTGTAATTTAATTTCTTATGGGTGCCTTAAATTAGATTTCCGATAATTTTCACATTTAAAAATATAAAAAAAGTTTTGACAGAAAATAAATAAAAAACTTACCTAATTAATGAAGAAACTTTTCTTTATAAATTCTTTTCAATAATAGATTGCGTTCAGAACAAGGTTACGACGGCGATCACGAAGTTAATCCCATTGAAAATAATCTACAAGAAACGATTTCAAATCGCGAAGTTGCGAAAACGAACATGTGATATAACGATATAAGGTCTCAAAAGTGATTCTGATTCTACCGCTCATCAGTCAAGGCCGTCTCAACATAACGAAACAATATCGTCTTCCACAGCGCGAGTTGGCATCGGAACGTAAGAGAAAGTCCTTGCGTGTATCGCTATATCGCTATATCGTTATATCGTCTTCTTCACTCGACGGCTTAAATCAGATTTCTGATGCATCGCTTGGAATGAAAGTCGCTGTATCGGTTTGCCGATATAGGCGTTAAATCGATATGTCGCGATATATCAATTTATAGCCCAGTCCTACTAACTATAAAAACAAATTTTCGATAATGTGTTTTTTGTATAGCATTACTTGTATATTTACCACCATTATTCTAAACAGCACATATTTTGCAGTATTTTTAGTCTGGTTTTTGGTTCAGAGATGATTAACTTCTCTTAACTACATTTTTTATTGTGGTTTCTGTGATGATTTTCTAATTAGTGACTAAGATGTTTTTGGGAATATTTAATAGAAAAATATAATAATAATAATTTTTTTAAATAGCAAAAAATTATTCCAGTGTTTTTTTAATAAAGAATAGAGAAGAAAGGAAGAAACAAATCTAATGCAGAAAGTTTATAAGAAGTTTTTTAATGGTGTATTTGACTCAAACAAAATTACAAATATATAAATAAATAAAACTCATGCAAAAAACGATGTTCAAATTATTTAGTTAAACAATGAATTGATTTCTATGATAATGAAAAGGTATTGATACCCTATATAGGTCGCAATAATATTTTTAAGTATTATAGTTCAACGTTAAATTGATTTCTCTGATAAAGAAAGGGTTAAATATTTAAGTTCATTGTGAATTATTTAGGAATAATTCTATGATATACTTTTGCTCAGGATAACCATTAAAAAATTAAAGATACTAGATACAAAACTATAATTACTTAAATTGTTTAACTTTTAATTTCACTTTAATTTTGTCAATTTAACTTTTAGTTTGGAATTATTTACTTAGTAGTAGATAATTTACAATCCTGTAATAAATTGCCTTGTAATTCACTTTACTCAATTCATTCTACATTTTTGTGCCAAATCAAATCGAATAAAAGTGAAAGTTTCAGTCAGAGTACGACAAAGAATCTGGAGAAAACTAAGAACCTCAGCCCTAAAGCATTTATCAATAATTAAACGTTCAAACAGGGAAAAATATTTTTATCCAGTTTCCTAATGAGTTTCTAAGATTTTTCGTCTGATTTTCAGTTTAATATCTTTAGACAGCTTTGTTCAATCCATTATTTTTGATAGAGGAATGAATGTTATAGTATTTAAAAATTAAAGGTTTTAAGATAATGAGAGATTACATAGAAATATTGTTAAACCTTTTTTCTTCGTTCGTTCCCAATGCTATAAACTGTTTAGAAAATAGTTTAAAATGACAATACAAAGTCTCAAATGTTATTTAAGTGTAATTAAACTGATTTCTTACCGTAATTAATGAGGAAAATAATACATTAAACTTAGTTCTGTGCAGATCATTATATTGTCTACGTGTAACGAACAAATTGCTTGGGAAATATTGTAGTACAAAAAATATGTTGCTTAATGATTAACTTTAAATTTCTTTTTAATATAAATTACGGCAAAATTAGGATTAGGTTTTTTTGGTTTTCAAGTTCACATTTTCTCTTTTCGTTTAATTTTTTTACGGTAAACAACTGTTTATTTTAAAAGATTTGTCGAAGTTTTTTACGCTATCAATTTCACAACTTAATTTTCTTTATTCGAAATTTTACACTCATGAAAATGGTAAATAAAAGGTTTTAGCTTTTTCAAATCGTAAAAAAATTTTATACGAAAATAAAACCACTGCGAAAGAAAATACTTACATCAGACTAAATTTTCCCTGAGAAAAAAAGTAATTTCAAAATTACAAGAACATGGTACACTTTCCCATGTGTCTTATTCTATAAGAACACCAAAAAGCTCGAAAATTTTAACGAAACGATTTGATAATTGTTTTGAGAAAATAAGAATTAAATAGGGTTATTATAATATGTCATAAAATTTGACAATTTCCTCATGATACCTTAAAGCATGGTTAAAAAACATATATCCTGTTATATTTGCTTTTCAGTTTCGTATTTTTTTTTACCAAATGTGCAAAATTAAGTGAAGAATAAAAGTAAAACTATAATTTAAAAATAGTGAAAATAAAAGTAAACTACAATTTTGTAAACCAGAATTTTCTATGAATCGCTACCTTGTAAGCTGAAAAATTACAAAATGAATAGGAAAATTATCTTATGAATGGTTTATAAACCATGTATTTTGGTTTTTACCTACCAGAATTATGTTTATCTTTTTTTTGTTTATTTAACTGAAATGTACAACAGTACAATAATATTATTAGAATTTTTTGTCCATGCTTTTCAATAAATTTCAATATGCTGAAGGAAACAGGAATCATTATTTTGATGTCAAACTGATCAATTTATACTTATTCCCAAAAAGTATCAATCCAACATTATACCTGAAAAAAAGGAAGTGAGCATTATTCTTTTTTTTTTGTGTGTAAAAAACTTAAATCCCGCACTGGGAAAAAGTTTCGAGTTTACAAGTGCTCATTTACTCTGAATTTTATTTCTAATGCTTCTTATTCATTTCCCAATATTTCAGCAACACATACATTTTTACAGTTCAATCGAAGTTTTTTTTACCGAACAAGCATTTTATTACAAATAATTTTCATTAATAAACATATTTTTAAATCTGCTTACACACTTTAAGGAATTGAACTATTTGGTAAGTCTAATAAATAAATATATTTAATGCATCGCTTGAAACACAAAATAGCTTATGCATGTATTCCTTACAACATGTAATAAGCATTTTTTGATAATATATGAAGAACATTAACTAATATAATAATACTTAATAAACATAAAAGTTACATACTAAAATATTTTAAAATAGAAAAAATAAGAGCTTTAAAAGAACAAGGAAAAAGGCTCATGAACTCGCACACAATATTTGTAAGCTATAATTAACTGGTTATTACCAGATAATCACTAAAATTTTGTTTACAACACTTACAAATGGGTAAATAAATAAACAGTTTGGATGTGTAAAATACTTAAGAAACAAAATTATAAAGATAAGTGGGACATAAATACTTTGAATATTTCAATATCACGTTATTAAAATATGTGAAGGAAAAAAACACAACATTTTAGAAATAAGGATATTTTAAATTATTTAAGCATAACATTCATATATGTTAAAAAGAAAAACTTGGCAAACGAGGATAATTTTTTCATACAATAATATCACATTATTTATAACAAGTATATAACACTGCATTGCTGAAAAACATCCACGTTAGATGAAAACTATAGAGATTATATTAAGACATTTGCATTCATTATAAATAATAGGTAAAATAATAAATTTCATTTAAACACAAAAAACAGCGTTTTTCTCTCATTAAATTATATTCTACACAGAATTAAATTAAATAGAGTACTTTATCCATAATTAGAATATGTTTACATAAAAGATAATGCTCTTCAACAAAGAATAACTTTTACTACATTTTACGTAAAAGTGCTTAAAACTCATATCATTTTTACTTAAATAAACTCGAATCAAACTTATATAAATTAAAGAAATAGGTAGATTGAGGGTCATCAAAGAAATGGTCGTTTCATTAAAAAGGAAATGTTAATTGGACCAAAACATAAAAAAGAAGTACTATTCAGAAAAAAGAAAGAAAAGAATGCAAGAATGACAGAAGCATGTATCATTAAAGAATTCATTTTTCTTTCACGCTAGCTTTTTTTAAGAAAACTACATCCCACTATGCTTCAACTTTGTTTCAAATCATACTTTCCATTTATCATCCAAGATGAGCTTTTTTTTCCTTAATTGTATTCTTTGAAAGAAAATAATTTTCTAAAGTATTTTCTAGTTAACCATGTAATACAAACCAGGGAAACATTTTGCACTAATATTAATTCTTTACTTTTATTCGTTTTTTTTTTCGTTAAAAAATAGCACTGATTTCTGTGCGCCATCAAAAGTAGGCGGGAATCTAAAACCACAATTTAATGACGATCTTCTAACACGCGATAATTTTAGATCTAGTCTAGAAGAAATCGGAGCTGTACGCTCTTTGGAATAACGAGGCGCGGTAAAAGAGGAAAGAAAAAATTCAGGAAAAAAGGGAACACCGTAACATATCGTAATTATCTACAATGTAAAAGTATTAAGCTTTAGGAAAAAAAACAGGATTGGGCCAAAAATTAAAGTGCACACCCTCTCTAGCTTTATTCAGAAATCTATTTTTTTTCTTCTTTCGGAAACAATTTTAGCTGCTTTCTTCTAATTTTTCTTTATAAAAAAGTATAACGCGAGACGTTTCTTTGAAAAAGACTTAGGCAGAATAAACTAATTTTAGAAATTCATTCTTTAATCAGCTCCGTCCTATATTTTAAGGAATGTATAATCAACGAAAATGATGGGGTATGAAATTCGATTGCGTACATAATTCTTCGCTTCCTTTATAAAGTTAAATTTATTCACTTATAAATGAGATTACATTCTAGTGTAGGCTTTGCATATTTTTTTAGCTGACCTTTTCGGAATGAGTGTCATAATATCCAATGTTTTAGGTCAGTAGATTTCATTTGTTTTGATTCTGAGATTATCATTGAAATAAAACAAAGAAGTTTATATATACATATATAAAATGTCTCATACGAATCTTCTTGTATTAAATCATATCTATCTCTTATTCATTTCAAACCACATATATACTTTTACTTTCACTAAGGGCCCTATATTAAATTAAAGCTAGATAAAAATAAATTGAAATAAAGCTAGATAATTTTTGGAGCTTGCATGAAAGTTTCCTCAAAATAATAAAAATGTGGTTTTGAATCATTAATTTAAAACTGCATTTTTGTCAGTTTTTAGACTTTTGTTTTATAATTTAATTTTGTTACAGTTTTAACTGATTAAAACTAATTTGGGTGATTAATTTTTACTTATATTGCATAAAAACAAAGATGTTCATCAAAAAAATTAAAAATATGCATTATACTATTTAGCTATTTTTCAAACACCACTCATTGCAAAACTGTATTGAAATATTTTTTTCAGGAAAAATGAAAAAATACTGCTCGCTTTGGATCTAAAGCTCTGATTCGTTACAACCTTGTACTTTACATGATTCGAAAGTTGCTGCAGAGTAAAGTGAATATCTACCTTTAGTTTATTTCTGAAAATTTAATTAGGAGGATCAAAAGCATATTTTGAATCTCTATCCTCCCCTTTTAATATTTCGGTCGAGTAGAGAAATGCCTCTTAAGAAAATATGGCGCCAAGTAGCAAACTAATCAAAATATAGTATGTTGAGTGAGGGAGAGGTGGCTGCTGACGGTTAGGATCAAACCAGGGACCTTTCGATTTGCAACCAGGGAACTACTATGGAAAATTCAGGGAACCTTCAACTACTATGGAAAATTGCACACTGGTACACCTCGATCATGACGAGTTTAAATGTTTTATACTGTTGCAGCAGCACACGCCAACTCCAGTCAATGAGAATGTGTGATTCGTTGCCGGTCGTGAGCATATGATAAGCTCACGTGATTGAGAAGCTATTTAACCATGAATGATTCGACATTCAAGTACAGGTCGGGCATGACGTTGATTGAGACACATTTGAATCTTTTGTCGCGTTGAAGCAAACCGTAGAAATGAACGAAGTAGCGTAGCGCTGCTATCTGTCAAAGAGTGAGAGAATAATGCATTTTTAGTCCGTAGTCATCAATATAGAAGAACGTGGAAGAGATAGTCGTTGGCGGCAGGATAGGACCAAGCCAGTAACCGTTCAGTTCACAGTCGAATGTTCTAACTACTATGGTAAAGAATATACCACCGGTACAGTGAGTTAGGAAGTAAAGATTCCATTAAGTAATTTTTTATATGCTAGGCACGCATTACAATGGAAATCATGGGGTATTAAATTTGATTGCTTTTACGATTTACTATTTCAATATGTTAGAAAAGCATGGCATTTGTAAAAAAAATCTTTAGGATGACCTTTGCTTACTTTTCTTGATTTTTATTTATTTATTTATTTTTAATTTCCTGCAATAATGTAGTTTTCATTTTCGTGTAAAACTTGCGTGCAAATAACAGTATATTGAAATCAACTTTTCAAATGGAATTCAAAAGCTACTTAAACCGAATATACTAGTTTTAGAAATTCATTTCATAATAAGCTCCAGCCTTTATTTTATGAATGCATAATCAACGCAAATAACGGGGTATGAAATGCAATTGCCTTAATAATCCTTCATTTTCTTTATAATGGTCAAGTTATGCATTTATAAACGCGCTTGCCTTCTAGTGAATACATTAAAAGCTCCTTGTTGATTTTTTAGTATCATTTTTATGACTTCACATTTTCTGTGTTTTAGTATCTATAGCAATGTATCGCAGAAATTCCTTTTATTTTGTTTTTCTTTCAAGGAAATAATTACTAATTTGAAAATTATATTTTAAAGTAAATAAAAAATCCCATCAAATAGTTTGTTTATATATTAAGGAAAGCATAAAAATGAAAATTCTAAGGTACTGAATTCGATTGCTTTCATAATTGTCTTCTTTGTTAAGAATGTCACGCACTTAAAACTAAAATGGCAATATATCTTTAAGGTGACCTTTGTTTCCTATCAAAATCTTTAAGTTGTAAGCATTATGGGGTTGCATCTTTTCTGAAAATACAAAACATTAGAAGAAACTTGTCAAACAAAATCTAAAACCTGATGATCATAAGGTATTGAATTAAATTAGGATCATAAATTTCCATTTTCATTACGTTAGAAAAATTAGACACTTATGAAACTACGTTTAATCTTTATAAGAATTTTGTATATTTTCGTTTAATTAAGTTATTTATTAAAGCATCCATATTAGGCATTACTACATTTTCACTCCCTTTTTAGGTAGTTTCAACTTGGTTTCTATGTTTAGATTTATCTTAATTTTCATTTATCTTCGATAAGAATAAACTGATTAAGATTATTTGTTGTTGCACATATTTATAAATTACTATTTTTAGTTTGAACTTTTCAAACTTATTGAAAATCCTCAAAAACTCTCTACAACAAGTACAAAAAGAATAAGTAATATTTTCGTGTAAAATTCAAAAAAATAATTCAAATCGTGGGTTAATAAAGGTAAAATTGCAATAAGATTAAAAATGATTTGACCTGTTTCTGGTAAACAAGGCTCTATGAACAATGTAAGTTGATTCTTGATATTACATTTTAAACTCTAACGAACAGTCTAAGTTGATACTTGATATTATATAGTAAAAAAGCTTACGGAAATAAAAATATAGGACACACTTTTTCTGAAGATGACATATTACACCTAACTATTCCATAGAATTGTTTCCCAACAGATACTATACATATTTAACAAATTAAGAAAACTAGTTCTATGGTTGCGCTTCAGTGTTCCTCTGATTTATCAGTAAAATATTTTCTCTGATTAAATATGTTTTAAAGCAAAAAGCTTTTACATATAAGTAAATTACGTGTCAGCAATTACAAAAAAATTATTGCAATATTCGGCAAATAAAATGTATACCGTTTTAAAAATAAAAATAATACTCTTTAAGTAACCAAACGTACTTTTTTATTTATTTACCGTTGTACAAAATTGATATAAAATTTTTTTTGATATCAAATTTCATCTTAAAGAAAGTATATTTATTCAATCTGACAAAAAAAGAAATATTTAATAATTATTTTTTGACTGCATTAGGGAAAAGACTAGTTTCAACAAATAATATCAAACTTAATTGGTAAATAATCTTCCTCTTCGTTATTTTGTTTTAGCTTGAGGATTTGGAAACTCTATTCCGATAAAAATTCGCAGCCTAAGTATCTAATTAAGGAAATCGGTTTTAATAAGCAAATAGATAGCACACCCTTTAGTCGTTCGTCATATGATTTTTTTTTTCAATAAACAATCACGCAAAGTATGTCCCACAAGACAACTAACTCAGGAATGTTGAGCTTTTGCCAGTTTTCCGGGGATTCCAAATGAGAAATTTTTCTAGCAATGATTTGAAGTACCTAATTGATCCTGGCATACAGAAATACATTTAATTTGGGAAAACAAATTTAGATTATTATGATAATAAAGTAAAAGTTAATATAACTAGCAAATGAATATAAAGAATATATTAAAAAAACAAAGAAGAAATGTGATTTTTTTAATTAAAAAAATCTTGTCCCAAAGTAAATTCTAAGGTTTAATTTTTAAATTCAAATACATATGCACACCAATCAAATGGCATAAAATGATACTAGTTGTGGAAATAGTTAATGCACAAGATTTTATATAATATTAACGACAAAAATTACCGTTATATGACTGAGAGTATTTACAAGTAGCTAATGTCGAACTTTGTTTTTTCTTACATTGGAATTTAAATTTCAGAATTAAAAATAACTTTCCTGATGTGAACTGCACCATGAAATTTTACTTTATTCTGTGGTAACGTTTCCATAATTCTTTAGCATTAAATTTCTTTAATGATTTTTGTATTCTTAGTCTAATCTGAAAGTTTGTGTTGGTGCTTTTAGAATCATTTTAGTGTGATATTAAAGTTAATTTTAGAGCATCATTAATGTTTTTAAAAAAAAGTTCAGATAAATACTTCCAGACTAAATAGATTTTTCTTTATTAAAAAAAATATTATTTCTGTATATAATACTTTTTCTGTAAAATATATTTTTTTAAAACAACTCTATAAAGCGGAACTTATTTATTGTCACAAAGGGTAAAAGAGTATATTTATTACTAAAAAGGGTATTGTTAAATGCATTAAATTTGAGCAAATTAAAATGGGTTGTAGACACAAAGTGTGCAGACACTTTGTGTCTACAACCCAAGAAGTCAGTGGCTTCAAATCAGTGACAAAAAAAATAATGATTATAATTATTATAAAAACAAAACATGCATTTATAAACAATATTAGGTTCAAACTTAACCTTTTTTTATGCACCAAGCTGCGTTGCTACAAACTTATTTATACCTAAATCATAGGTATTCATCATTTTGATATTTATAAATAAATGATTAATTCAAAGGCTTAAAAACTTTATTGCACAGTTGATTTATCATATAGTATAATTGATAAAGGTTAGTTATGCATGAGTAGCTATGGTATGATATTTTTGCTTGACGTTAAATTGTCTTACTTCGGGAAAATTTTACATTGTGAAGTTAGCAAAATATTGAAATTAAAATTTCCTTACTAGTTGCTTCCGAAAATTGAAAGCAAAGATATTTATTATTATTTTTTATTTCTTCTCAAAACTGTTAAATAGTAACTAAAAAGTGTTTAGCTTTATTTTTCATTATAAATTAATTAACTTTCTTTATGAAGCGAGAAGGAGAAAATGTTGAATATTGGAGCGATTTTAGTTTTACAACAATCTGATATATAATTAGATCTTTATTTGTACTTTTTCCTTTCATTTAGCTAAAAATTGAAAAAAGCCGTAACAATTAATTTATATCAAATGTCCTGATGAAGATAATATTTTTTTTCAAAATGAATGAGCTGCGAATCTGGAAACAATAAATCTATATTTAATTTAAGTGAAAATAACTTACGGCACAGAAGTTATTATATGTTGGTAATCGAGTCTGTCTGCGAAGTCAGTAACAGACGTTATTTTAGTTAAGGCAAGATAGAATTAGATAGAAGATGAAATTTCGATGGTGCTTAACTAGTTTTTCAGTGGATAACTCTAATAATAATATTTGCTTTTCTTTTTTATCTTCCTTATGATTTATTTTCTGAACTATAAAACTTTAGGTTTGAGAATGGTTTTGTTTTATTCAGTTAGTTACTTTAATTTCATGAAACAGTTAAAAGTTGAGAAACTTTAATAAATAATTAAGACTATTTTTTTGAATTAATAATTTCTTTTGCAAATAAATTTAATTTATTAATTTATGATTTACTTAATTTTATATCCGGCGTTGAACAGCCTATCCACTTATTGAGTTTACAGTTGACAATGTTCAACTCCACAGGATTTAACTTTGAACACAAACCGGAGGACAAATGAACTTCTGGATCATTCATTGGGACAAACTAGCCTTCATGGAGGACTATTTGATTAAACTAACACGCATTTACGGTACATTTTGAGGAAAACCACGAAAAACTTCCTTAGCGAAGGGATTCTAACCCCTGATGCGCCTACCACTACGTAAGTACTGTGGTCTGAGTGGGAGTAGAATTCATATCCACCTGGCAAAAGTGTTATTCGGGCCTGGTTTACCTCATTGGGAAATGAGTTCTCTATCCTTTGAGCCACAACGACTTATTAATTTATGTTCAAAAAGTTTTTAATTCGAGCAAATATTTATGGTGAAGGGCTAAGAATGTGAGGTAAAATATTTTAATCATCGAATTGTTGACCGCTCTTTTTTCTAAATTATATCAGTCACATTTTTCTGGTACACGTTTTTCTCATATTGTTTGAATCAGATATTATTAATGGTAACCCAAATTTTTGGTAACAATTTGCATGATAAACAATATAGTGAATTATATTGAAAGTTTCAAGAATGTTTTTAAACTAAAATTTATTGTATCGATGAAATTTTTATTGTTAATATACAAAACTGGAAAGAAAGTATTTTATAAATGAATTTAATGATTATTCATTTGTTTTCATGTTTTTAAACTGTGATTTTTTTGTGTATTTTGCTTGAATGTTTTGTAGGACTCTGAAAAAATTTCATCAAGGCATATCATAAATTTTTTTAAAAAAAATGTAGCAGTGATTGCTTAAACTTAATGCAAATTTCTCTTTACATGACATTATATAATCAAGAATTTTACATTTGATGGAATTACCAGTATACAATGGGATTGGTGTTCCTAGCAACAACTTCATTTAAAATACGGAAATAAATTTTTTTTTCAAAAAATAGAACAGAAGCAAAGTAAACAAGTTTTATTATTATGCTTCGAAATTGGGTTTTTAAAAAAAATCTAAACACTTGATTTACATTTAATGGACAATGATAAATAACAGTTTTATTTTCCTTATACTGCCAGAAATTTCTAGAAAAAATGGTTAATTAATAATTTATTTGTTATTTTACCATACTTAAATTAAACAGTCAAATAACCATACAGAAGATAGTATACTTTTAACTACGAGGAAAATCATTTATTAACTGCTTTCGCTAATACGGTTAAGCAACCAGAATTTTATCGTGCTAACTAGGTCCATCTAATTAGACCACTTAGTTCCTTACAGCTGGGTGCATATTATAACCGATAAGGCGAATATGTCAATCTCATGACTGACAAAAAGGGGGGGGGGTTCGAGTCCCAGCTCTGACGTCACAATGTTTCCTCCATTCCGTACAACACATGAATAGTTCCCAGTATTTTGTACTCTCCAATTTGTGATCCTGGACAATTAGAATATGATACTCTCATTCACGCATATATGACACCATCATAAAACTTTTTAATACACAAAGTCTAGTATTTTCATGCTAGTTGTAAATGATTTAGAACCGCATGGTTTTGTACCCATAGTTTTATAACTAATGTTCTTCCCCGAAAACATTGCGATTAATTTTATGGACAAACTGATGCCGGTTATTTTCCGGAATTATAGAATAACAACAGTGTAGAAATAATGCAACCTGCCCTTATTTATGATATTATGTTTCATTATGAAATCAGTCAAAAATGTTACTATAGTAAGCGTAAAAAAATAATAATTTTAATCAAAGTTTTGTCTGATTAGTAAATGAAATTCTAATCACATGAACCCAAAAAGAAATAAAAAAAGTTATGCATATAGAATAATTAAAAAAACTTTTTTATTTATTGGTACAGAAAATTGCGCAATACATATTTGGACAATATTGCTACAGAAGCTATAGATATAAATTGTTTCAAAAGAAATTTTAGCAGAAAATTACAAAAACTAAAAAAAAATTTTTTTTAATGAACTTGTTTTAACTACCTCTTATAAAATTCGCGTCATTTATTTTGCATTGTTCCTTGCCCATTTTTCATTATCCATTTTTTATTTTGTAGTGCAAAAAATTAGCATTTTTAATTAAACTATGTTTCTTTACATCAAAATGCAAAAAAAGTTTCCGTCAAATTTAATGTTAGCTTTTTAGAAAGTCCTTTTATTTTTATTTTTCTGCATTGTTTGCTTAAAACTGAATTTTTGTAAGCTAAATTTATTCTCATGAAGATATTATAAATATTTAACTGATTTTGCATTAAAGTACGATGTTTAGTAAAATACTACTATATAATTTATAAAAAGAGACTGATTTGATGTAAACTAAAATTGTTTCTTGATTTTTTTTAGTTTGATATAAGCACCACAGAAAGATTGCAGCGAACTTGCGCAATATTATGATTTTACACATTTCAAATCTTCCAACAGTTACAGTAGATATTTTATTATTTACGATTGTATATGATTTTACAAATTCCGGATCAAAATGCTCATGGTTTTAAAATTACGTTAAAAAATTTAATCGATAAGTTCAAAAACCAATAACCTCCATTTTTTTCCCTCCAAAATTTAGATTTTGAATTTGTATGTTTAGCTGACGTAGATGCATAGTTAGGATATAAAAAATTCAAGTCCTCTCATTTTGTACAGTATATTTTGTGCAGTGAGATTTCAATTTAGTTCGAGAACAGGTCATATCCTGGATATAACCTACCCTCGGAATAAACTAGGAAATATATTCCGCTAGTTAACTGCGTTGTTGCTTATGAAATTGTTCGCATTATCTTTAAGTATTTATTTATTTTAAACTTTTGTTGATGCTCTTCATCACACAATGGTTGCTTTACAGGGTAGTTCTTTAGGTGGTATATGCAAGGAAATAAGGTGGGATAAAAGTAACTATCAATTATACCTGTAAAGGAGGTGACAACAAATATAATACGATAATGCATTTCAAAATCTGGTGTCCGGAACATTATAAGAAAAATTATGTTGTCAAAATTTGTTACCAAAAAGCAATTAATGCCATAAAGAACGAGAAAGGATAAACAGCAGTTTCAGGTGTCACATAGCAATTCAACTTATAAAAACACTACACCTGAAGTAGAACTATCTCCTTTCATTGGTGGTTTGAGCAAAATAAAATTTACTCTGTAAAAAAGTTATCCTAAAAAAGGCACCATAACCAGTTGTTGTTGTCGTTCGCCATTAAGGCACGGGGGGTGCGATTTTTCTTGTTTTCCAGTGGCGCCATCTTAAGCCAAGAATTCGACTTCTGCCACACCCATTCCTCACGTCCGCTTATAGGGTGGATCTATTCATGCATCCATTTTTTCAGCCACAGATCGCAATTTTAACCAGAACCAGAGAACGATCAATCTCCAATCCAGTACCCCCAGAGGTGTAATTTGTTATGAGAACATGGAGGACTTTATGGCCCGAAAGATTTAATGATCACCAATTACTACACGGGGAGTCTTCAGCCTGCTGGATGTGAAATCCCGTTCTCACGAATGTGAGTTCAGCGCCCTGCTATCCCGGCCCCACCATAACTAGTTAAGGAAGACATAACTACAAGAAAAATGCAAATTTCGAAAAAAAATTGCAATATAAACCAAATAAGTTTTTATTTTTATATGAAGAAATTTTTAAGTGACTCAGCACAGATAGTCATAATCCAAAAGATTACTGAATCTACACGAATACCCATGAATATGTAGTCCAAGACTTAAATAAAGTCTTCATTTCTTTTCTAATGGACTAATTATTACTATTTTTGCTTGTTAAAAATAATGCATAGTATTCGTTTTAAAGTTTTGTCCGGTCATCTTTAAGTTCGAATTATTTTTATAGCATATTTTGTGACCAACCAATATTTTAATATCGAAAAATTAAAAGAATATATCCCTTTATGTTAAGCTGATACTTAACTAACCAGGTTTTGCCTCTCCTTGTTTTGCAGGTGATGGCCGGTTTTTGAACTCATTGATTCAATTAATCTTACATTGATCTAGTAAATTCTTTTTTTTTCCTCTTTTTTTATAGTTTGCCTCATTGACCCAAAATAGGATTACAAGTAGAAGAAAATTATGTAATTAAATCTCTTTACTAAAACGATACGTTATATATATGATTATCGTTACATACAGAAATAAACAAAACAAATACCGTTATGTTCAAAATCTACAAACCGGTTCAAATACCAATAAAAAATCCCATGACAGTATTTTGAACAAAATGGTAAGGAATTAACCACTAATGATTTGTTCACTAACCATCTGCTACTGAATGATAGAAAAAGAATAAGGAATTTCTCTGGGGGATATGAGAAATGTGAAGTTTATTGAGAAAATTAATGACCATAAATGTATGCCAAGTAAATATTTAACTTTCAGGCATATGAGAAAGATTCATTCCGAGATATAAATGGTGGCATTCTGAAAAATTAAAGCCTATCGAATCATATTAATAGTTACGTTTCTAACGAAATGAATGAAGGTAATTTGAATCTAATTTTAATAAAACAAGCAACACATTATTTAAAAAATATCTTTAAAGTCCTGATTTATCTCTTGTTATAGATAAAGCAACAATTTAATTGAAAACATGCATGGATTGAAAAAGAAATTCATAAGCTATATACATTTTATTAATCTTTAAATTTAATTGAATAAAAATTTAAACCGTGTGATTCCACTGTGTATGTTTGATTTGTTATGGACAATAAACCATATTTGCAAAATGCATATTCCATTTATATGTGTGCTATTTGCAAAACGCTGGGAAAATTAGTATGCAGTCTAATAATATATAATTTCTTTTTTTTAAAATCTTATTTTGTAAAAAAAGGGAATTTTAAATATTTACATTAAGCTTAAATTCTTTTTACTTGCCTGGTTATGTACAAAAACAGTACTTTTCATAGTATATAAAAAAACGTCTATGCTCAGGGTGAAGTAATCATTCCATGCAAACACTGCAAAAAATTCCAGATAAAATAATGGAATAAAGTACCGGCACTTTGGATACATCATCTGTAAAATCCATTTCAACCGTAAAATTTATTTTTTACTGTAAAATATTATACCGTAATTTTTACAGTAATATTTTCTTAAGTAAATTGATTCAGGGACTTCAAAGTAATCATTACTTTAAAAATTACGGTTTATCAGATATTTTATTCCGTATCATGTTCTGGTAAAAAAATTGATTTTATAGTAAGAAGTACCGGCACCACGAGTTCCGGTTATTTTTCCCTCATTTCATCCGGAATCTTTTATAGGGAGGTATTTTGTTTTATAGTCATTTTATAGTTGTATTCCACAGCGAAATTACACATTTACAAACAGCATAATATATATATATATATATATATATATATATATATATATATATATATATATATATATATATATATATATATATATATATATATATATATATATATATATATATATATATATATATATATATATATATATATTTCCAACTAAATAATGCAGGGGATAAATCTTATTCGCTGCACGATTTGCCACACAGGGTGTCCAAAAATGTTTAGGCGCCAGAATCAATTTTTAAAAGTCAATATGCTGCGGAATGTAAAACTGCGTAATACACTTTTTGCTTTTTTGAAATTAGATTAAGAAGATTTAAATTCTTAATTTATATTATAAATATAATAAAAAGGGAAAATGATGAAACACGTTTATTTTATTTAAAAAAAAAATATTGGGTGCTAACTATGATTCTGTAGGAACTGGGGTGATTGACTGCCTGTTTCTGAGTCCTTTCTGTCTATGGCATTTCCTGTCTGGTTCAATCTTTTGCATAGAATTATGTTTATTTCATTGTTTTTTTTTCACTGCTTAAGATTTTTCCACCCAGAATTTATGAAACTTTTATATGCCATTGTTAATTAAATATTATTTTCATTTCATCTCTGTAATTAAAAAAATATTTTTTTTATCTTTATTAGAATGTTAAACTCGTTTAATATGGTCCTATAATTTATTGAATGTCAGAATATTATTTTAGTCGTGCCATTTCCTCAAAAATATATACTTTTTATTTACCAAAAATTATTTTTGAAACAACAACAGAAAAATATTATGCATCCCAAAAGTCATAAATGCACTCGAAATAAACTTACTTTTAAACATTTAATTTTAAAAGTTTCTCTTAAGCGTGAGAAAGAAACTCAACCTGATAAAAACTTTATTACTCAAACAATTTTGAAAGAAATTAAAAAAAAAACCCACAAAAATAAAATAAATATGTTTGATTTTAGAAATAGTAAGCAAAATATAAGCAAAAATATATATGTTTTTATGTTTTTTTTTTAATTTTAATTAAGCAAATAAATAATTAAACCATAGTAAAATTCACAGACATAAATGTTTGAAGCATATGCTTGACATATTTGAAATGTTTGACATATTAGTAAGCAATTTTGTTATAGTAATTTAAAAATATAAAATTATCAGATGATTTTTAATTATTTATTTAATATTACCAGCTCCATTAAAGTATATATAACAGTTTACCCGACGGTAACTATATAAATTATTATATTTGATTATCAATAAAATATTTCATGATGTTTTTTTATTCATCTTAATGTTTTTTGAGACATTTAGTTAAAAATTAAAGTGAGACCTTAATAGGAGCATAGATCTCATTATTGAAAAGTACGCAAGTAACCTTTACTACTTTTTTTGGATATTTTACTCAGGATTCAGTAAACAATACCATTTGAACAGCTTATTAAAATACTTATAACATTCACATTTTAAGAAAAGTAATTCCAGCAAGTAAATTTAAGGAGCGTAAAGATATATCGTATTAACATTTCCATATTATATGTGGCTGCTAGCTTAGGTTTAAGACGGTTAAATTTTCAAAAGTTATTCTCATTTCTAGCTTTGATAAATTCTTTACCTTGGTTCCTTGGAGTCTTATTTTATTTCAGTAAATAAAATTTTAAGAAAAAAGAGTTGTTTTCTAATAATACTTCTGATTTCAATGTATAAAAAATACAAATGAATATACACTGAGAAAAAAAAATTATTGGCTTTATTCTGGTATTTTTTACAAAAATTAACGGAATATGGTCCAGTTTACCGTGCTTCTGGCTCTATGTGAACACCAAGAAGCACTGGAATTTTTACCGAAGAACTTTGGAAGAGATTTTAGAAAAACTAACAATCAGATATTGTTTTAAAATTTATGATAAAATTTGGTAAATGTGGTAAAATTTTGCAGATTTGTCCTGATACCTTAAAGCATGGAATAAAAAAAAACATTTATTCTACTAAACATACTTTTCAGTTTCATATTTTTTTACTAATTATGTAGTAATGAGAACTATAATTTTGAAAACTAGACTTCGCGATAAATCGTTACTATATGAACGAACAAAATTACCAAAAAAATGGATTAAATGCCGTATGTGTTATTTTTATAATAGTTTTCTTTTACCGGAACTGTCATTGCTATACAGTATTGTAATTTTACCAGAATCGCTCGATCCTTGTAGGGTATACTGTGTGCAACGGGAATAAAGCATAAACGAAAAGCATGAAATATGTTTTTGCCAAAGTTTCAGTTCTATAAGCAAGAATCTTCCTAAGCATCGCAAAAAAAAATTTTCGACAATCGTTTATTCTATAATGTTCACATTTTGTGTTTTGACTCCTAGCCAGATTCTATTCTAATAAATTAATGTTATCAAATTTGTAGGCCTTTATGAGTGTTTTATTCATATTGTTTATCAAACAATCTTATTAAGCAATCACTATAAAATAATTTTTTAAGAAACAGGGGATAAGATATGATCGATAAGATATAATAGATAAGATATAATAGATAAGATATAATATAAAAGTGTCTGGTTACAAAAATAACCAGAAAGAATATTCTTTACTTATTCACGCTAAATGATACAAAAGATAATAAATAGCAGAATTACAGCTAAACAAATGTTTATTGTGCAATTAAATTGGCTTTACGTCCTCTTTATACTGTAATTTGTGGCTAACATGTAACATTTCTAGATGTTTTAGGATATTTGATTGCGTTGCGTAAAATTCTTAGATTTGTAGTTACTTGTGCTGCGTATGACAATAATGTTTCAGCGAAAATTGATATTTAGATGACTAATAATACTGTTATCTAATACTTTAATAGATGTATCTAATACCTAATAGATGTTCAACTGAAAATTTCTGCAAGCAAAAGTTTTATACATAAGTCATGATCATTTTTAAAAATAAAGTCATGCAATTCTGATAGATTGATAACCGCCATAGGATAATTTAAGCTCTAAAAAAGGTTTCAATAAATCTACAAGATTTAATGGAACCAAATAATTACTTAATCCGAGGAACATTAACGGAGTCTTTAATTTATCGTTCTCCGCTGGAAATTATTACAAAACAAATTAGAAAATATGATTATATTAGTTAGTTTTTGGAAATAATTAATAATTCTTTAATAAGTATATTTAGTAACATCAATAGAGCTAAGTTTTAAGAAGCAAAAAATATGAACATTATAAATGGCAAATAATGATTTACTCCTAAATAAAGTAATGCTTTTAATATACGCACTAAATGATATTTTGTTATATATTAAGAGCTATTGAGGAACAATACGATTTTGCTTTAAAAAAGTTCATAATACTTTTGAAGTTCTAATAAATAAATAATTTTAGAAAGTTCATACTGGGAGAATTTTCAATTTGCGCATTTATACCTTAGACTTAATCCCTTATTGGAATTAAGAATTAACAAAGATAAGATTACTAAAATTAGAATACTTTATTGAACTGTTGGTCTTTTGTGCAGTTAATTTGCATAAATCAACACTTAAAAATAGCATATGCTTGAAAGTGAAATTAGAAAATCATTACTTTTGCAAATTTGATTATTGGGGGATTCGGACTTTTATTTGATAACTTTGACGAAAGGTTTGCTCGGAGCTTATACTAGGAAGCGGTTTCGTCAAAAATGAAGAAAGTTTCTGTAATTTTATCCTCCATTTCAGAAACTAACAAAAAACACTTTTAAGTTTTGAGTATTTTATGAAATGTCACAAAATATATTCAATATTTGGTTCTTTACGCTTTAACTAAAATGGTTGCAGTGATGCAACTTATACCAAATTGATTACATTTCGATGCAAATATTATTTCCTCTGAAAATGCATGAGTTAGTATATCTATTTATAACTCAAAAATAATATATTTGAATGCCACATCATATATTGAAATTCTATATAATATATTAAACAACCAACCATTTAAAGCATAATAAAACTAGCGTTTTGAAGGGCATATTAAACAAATTAACTATGTGATTTCAATGCATCCCGAATTCAAACCTGATCAAACAAAGTTCGATGAAATGATAATTTATAAATACTCTAGATAGTATTAGAAATAATTCAGAATTAAATTCTAATCTCATTAAACGGAGTTGTATTAATTGATACATCAAAATGTAAAATGCTAAACTTCACAAGTATGTTCAATTAATTTAGTGGATTTTCATAAGTTGCGCAAGAGATAATAGATTAATTACATGAAGGTGGACTATTCATAAATATCATAATTTCCTAATGCAACAATAATTTACGAATGCACCATTATCTAGACCCCCTGATCTTCAATTCATAAAGTCCAGGTGATTCATGACATAATTTAAATAAACATTCAAAGATCAGTGCCGATGATGCAGTATGATATGTGATACTCTAAATTCAAATCAAGTTATTCTACCGAACACAAAATGCGACTTCCTGTCATTTCAAATACCAGAATCCCATTGGACCGATTCATCGTATTAGAATTCATCTCGCTCGAGGCAAAAGTTCCTTTTAATTATGATGCAAAATTTCACGCTTTTAATCAAATCCCTCCGTCCATAAATCAGAAACGCCCATTGCAATGTCTTTTTAGATCCTCCTAAACTTTGACTGAAATCTGTGAATGAAAAGGATATGCCTCATTGAGAAATGAATAGATGATCGATTACAATTAAATTTTCAATATATTTGAAAATTTAATTGTAATCGAATTGTGAATTATTGAGTTGCACAGCCTTTATGATTTTTGAAAATTAAATCAAATTTTTCAAGAGTTGTAATAAAAAATTGCCTTTCCCTCCTATATTTAATACTTCTTTATAATGTAATTGAGTATATTGTATATTTAAACAGCTGGAATATTTTCGAATTTTTTAATTTGTAAACTCAATTAACTAACAACTGTATTTACAGAATCGGGCTATATTTAACTGCCTTCACAGTCAGAAATTTCTCAAAAAATGGTTAAATAACATTCTATTTTATTTTTATTTTACCATATTCAAACGAAACGGTTAAAAAACCATAAATAAGATGATATTCAAACTGTGTTCTGTGAAAAAAACCTTTCATTAACTTCTTTCACCTAATACGGTTTAGCAGCCACAATTTTATTACATCAACTAGGCCCACCAAAATGAAGCCACTTGAAGCCATCGACCATGAACCAAATATCAATTTTTCACTGATGGTAGTTAATAAAAAAAAATTTATAAATATTAAGCTAGTTTCTAGTTAAAATTTTAGATAAATGTTTCAATCGATTAATGTGACAAAACTTTTGCGTTTAAATGTGTACACAGCAAGTTGTACGTACTATTAAGGCTCCATATCCTTTCATTGTTCGTCGAATATCCTTTCATTGCTAAGAATGCACATCATTTCATTGCATTTTTACTATAGAGATCTATTGTATGTGCACGTGTGCAAAAATATTTGAAATTATATTTTGAGTTACATCGCGAAAGATTGTAATAACTATATTGCGAATATGTCATTTTTACGTTGGTCAAATTTTTATAACCACATGAAATTTATCAACACTAACAGTATTTTTGTATTGGATAATAATGATTCAGATTACTAATAATTTATCGTATTCAATTTTTATCGCTATAGCAAGATTTTCTCATTAGTTTTTGCCATTGTCGACATCAAATCTAGATTGCTGTTATTAATATTTATCCTATAGCCGATATATTATATAATAAGTGAAATTCACAGTATGTGAATACTGTGAATGTCACTTACAATCGTAATACTTATCTTATGGAACTCGATGTATGAAAATATTGATACTTTGTGATACTTCTATGTACTTCCCCAAAATCTATCTCATGCAAATTGTAATATTCGCAATAATAAATTAAAAAAATTTCCTGTTTTTATCCACTTGAAAGATATGTTTCTTAAGAAAGTAATCATTCCTTAACGAAAGTTAATTAACTTATGTATCATTTGCCCAGTTAATAATTTTTGTTATAGGGGGGATTGAAAACTTTGAATGTCTGGCGGTCCAAAATTCTATTTTTCAAAATGGCAATTTAAAGATAATATTTGCTTTGCTAAAGATTGAGTAAATGATTACAGAACCTATTATCACTACTTAGTGAGCTGGGATGGCTTAGGAGGAAGAATGTGCACTTCCAAATGTGAAGACCTGAGTTCGAATCCTTGCGATGGATAAGTGATTCGTACAATGCTCTCGACTAGCAACGAAACACAGAGTTCAAGTGAAATATCCCAAGTGGTAATTAAAATCCCTTTAACAGCTAACCTAAATGTTTTTACGTTTGTTTAATGTTTTAAAGTGCGAATTAAAATCCCTTTCTTTTCCTTCACAATGGTTAGATTTCATTTGGCTTAATTCAGAAGTGGAAAGCTACGTGATTAAACAATGTTACTCTTAAATCCGATGTGAATCAGATGACCAAAAGCCGATGATAAATTAAAATACTATAAAATCTTATTTTATAGTAATATCTATGACAAACATATTCCAAAATCAATCTCCAATTTTTTAGTTGTTGGTTTAAATTTACTCTAAACATTATTTCACTCAAGGTTAAAGATCTTTAAGTAACGGAAAAAGAGGCAAAAAATGACAAAAATCAAATTAAAAAAAAAACGCACTTTATGATTTCGATGGGGAAAAGGAACTCGAATCGAAATATTTTTTCTCTGCCTGAGAGTAGAAAAATGAAAAACATGTTTCGTGCGTCACGCGAATTCGCATGAAAGTATGTTTCATTTAAAATAATTCTTTGTAAGCATACAAGGTTTAGTTATTCTCCATCTTTCCACGTATTTGTAGACATGGAGATACTTCTGCATATTTCCTACGTGTGCACGTAGCTAAGTGAGATTCAGATCTTTCCATTAATGTCTATGTTTAGACATACGGCAGACATCGATAGTTAGACATCGATATCGTTGTTAAACACAAGTTAAAGCTACATGGCACTGTCATGATTTTTAAGACTTAATAAGAGGGCTGGTTATATATGTGTGTATACATCATTTATAGCTGGGTCGATAAAGTTTAAATCGATAATATCTATCGCTTATAGTTTTGAATCCAATATAATACTTTTTTTATATTATTTTACTCATTACTTATATTTATTCCATTTCCTTATATGATATAAAAAGGAATAATAAAATATTTATGACACTTAACCGTCTTTAAAAAAAGTTGATTAACTAATAAATCATCAGCTTACTTCTGTATAACATTTTGTTAAAATCATGCACGTGTTAAATAGTTAATATATAAGAAGAAAAAAATGAACGAAAACTGTAAAATATGTCTAACACAAAACTTTAAGTTTTATTTTAATAAGTGGCATTTTAAAATTAAGTTTTCATATGCTGAAGAATGAGTTTATGAGTACAAAATACATAATAACTGCTTATTTAACAGGAATGTCTACAGCAAACTTATTCTAAAATCAGCTCCAGATTTTCTTAGTTGTAGCTTCTGATCCACTCTAAACGACATCTCACGCGAGGTTAAAGATTCGTGAGTTAAGGGAGAAGAGGTGGAAAATGACAAAAATTAAATAAAAAAACACACTTCATGATGTCCATTGTGAAAAGGAACTTCTTGAACGGAAATAATTTTTCTCTGCCAGAGAGTCGGAAAACATGTTTCGTGCGTCACGCAAACTCTCGTGAAAGTATGTTTCATCTCAAATTATTCTTTGTAGGCATACAGTCGTGCTTCATCTCATGAAAGCTAGCTTACTACAGAATAGCTTCTTTTTTAGAATTTCGAGACCTATCTTTCACTTTTTTTGAGCTGAGAAGGATATCATTATTCTTAAAAATAGTTCTTTTCTTTAGAATCATTTTTCTGAACAATCTTTTTTTTACCTTAGATTACAAAGCTTTCATGTGTGTTTACCATTAAAATCAATGATTCGTTGGAAATAAAAATATTTTTTTAAAGAAAGAATCCGCACGTCACTAAAGTCCCAGTGTAAAATTTGTACACGCTCAAATTATTTTAATTGCTTTAATATCATTGTATACTTGAGCTTTATTTTTCTTTTCATGCGCTCCAAGAAAAATTAAAAATACAAGTTGCATTGCATTAATTTTTAAAATCATTATACGTTTTATTTCACGTAAACATCAATTATTATTTGAAATCTGTATCAACCTGTGTAGTATTATCATAGTTATAGTAAAAAAAAATATTTTATGATTTCTTTAAAATTAAGTTCTCTTCCTGCGATAAAAACATCTGATTTTTCTTTGGTAAGATTTAAAAAGTATTTTCTTTTTTAAAACGAAAACAAAATTCTCTCCTTAAATGTACAGCAATTAATGTCACATATTCTAAATATTCAATATCGTATATATATGTATATATATATATATATATATATATATATATATATATATATATATATATATATATATATATATATATATATATATATATATATATATATTTATATATATATATTGTATATGTATATGTATCTAGATTTTGAACTATCTAAGATGGCTATTTTTTATAATTACTTAAAATTAAGTGCTTTTCTTGGCTTAAAAATATTTGAAACATATCAATCTTCCGGTGGGGAAATTTAAAGTTAAAATTCCTCAAAACGATCTTAACGATCTTTCTATCATTAAATGCAACAGGAATAAATTTAAAATATTCTATAAACTCTGAATTAATAAATACCGTTTTATCTGAGTTTGAATTGTCCAGCATCGACATTTTTTCATGATAATATTAAAATTAAGTTTGTTTCTTGGTTTAAAAACCCTTGAAATCTGTCAATCTTCCTCTGGGGGAGTGTACAAGGTAAAACCTATTCTATCACCTATTTCTGTCATTAAATTCAAAAAGGAATAAATATCAAGTATTCTGTTAACTTTGAATTTTCTGGCTACGGATTATCCAGATCGTGGATTCCTCAAGATATCCATTTTTTTCATAATTTCTTCATAAAAAAATTCACCCTGGCGGTATGAAAACTCTTTAATAATATCGATGATTCATGGGATATTGCAGGTAAGGATAATATTTTTAACTTGAATTATTAGAGAAAATTGGAATATTGAAAAATACAGAAAATATTAAATATACCTCTTATATGCGAGGGGAGTTTTGAAATGATAATTGGTCAAAATTGAAGTAAAATTCAGTTAAATGTGACGAAAAAAATATTGAATCATGACCGTGTTATTTTGAATATACCTATTTTTGAACGGCATCCCTTTATTATTTTTTCATAGCAATACTATAGTCAGATTTTGATCATAAATTATTTAGATAGTTGAACTTAACGTACTAAATAATTTATAACATTAGATATGCTCTCTCATAAGTTAAACAAATAAGTATAATAAAAAATTTTCTGAACGTCTGAATTATTAGAAAATAATGCTTCGTTTTGAAATCAGGGATGTCTAAACTAATTATTATTAATATTTTTTCTTTACGAGTCTTGAGTAATTATGAAGTCATTGTAAATTACAAAAACAGCAATTAGGCCATCAACTTTAACTTCAGAGATTTAGCTTCTCAAGTCATAATCAACTACTTCCAGGAACATTAATCACAAACTCTTAAGTATCTTGAAAATTAATGTCGTTTAAAACATGCTGTAATTTAAATTAGCCCTCCAAATCGGCTTCTTTGAATTAATCATGCTTTCTAGTGTTTTAGTATTTGGTTCTGGATATCACTTGAAAATTTCACGAGTTTATCTTTTAAATCAGCCTACATTATTCAAATAAATTATATTTTGATCAAAACGTTAAGTATGGCATATTTTGAATTGTGCGAAGGTTTATAAATGTATCAAAAAATGTATGGGGTAAAATATGTTTCATATTAAAATGCCAGCATGAAAATACTGAATATATTTAATTGTAGTTAATTAAATATTTTACTTGCAGAATATTTTTTTTCAATTTTCAAAACCTTTTTTGTTTTTTTTTTATAATAAATTTTTTTTTTATCGCTCGTTTAAATGAGAGAAAAATTAAACTGAAAAAAATGAGTTTGTCTTAGAAGAAATGTGCTTTTTTTTATAGGACTAATTATTTTTTTTTTGACTATTGAAACTTATTTTCTGAAAAGTTAACATTTAGATTTGCTCTTAAATAGTAGTCAAATATAAAAATATTAAAAAGAAAACTGGAAAATGTTAAAAAAGTTGAGGGTTAAGTACAATTTTTATCCGATGTTTATTCCTTTCCCTGATTTAAGATTTAGCTACCATCTTGAATTTATTAAGTAGTTGAGGGTCAGAGAAGGAATAAACTTAAACATTTCCATATGAAAAGTGAGGTATTAATTTCTTAAAGTTTAGATGTCATACAAACTTTAGAACACAAAATTTATGAATACTGTAGTTTTGGACTATTTATTTGTCTGTCATTCTTTGCGATATTGTTTCTAAAATAATTTTTACTCTACATTGAATGAAATCAAGTCAATATAACCTAGAGTTTTGTAACTTCAACTTGTTACAGCTTTCAAACTATTAGTTTTATAATTTTTGAAAATTCAAGTCCTGTTTAAGAAATTATAGTTCAGGAAATTATATACTTTCACATCTAAATACGATTTATCTTTAATACTTTAACCAGAATCGTACTTACGAGAAATATCAAGTGTATAACAAATAATAAATTTCATTTCAATCTAAGAAAAAAAGACGCGAATAAATCTAAATTATTTTTCTTATACTTTTATTTTACTCAATTACGACTCTTAAGCAAATTTACTTGCAGTATTTTCAACAAATGAAATAAAACTTAGATTCTGCGAAAAGAATGATTTACATCTCATTTTAGTTTTTAAGCTATGCAATTAACGTAACTTAATTATTTTCGTAAAGAATCCTGCCCGATTTTTTATTTTTTTCTTCAACTGTGTCCTCTTAATTATATAAAACTGGATCACCATTTTATTTTAATAAAGTCATGCAGCAGGATATTTTTTTAAAAAAAAACTTTTCAATAAAAATGGAGCAAAGTTCAAATTATTTTTCAAAATCTATTTTTCTCTTACTTGGCCATTTCAAAAAGATTTTGCTGAGTAAAAACGTCTTCCTAATTATGTCACCAATTTCACAGAAGCTCAAAAATCTCTTTATAACTTAGCGAAGAAAATTTCATGAAATTCTAACTGTCTGCACTTCCCGTATCCTTTGCTAATTATCTTCCAACTTAAGATGGAAAGAAGATACAAATTGATTAAACAGTCTTTTTTTTTAGTGAGATTCTTACATTTACCTAAGGGTTAATTTTAAAAATTGAGTTCACTACATAATGGGGAAATTTCGAGGTTTTTTCTTTAACAATTTAGTAAAGAATTTTCTAATTAGAAAAATCATTCAGACTTAAGAAATGAGGTACATTTGCGATATTATTTAAACCTTTATTCAAGCTTATTAGCATTAATTTTATTTCTACAATCAAATGTTACTAATTCCACTAGCTTATATTTGAGAAGAGTTGAACGTGGATTCGGTGCTTGAAATCAAGAAAGATTATTACGAATTTTTATTTATTTATTTGTATCATAAGCGTATTTTTATTGAGAAGTTCGTTGAGGAAAATCTAAAAAAATTTAAGTTTTTTTTTAAAAGAAATTCTACTGTCATGGCTACTTTAGTCGTCACGAAAACTTCAGTAATTTCATAACTTAAGACCTTAGTGAAAAAAAAGTTATGAAAAGTTATCATTTATTTATTTTCAAAATTTAATTGCGTAGATCTCAGTGAAGGATAATACTGATCTCTTAGTGCTTTAGGAGAAAAGCATGCATCTTGATGCATTTGACGCTAAAAATTCAACGAGTAACTTTCGAAGGCATCTCTTTTAGCAGCATTATAGAACACTAAGCAGCATTGTGGAACACTAAAAATATTATTAAGAAAAATTTAATTTATTATTGCAACGCTATTATTTGCATTAAAACCAGTAATTCTGGGAAGAGCACTATAAACCATGTCGCGTTAATTTGCTGCAAGAATTGTTTTTTACACATTACTTGCTTTTTCATCATTAAATGTTTTTTTCTCTTATAAATGTTTCAAAACGCCCAGTCTAATTTAGAACACTTTTTATGTGACATTGCATTTCACCTTGCGACCTTACTAGCTAATACCTCACGGCTGTTCGGCACTCATACAATAAGTCTAGATTGATATAAGTTGTAGGGTTTCATTATACAGGGTGGTCCCGAATTCATGGTACAAACTTTAATGGTAGGTACAGGACATTGTAACAATGATTTATTGTATAGGAATATATAGTCGCAAGTGACGCGGTGAGGCGTAAACAGGGGAAATAAAAGGAAAGAGAAATTGAGTGATCGGTTGGTATCATTGTCGGTAGAGGGCAGTAGATGTCTAGCCGCGGCTGAAAATGATGCATCGCAGTAGGGAAAAGCGCCATTCACAATTGTGCTGCCGTAGACGATGGGTGACTTTACGTATGCAGAAAAAGCAGACATGCATTACATGCAAATGGTAACGGCAGAGCTGCGTTACGAATGTATCGCGCGGAGTATCCTGATCGACGAATGCCGGATCATAGAATTTTTCAGCGGTTACATCGTCAACTTTGTGAAACAGGTGCGTTCGACGTCAACAGGAATGACGCTGGTCGATTAAGAGCTGTACGCACTCCAAGGCTGGAAGAAAGCATCTTGAACATTGTGACTGATAGACCCGAGTCAAGCACAAGAACTGTTGCTCGTGACGTAGGTGTGAGTCATCAGACTGTATGCAGAGTGTTAAACGAAAATCGCTTACACCCCTTCCATTTTCAGAAAGTACAAGCATTGAATCCGGCAGATTATCCTCTCCGCGTGAACTTCTGCCTGCGGGTGATGCAGCAATTTGCGTTGCAGCCGGATTTCGTAGGTGATGTGCTATTTACAGATGAAGCGAAATTTTCACGCGAGGGTGTCTTTAATGCGCACAATTCCCATGTGCGGGCAACCGATAATCCACATGCAACGTGTCCACATGCGTTTCAACAACGTTTCTGTATTAATGTGTGGGCTGGTATTGTGAACGACTTTTTGATTGGCCCATACTTACTACCCACGCGACTCAGTAGCGAAAGCTATCTTATTTTTCTGAAAGAAGTGTTACCACAACTGCTGCATGATGTTCCGATCGCCATTCGTAACCGCATGTGGTTTCAGCACGATGGGGAGCCAGCACATTTCGGCATTGATGTACGGAATTACCTGAATGCCACGTTTGGTGCTCGATGGATTGGGAGTGGTGGACCAATCCCATGGCCACCCCGATCTCCCGATTTATCGAGTCTCGATTACTTTGTATGGGGACATCTAAAGCATCTTGTTTATGAGACTCCAGTTGACTCAGATGAGGATCTCGTCGCTCGCATATCTGTAGCTGCTGCGGGTCTGCGTGAAATACCAGGCATCTTTGAACGTGTACGCCAATCGCTCCACCGACGCTGTCAAGCATGTATCGCTTCTGGTGGACGCAATTTTGAACACTTACTGTAAACATGACACTCGTCAACAACGCTTTCAATAAAATCTTTGTTTTTCCTTTCTGCCGTTATTTCTCCTGTTTACGCCTCACCACGTCACTTACGACTATACATTCCTATACAATAAATCATTGTTACAATGTCCTGTACCTACCATTAAAGTTTGTACCATGAATTCGGGACCACCCTGTATATAATTTGAATGCGTAAAACTCAAACATTTTGAACTATTAATTTTTGAGCAGCTAATATTTGCATCTAGACTAGTGATTGATTTTTACTGTATTTTTCTCGTTGAATTGAATGAGACATAACTTATTCGATAAAACTAATAGTTTGAAAGCTGTAATATGTTTGGAAGCATATTATCTAACTTTCTCCTTCGAAGTAGCAAAACTACAGGTTATATTGACTTGATTTCATTCAATGTAGCGTAAAAAATATTTTAGAAGCAATATCGCAATTAATGCCAGACA
Source organism: Parasteatoda tepidariorum (assembly GCF_982258835.1). Classification (NCBI taxonomy): domain Eukaryota; kingdom Metazoa; phylum Arthropoda; class Arachnida; order Araneae; family Theridiidae; genus Parasteatoda; species Parasteatoda tepidariorum. Next base: position 20,579,308 of record NC_141765.1, read on the forward strand.
AATAAATGGTCCAAAATTACAGTATTCTTAAATTGTGTGTTTTAAAGCTTGATTGACTTCTAAATATTAAGAAATTACTACCTCACTTTGTACACGGAAAGGTTTCAGTTTATTCCTTCTCTGACCCTCAACTACTTATGAAAATGGTTACTAACTCTTAAATCGGGGAAGGGAACAAACTTCGGATCTTGTATTGGACTTGACCGGCAACTTTTTAAGCAATTTCCAGCTTTCTCTCAACTATTCCCTTATTTGACTAATAATCATATATGGCAGCGTTACTTTTAAAAAGTAAAGAGTAAAAGTACAAAGATTTTTTTTAAAAAAAAGCAACGAGTAAAAAGTTCTTATTTTAAAAAGTAACGAGTAAAAAGTACAAGTAAAAGTACAAGTACTAAGCAAAAAAAGTAACGATTTAAAAGTACATTTCTAGGAAATCGAAAATTCAAAGTAACCTAAAATTTTATGGAATAAAATTCGTATGTTCTTTAATGTTTTTGCAAAATTGTTGTTATTTATTTAATTATTTTTAATTTTGAAAGTTATGGACTTTAATTTATTTTTAAATTCGAAAGAATATTGTAATATAATTTAATAATATAATCGTATAATATAATTTTAAAATCAAATATAATTTTAATATCAAACTTTTTATGGATTTGCAAGAAAAAGAAATTTTTTCCATAGATTTTATTTTTTAGTTTACTATTTTCATTTATTTAAATTACCATTGATTTAAAATTGTTTTACTCTATAAAAGCGCGTTTTAAAAGTACAAACATAAACAAAGCAAACACGGGGTTAAAGATAGCTTTGTGATCCTTGAGCTAGTGAAAAATAATTGAATGTGCAGTATAAGTTGAAACAGAACAGTCTACAGTTTTATTTGTAACAATGGCTAATGCTGAAGTCATGTGAGAACATCATTTTCCGAACATTTCTGCCTAACGGTATAATTAAAATGTGTAAACGAATTTTATTATCAGCGGCTGAATTAATACCTTCGAGTTTTCAAGAGTTAAAATAGTAATTATATTAGTTTTCAATAGCACAAATAGTTCTGAAGCTCTTAGAGATTTGACTGGGCGTTATTTGACAAGGTCGGGCATAAACATAATTTTAGTAAAAAATGTACTAGGTAAAAATGTATTTAGTAAAAAATGTATTAAGACAAAAATGTATTATTAGTGAGTTCAAAAAGAAAATTTAAAAACGTAATAACAAAATCCGAAATTTTTTATTAAAAATGTATTAAATAAATGCATAAAACTCGAAAATGAATGAAAATAACTTGATTAAGTAATATTTTTATTCATTTTGTAAATTAATTGCATTTCGAAAGTGGTGTCACTGAGTCTACTGCGAGAATTTCTCAGAACGTGCTTAGCCACGCTGAATAAGAGCTCCACGGGAGCACTAGAAGATACTGCAGTATTATATTTTACATATAATTTTTTTACGATTGGATATCGATTCAAAATTGATATGCTTTCCGTTTCGACATTTGAGCTCATGTATGCCATGAATTCGGTGATAACAGTATTCATATGGGCATTTGTTCTTTCCAACCCCCCAAAACTTAACGGTAGTATTGAAGATTATTTCGTGGAATTGCATCAAGCATTTTGGCTTGAAACTTCAAAATTCAACAAAGAAGGACGTTTTAGTGTATGTAGAAGCATGCCGCCGTAACTATCATTCACATTCAGATTGTCACAAAGATAAGGATTCAGGTTTCAAGATAAGATTCAGGTGTTAAAATAGCCTGTTCACGGATGTCAGAATAATTAAAGCCTTCACACATTTGAAGGTTCTATGAATTATTTTTCTTAAAATCGTATACATTCATTATACTTGGTTTACAGAATTTCAAAGCGCACTTTTTACCATTCTGAAACTTTTCCTTGAGATGAAAGCCACCGGTATTCAAAACCTTTGCTATTCATGTCATCCTTTATTACAGGCAATTTTCAGAATTTGAATAATGACTGTTCTGGACACACAATTCTGGAGAACACTCCACTCACAATGACAGTTGCAGTCAAAAAGAGATCAAAAGAGCCGTCATTTCCCTTTCACGAATGACAATTTTAGAAGGTCAAGGTATTTAAACACGAAGTTAGCTGTGAATGCATATATATTGCACATTAACTTAATAAATTAAAAAAACATAAGCATTTTTTTAATTAAACTTTTTTTTTTAGAAAGCTTTCCGAGTTTTAAAGAAAGTAACGATTTTATTCATTTCGTTACAAATACTTGAACTTTTTCCCTAAAAAAGTAACGAAGGTAAAAGTACGAAATTTAGAAAGTAACGAAATACAAGTAAAAGTACGTACTTTTTACTTGTACCGGTGGTACAAGTAACGAAAGTAAAAGTACTGCCATATATGCTAATAATTAAGAGCTAAACTAAATGTAAAATTAGGCTTTTAGGAATATCAACCCAAGCGTTAGAAATAGGATTTAATTGGGCTTTAGGAATGTTGTTGTTGACGTATGCCTGTTTTAGGTAGAAAAGGGTGCGATAGTTCTTGTTTTTCAGTGGCGCATCTATGGCCAGGAATTCGACTTCTGACACACCATACGTCGCACCCGTTTATAAGGCGGTTCCATTCATACATTCATTCCTCCACTGATCGTAATTTTGATCTGAGTCAGAGAACGATCGATCTCCAATCCTGTACCCCCAGAGGTATTGATTTGCTATGGGAACATGGTGGCTTACTGACCAGGCTATCCCAGCCCAGCTTTAGGAATATCAATCCTACTAGGTGATGTGGTAAAATGTGGGTTAGGGTTTTATAAATTTTGTCAATTGAAAGTTTGCGAGCAAAAAATAAATTATTTATTTATTTTTACAAAAACCTTAATTACGTAAATTTTAGTTGAGGAAGATATATACTTGAATATTTTGAGAAAAGAGGATGTTTCTTGGTGCATTTGGAAATAAAAATTCAACGAGTAACCTTAGAAATTCTCTTTTTTAGCAGTATAACAGAACACCAAGAGTGTGAGCCCTAAGAGGTGATCTGATGAAATAAGAGTTAGGGACTTATAGATTTCACCAATTGGAATATGGAACAATACTTCTTTCCTATTGAAAACATGTAAACTTTTAGCCTAACTTCACTTGAATTCACTTAAACATCCATTAGAGCCTTTAATCACTTAACGCTTCAAATGCTGTGATTTATTTATGGTTTAGTGATACAATTCTCACATTAAAACTGTTGGCACTTATTCTTCTAGAGCCACCATGTTCACCAATATTCAGATTTTAAGAGTAACTAAGCTGCTGAAAATGAAACCGAATGAAAAGAAAGGAATTTATAGCCTATTTTACTATTATTTATTTGAAATGAAAATTAATTAATTAGTTAGTTCACTTTTATAGTTCCAAGATTTAAAAATTCAGAAGTCTTAAGAAAAAAAATAAGATGATGGTATAAGGGAAAAATAAATAACATTTAAAAACCTTGAGTTATATTAATGAACAACATCTAAATTTCAGCATAACAATAGAATTTAAATTTTCAATTTATATTTGTAATACAAAAATAAATTTAAGAAGTTAAGTATATTATATATATATTTCTAGTATCATGAGATAGATATTATGTATTAAGATGATGAAATGAAAGCATAATAAATAAAATTGAAAATAAAAACTGTTATATTTCAATTTCAACGTATACATTTCAGCATAACTTTAGCTATTAAAACATCATTTATATAAGATGATTATTGAGAAAATACAAAATACCCTTAGAGAGAAACATTATAAATAGAACATCTAAGAGAAGCCTACAGTAACAAATAAGGACATTTTAGCGAGATTAGTCAGACATTTTCCCAAGCATCACTAAGGATAAAACATAAAGAGTAATAACTTGATTACATTAAAATAATTATTATAATTTTACTTTTTCTCCTTCATTAAGAGACTTAAAAGTATCTCAGAATTTATGTTCTGGTTACTTTAGTGTTTGAAATACCAAACCTTAACTATTTCTGGAAAACCATCTCGTTAAAATTTCGTCTAGTTCTCAGAATTTTGGCAGCGTAAATATTGTCTTTCAACAACTAAATTAAAATCTACTGCTGGTTGAGAACATCGATTTCTAGAAGTTTAAATAACGAAAATTCTTAAAACATATGATATTTTATTTCATATAAACTTAAGTGAAAAGATATGGCAGATTATTATACTTATAATTAAATTGAATGTAAGTTTTCAACCCCATTCAATTTCACCAAAATATTACTTAAATGAGGGGACAAGCATTTATTATCTTATGGTTTTCTTCATTTAAAGAATTATAAATATGTATTATACACCAATTATATTAATCATTGTGGTCCTATACCAATTATATTAATTTTTAACACTATACGTTTGGAAATTCTGCACGTATTTTATATTTTACTACGTGTAACATTCCCGTTGTCCATTGCATATTTTTTAGTTTTTAAATTTCTCTTAATTCATAAATTTATAATTATTTTTAATTCCACTCTAATTAAATTAATTCAACTATCTAATTTTATAAAAGCAGATCATAAATACTTATATTTTTTTCTTTCTTTTAACTAATAACTTTTATACAATACAAAATGCGATATGTAACATATAACTTTTTATGCAATAAAAGAGTGAATAAATAATTATTATTCAATGTTGCGACGAAACTAATATCAAAATCTATTTCTTAAATCTTGCCTTCTTTCAGCTGTTTTTTTCTTAACTGCAAAAATGTTTATTATCTGTTGCAAGTTAAGGAAAGACCATTGCGGTATGGGATTGAAGTAATGATCCGCGACTGCATATAGTTCCTTTTTATTTTGTTAATCCATACAAATATGCTTTTAAAACAATTTAAAAGTAAAACACGTCAGACACAAATTTAATTTGTGCTATCATTTACGATATATATCATAGAAATATTAGAAAAAGTAATGGTTTTGAAGTCTTATTGGAATCCTAGAATTGGTGATATATTTCAATAAATAAGGAGAACATTTGTTTTTGAGAAGAGACAACTATGTGACGTTGCAAGAGCTTGGATTTGATTGGACCACTAAAAATGAGGCTTCTTCTGACATGACCTTAAAAAATCAAATACGAGATAAGAAATTTTTTGCCTTTGTTTTACTGGAGAAGAAAATAGTCAGCAAGAAACAATATTTATTATTCTCCCATCAGTTTCTTTAAATGCGAATGGAAAGGCATACATTTGTTACGATTTTTAGATATAATTTACTACTTGTTAATTAATTAATCGATTAGTTTTGGTTTCCTCATTACGCATCATTTAATAGTGTAGTATAAATCGTGTGATAAAGAATCGTGTGCAACGTTGTTTCAAGAGTTGGTGATGCTGATATACGTTCTGGTTGAGAGATCGGCATCCATTTGGAGTACACTTGGCTCTCTCTATAGGACGTTTTGAATGTCTCGTGGCCCCTCTGTTCTACCGTTAAAGCGTTTTCTTCTCTCTAAAAAGGATTGTCTGACGATCCGCTAACATATATTTTCTGATTTCGTAACTGTGGTCATATTTATGATCTATCAAAATGAAAAAGAATTGATAATTTCTTTGTATACAATTAAAATGTTTCTTAATATTTTAATCACTTCACATCAACTTCACAAAATTTAATACAAACGCTAACTGATCCGGCATCACACCCTAATTTATATTTTTACATTTACCATTAAATTAGTTTCATTTAAGCATTTAGACCTTTTTAAAAAAGTTATTACTTTAAAAAAGGCATTATTCTTTAACTCACAGTGTTAAAGTATTTTTAATAAACTTGTAACCAGTCCTTTTTATGGACGGTCTCCAAAAAATGAAACCTTAAATTGTTTTGGATATTAAATAAAACCTCAGACTTTATAAAATAAGAATTTAGAACATGCTTAAAAATCCTTATTGTAACTTGTTCTTTATATTTTACATGAAGCGACACGCATCGTTATAAACTTGATATCGAATTTTCCTAAGCATGCAGAAGCATTTATCAAGAAAAAATTTCAACGTTCTATCACTTGGAATAACGTCACTGAAATCAAATTTTTCTTTTCATTTGGGTAAGCACATACATTTGAATGTCAGGAATATGAGTTTTAAAGCTCTGATTTAAAAAATAAAAATAAAAACAGAAATTATTCAAACTGAAAATCACAGTCTACGTTACGGAAACTCTCTAATAAAAAAAAGATTGATTGTTGAAAGCCAAGAAAGAGCACATTTTTTAAAATATATATATATATATTTCGGATTATGATATTTTAGAAGGAAAAAAAAGAATGTAAAATAAACAGAAAGAGGGAGTGGGGATCTACAAAGGCCTGAGGAAAAGACTTGGCAAAAATCACTGAGTATGACACTAGCGAAAGGAGTTATTCTCAAGAGTTCTTTTTGACCCTAAGGGCTTTCTTGCGGCTTGCAAGAATACTCTTTAGACTCTTTTCCCTCACTTCCCAATTTTTAATTCCACTTTTTCAACATCAGCAACAGCGTTTCTAAGATGAAAAAGCAAGGGAAGAAGTTTACACAAAAAATCAACAAAAACGGAAACGAAAGCAAACAAGAGAAGCAAAAAAATAAAGATGCTTTGGGATGCAACTTTTTTTATTTTTCCTGCATTCACTGAAGAATCATGCAACGAAAGTGGAAGAGGCAAAATCTTTTTTTTATTCTGTGATTATTATTTTTTGTCATTCAAAAGAGCAGAAAATTGTTTATTTAAAACGAAGAGTAGAGATGTTAGAAAGAAACCATCTCTCTGGAAACATATCTCCACTGAAATCGAAAATTTGATGAAGAATTTCTCCATGGTACGCGAATGCAAATTGCATTTTGCCGTGAGGCATCAATTACTTGATTATGTTCTCTTCAAACGATGCGCATAGCGATAATGGCCACGACTATCTCACAAGTTCTTCTCTTGGCAATGTAATCGAAACCGATGAAAAAAGATAAGATTACTTTTATTTTGAGTGTATAAATAGCAAAAGCTGTTTACTATCATTCAATATTTTTTTAACGAAAAGTCCTGTTTCCTATAGAGAGAGTTTCGTCTTCTCTTGTTCTGTATTAAAAAAAATACAATAAACTTCGGCCATTTCAGATATCTTGATAAAATCTATCATATTGCTAGTTTGTAAGTGAATTGATTGTTATCTTATATACTATTTGGAAATTTTGAAAGTGAGTATTAAATATTTTGAAGAGAAATCGTATGACTTTAAGAAACTAACATATTTTAACGATCTCAAAAGTTAAATTGCGTTTATAATATGTTTGTTACCTAAGCATACAATATAAACATATTGAAAACTTTACAAATAAAAATAAACTATTAATCATTAAGACATTTTTCAACAATAATTTTTACCATAAAATGTATGATTTTTGTAAGAAAAATATCTTTTGAGAAACTGAAAGTGAGATACTGGTGCCCTTTATATATATATATATATATATATATATATATATATATATATATATATATATATATATATATATATATATATATATATATATATATATATATATATATATATATATATATATATATATATATATATATATATATATATATATATATATATATATATTTATATATATATATATATATATATATATATATATATATATATATATATATATACCATATATATATATACCATATATATATATCATATATATATAAGCTCAAAATGAAGAATAAAACAAAGAAAAATTATAGACATATGAAAAAAAGGGGGGTGGGAAATAATAAGTAAAAAAAATAACAAACAACATTTTATTAAAAAAAAAAAATAAAAAAAAAAAAAAGATGAAACGTTAATTGAAAAACCGGAAAAAAGCCGGAAAAAAAAGATATAATCTTTTCTTCAGCCCACACGATTATATCCGCAAAACAGAATGAAACTTATTGTTTTTCATAACTTTCTTAGTGTTTTCTTGTATTTATATATATATATATATATATATATATATATATATATATATATATATATATATATATATATATATATATATATATATATATATATATATATATATATATATATATATACATATATATATATATATATATATATATATATATATATATACATATATACATATATATATATATATATATATATATATATATATATATATATATATATATATATATATATACATACATATATACATATATACATGCATACATATATACATACTTACATATATGATATTTTTTAATAATAAAAACAGTGTGAATTAATACTTAAAAGTCATTCTTTAAAATATCAACTTTGTCTTAAGCAGTCTTTTAATAAATTAATCATTTACTTGACTGATCTCATTAACTGGTGATGCATCAAAACAACAGTAATTATATAAAATCTCCACATAACTTGGTTTGTTTTGCTATTTGAATTTTTGTAAAAAAACATTTTTTTAATGATTCAGCTATAACGCAACATTTTTATGGGATGGTTAGACATTTTATGTTGTTAAAAACATAGCTTTAGCCTTGTTTAATTTTTTTTATTATTTACAATAAATCAATTTAATGTAGAGGTAACTGTAGAAGAAACAAATACAAAATTATAGAGAGTAAAATTAATGTCCAGGCATTTTCTCTTTTCTCTCTTTAATTAACTCTTAGAACTTGCTTGTTATCCACCAAATACAATTATTGCATTTTGCTTTTCAGTTAATCAACATGATACAGGAATGCTTTTTTCTACGTTATTGAGTTTATAGATTATTTCCTTAGATATCAAGGTTAGAATTTCAAACTTTCATTTTACTTATAGAATTCGCGTATAAATATAAGTAACAAAGAAGCTGATAACAAAGAGTAAATCGTTTTTTTTACTTAAAGATATTATTAAAGAAATAAGGAAAATATTTTTGGCTCATTTATTTCAAGCCTTTTTATGAATTTTTAATAAAAATGAAAATTTATATAAAATATAAAATAAATATGTAGGTAATAGGACAAAATTCCATAATAACGCTTTTTACTTGATGAAGCCTTAACTGTTCCTCCTTATTACTTCCTGATAGGCATTTTTCTAGTGACAGGAATTTACACTACGTAACGGCACAATGCACAGGAATTTACACTACGTAACGGCACAATGCACAGAAATAGTTAGCTTTGAAACATAATATCGTATAAAATATTAATTAAAGAAAATATGACCATTTTATTCTGATTCATCTTTCGTTGCTTTACGTTACTGCAACACAACAGAACAAGTTTAACATGATTTTCATCATAAAATTGTTGTTAACAGTGAGGAACTTCAAATAAACAGATACATAACTTTTCCTTTATCATATTTAAAATATAAAACTAATTTAGTTATGGCTGAATTTAAAACTGAATTTGCGGAGTAAAATAATAGACAATTTTCATTTCTTCTGGAAGTCTATATCCTTAGATATTCCCCTCATCTGTTTATTCTGTTTCATTCATTCATCATCTGTTTTATTCATTCTGTTTTTTTTTTCAATTAATTTATTAATTAACCTTTTCATCCTATTACTTCTGCCTGTGTGCTCAGTTTTTACACTCTTTGATGTTGGAGCAGCATGGCAATTATAAGGTCTTAAACCAGTGGAATATACATTCAATCAAATAATGAAATTTTAGGTCTTCATCACCAACATATAAAAAGTGGGTTCATGCCCAAATGAAAAATAGACCCGTGTGATTGCGTCAGAATAACTGCACCTGTAGCAACGCCACCGAACATGAATGTAAAGGGTGGTGGGAGGTGTGCACTACTTACGGCGCTCAACAATGAAACTGTTTGTGGTAGGTAATCAAAAGTAAAGTCATGATACCTAGATGCGTCTAAGAACAACGATTGATCTCCTGTCCCAAGGAATCATTAACAATTTAAGACAATTCTACAGAACTCTGACGAAACTGCAAAAGCAATCACGTGCAAACGGTTAGGCATTTTCACACAACAAGTTATCCTTCTCCATGACAATATTCCCCAACACATCTCTGGGGATACCCAGACCCACCCAGGAAGACGTTGGGACACTCACATTTCCGTCCAAATGTATCATCCCGTAACTTCCACATCTTTGGACCATTTAAGAAAGCATTACAGGGGACGCGTTTCCATTGGAACTTCAAAGTGAAAGAAGATGTGGAGGACTTCTTCCTTCAAAATCAAACACAATATTTCTACAGCAAAGACATAGACCCGCTACCGAAACAATGGGTTCTGTGAGATATATTTTGATTTCCAATAAATCTAATATTTTCAATAAATATATAGTTCTCAATTGGGTAACCCTTATGTGTCTAATAAATAGATTCCGCCAAAAAAATGAAAGTTTACAATCTGCATAAGTATGATTTGAACAATGATGGTGCAGTTGTTAAAGCTGTATTTTTGTCGGACTGAAGTTTTTAAATCTTCTGTAGCTGCTTGGGGCCCACACAGCTTCATAGTGATTGATACTAGCTAGTCTTGGGAGTAAAGATGGCCAAATTAAATTTCACTATATAAACGTTGGTATTTAAATCGAGAAGTTTAATGATCTTCTAAGACAAAAATCATCTTCACATACAGTAGTATCACATTTTCTGATTATACGAAAAAATAATAAATTTTCGGTAAACACTCCAACAACACTTATTTTCAGTTGTCGGTACAGTTCATAAACATGTTTGGCAACATGATATTTCTTTAAAATTTACAAAAGATATTTATTATAGTTACATACATAAAATTTATTAAAACTGTTATGAAATCGCCAGTTTTCTATTTTCTGATCTATGTTTTTGTTTGTATTACAGGCAGATATGAGAAGTGTAATTTGATATTTTTAAGAATTCACATTAGGATTTATTGTAAAGTAAGTGCATTTTAAAGTATATTCTAATTACTTTCATAAAAACACTGCGATTTAACTGAGAAGTTTGCATTGAAAATATCGACAAAAGTATTTTTGAAATTCAAAGATAAAGCCTCATTCTATCACTCAAAATGTAATTTAGCAAAAATTAAGTTTATATATAAGACTTAATCAAATTCCTAATGTCACACTTAGGAAAAATTAATCCCAGAGTTTAATTATTTCACGAAAACAAAAATTCTAATGATTTTTCAGATGCGTGATTTGCATTTACTTAGATAAGTTTAAAGTCAAGGATACAGATTGCAGCATAGTTTCTAATTAGTTTTAGTTTTTATCAAAACTTTTAATTAGGAAAATCACTAACCAATGAATAGACTACAGAATAACTGCTAGCTAGCTACAAAAGAAATGTCTGTCAGCGAGTACAACGAGAACGCTATTTTTCTTTATCGTAATAGTGCATTATGAGTAACGTACGAGCCGTTTATTTGAAAAGCGGTGTAAGTTTATCCGTTTTTAAATTACATGATTTTATACATTGTGGCATATTTTTAAGCAGATTTTGTTCCCAATACTTTGAAATCCCTAAAAAAAGAAAATTTAATAAAAGAGATTCCATTTAACAACAACAGCATTTTCTTCTAATATTTATAATGATAATTTCGTTAGCTTTATGACTTATGATTTAAGTTAGCTTAATTATGATTTAAGTTAGCTTAATTATGATTTTAGTTAGCTCGTTAGCTTTATGATTTTATGCTATATTAGAGTTGTTTATTTTAAAAGAAAAAATTTAATTTTTTTAAAGTATTGTGGCATAGTTTTTAAATAGTTTCAGATTTATGACGAAAAATTAAATTCATGAAATTTACCAAAAAATACAATAAAATATTCTGACTAGATCTGATAGCTTCCTATAAGCTGATACTTCAGTTGCCGGTTGATATGTCTTCGTTTAATTACTGGAATAATGTAAATAAAGCAAGGATATAGAACTACAATAAGTTGAAAATTTATGAACACTTTATACTTAGCTAACAAGTGTTTCTCTAAGTGATCTTTTCTATAGAGTAAAACAACTTTATTATACCTTGACACCATTATTATAACTCTATACACAGCCGTGTGAAAAAGCTGTGTCTCCTTTTGTCACATTTATGACAAAATAAATCATAATTCTGGTAATTAAACCAAAACATACGGTATTTAAGAAATTTACTAGCTAATTTTACTTTTCACTATTGTAACCGTTTACTAGAAATTCTGGTTTTCAAAATTATTGTACTTATTACTATGCATTTATTAACAATTAGAAAACTGAAAAGTAAATAATTAAAACTAATGATAAAAATCACAGTTATTGGTTTGTGATTTCCTGTACTATCACGAAACGAAATGACATAAGGAAGAAAAAATAAGTAGTTATTACAATATTTCAAATTTTTAAATTAATCTTGAAATTATTATTGAAAATTAATTATTGAAAATAAAGTATCCAACGTTAATTTTATTTTTTCTTTATTTTTTGGATCACTTCGTCACATTGTAAGAAATATTTAACAACCAAACACACGGTTTAATTAGCCTTTGGTATTAATATTCATTAATATTAATTAGTATTTAGCATTAATATAGCTGATTAATCGAAAAAAACACTGATGCTATAAAGCTTTGAAGTAACTTTTTTCCCTTATATCGAACTGCTTTTGAGACATAAACAGTTCTTAATCTGTGGCGCTGTAAACAGTCTCAGTTTGTAGCGTATTGTCACTTTTCTATACCTAGATACCACTTTCATTACTATAGCTGCAGTTATTCGAAAATTAAAATTCCATTTTTAGTGGTCATTATTGTAGCCATATATATGCTATTACTTTGTTATAGATAAAGAGATAACAAATATAATATAAGATTCTGAAAAACATATATATATATATATATATATATATATATATATATATATATATATATATATATATATATATATATATATATATATATATATATATATATATATATATATATATATATATATATATATAGTACATAAATTCAACGAAAAGTAAATCTGAAAGATTATTAAGAAAGCAAGGAGAAAACAAATGAGAAAAAATGTGAACAAGAACTGTATATCGTGTAAGTGAGAAAGGTTCATTTATATCTCAGTGAAAAACAGTTCACCAGTATTTTTGATAGTTTAGTAGTACTTTTTTTTCGAAAGAATGCCTACAGTTTCATCAACATTGCTTCAGAAACAGTAATAAATCAATCATTTCAGAAAAGGAGGAAAAAAAATGAGGTGGTAGGTGTACAGAGTGGCATCATCTGCTACAAGGTTTTCTCAATCTTTGCTACTCGCTAAAGAACTTAAAAAAAGAAATACAAAGAACAAAAAAAATCTTTAAAAAAATTGCACATTTATAGTCGCGGACTAAAATTGTAGAGAAAAAAAAAAGATCAATAGAGTGACATTGATCGAAACGAAATCGATGAAAAACTCCTGACATATAAATGGCCTGTTTCAATATTCGTATTTGTTCGAAACGATTTAAAAGAGAAAAAAATGGAGACCATGTTGAATTCAGATTCAGTTTTTGATTCCCTTAGCAAAACACTTGGGAGCAGATGTCGTCAAATAGCACGTAGCACGTGGTATATTGTTATACCTCTCAAAAGTGCGAAGGTAGTTTTAAAATTCAATTTCAAATTTTAGATATATTTTAGGTATTTCTTTGAAAAATCGTTTAGTTTAATTCCCTATAGATATATGTTTGCACATACGCTTTCTGCCTCAAGTTTAAAGTGTCTTGTGAAAAGAAATTATAATTTATTTTTGTATTTTTATCTTTGCCTTAAAAATATCTTGTACTACATTTTAAATCGAACATAAAATTTTATTTTTAAACTCAATTTTAACTCTTTGGATCCCTAGTAAGTTTGTATGGAGGTAAAAAGGATAAGAGAAAAGAGAGATTAACGAAGAAATTTAAGAAAATGTAGTAAAATAATAAACAGTTTTATTTACTGCGCGCAAGCTGCAAGTACATATAGCCCATAAAGTAAGCTAGAAATGCAAAGAAAACAAGGGAAAAAATGTAATGTGCAGAATTTACAAGCAAAAGAAAATACTTACTTTAATATGATTTAACTTTAAAGCTTCCCAGTTTTGTATAAAACAGTGATGATTAGTAGTTAGTGTAGTGAACCTTTTAGGAGTTTTGTTTTTCGTGTCTCTCTTCATCTAGTTTTTAGCATCATATAAATTTCTAAATAGGAAATGCATTAGAAGGGAAGTAGAATCATGTTAAAAATCGAATTATTCCTGAGAAAATCATGAAGTTCACAAAATTTGATGAACTTTTATTTTGAAAGCTAAAATTACTGAACGGAATGCTCGCTATGCAACATTCACACCTGGTGGAAAATATTTATTTTGTTACTTCATTATAATTTTAAAGTAGTTAATAATTAATAATTAATTTTTTACGAAAATTGTATTGTAAAAAATTCCCCTAACAAGTCTTTTCAACACAAAAAACGTCTTGCTAATCTCCTAATTCATAGGGAAGAAAGTGTTAAGAAGGTCAGATTAAATTTAAAAATGAAAAAAAACAAAAAAATTTCAGTACGAAACAAGATAAAAAAAATAATAGCCTCTAGCTAATTCATTCAACTTCTTATAAGGAATAACAGAAAATGTATTATGAAACGCAAAATGTAAATTTAAATTCGATTTCAAATAGTTTCGAATGCTCCAACAAATTTAAAATCACACAAAGAAAACTTGAATTACTTGATTTCGGAGATAGGCGTTTTTTTTTTTATTCTCGGCCCGCAAGCATGCGTTTGGTGTTAAAAATATCAATTGTTATTAATATTTTCTGCTATAACTTAGCACCTAATTTTCAGGCTGTTGAATTTCTATCAGCTTTCTAATATTATTAATAATATTTTCAACGAATTCAAACAGTTTAGCTTGGGAACGTTTCTTGTAAGATTTCATATAACATTTTAATTATTTTGAGCAGCTTAGATGATTTCGCCCTTATTTATGTTATTACATGTTTATAGAGCAAATAGATATATTTTAAATTTAAATGAATTAAGAATGCACTAGTTTTGAAACTAAATAATGAATAAAAATGAAGTGTTTGAGTTCATGAATGTATGAAACATTTTTGCTTTAATAATTTTGAGAAATAGAAAATAATTCGCATCAATAACTAGCAAATTCATTTAATGCAATAAATATATATTTTTGAGTAATTTATTTTTAGTAATTGCATTTTTTTAAACTTATTTTATTTAAATCAGAACGAAAAAAATATCATTATTTTTAAATAAATTTTTTTTTCAAGATTTTACAGCAATATTAAGCAATTTTATTAAAATATTCATTTTTTTATTAATATATTTTCAAAATTAAATAGTTTTTTTACTTAAAGGAATATATATTTAGTCATCTTCATCCCTCTTTATTCAAAGTTCTTTTGATTGGATACTCCATAATAGCATGGTTGAATTGATCCAATCTCGTTTCATTTACGGCAAATATTAACGGAAGAAAAGATGAATATCTTTCAGTACAACGAATAACAGATTTTATTTTTCTGGTCCGCTTTGTAATTAGACGCTCAGTTAATGAAAGCTATGTAGTCTCTGTTGATACTTAAAAATATGTGTAGATTTATTCAGATGAGCAATTTCTCCTAAATTCAATAGTTACGTTGATAAAAATGGAAAATGCTTTTATAAGTACTCTTAGATTTCATTAAACACTAGTGTTTAGAATTAGAAGATTTTTCAGTTCGAGTGAAAAGTTGCCAAAACTGCTGGTTAGATTTTAACTTAATTCAGTTCGAACATTGGTTGATATAATACAAAAAGTGCTAAATCAATAGTTCTAATACGCAATTCGTGCGAAACACTCAACTTATTCGAAAAAAAGCAACAACTCTATTTACGGATTTAAAAAAATATTATTTAATATGCAGTATATTAATCTTTAACAGTCTTCCCATGGTTTGAGTTACGAAGGTTTTCTGACTATAATTTCATGCTTGAAAAACAACAGTTTATGAGTTGGCTCCATTCATTCGTAATTTTTATTTTCAAATAATGAGCAGTTGCCAGAGGGCTGCTGCGATTTAGAGTTACTCTTAATAGGGAGTCGCAAACAAACTATATATGATTGAGGTCTCGAGAACTGGCTGGGTAATCCGATCGGGCAATATTTTCACCTTCTTGAAAATCATCAAAGGGTTGATCTCATGCAGCTACACTACTTAAAATACCAATTCAGGGTTCGAAGACGTCAACCTTCTTCCTCACAACAGTCACAGTTCCTCTAACAAAGACATACAGGAGTGATGTCCTTCAAAAACCCCAATATATAGATCACCAAATCTCCTCTGTCCAAATAGTCAAATTCTCTGACGATTAAAGTATGTGGCTTATGATAGGATATAAAAAGAACCATCGAACCACTACCAGCTCTTCAATGCCCTAGAAATTGGCAATTATGGTAGTCGTCATATTTAATGATCACACAACTCCTCTGCGTGTTTGAAAGAGGCACAGTGACTGGAGTTAGGTCATTATGCCTCTTTCAATTAGAGTGGACCCTATGTTCTCCCCTTATGAAAAAAATTGGACTTGATACCGTTTTAACGACGTCATAACGCGAGACCACATAAAGCACATCTCCATGGCGTTTGTCCAGAAATAAAAATTTCTCGTAGGAGTACCTGTTCTTCCCTGAACCCTATAGAGCATGTTTTTGACGCTTTGGGGGTAGATTTCTCTGGAAACCATACAGGTTCCAAAAATAGCATTTCTGAAAGTGCATAGCTAATTGACCAAATGTATTAAACTGCCTTATTTTCAATATTGAGTCATAGGGCAAATGGTACGCTAGGGAAGTGGCCTGTATTCCATTTTAATATATTTTCTGCTACTGTTTTATATATAGCACTCCGTTTTATATAATACTACTAATATACGGTCAATAGTCCAACTCTGATAAGTATTACGTAACACAACACGTGTCTATCACAGCTATTGAATGATTTTTATTATTGATGTGCGAAGTGTTCTTCAAAAGTTTCGTTGTAACATGAAATGATGCATTTTGGCCAATAATATGCTATTTTTATAACTGCTCTGAGTTTGCGACTGCTACTAATGACTGTTAGGACACGTTTAGCCCATTTGAAGCGACTGTTAACTGCGCTTATTTTGAAAATTGCACACAACATCAATATGGAGGAAAGCCTTAGTTTTGTGCAAATGAAAAGCATTTGTGGTCTAATTTTCAATATTTGAAAACTTACTCCAATGCTGCATTACTTGGGCTCGTAAAAATTTGCAAAGACTGAGAATAAGGCAGTGATTTTGATAATTTTCATCAACATGGAAAAATGTTACTGAATTGGCGATTTTTAAAGAAGTTTTATAACTTTTAAATCATTTGTCTGTTCCAAAGTCCATATAATACTTCACGGAAATAATATATATATATAGTTTAAGAATCATTGTATTGCTTCAAGTGTAAGGCACTTAAACTATGGCTTCTTTATTTTTCTTGTCGACAGAACTATGAAAAACAACGTTAACCAATGTTCAGACCAAACTTCTAGCACCAAATTTGTCTAGTAGATATAGGATAATTAATTGTTTTTCTGAATTGCATTTCATATGCAAAAATTTATATTCTTTTATATGATAATCTCATCTAATAAAAGTGAAAGAAAGGTTAATTATTTATTTCAAAAATAGTTTTTCTGTTATTATGTAATGTGTTTAAAAATTATAGTTCTTGTTAAAAATAAAAGGTCAATTTTTAATAGTTTAACTTCACGGTCGTTTTAAGTAAAATGGCGCCTTGGTTTATATAAATGCTGTAAACATACGTCAAATACAATAAATTTTCGTATTTGCATTTGTTTATTTATTTTAGCTGCATTTATTTCAATTTTAAGGAAGAACTAAAAATAAAATAGTTTTATTTCTTTTCCAAACATAAATATTTAGTTCCTTCATTTATTCAAAACAATTTTTAATGGTAACTCAATTGTGGCATGGTTGAATTAATTCAATCTAGTTTTGTTTTCGGAAAATATTAACGGAGAATATGCGAATATCTTTTAACACAACGAATAACAGATTTTATTTTTATGGTCTGCTTTGTAATTAGACTCTCAGAGAAGTTAATGAAAGTCTTAGTCTCCGCTGATACTGAAGTATGTGAATTGAGTTCGTAAAGTTATTCAGTTGAGCAATTTCCTGCTGAAATCGATTCGCGTTTTGAGAAAAATGAAAACTCTAGTTCTCTGTAAGATTTTTGTAGCTTTTATTTAGCTTCAAAATAAAAATTTATCGCAAGAAATAAAAAATATTGAATTCTATTTTCCCAACTTTCCATATTTACTCACTTTTTTGAAGTTAGCAATTTCCTTCAGTATCTACATCGAAGAGAATTTTAAAAGATTATAAATAATTATTTTTTTAAAAAATGTCTTGCTCTTTTATACAGCGATAAATTAAAATTTCTTTCAAAAGGTTTTTAAAAGTTTAATTTCCTGTTTGTTTTACATTAAATATTGTTTTTGTTTAACTTACGGAACAATTTATTCAAGGCTTCTCTCACAATGATCGTCTTACTTTGTCGAAAGGTTTTATAGACATAGTTTTCGTAATGTAGAACCAAAAATTGAGATGTTTTTAAAAATTATTCAAATTTCAAAAAGTGGTAATAACTTTCAAAGACTCTCGCATTTTCATTTTTTTTTTAAACTTTATAAATTCGCCTTAAATTGATCATAATCCTCGTGTAATATTATAATATATTTTTACTGAATTTTTTTTTAATTTTTCATTGTAACGTGCTTTTTTTCTTATTCATTTCCTGCTCTAGTAAAGTTTTTTTTCATCCAATGAAGCACTTAAAGACTAATAAGAATAAAAGAACAAATTCATCATTATTCGTCTCTAGAAAATTCGTAAAATTGTTCCAAGCTGTAAATCTTTGGAAATCTCAATAGCTTAGTGCTGACATTCCCATTAATTGGTAATTGTAAATTAATGAAATTAACTATTAGTTATCACTAGCTTAATGACATTATTTTGCTTAAATGACCATTTATCGTCAAAAATTTCAATAAAATCCCACAACAAAATCCAATGAAGAGCGAACTATATTTTTACGAGTGTACAAAATCTGAAATCTGATTTATTGCGAAAGGTCAAATTAAAGATATATTTTTATTAGTCTTCTGCTTTAGCCATTAGCTTTAACGTCAAAAAATTGCAAGAGATCACGTGATTTTAATATCCTTATGGCGTCAAATATTACAAGGAGAAAGAATGCTTAGTTCCTGTAGGTTATATGCCATTTTTAATAAATTTAGAAAATATTAAAAATAACTGATTTAGTCCAACTTCATGACTTTACATAAACACTCGCATGCAAGTGCTGCCATTGCTATTGAAGCACAACGGCTCTACAAATATTTGATTTACATAAGCAATTTAATGACATGTTGTTACTTTGATTTGACACTTATTACAATTTTGAGAAGGAACGTATTAAATCAAAATCTAAAAAGGCAAAATATTATTGTTTTAAATACATCTTGCAGTCAATTACAGATATAGAATATAAGATTTTATACCAACTGTTATTTTTTGTTAAGGAAATATAGTTAAAAGCTTACATTTATAGTTCGATTTTATGAATATGCTGTTTCAAATTTATTAAAATAATATTATTTAGCATCCTCTTCGACTACACTGTAAGAAATTTCAGTGATAGAAATGAGGAATAAAAATAGAATAATTATCTTTTGTAAATTACGTAAGTTTGAGTACAAACGCATGTAAAGAAATTTCTTTTCAACAAAGTTACGGGAAACCAGTTATTCCAGCGAACGTCTCTAAAGGAACTTTTTCTGATATTTTAATGTATTATTATTTATTTTATAAGTATAACGCCGCTCAGACAATTTGGTGGATAGAGTTAACACTTGCTATGGCTTCGGCCGGAGTTCATTTGATTCCCTGTGATAAAAGCTGAATTTTTAACCACACAGAACTTTTCCCAATCATTGCCCAACAAAAAAAAACTGATATATTGTAATTTTTACATTAATGTTTAATTTAAAATCACTGAATAACTATAAGTAAATAAATATTACTGTAAAAACTACGGTATAAAATTTTGCAGTAAAAATGGATTATACGAACACAGGGTGATGGTACATTTCACCGTAATTTGATCTGGAATTTTTTACAGTGTATGTTAATTGAATTCCTGAAATTATTTTTATATCTAATCCTATACGTATTTCAAAGAATAATTTATCATTTTTATCAATTTATACCTATACGTAAATTTCATAAGCATAATTTGACCCATAGAAAAAAAAGCTTTTCATTAAACATGTATATGACAAAGATTAAAATGTACCAAAGAAAAATTAGCGAAAATTTAAGAATTTTTAATCAAAATTACGTCTGTTTTAAACTATCAATATGTATTAATATCAATATGTAAAGTAATTAATATCAATTTACAAAATTGTTTACTAAATTTATAAATTGAAAAATATAAAAATAAAATAACTTGATAATTCTAATTAAATAACTTAATTAATTTTTATAATGATTAATTTAAAATTATTATAATTAATAAAACTAATAAAATAAAAATTAATAATAATTAAGAAATGAAAATTTATAATTAATAATTTTAAAAGCACTTCAAAATATTTAATAGTACATTTATGAGCATTAATAAAGTTAATACGTGCTTATTGTTTTTATACGAAACTGGGCTTTCATTATTCACTAAATAGCACAGTATATTCGAGAGTTAGGAATTTACCATTCTTCAAACTTTTCCCTCAATATCACGAATCTCGGCCATAAATAACCATCCATACAATATATGATGTGGATGATTACTCTAAAATGGATTGAATTTTGTATTAATGAATCCGTTCACTAGACTCCCAGGTTGTCATTTCAATGTTTTATGCAAAATGGTTATTGATTTTAAGATCGTTAACAGTGGAAAAGCGGAGATTAAAGTGTTCAGTGTTTTTACAGGATGGATCGGAAAAAGGATGGGAAATTGGAATATCAGAGAAGGGGTGGAAATTTTATTTGTTTGTTACATTAATTGCAATATATATATATAAAAGGAATAAAATAATAAAGAAATTCTAATTCAGAATTGAGAGGACACTCAAGCAGATTAATTTTGTCTCTGTGTGTAGAGATAATTGGTTTTCATTGAAAAAATCTCAGAAATAAATTTTAGCCTGTTTCTAAAATAAAATACACATTTCATATATTTTGTTTGCTTTCTATTGTGGATGATTAAAGTGTACATATGTATTATCTCCGATCCCAATGGAGTCTTTGTTTTTTTAGATTTTAATTTACCTATTTCGAACGTTTCATCAAGGTTCTATTTCCTTGGATAATCAGCAACCAGTGTCTTTGATTATTATAGAATTATTGGATATATATATATATATATATATATATATATATATATATATATATATATATATATATATATATATATATATATATATATATATATATATATATATATAAGGATAGATAGATATGGAAAAAATTTACTTGTAATATTTAAAAACAGCATTTTGTGATAATAATTTGATGCTATGGCGGTAAACTGCTTCAGTTTACTAGATTTAATGTATGTTATTTTGAACAATTTAAAATAATTTCTTTAGTTAACTTGTGTGCATAGATAATTGAAATAAAAGATAGTTCACCAGAATAGGGAATTCTTTTTGATTAATTTGGATTCATTACTCATTTTTTCTTTGTTTGAATTTCTCTTAAATGTTATTACTCATCATAATCATTACATTAGTATTTGCAAAGGCCTTTGTGGCTTGAAGAATCCAATATGATAATATTTGTTTTTTTTCCCTTTTAAAATAACATCAGTTTATTTTAACTTTATTTTTGACTTAAAGGATTGAAACACTTTGGGCGCTTTTAAACATAACTAACTTAAACATAACTAACTTTCCTACAAAAATTTATCGATCATATGTTTCATAAGTACTTAATCAACAAAATGACAGGAAATTACTTGGGTGAAACTTAACAACACATATTTTTATCCAAACCCATCGTGAACTCGATTCAGAAGATGCTATGCTTTCTTAGCTTCAAATGGATTTTTGAACGGGGATTTTCTGCATTAATAGCATGGAAAGGTATTCAAAACTAATGCAAGGTACATTTCCCGATTTTCTAACTGCACACAATTGGCAAGCCTTTCTCCAAATGTTAAATAAGTGGCCCTTTAGTCAATTTTAAAACTAAGATTGTGCTAATTAATATAAGATTCTAATTCTTCAGTAATAAATGGGACAAAATATTAAACAGTGCTTTGCACCCCATGTCACCATATTTCTTCGCATACTTACAACCCATACTTAGAAATTTATAAATATTCTGCTAGTAATAATGTTTTTATGTTTGGTTGAAAGTTAAAGATTTTAACTATAATTATGACTTAGTGTAATAAGTGCCTTACTTATTTTTTACCAACTTTTTGATGTAACATATATTTATTGCTTGATAATCTACCATATTTTGAATTTAATTGAATGCAAGCAATAAAATAATATATTTAATGAATGGAGTATAGTCGATTATGTGATTTATCTTTGGAGACATATTGATACAGTGGACTCGTTATCTCCTTCAAGAAATATACAATTTGGTTAAAATATTAAAAGATTATATCGTAACTAAAGTTTTCTTTGTGCGTAAAATTTCCTCAAGAAAATTATTAACAACTTTAAAGAACTTTTCAAATTCAAGAGTCTTCTCTTTACCGAAGGTACTTTTCTCTACCAAAAGTACTTTTATTTTCAAGGATACTTTTCTTTACCAAAATAGATGCATTTTATAAATATTAATTTCCCAAAAGTCAGGGTTCACCATTTGAGGTTGTTTTCGAAGACTCTGGAGTAGCATGAAGTGATGCTTTTTTGCGAATAATATGCTCTTTTATGACTAATTTGACTTTGTAATAGTTACCCATGACTATTAGGTCAAGTTTAGCCAATCTTTACCCAGCGCCTTCCCTGTTTATTTCAAAACGTCAATAATAATAGCCACAGTTTTGAGAAAAAAAGTGTTTGTGGTTCAATTTTTTATTATTTAAATATTTATTCTAGCAATGTATCATCTGGGCTCATAAAAATTTGTAAAAAAGGGAAAATTTTCACCGAGACGGAAAAATATCACCAAATTGGTGACTTTCAAAAAAGTTCAATAACTTTTTAAATATTTTTGTAATTTGTCCGTTCTAAGGCCCAGGTAATTCTTTAAATCTAAGAAAAAATTCAGGCTTAAAATCTATGCAATTTGGTTCGAAAAGAGCTTCGAAAAACCATGTTAACTAATCTGAAAACATACTAAATACTAAGAGTGAATTATCTAATTCAAAATACCTTATTTATGCATGTGATAATAAATCTCTAACCCGTTAAAATTATTTTTTTTAATTTGCTTAGATCGAGAGTAAGAAAAATTTTTTGTGAGTAGACGCCATTAAAGATGAGGAGATAGAACCCGCATACACGTTAAGGTAAAACCGTATATTCCTTAATGTGAACCGTTTACCGTTAAGATAAGACCATATATCCGTTAATATGAAATTGTGATTACGTGAATTTCAAGTCATACTTATAGGAAAATATTGTCTTAAATGTGCCATTTTCATTGGTTTTGCAAAATTTCATTTGTCCCCCTTCGAATCTTTTTTGAAAGAGTCCGTGGGACACAGCAATTTTTGAAGCTTAGAAGATAAATTTATTACTTAGAAGGTAATATTTTAAATGCTCTTCAAAAGAATTAAAATATTGTACTTATATTTGTGTCGAAACGGGAGATGAAACGTAATGACATTGATTTCTCTTGATAATGTTAATGCTTCGATTTTTTTTTCCGCGACCGATTTTTTCATGTTTTTTTTAAACTTTTAAACGTTCCATATCAAAAAAAAAAAACTTTTCACCGTCAACTTGTGTTACATGACCCATTCTCAGCAAAAAAGTTTAAAGACAAGAGAAGAAGATATACACTTTGGCTCTGATTTTTCCAGAAATAATCAGGACTGTTAGTTTTAATGTTTGCACGATTGAGGTAAAATTGTTTCCATTTCATGCTATTTAATAAGTGTAGAAGTATTTAATTTGCAAAACAACTGCTTACCAAGCAATTTGGGTAATTTTGAAACTGTGATAAATATTGGGCACAATAGATATTAAGTTATATATCAAGTTATTTATATTATTTTTATTTGTGTTACTTATAACAACAATTGGAGAGATAAAATAGGGAAATTTTCACACCTTAATTTTGATGCAATTTTTAAGGGCTTCTACCCCATCATTCCATGAAATATTGGGGTTATTTAGACCACCTATACAAACATATAATTCTGATTTTAACTAAGAGGAGACTAACACTCTTATTCCACCACCAATTATGATAATAAAAAATTTAAAAATTTAGTAAGTGTTAAGTGGAAATATAATTAATGAAAAAAAAAACAATTATTTCAGGATTCTCGAGTATATTCTTGCACAAACTAAACCCCACAAGTGTAACAATTTCATGAAGTTGACGGTGTAAAATTTATTCAATAGAGTAAGTGATGGGCAAACTTACTCAGGTTGTATGATTAATTGTCCCCACCACGTTTTGAATTTTAGTCAACGAGATGAACATACATTTAAACAACATAAATCAGTTTCATAAGCAAGGAACAAATTTTAAAAAAAATTAAGTTTCCAAGCCACTACAAAAGTACACAAAATTCTTGATAGAAATTTCAAAATAGGAAAAGTAACCTTCATTGCCAGTATTCTTAAAAATTCTGAATACTTATATTTTCAATTAAATAAATAAAATTAAAATTTTCGTTTTCCATATTATATATATATATATATATATATATATATATATATATATATATATATATATATATATATATATATATATATATATATATAATACATAAATAAATACAAGAAAACACGAAGAAAGTTAAGAAAAAAAACGATATTATTTATATAAACTATTGTTTGATATTTTTTTTACTTATTATTCACCCCCACCTTTCTTTTTATATGTCTTTAATTTTTCTTTGTTTTATTATTCATTTTGAACTTATATATATATATATATATATATATATATAAATTGGTACTTGTTACTCCATAAATTAATATCTACCATAATCACATACTGTATTAAATTTCAGCTACTATATTTTTATTTCATTTCTCTTCCTTCTTTGAAGTCACAATAAATATATAGTTATTCGATACTAACGAAAAATCAGTTATGAAGAAGTCGATTCCCACCGTAACTGCGAAAAGAATGATTTTTCGAAGATTAATAACGGAATAAAATAATTTTGAATTCAAGCTAATGACTGTACATCGAAATGCGATAATTAAGGTAATTAGCGTTCCAGGCATGGGGTGGGTGATTCGGATATGACAAGACATCGATGGTAGTAACCAGCTGGCTTTAGTATCATCACTCTCTGTCCTCAATTCTGCAAAAATATCTTCTATGCGAAGATAATTAATCCACTTGATATAGCCACCCTACTGGTAATAACTCATCCAATAACGATGTCACCTAACTCAGTGATGATTTTCTTTCTAATCTCAGGTAATTTCGAGTTGAGTTAGAAAGTAAGCTTTTACGACTCAGTGTTTTCCCCTGATTTGAAAGTATGATTTTTGGATATACATGACAATGAAGAAGATTGGTTTCTGGTAGTATTCGAAGTGAAATGAGTTCGCTAGGAAGTAGAAAATCTGAATAATTTATGTAATATAGAGTACGATTTGCAGTAGAAATTTATGATTTATAGTTTTTCAAATCTATAGCTTTTAAAAGCTGAAGCATTGAACTAGTTTAATATCATATTACTAATTGATTTTAGGCTTCTTTTTTACACATCATTAATAGTTTTGTTCAATTTTGTCTTATATTGCTTTGATATCATTTGAGCACGGATTTTTTTAAAAAATTATTTCAATGTAAAGCCTACAATCAAAATAACTCCCGCATCACTCAGTTATCAGCCTTGAGGACCTTGGTGATTAGGGCTCTTCAAATTCGAGACCAGTGGTACGATGACAGCAATGCAACAAGTATTGAGCACCAATAGAAAAGATGCTGCTTAATAACTTCTTTTTTTAAAGCTAGACAGGTTTGATGCCATCACTAGATGTTAATTTACAAACCAGCTGTACTTAATGACTCATTCTCTTTTTTGGAGATTTTTCTCTTGACTGTAGCAGGTCCCAATCATAACGCAAGCTCTTATTTCTTTTAAATTTTGTTGCTTGAACTAAAAAAATTTTAAGAATCATGTTTATTAAATCGACTTAAAAAAAAATGGAGCTAGTCATTTAAGGCCATTGGATTGGAAATTCACTCCCTGATATAGATCACCGTTTCCTCGCAATAACAACTCAATGTCTTTGCTAAAAGTTCTGTTAAGATGTCTTGTTACTGTAGATCATCTATCAAAATTATAGTTTGTGACTTGTCTGCCGTATAGTATTCTTCACAGATTTTTGTACACTTCACTACCTATACCATACGCAATCATTAAAAGTAATGTTAGTGATAAAAAAACAAATTTGAAAAGAATTTTACATATAAAGATTGGCAAAATTAACTGTCACCCATCTCATCTAGCACAAATAAAACTGTCACCCATCTCTCTTAAAACATAACACCTGCTTAAAACGCAGAAAATAATGAGTATTCATGGAGTTTCGCTCAAGAATTGAAGAAAAAATGTATGTATATCCTCTTTTGGCAAATTTAATTGTTGAAAACCAGTCACGTGATTGATACTTTAAATGCAGAGAAGTCCCGTATATTTTGACGCCTGCTTCCTATATCAGCCTAATCGTGTGTAGTGTCTGCACGGCGAAAAAAATCTGGTAAAATAACCGTACGGTTCAGTAAAGACACTCCTGTTGAAAAAAATTCTGGAAATAAGTAAAAAAAATAAGCGGTATTTAAAATATTCATCTTATAATTTTTCCGTTTATGTGGGAATGGTTTACCGTAAAATCTGGTTAAATTATAGTCCTTCTTTACCTGATTAATTATAGTCCTTTCAAAATGATAGTCCTTATTTACACACATTTAATAAAGTATACGAAACTGAGGAGTAAAGTTAACCGAATAAATGTTTTTAATGCTGGGCTGTGAGGTAAAATGATAAACTCTTGCACCGAATTAAAACCTATAAAATTACCAAATTTCACCCCCTAATATGAAACCATATTGTATGGTTATTTTTCTAAAATCATTACGGAAGCACTTTGGTTAAATTGACCGAACTTTTTTGTTTTCCCATAGAGCCAAAAACACAGTAAATTATACTATTTTCTAGTAGCTTTGACCATATTTTTTCCTCAGTTAGTAATTCGATTTTTTTGTTTCACAGTATCGTAGATTACACCAACTGTGAGTCATGAGTAGTAATTTTCAGGTTGTCCTATAATTTACGATAGAAACAGTTTTAATTGAAGACACCAGTTTTCAATGAAAAATCGGGAAATTTTAATGCTTAAAGTATACCATGTATGTGTAGAAAAAAATACCCGATAAAAGCGTTGCCGTAACTGTTTTAGGAAATTTTTAAATACTATTTTACTTGAATGTTTCTAGTCAATGTGGCATTGATAGATAAATGATCGGATCTGAGTGGCTATTACCAATCAAAAAGAAAATCTATAAGACCAGCAATGACGTATTGCCTAAAATATTGTTCAATAATGAAAACCCATTGCTCTTTCATAAGCCGCTCCTTTTTTAATAACTTGGCTTCTGTCTTTTTCATTTTTTTATTACCATCTTATAACACAGTTGCAGAAAATGATTTATTGTAGAGTTAGGATAATCTTAATAAACAGTAAAGAATGAATACGAAATTTTTTACCAGAATAGTTTTCTTTTTTTAAAAAAAAATCTCACCTGTTAATTTTACTTTCAACGCTAATAATTGTGCTTCGTAAAAGCTTTGCATGTTCATTGCTGTTTTGGCATTAAAATATGTAGCAAGAAGTGAGCTTTTTATAACAATATATTGTTGATTTTATAATTGATTCAATAACAATTGATAATATTTCATGCTTACAATATCACTCAAAATTATAAATACTTTAGAAGATACATAAGTAAATTTTTAATAAACTGATAAAAAATACAGAAACGACTCTAAATATCGAGATTAAGTAATATCTTAGCATTTTTTAAGATAATTTTCTTCATTTAAGCAAATCAGGCGAATTTCTCAAAAGCACCACATGCTAACATTACTGTTTGCCTCTCAAAGAATAGATCTTCTACAATACCTGAAGTGTGTTTAGAATAAAATGCTTCTAAACCCTTCTGAAATATCTAAAAAAAAGAAAAAAATCTTAAATTGAAACTAAAAAAATAACTGACTCGAAAAGTTTCTAAGGAATAAAAGAAGTTGTAAGAATAAAAGTAGCTTTTTTAATTAAGGCGCTTCAAAATTAAAACCACAACATTAGTAACAATGTAGCTCACTAACACAGCTGTTACTATACAATAATTTGAGAAAAAATGAGTAAGAAAATGCACCGTAAATAGTAACCCAGAATCCTCGACTTTTCATTTTCTTTTTCTAATTAGTTAATGAAGTTCAACAAAATCAATAAACTTAGAATTTTTTTTTCTCTGTGAATCTAGCTTATTTTATAACGAAATAAAGAATCGAAGTTTGAAATTTGAAACACAATCTTTTTTAAAATAGATTTTATCATTTGAGGAAGCACTTTATTTATTAAAAACTATATTATCTAATTTTTTTATTTATTTATTATTTATGTGTTTTTATAGGAAAGTATAAAATTAAATTTTTTTTGACTGCTTGTATTTTTTCAACTCACCTCTCTCCTTAATTTTTAGAAACTAATTTTGTAAATTGTAATTTTGTATTTTGTTACTCGAAATATAATGAGCAAAAGTATAGTCGAAACTACTAGAATACGGGAAAATTTAACATATTTCTGACTCTATGGGAACACCAAAAGTTAGGGAAATTACTTTTAGAATATTTTTTATAATATGTGATAAAATTTGGTAAATGTGGTAAAATCTGGTAATTTTCCTTATAATTTCTTTGAGCATGGCATAAAAACCAATCAGTCTTTTAAATTTACTTTTCAGATTTGTATTTTTTACTAAATATATAGTAAAAAGAATTATAATTTTGAAAATCAGAATTTCTGGCAAACCATATAAATGAAATAATTATCAACTGAATAGTTTAAATATCACATGAATTTAGTTTTATTAAAACAATTATATTTTTTACCATATCTTTATTGTACAGTATGATCATTTTACTGATACTTTTTCACCGTGTAATATGACCATAAAAGATTCAATACCATTTGAGAAAACATCTACTTGAGAAATACGATCGCAAATGAATATTTTTAAACATTTCTGAAGGAATGAAAATTTCAAAGTAAAGATTTATTTTCTTAATAGTATTAAAACTCTCCATAACAAAATTTTTTCTTAAAAGAGACATCATCTGCTAATGAAATACAGTTTATTAAACTTTCGTCTGCATTTTATAAAAAAAATAATATCTTTTCAATTCTTCCTGCTTTAAAGCCTATTTTTCGTAAGAATAAATGTATGCAGAGCATTTATAGGTTTAATATATTAAGCTATTAATTTTAAATGTCCTTTGAAAAGCGTTTCTATTAATAATACTGAATCTTAATACAACTTTGATAAAAGTAATTATAATGCATAGGTAATTATGTAAATTTGAACATAATTATTTGCTTTGTATTCTGATTTTAAAGTAACTGCTACTAAGTTTTAATTAACATAAAACAACACTTTATGTTTAAAATAATACCGTCGACTCCTTAATACTAGTATTATACAATACATAATATTTTTTGAATTTTTCTGAGTTACATAATTATCATCTGAAAAAGTATCATTATCTGAATATTACTGAAATTTTTCCAAAAATTCCAAAATATACAAAAGTCTCACAAATGAAGATATTTCTTTTTTTATAAAATTGCTTAAAAAGTAATATAAATATATCTTTTTTTAAACTTTTTCTCCCTCAGTAAGTTCTATTGCTACTGATTCTAAAACGATTGAATTTATAAAGCTAGAACGACACCTTAATTTTCGATGAGAGCTTATATATACTCGCTTAGCGTATACAATTTTTAGAATATAGAAATTCAAAATAAAGAAATTTAAAAATATACTAATTTAAAAAAGTTTATAGAATGCGTTTAGCAAAAAGAACTATCAGTATAAGCCGATATGGCTCAGAGGTTAAGGGACTGAACTGTAAATGTGAAGAATTGGGGTTTGATCCCCAATGCAACTTGAAACGCACTCAGCTTTAGATCTATGGTACCAGCTTGTAAGGGAAGTAAGAATAGCCTATGATCAGTGCTGGTCACATTGCCCTAATCATGCCATTGGTCACGAAATAGTGAGTTATGACCACCATTACCCCCCTTGCCTACAACAGGCTGTTGAGGGAATATTCTACTTTAACTGTCAGTGTTGCTATAAACTAGTTGAATATCGTGCCAGGTAAGTAATAAAAGAGTGATTCCTAATCACGAACGTACATAGTTCCGTAACAAAATTCTATGGAATGCTACGACACATTTGTAAAATGCTTCAGTAAATCACCGATACAAAACTTCGCAGAATTTATTTCAGCCAAAATTCAAAAAAACATAATAAATAAAATAAAGTGTGGTAATAAAATGCGTGGTATGTTAAAAATACAACTAATGTGCAAATGTAAGTGTGGTAATAATTACGATACATTGATAAATATATACTATAGGATAAAATTTGGATAAAGTTCTTTACAATAGAACCAGCGTAAGTTCTATTGCTACTGACGCATTCTATAAAGTCTAGTGAAATAGATATGGTTTTTTTTCTCTTTCTTTACTATATAAGCTGAAATGTGTATATATTAGAGGAAAGGAGAGAACATCGCAACTGATGGTCGGTAGAGCTGTATGTTACATTTTTCAGCTACAAGTAATCACTCATCCCTGATTAACTACGTTAATTTATGAAGCGTCATTGCAAGATACTTATTGAGTGTGTTCCATAATTACCACCTTTAATATATAATTTCGGTATCCTTCTTTAAAATGATGTAAAAATGGTACCACCGTAGGGGTCGAGAGTTATTTTTAAATGGAGTAAGAACAAAAGTGCCACAAAAAACTAACGAATCGCAACTGAAAAAGGCGATATTGGAAATATCAAATCCTGTTTGTTTGCTTGCCAGATGAAATATGCAATTAGAAGCACCTTTAACTTTTATCAGATGATTAAGTAATCTTCCCACCTTTCTCATTAGTGCTTCGACAGACTTTGATAGTATTTTTATTTATATTTTTTTAAAATCAACATGTGACACTAAAAGTTACTACATATTGACTTCATTTTTTATGAAGATCAAGAGTGTTGAATTCGAAACTTTCATGTACTTGAAAAAATCTTGTCTATGTTTTTAAACATATGCACGAAGAGAAAAAATTTAGGTACATTTACCATACTTGTATGATAATGACATTTCTGGTGGTCAAAAAACAAAATTTTGATAATAAAATCAAAATATACGAAGTTTAAACCATTCATTTGGTAATTTTTCCTCACGTAATGTAACTGTTTACCGGAAATTCCGGTTTTCAAAATTGTAATTTTTATCACTATTTAGTAACAATATTCAACTGAAAAGTAAATTTTAAGCAATTAAATTATTTTTATCCCATGGTCTAAGGTGGGATAAAATAGCCAAATTTTTGATACATTTACTACCAAACAACATGGTTATGAAACCATATTTTAATTTACCAAAATCATTACCAAAGTGCTTAGGTAAAAATTTTCGTGCTTTTTTGTTGTTCCTATAGATTCAGATACACGGTAAATTTTACCACCGTCTGGTAGATTTGACCATGCTTTTTATTTCAATGAGAAAAGCTGAGATGTAAAACAAAACAAAACATAACTATAACAAGAACAGAGTCTTTAAAGTAAGCTATGTATCTTAATTTAAAATCCAATTAACTTTTCTTAATATTAAAAAAAAACAAGTAAAAAATTAGAAATGGATTGCAGTATTTAATTTAATACTACATGTACTGTAATTATTCTCTTTTTATTATTCATGGTATAATTAATTTTGCAACTTTCTTTTTGCTTATTAGTTTAAATCTTGTTCCATGAGTAAGAAAAATGCATATTATTATAAATAATTATAATCATAACTATTTATTCGATAAACCTTTTAAAAAAACCGACATAACTCAAGGTATATGATTTATTGTAAATCTTACAATTTAGTTCTTCCTAAATATGTACATTACTCAAAGAGTTGTGAGTTTAGATTAATTGTGATGTTAGATAAAAAATATAATTTATAATAACTGCAAAATAAAATCAATCTGAATAGCTGTATTCTATTTCTTTATCTTTCACACTAAAAGGTTGCGATTAGTAAAACTATTTTATGCAATAATTCGAAATAATTTAATTTTGAACAATCTGCCAATTATCATGAATAAAATATTTAAAATTGTTTAGTTAAAAAAGAGGTTTATTTGTCCATAATTTTGATAATTAGTTTACCCTTTACTTATTTACCTACTTAGTTTACCTTTCACCTTTTGTGCACTTTTTGTGAAACAATTTTGTTCAATAAACTAGTATTTGTGACAAAATGTAAGTGAAACATTTTTTAAATCATTCATAGAAATATTTATAAAGCAATAGCAGTTTGGGAACAACAATATTTCTATAAAATTGTCATAAAAGATTTGTTGTCTAGACGTTTTCTTTTCTATTATTTACTGTTGAGATCAATATCTAATATTTCATTTATGAAGTTTCATTTCTTTTAAAAATATCATAAATTAATATCCCTTAACTATTGTTCGAAAATTAAAAGGACTTTGAATAATAAAATATGTACAATGTGAAATAATGAAATTTTCTATTATGTCTTTTGGCGTAGTTCAAAAGAATAAGGAATAAACTTTCTATTTCATACAAAATGAATAAGTTTTATTCATTGCACTTTTTACGCACTGTTGTTACAAATTGTGTAAAAATTATGCATCGCTTTGCAATATTTTAATCATACTTAATCAAAGAAATTTCTTTAGGTTATTTTCTGTTTATCACCCATTTTTCAATTAAATTTAATGTTTTAATCACATATAGTTTATTATTTTAATTTTATGAAAATATAATATTTCCATATCATTAATTACATCATTGAATGCATTTACAATTAAATTTCCACATTTTTTCCCCTTATTTCTTTAAACTTGGTATCCTAACCTCCCTTAATACATATTTTAAAGAATACTCCTCAAAAATTCAGTTAAATTAGTACTTAATAGAGTAAAAGACAGAAATGTTACCGAAATCAAATGAATTAATAATGTGAAAAGAGAAATTTAAAATATCAAAATTTGTGATCCCACACGTGCATGCTTTATTTACCTTGTTTTTGACAATAAATGTCAAAATATGTAAATAGAACTGTGGTTACAAATGCTCTGAACTATAAAATGTCATGGTTAGAGTCGTGGTGGCTCAGGGTATAGAGCGCTCACCTCCCTGTAAGGTGATTACGGTTTGAATCCCTACGATGACAGGTCGATACGAATTCTGTATCCTGCTCGCACCGACCAATTGCTGATGTAAAATATCCTCAGTTGTATATGGATCATGGGTTATAGTCCCTTTGCTGGCTGACTAACCTTAGAAGTTTTCCGTGGTTTTTATCTCCAGGTAATGCAGATGTTGGTTAGTTCCACAAAAGGAAAATTCTTCCACGAATGCAAATTTCTCCCAATATTTGATTAAGTAGTTTCCTTGTCTTCCGGATTGGGTTGAAAACTATAAGGCTATGGTGTAGAACATTGGTAGTCGCACACTTAAACTTGGGTCAGCTGTTCAACGATGGTTATGTAATAAAATATCATGATTAATATTTTACTTGTTCTTATTGAAGTAAGTTGTTATTATTGCTATATAATTATTTCGAAATGAACGGAGAAGGAACTAAGCCACTTAGATTGTAATTAAATCATAATTATTTCCCGAAATAGATTCTGGAAACGAAATTACACCAAACATGAAATCTAAGAAATTAGATCAATTACAGCGAAAGAAAGTAAATCTCCGAAAAAATCTCATGGCAATCAGCTAAGTCAACATAAAAAAACATAAATAGCCTGATTCATCTTCAATCACTGCATCAAGGAAATAAAAATCCATTGTTTCATTACGAAACGATGATATAGAAAGAGTACTTCTTAAGAATAAGCTGGAATGGAAATAAACGCCCCGCGACAAAAGTACTGACAAGAAAAAACAAGAAAAAAAAAATAATCCACAGAGGCCGAAATCTCATGTCTAGGCTGTTAAGACATCTGTACAAGTGGAAAGCAAATGGAAAGCACAAGACCTATCCTTTACCTTTGATGTCTCTTCTAAGAGCCTTTTCTTGTCTCAGGTAGAGTCTGCAAACACCCGCTAATCTCATCTACTGCCTCCCCCTTGCGAGAAAGCAAACAGTCTTTCGCCAATACACCCCCGCTCTAAAGCAGTCGCGTCCCTCCAGTTGATCCACTAATCAAGAAAGGCTTCAAGTCTTGCAATGGATTCTGGTAAATGTGTTTCGGGAATTATTATCTAAGTGAGCGAATAATTACTTTCCGTTAAAGCAGCTAACAGGGTTTTTAAGATTCGATTGCTTATAATTAAATAAAAGAACTCGAATAAAGGAAATACTTATTTATGAGATGCTACAAAATATCCATTTTGTCGCTAAAATTAGTAAGCTAAAAATACTAATTGACGTACCTTTCAACTTAACAAATTCTTTTGAAGTAAAATAATTTTATTACTAAAAAAGAATATTAGATACATATTTTTGTTGGCTACAGCTTCAGCATTTTGATTAGGAATATAGAACTAGATCAAAATTAGTATTATAAAATTAGAATTACTGAGAGCAAAATAATTGAGTACACAGAGTTAAAAAAATTTATAAAATTACCTTACTGTATAGCAATAGCAAACAAAAACAAAACTATAACTTCGGTTAATAAAATCAAATATACGGTGTTTCAACTTTTTCTTATCATATGGTAACTGTTTGTCGGAAATTCTGGTTTACAAAATTGTAGTTTGTAATACCACACATTTCGTAAAAAATGAAAAACAGAAAAAGTAAATTTAACAAAATAAATAGCTTTCAGGCCATGCTCTAAGGCATCATGAAGAGATAACTAAATTTTTACCACATTTATCAAATTGCATATTACATTATAGAACCATATCTTTATTAATTTTACTAAAATTATTAAAGCGCTTCGGTAAAAGTTTCGGAACTTTTTGGTGTTTCTATAAAGCTAGAAACGTGATAAATTTTACCTTATGAGGGAAGTTTTAACCATACTTTTTTTCTCAATGTATCAATATAGATTCTTTAAAATTTTTGTTTGATGATAAAAATAATGATATAAGCTTATAAGGAAAAATTAGGATTAGAAAGTTAAGATTACATTTCCTTAGAAGATCCAAAACTACAAAAACATTCAATGTATAATAAGTCACTTAAAAATAGAACACAATGCTTTGTTATGCGACAATTTCGGATAAACATTTAAGTGTGTTATTTCATCATAATGAAGTATGAAAATATATCAAAATTGTAAATATGCTTTATTTATTCCTGCTTTGTAATGCTTTGTAATTCATTCTACTTAAAAAAAAGACACTTTCACGATGTGAAGTACTTTAAAAAAAGTTTATCAACTTCAAATAAATTCGTTTAACTTCTGTTGAGTATATTGATCCCAAGATGGCTTGTAGTATTTAATTTGTTTTCTTCGTTTTTATCCCACTTTAGTTTTTGTACCAAGTTATAGTTCATGCCAATGTTTGCATTTTTTTATCTTGAGTACCTCTTGCCATAGTTTATACAACTTATGTCAGTGATGTTTATACGCCTTTAGATCTCGGATCATTAAACTGTATTGTTAATTCAATTTCATTCCTTTATTCATAAAGTAATAAGAGTACTTCAAATCTGCTAGTTAAAAAATTGTTGCGATAAAATTACATTCAGTACCAGGTTTTATACTCAAAAGCTTATGTTTAAATACCATTTGTAAAGTTTGAACAATTTGTATAATTTATGTTCCTACTTTTATAAGAGCCAGTTAAGATTAAAGATATTCCAAACGTTAGTAGTTAGAATAATCATACAATTTCAGAGTCTTAATCGCTTTTTGTATGTCAGTTTTTTTCTGCAAAACTAAAATTCTCGCTAAAGCTACTCATAAATATTTTTATCATATAAATATGACATGAAATTGTAAAGGTAGTAATCAATTACGTAGATTTATACTCGGAGCAAAAAATTCTGTTTAAATTACCGTACAGTACGGTAATGACATTTTTAGTAAAAAACAAAAAACGTAATTCTATAATAAAAACCTAAATATACGATATTTAAACTATTTAGTCGGTAATAATTTCGTTCATTAGGTAGTGATTTACCAAAAATTTTGGCTTTTAAATTGAAGCTCTGATAACCCCACATTTAGTTACTAATACAAAACTGAAAAGTAAATTTAACCAAATAATCATAGAATTACCAAATTTCAGCACATTTAAAAACTTTTATTACATACCTTAAAAAACGTAATTTATGGTTAATTTTAGCAGAATCATCACTAAAGCTCTTCGATAAAATATACGGAACTCTATATTTCCTTAGAGTCAGAAATAGGTTAAAACTTCTACCATATTTCAGTAGTTTTGACCATATTTTTTCTTGTCGAAATTAGTGGGACTGAAAATCTCTATGTATGTATACAAATTAATATAGTTTAATTAATTTAAAAGCACCATCATTAAAACGAGTAAATGACATCTGCAGGTTTTTCTAAATATATCAACTGACTCCTGACAATAGCGACACAAATTTCAATACTAATTTCACCGTGTTTACTTTCTAACATTAAGTCATTAAAATAAAGAGATAACAAAAGCCTCATCATTGGTATTTTAACGAATAAAAAGCGAAACTTTATCCGAGAAGATAATTCGATAAACAAATCACGGGGAAAACATGAAGAGAGCAAAATGATAGAGTTAACGGAATGAAAAGCAGACAAACCCAAACACACATTATGATGATGTGAATCACCTGGTAAGTGTATGGTTTCCTAGGGAAAGTACAAACCTGGAATCGATTCGTTATCCTTTCTTGGCGTCCCATGAATTTACAGAAAAATGAGAGATTACGGCCGCCAGTAATGGAAAGCCCAATATTTTATCGAGAACCAAATAGTGCTCTATACCCCGTACTTTGTGAAGAAAACGGATTGATTCATATACAGCCAATCGATGAGTTAAGTCGAAGACCATCATTTATGGCAGGATACTATCTTGCCCAATTGTTCTATCTAAAGGAATGTTTTTTGATGTCCCATTTATTTTTCGTTCTTGAGGCTAGAGGGAAAAAATTCCATGAGAAAAAATTTCATAAGAAAAACATTAAGTGAATTTATTGTTTTGGCTGCCGAATTTTTTACTCCCTTTGAGTTGTAATAATAAGTTTTCTAATTTAGAAAAACCTGAAAATATATCATGCCAATAACTTCTATTTAAGTACATGAATTATTAATAGGCCGAATTCTTAGGTATTTGAAAATTTACTTGTTAATTTTTTAGATACATGCTACTACAAACATAATTTGGTTACACATATCGTTAATAGTTCAAGATCTTAGAAGTTTGATATATTTAGTGGCTATTTCTTAGATACGTGATACTGCACACATAATTTGTTAATATATATTATTAATAGGTCAATTTCTTAGATATTTGAAGAATTTAATCGCTATTCATTAGGTTTTAAATACTACACGTATGCATAAAATGACTCCAATTTGCTTGTGACTTGGCCATATATTTTAGGACATAAATTTAATTCCATTTTCTACTATATATGATACAAGGGCACTTCCCAATAGTTTAAAATAACACAATAATTGTATAAAGCATATAAGTGGATATTTTCTCCTTTTTAATTCCGATTGGACAATTCAAGATTTTTAATATAAATTTCAAATTATTAGTATAACGGTAAGTATAAAATAACTTTACATGCTCGAAACCGGTGCATACCACAGGCCAATTGTGCTTAATTTTTATTTATAGACTATTAGATTGAAAATTTATGTATTCAAAATACTGTCCAGCTCTATTCAGTTAAGAAATATAATCTATTAAAAGTAAATTTTTTTTTCTCTATATAATTTAAAATTTCACCCTATTTTGTCAAACTGCTCAGATTTCAGTTGATAGTCAATTTTTAATCATTTATAAACGCGTAATAACTTCGATAAATTAAAAATTTTAATAGGGCATTTCGTGCGCCTAAATTATTTGTATTCTAGATAGATCGGTTTTGCTTTTCTTAATGTAAGTTTTATTCAGACGTTTTAAAGAAACACTGCACTTAAATTAAACCAAACTTGCTTGCTGATGCGAGAGAGCTTCAGTCCCGCAGTGGACGGATCATTAAGACACGGTTCACAGCAGATCACCGAAGTCAAGCATCTCTGGCTGCGGTCAGAGTGCGGGTGGGTGACCACTTGGATTAGTCTGAGTAGGGATCGAGGGTGTGCGGTATTGGTCCTCGTTCAACTGTTCGACCGCAAAGTGCTCGACTTCACGTGCAGTTCCTCGGGCTACCGAAGCGGGGGTGCCATCCACTCGCCACAGTATCAAAATTGTGATGGCATGTCTTCGGATCATCCTCAGGGATGTTTCCCAGACAGTCACCAATAGGCAATTGTTCAGTTCTAGTGCGACGTAAATGAACTACAACAACAACAGCGAGAGATCTTTAATTTTTTTAAACCTACCTAATACAGCTTATCTTATATAACCAACAAATTATATCTGGTACCACCATCAAATTCGGGAGATAAATATTTCAATTTAAGGCAATAGATGGCTTCTTAGCTATTTCGAAGCAAATAAAAGTAATTGCACATTTGGACGTTCTGACATTTTGGACTGTTGACTTTAAATTCAATTTTACCACTAAGTATTATATAGACCTGCTCATGAAATTACAAATGAAAAGTTTTGCTCATATTTTACACAGAAAAATTAT
This sequence comes from Parasteatoda tepidariorum, assembly GCF_982258835.1. Taxonomy (NCBI): domain Eukaryota; kingdom Metazoa; phylum Arthropoda; class Arachnida; order Araneae; family Theridiidae; genus Parasteatoda; species Parasteatoda tepidariorum. Next base: position 20,618,575 of record NC_141765.1, read on the forward strand.
GATATAATAAAATGTATCATTATAAATTAAATATAATAAATGTAATAGGTGCATTGAGAAAAATATGTTCAAAACTACCTCAATATAGTAAAATTTATCGTGTATTTGGCTCTATGGAAAAAAAAAGAGCTAGGTAATTTTTATCGAAGCGGTTTAATAACGATTTTGGTAAAATTAACTATAAAATGTGGTTTTATTATAGTTGAAAAAAATTGGTAAATGTATTAAAAGTTGGTAATTTTATCGCCATACCTTAGAGCTGGGCATAAAAATCATTTATTCGGTTAAATTTACATTATAGTTTTGTATTTTCTTTTTGTTCTACTAAATTTACTTTTCAGTTTTGTATTTTTTTAAAAAATGTGCGGTAATAAGAACTATAATTTTAATAACCAGAATTTACAGCAAATCATTACCGTATGAACGAAAATAATACTAAATGAATGGTTTAAATATCGTATAATTTGGCTTTACTGATACTTTTTAATAATTTGGCCAGAACTGCTTTCTATTTTTGTAAGAAATGTCATTATTATATAGTACAGTAATTTTATTAGAATTGCTTTCTCGGTGCAATAAATTAGTATATAAATAAAGTGAATAATGTTTAAACGCATAGTTAGGTAATAAATGTATAGAATATCATTTTAAAAGTGTGCGCTAGGGGGTAAGAATATACCATTAAATTCCAGCTTAATAATTAATAAAGTTGGGTGTCTTACTCAAAATTTTAGGCCATTATAGCTAAAGTGCCAAGCAGAGGATTAATTTGTTCCCCTTTACATTGCGAATATCACCTTTTGTATTTACGGTTTCAAAGAAATTCACGATATATACATTTATTTTAGAATGCAGAAAGAAAATACATTTTAGAGAAATGTTTAAAAAAGTTTTCCGATGATCTCAACAGTTTATAACAACAAAACATTGAAGTATCCTATTATAATTTTTTTTCAATAAGAAAACATAATATATAAATAAAAAATGTTTTGCAATAAAGAACTAATCGCGTTATTCCAGATACCTTTTTCAGCAGTTTATGTTCCAGCACATGAAAAAAAAATTCTCACTTTAAATTTTTATGATGTGCTAAAATTTAATTATTTGACCTATAACTATAAAAAATCTTAGCTATACGGTTATAATTAGCTACTCAAAAAATATTGTTTGTAGAAATTTAGCGTTAATAAAAACTCTATTTCTAAATACATAAAAAGAGAATAAAGGACAAATTTTATTACAGCTTCCCCCATGGAACAAAGTGGTCATAAAACAGTGACGGGTAAAAATCTCAACATAAGATAAGCGGTACTTGATCCGGTTATTGAGCCTATGGTATCTTTTCAAACGATCTCTACTTTCGGCCTTCCATTAAGTAATCGGGCACGGTAGGCTTTTAAGGAAATGAAAAATGTAGCACTTCCACGTTATCTAAACAATGTTTTTTGTTTCACTTTTCCTCAAAACCTTGTACTAATTAACTTCGTCAAAAATTTCCAGTTTTAGTAATAAAGCAGCTCAGCTTTATAATTTGCTGAACTTAAATGACTGCCTGTTTTCACGCCTTTCGTGTTTGGCTGTTTAACTTACTTCCGGTTGTCAAACTTTTGACAGTCATATGACTATTTAGTTGAAAGTGAAGTTAGGCTTAATGAAACAATAACTTGAATAACCTTGTACACATCTTTGTTTTTTAAGTGAGTTCTGCACTTAAATTGGTAATTTAGCAAATCAGTGTAACTGACATTACAATGACACGCTTATTTTGTTAAATAAAATGTCCATGGTTAATTTTTTAAATGCCCAATTTTTCAAAAAGTATTGTTTGTGTTTAGCTTCCAAATTCGCTGATATGAGTTTTAAATATATATATGTGATAGGGTGTTAAATTAACTCTTAACATATTTAATAAAATTGAGATTTATGGAATATATAAGATATTTTATGTTATTTGAAATTAACATATTTTAATGCGCGTTTAACCAATACCTCCTAGAAGAAAGAATTCCTCAGCAAGGATCAATTTAGTAGTCCGACGTAACAAACATGAAACTGCGCAGTGGATGAAAAATAAGAAACATGTCACTACGTTTGGGCTACTAAGTTGCGCAGTGGTGGTAAATACGAAAGATGCCATTACGTTTGGACTACTAAGGGATCAAATTTCTTGTTTATGGTAACCCGTGCTGAGGCCTTCTTCTTTCGAGGAGGTATTGGTTTAACCCTCTAAGCGTTGGTTATAGATTTTTGCAAACTTCATACCGAACTTGAGTTTCTACGTACCAGGTTGGTTTTTCTCAATATTATTTATTGCGGAAAGGTGCACAAAGGAAAAATTAGAGTAAGCAAAGGAAAAATGAGTAATAATTACATAAGCAAGTAGTTAAAAAAATTAACGAAAGGTTAAACAATGCATCCTTTATTTAAAGATTATGTTTTATGTAAAACGTGTTAGCAAGCTCATTATAAAATGCTTTAATCTTTGTTTAAGAAATTGTGTTTTAATCTGCTTATTTTTTCCATAATAATGTATTATTGCCTAAGTAATTTCAAATGAAAATATTTAAGTAATAAGGAATTATTTTATAATAAATGTCAAATTATGCAGTATAATAAAAACAATAACTGATGACACTTTGAAAATAGTCGAGATTTTTTTTAAACATTAATTATTTTAGCAAATTATTTTTTTTAACCACTTAAAAGTGTAACATAAGTCCTTATTGTTTCATATTTCTTCATTAAATAAGATTCCTGCTACATTGTGCTAAAATTTGATAGGAAATCTATGCATTAATTCCTTTTTTTCAATCAGTTAGCTACAAAGCTTTTCACAACGCATAATAATGTGTTTTTTTTAATAGATTTTATTGTGGATTTCCTTAATTCGAATCCAACAACTAAAGTTCAAGTGTTGAAATTAGAAAACAATTTTGCACAATTTTTATTTCTATTTTTTTCGAAATTTCGAAGAAATAATTTCATATATTATTTTGAAGTGAAATTTTGCGACTTCATATTTTATTCTTATATGAGACTTTAAACAAATTATATAACAACATATGCTAAGTAATGCAAAATTTCAAAACTACTTTTAGCAAAATAGAAATTTCATAGTCTTAAAAGCAATTGGAGATCTTCACTTTAATGCACATTTTAAAAAAAATTTCCATTTACTCATTACCCAAGTCAAAATTTTTATTTGATTGGAATCATTTCTTTCTTTTAATGATAATTGTCTATTTATGACTATAACGCATCATTGTAAAATAGAGAATTCTAAAAATTACCGATTATAATGAAAAACTGAAATCTTTTGTTAAAATAGAAGTTAATTGGACAAAAAAGTAGCGGAAAGTAATTTATTATGTAGAGTGCAAGTATATTTTACATGCATATAGAGGAAATTCAACAAATTCAACAAAAAGGTTTACTTACGATTTCTAATGAACAACTGTGCAGATATTGATTGGAAATCTTAATCCTCAGTTGTCTCTATTAGTTAATAGGAAATTATTGTTGTTAAATGATTTTTATCTTAAAAAAAACATTTAGGCTTTTTTTTCTATTAAACTTCCACGTGTGCACCAGATTCCAAAAATATTTCTTCAAAAAGTATTTTCTTCTTCATAACAATCAACAAAAATTTCGTAATTCTATAAAAGAATCATTTTCGTGGAATAATTAAATTCTTAATCATTTTCTGTCATTTGATTGGAATCATGTCTTTCTTTTGATGATAATTGTTTATTTAGTTAATAATCATGTATTAAATACATAATGAGATAAATTGCAATGCATTTATGAAAAATTCTTCCTAAGAAAATGTTGAACAAGATGTATGCATCATGCTATATATATTACATCATATTGTATATACTATAAAAAATTTCCTTTCTTTTTACAGATTTTCATTGTATATTTGACGGCTTAAAGCTGTTTTGTTGACGAAATGCTTTTTCTCTGTTTTTCATTCATATCATAACCGGACAAAAATCGTCAGTTCAAACTCTAGTTTTTGCCTTGCAATTTTGCTTACCCAATTATAACTCTGCCCTTTTTATATCAATTTACGAATTTTTTCGTTACTTGATCTTATTTTTCGGTAATTATTTTGTGAGTTTGAACATCACATAACTAAAATTGTGTTCCAATTTTTGTTGTCAAATTGATACTTGATACTATTCCTGATTATTATGTTTCTTTTGATATAATGCTTCGCTGAGTTATGTTGTAAAACATATTTATAAAGGTTGGTCTCTGTATTTTTAAACATTTTTTCTCATAAATATTATTTCTTTATACTGAGACACTAGAGCTGTGATAGCTAAGGCACAATGAAATTTACGGTCCTAAGTGAATATTTAATTCATAATCCTTTTGATAGGACATACCGCTGCATCAAGATTGTAACCACTGCACTGAATAGCACTGTATTGAAAAAAAAATAAACTGCAGGATTCGTATCACTGGATAAAGAAAATCTTGTTTACATTTAATTATTTTTGATGACGATAAAACGTAGTACAGTTTTTCAGTATTTTTACGAATCTAAATATTTTTGGGAATTGTAAATTTTAGTGATATTCGGAGTATATTTAAAAGAAATACCGAAAAGAAAACCTACTATATAAAAAAAATATTAGAAATTTTATTTTAAAGTTTGTTGAGTAAATAATGCAATGGATATTATTCATATTCCTAGACATCCATTATAGTCTAAAAAGTACTCAGATTTATTTCATATCCATTATATTTTGGTTACCGACCAAAATGGCATACAGAAAATTTTGATTACTGATGCTGTAAAAACAATAGTAAATATTCCATTCTTATTGAATATGTTATTAAAAAGAAAATGATATTTTTGAAAAAATATGCAAAAGTGAATGGAAAATAATAATTAAATGAACTTGGTTGCCTTATTATTTTGATCATATAAGTAATTAATAACTGAAGAGGAATTTTTTCGGTAAAGGTAATATTATTAAAAGGTAATATTAATTAAATTATGTATGTTTAAAAACTTCTTATACCATTGCTTGAATATAAAATATCTAATTAATTAGAAATAAAATACTTTTCTATTTCAGGAGAAAGAAAGAGAATTGGTGAATTGTGAGCTAATAGCTCCAGTTGTGGCCATGTCCAACTGGATGTTGGCTTAGTTATGAAGCCTCAGAGGCTAATGTCGATAATTCCCCACCACAGATGGAAATATCCGCCTTCCACATGACTTATATTTCTATCATCATGACACTATGGGAGATATTAACTTTCATCATATTTCAAGGTACTAATTTATTTTGACCATTAAAATGTTTTTGATTCACTAAAAACTCACCAGACAAGAACTAGTCAATCCGAGAATAATTATGAAAAGCACCATCGATTACCATGAAATCTTTCTCTGAACTTGATTCTTCGCATATCATTTCATTTTTTATACTTATGTTTAATGAATAAATTTTTAGTTTAGTTTTCCTCTGACTAAATTGTTTACGTATTTTATTTAATCGGAAATCTGTCATGGTATTCAGGGTAAACAAATAATAAAATCATTCAGTAGTTGCAGATTCCTGAAAGAACTAATTATTTTAGTAGGTTTTCCAAGATTTTAATACATTTTTTGATCATCACTTCCAGCATCTCATTCCTATATATATTTTCATTTAGAAGTTTTACTAGCTTTATAACAAAATTTTGGAACTGATACAAACTTTAAAATAGCATATTCTTTTTAAAGTTACTTAGTTAAACTGAAGATGTTACTTAATGATATATATCGTAATCTAATGTGACAAATTAATCTTTGATAAAGAACAGTGAAATTTCATTGATATCGTAATCTCTAATTACCCACTAATATCCTTAGTAGACTCCTTTAAAACATGAAAACAGTTATTTTGCACATTATGTGACACTTTATACCCGTTTTCTTCCTTAAGCTCTTTAACATTTTTAATACATGTAAGTACATGCATTAAAAATAATAAAAAACCATTCTCTTCGATGGATAAAAAATAGCTTCAAATAAAGAAAGCAAATTATTTTTGGCTAATGTGCTTAGAAACGAGAAAAGAAGTTCCTTAAAAAGAATAAAACTCGATTGAATCAAGGATAAAAGAAAGCGTCAAAATAAGTTAAGATTAGAAAAAAGAACGTACACTTTGGCGTTGTAAAAAGAGCAAAAAGGTCTCAATATTGGTCAACAGGGATGGAGAAAATACGAAAGAGATACGCTTTAACGGAGATTAGACGAAGGTAAAAAGATGAGAAAAAATCTTCCACAAGCGCGAGCATCCACGGAAGCGGATAGTTTTTCGCACGCCAAAAAACTTTTAGCAGATATTCTTGGTTTATTAATTTTCTATAAAGGATAAGGAATTTGTGAGTACGAAATATTGGATAATAACTCAGCCGGCAAGAGAAATAATCCTAATATGTGTTTATGAGTAACAAAATTATTTTTTTCTCAATTCCATTAGAAAGTATTATTGAGTTAAATTGTTTACTTCATCATTTATAAATCTTATTGAAATTATTATTATATACTGTATGCATATACACGTGGAATAATCAATAGTACTACACTAATGGTACCATATAGCGTTATGTGTGATATAATTCTATTATAGCATATTATCAAATGCCATAAATAATATCATTATATAGTATCACAGCATAGTATCATATATCACACGTATTACTGAAATATAGTATCATATGTCACGTGTATTGCCATAATATCATGTCATATATCACGTGTATTATCATATTATAGTATCACATGTCACGTGTATTATCATAATATAGCATCATATGTCACGTTTTATCATAATTTAGAATCATATCACACATGTATTATCATAATATATTACCGTTAGCCTTTCCAAAGATTTTTTTTTATTTTAGTTTGAAAATTTATACTTAATATTTTATAAATAGGTTAGACTAAAAGTTGTAATAAGGCTTTTATTTTTGATTTTTATTTTTCATCATGAACTTTATAACAATAAAATTATTATAGCTTTCGATCTGAAGCGTTAATGATATAAAATCTTATTGCTTCTAATAATTAAATTGCTTAAAGATTTTACTTCAAAACTATAGTTGGTAATTTCTAAAGCAATCATTAATCTTATTTACCAAATACTTAAGTTTTTATCTTAAGACATTAATATATCAGTTTTTATTCGTAAGTTCATAAAAAACTTTATTTTTTTACAATTTTTACATAAAAGAAAATTGTTTCTCAAAAAAAACATTTGTAATTAAATATCCTTTGCAGGTTAAGACTCTAATATTAAAAGTGATAAAAAAGAGTATCAGACAAATCTCAGAAACTCTAGTCAGTGTAAGATACTATTCTAAAAATGAACACAGGTAAAAAAACATTTTACTCTAAAACTTAAGGTTCAGAGGTGCAAACTATCATAACCCGTGACATTATTATACATTATGTTACACTTTCACCAAAATAAGCACTCATATTTTTGTTAAGAAATATTTATAACATAGAAGCAAATGAAAAGATACAAATTTTTAATTAATTTAAAAAAAATATTAATCACAAAAAATAGAAAAAATATGCCAACCAAATTCTGATGCTCATTGTAAAATTCATATCAGGTGATATTTTTTTTATAAAATAGACACACATTTTTTTTACTGTCATATTTGAAAAATATTTATAATTTTGAAAAGTGCAAGTTTCAATTTTAAGGACAGACAGATTAAAAATACTTATTAAAAAAAGACAGCAATAATCAAATTTTTTTGCAGTGCAAAGCTTTAAGATAATTTTTAAATGTCCATTTAATCTTCACATAAAATTCTGCTTTTAAACAAAGTAAACATTTTATAATTTACATAATTTTTGAAGCTTTTACTATTCAGAAGAAAAGAAGTAACATTTTTAAGATAAACTGAAAAAAACGAATTTTAGTTATAACTAAAAATCACAGTGTATAGTATCTTTAGAAAGATATGAAGTCAATGAAAAGTATTTTATGGCTTAAGACAGTCTCCCATATATCATTCGGAAAATAACAAAAATATATTTTCTGAAAAAGAATTGTTTCAATTGAAATTAAACAACTGAAATGAATTGAATTGATGGAATTAATTTTTTATCTGTTCAATCCTTTCTTTAACCTTTTGACGCAGATGGGAAGCCGGCTTCCCTTTTGTACGTTTTTACTGACACTCTAATTACAGGTAAAATATGTTTCAGTATTTTTTAATTATAAAAAAAATCAGTCAAACAATTACTAAAAAAATCCGTTAAATTTTATTAATTACATTTGTTTTTAAGTATTAAATAAGAAAAAGTGGCTGGAATATTTTTTCATTCATATTAAAAAAATTATCATAATTGGTTTTATAAATTAAAAAAATTTTGACAATGAATAACTGTTTGTCTTAGATCTAAAATAACTATGAATAAATTAAAATTTGAAACACATTTTTGGAAGATTGTAAGATATGATTTGAGATAAAGAAGAATTTACCTTTCACACAGAAGTGTATGCCGGTGTCCTATGTTGTATTCCATAATCATAAACTTTTCCATGTTAAATATAATATTTTCCCCTCATTTTGACCTAAATTCACACAAAATAATGAAAAAAGCATGAAAAATACGTTTAATAAAAATTCTGCTCAATAACATCTAAATTAATCAATAAAATTTATCTCATTGATTATTCTGATCGAAATTAATATATATTTAATTTTTTCATATTGCATTTAGCATAAAGAAATTTCATATAAATGTCAAAATACATTTATTTTGACATTTATATGAATTATATATATATATATATATATATGTATATATGCTTCTCACAAAAAATTGTCTAAGTTTAAAATTTCTAAGAAAAGATATTGAAATCAAATGCCTCAAACAATTTAACATCTTCATCTATAAATATTTATCAATAATAATAATGCAGCAAAATATTTTCATTGATACATGCAGCTTTTCAATTTCACTCTGTATGTTATTTTTTACTTAATCTACTATTTTTAAAACACTTTTTTTGAATTTAAACTAACATTTTGGTTACAACGAATTCAGTTACACTTTACATTCCAAAGAAATATTCAGCCTAGTGTATTACTCATATATCATTTTAAATCTTCAATTTAAACGCTATTTTATATGATTCATAGTTCAATTTTGCGCAAAGATCACGTACGTGGAAGGTAATATTTAACATTTTTATTTCGTACAATATAGATTCTAAAGCGTGATGAAAATTAAATTAAAATTTCTGCGAGGAACTTTTTTTTCGTCCTTCCGATTTCGATATTTGTGATTTACCTTTTACTCTGCTAAAGTAAAACTTTGTTTGTGTTTTATTTTCAGGCAATAATGAATAAAATATGGTGTGCAAGGCATAAAATATGGTTAAAAAGCATGACATAAATAAAAATAATTTCGAAAATATAGATTTAAAAATGAACCTATGTTTGAACTAATATGAATAAATATCAAAGAATGCTATTCATTGCTCTTTTGTTTTTGCCTTAAAAATCATAATATTTATCCTCATAATTTGCAATAATATTTTATTAAAATCAAACTTCCCCTAACTAAAAACTTCGATTTGTTTATTTACCTTAATTTCTAATTTATTCATCTAATTTTATAAAATTTTGAAATAAAGAACATATTTGCTTTTTTGCAACTTTGCTAAATTTTATCTTCGCTAAAAGTTACTTCATGTGCATAAAGGAATATTACAAACACCGGTCTTGATATTTTCTTGGATTCCTCAATTAGCGAAGGCGTAGTGGTTAAAGCACTGAACTGTTATTGTCCTAGACAGGGGTTCAAATCGTGTCTTCAGGTCAACTTAGCTTCAGATCCATGGGTACTAGCATGCCTGGTTAGTAAAAGAGGCTAGTACTCAATGCTTACCACGGTGCCGATGAAATGTCTTGGTTTCGAAAATGTGAAGCGTTAGCTACTTTGATCCACTTTGCCGAAAAATTATATAATTATGAAATTCTGAGAATTACGCAGAAGCTTTAGTTTTAATTCTGAAGCAACTTCTTGAGCTATTTTCCCAAAGACAACGCTTAATGTATAAGAATATTTTATAATCAGTTTGGTTGCTTATTAAGGATATATTTTTTAAAATTTGTAAGACTTGTAATTTTGTTTAACTCTTGTTGAAATTTTGTGTAAAAAAATACATTCCACATTTTTAATAAAGAGCTTATCTTAAATTTAAAAAGAAAAAGAACTGTAATCACTTTCAGAAATTGCCGACTGGTAATATTTATTGCTCCGGATCACAATAACTTTTCCAATCGTGCCAAATTTCAGAGGTTTTGTGATCTTTTTTTTCTCTATCTAGCGAATGATATTAGGTCACATTTAAACCAATCTAGAGCATTCCACGAACGAGAGTTTATGTACAGTATATATCAGAAGATCAATTAGTTTTTTAATAAAATTACAGTGGGAAAGTTAAACTGTGCGCTTGTGTCGTAAATGCAATGGGGCAATGTAGCTAAATTTCTACTTGTTAGGAATACAAATCATTATAAACTGAAAGTTCATAAGACGTTGCGTAAACGGCTCAGGCCATAGGAACCATACACATGAAGAAACACAGCGGAAACAATTCTGGTAAAATTACCATACTGTATGGTAATGACATTCTTTGGTAAAAGATACAATAATTCTGGCTTATAAATATTCAGTATTTAAACCATTAATTTGGTAATGTTTCCGTTCTTATGGTAGCAGTTTACAGGAAATTTTATTTTTATAATTATAGTACTCATTGCCAAGCATTTTATCAAAAATACGAAACTGAAATGCAAAATGGTTTTAATGCCATGCTTTAAGATACCATGATAAAATTACCAAATTTTACCAAATTGATCAAATATCAACACATATTATAATATCATATTTTACGGTTAATTTTACTAAAATAATTACCAAAGCGCTGCGGTAAGAATTACCGTTTTTTCTGGTGTTCCCATAGATCCAGAAATACGGTACATTTTATCATACCCTGGTAGTTTTGACCATACTTTTTTCGAAGTGTAAAGAAGTAACGATAAAAAAAAATTCAAATAGCTATCACGCAATACAAAAGCTAAAATTCAATTGCAATTCCAATACTCCCCATGGGAGAAGATAGAAAGAGAATTTTTTTCTTTTATATCCGAAAATCCAGGATTTTAATAGAAAAAAATGAGCAAAATCAAATCTATCGCAAAAAGGGAAAAAAATAGAGGAATAAAAACAAATGTTAACCTAAACATTAGATCAAAACTAAGGGGCACAGTGGACATTGAAAATGGGTAAGGCCTTTGTAAAATTGATAGTGAAAATATTTGAAACTAATAAAATGCTAAGTTAAGAAACGAAAGACCACATACTACTTTCTCATACTCGTCAGTGACGAAGCACAATGGTCGAATTTTAAGAAAAGTTGATCGAAACCCAAATAAATTAAATCGCTCACAAGGATTAATCATTTAGTCAATAATTTTTTTAGTCAACAATACTATGAAAAATAACATAAAATTATTCAATAACATAATATTCTAATTGTTATTATTGTATTATCCATACAGAGAAATTAGAGGTTTTCTGAATCTGGAATGTGACTTCTTGTAATACATATCTAGCAGGTGTTGCTTCAGAAATAATTTTACTCTCATTATTGTTATTAATTTTTCATGTTTTTAGAAGCTTGCGTTAACCCTATAACTAATTAGTATAATACGGTAGTTTTAAGCTCTTAAGTAACAGGGAATATTTTATAAAATTTTACAAATTTATTGCGATTTGTCAAAAGCAGTTTTCCCTAGTTTCCCTCGTTCTTTCTAAGAAAACTGAAATAAGACCTATGCAAAACTACTGAAAGTCAAACATAGTTGCTCAAAATCGCCTTATTGATATTTATTAACGAATATATTAAAATTTAGGTTAAGTAATTTCAGACTAGTTTCAGAATAAGCAATTTTTAAAAACAATAAATTTGATTTTTTTAAATATTTTAATTGAAAATAAAAAAGATTCAAAGTAAATATAATTAATTTTTACTAGTTCTTCGAAATTCTAAATACTCACAAAAACATCACTCATAAAGCAACGTTTTTAAAAATAAAAAGTAACAGATTTGAATAAAAGACATCAATTCATTGTCTGTCAGTGGTAATAATCAATTAGAAGAGTATGTGATATTTTGTGATTATAAAACATATTTAGTTATTATGTGAATAATGTTCTAAAAGCAAGGTAGGCCTTGTTCGGCATTTAGATATTTGAAGTGGAATCTAAATTTGAATTCCTTTAAGAAAATATTTTAGATAACAGTGAAGATTAATTCAAGGGATTAATACCCAGTATTGATCCACATACTTCTCAACTGGGTAATAGTTAATAAAAAAATGTTAAAAATCGATCTTATAGTGAAAGATTTCTTAGTTATAAAAATATTTAAAATTATTGGAATATGTAAAGCATTTATTTTTTTAAATTTAGTTTTTGCGTATTCCAATAAATATGATAATTTAATAAAATAATAATTTTATTTAGAACTATTCTTTATTGATGCAGATTTAATTTAATTACTTTTTTTTCCTCGTCATTTGAAGATTTTTTTTAACCTTCCAGAAATTTTTTCACTTCTCTTTTTTTCATTTTATCAGATTTAGTAGCATAACACTTTCGCTCTGTTACGCCATTTCAGTTTAGCGGGTTTGGCGCAGTTCTAAGCGCTTCTAGCTTTTGCGTTCTTAAATTCTAAATTTTATCCATCCGAAAAATAATAAATTTAGATAAAATAAATATAAATTTAGATTAAAATCTGTGTAATTATTACATAACAACCTTAAATGTACTAAATAACAATAAAAATATAACTTTTTGGAGCAATATTTATGATCAATTAGACATTCAATTTCTGTCACTTAAACGCCGTCATTTCGGATCTACCATTTTGAAAATTGAAATTTTATTATTAAATTCTTAATCCCATACATTTCGAAAACCCATATATTTCGATAATCTTCAGAAAATATAATTGAAAAGTACTAAGTTTTCTCCGAGTTCTTAAACTATTACCTCCGTTGTCATTAAACATTAGTGTGACTGTATTGTGTTAGTTATATTTATTTGTTGAAGAATCAAACTGGTGTGTATTAATTAACACCTTTTAAGGCAGCATTCAAGGAAAAAGAATACGCGTTTGAAAAAAACGCGCTTTATTTCTTTAATGAAAATTACGATGAAATGATTCACTCCCCCTCCTTCCTCCTGAACTTAGGGCGTCAACTGTCTATTTTTCTCTTATTGTATTTTGCCTGATGACGGAGAATTTGTTGCTGCCGAAACACGTAGTTTTATTTATCTGTGTAAACGTCGCAAAAAGTCTACATAAATATTTATAAATATATTTGAGATTGAAAATGATGGTGTGTTTGATGCTTGTACTTTAAAAAAATAAAGTTTCATATTGTTGTCCTTAATCATAAACAATCACGTAAGAAAACTCATTAAATACTTTAAACATCATATTCATATTAACAAATTATCAAGACATTCAAATGCAAATGTAAAAGGCACCTTTTAGTTTTTCCAAAACAAAATAATCCTAAGCAAATAAAAGACCCCAAATGATTAGAAATGAAAAATGATTATTTTTCTTAAGTACACTCGAGTATTGTTTTCACACTATAAGTGGGAACGTTAAAGAAATAAAAGCCATCAAAAGAAACAACGACACGCATTGTCAGCATAAGAGCCACACCCTTTAAATGTATGCATCGTATTTATTACTTATATGCAAAACACCATGTTAAGCCACATTTTGATACACCCTTTCTGTGTGAAAAGTTGACTGTATTTATTCTCAATTACTCTTAGGAATCAGGAAAAATTATTCTTGTCTATCGATCTAGAACAATTAGACTTAAAGTTAATTCCAAATATGGAGTCGGTCATAAAGCTTGGTTTTCTCAATCGTGGAAAGCCATTGTGATTTCCGATCCATTAACACGTACATGACTAGAATCTGTTTCGAGGACGAATTCAAACTATACTTTAATAGCCTAAATATGACTTCGGAATCTCCTTCTTGGGGGGTAATTCTGGTAGGTGTATGTATGATAATAAAAAATAATAATAAAAGGGGAAAGTAAAGGAAAATCGATCGTCTACGTGACATGGAATAGGCGAAGCTAGCTAGACCATGAATAATACAGGGCCAGAAGTCTAACCGGGCAAGGTTTGGTTGAGCGAAACAAAAAATTCTCATTGGCCCAATTCCAAACCACAATGATTCATGTGCAGGAGGTTTATGGCAGGATATGATGGCATAGGTGATGTATAGCATTGGTTGGCATCAATCACAACGCCCATTAGGGGGGAAAAATCGACGCTCACGTTAGTACTATCTTGTGGACCTCTAATTGGCCGGCACATTTTTTATTATAGCATTTCACTTTTCAGAAACCTTTACGTGTTTTGGCAAAATGTTCCGATTCGGTCGATCATTTCGAGACTACGGATATACTTAATTCCCTACTCAAAATAACACGTGCACTTCATTTGTCTTTCTTTCCAAATAAATAAAACCCATTCCTAAAATTATAACTTATAGATGAATAAAAGAATGAATTACATTCCTCAATGGCTTTACCACATTTATATAAATCGCCTAAAGTAAATAATTAAAGAAGAAAAGATATAATGAAATACTTCTCTCCAAAATAATCATCGCTGTAAAAGCTTTCTCCATTTCCCCTTCATATAAACTTTGATTAAATAAATCCGTTTAATTTTTGCAATGAAATAAAAGTATAAAATTTGCAAACTGCAGAATTTTTTTTCTTCTGAAATGGTAATTCTATGTCGAAAGGTTTAAATGTAAATGAAATCACAAATTATTACAAAATTTTGTTCCAAAAATTTTGTAAACAACAATAAGACTTCTTTTTCTTCTGTCCTCATTTCTCACAACTTTCCCATACATTAAAAAATGTAATTAAAATTGTTTGATATTTAATTTGAAGTTATTCTTAAAATTGAAAGTTTATTTTACAAAATAAAAGCTTTCCTTAAAAATTGAAACTCTACATTATAAATTATTGTATTTCATTATTTCATTTTCCAGAAGCCTTTGTGTGTTTTTACAAAATGTTTCGATTCAGTCGATCATTTCGAGACGGTGGATGCTCTTACTTCCCGACTCAAAATAACAAGTTCACTTCATTTGTTTTTCCTCCCGGATAAAAAAAAACATTCCTAAAATTATATTCTGTAGATGAAAAAAAGAATGAATTACGTTCCTCAATGGCTTTACCACATTTATATAATTGGCCTAAAGTAAATAATTAAAGAAGAAAAGATAAAATGAAAACCTTCTTTCAAAATATCCATCGCTGCTAAAGCTTTCTTAATTTCCTCTTCAAATAATATTTGAATAAATATGTTTAATTTTTTATGATAAAAAAACACACAATCAATAATGAAGAGACATAATGAAAAGACATGATGAAATACTTCTTTAAAAATATCAATCGCTGTAATAGCTTTCTTTATTTCCTCTTCAATCAAATTATTCGAAAATATTTGATCAAATAAATCCGTTTATTGCTTGGGAATAAAAATATAAAAAATATTAAATTAAATAAAAATACTTAAAATAAAAGTACAAAATAATTAAAATGTAATAAAAATTAAATTAAATTAACTATAAAAAGTAAATAATTAAAGAAGAAAAGATATAAAGAAATACTCCTTTCAAAAGATCCATCGTTTCTAAAGCTTTCTTTATTTCCTCTTCAAACAAATCCGTTTATTTTTTTGCAATGAAATAATAATATAAATCAAATAAGAGAGTAAATAGTTAAAGAAGAAAAAAGGTATTCGAAGACTTCTTTCAAAATATTCATTGTTGTGAAAGCTTTCTTTATTTCCTCTTCAAATGACGTTTGATCAAATAAATAAATTTGTTTCTGGCAATGCAATGAAAATATGTAAAACAATAAAAATGTCAGTAATTAAGGACGAAAAGATATAATGAAATACTTCTTTCAAAATATTCATCGCTCTAAGAGCTTTCTTTATTTCCTCTTCAAATAACGTTTGATCAAATAAATCCGTTCATTTTTCGTGATGAAATAAAAATATTAAAGAAATAAATGTAAATAAATACAAAAAATACGATCAGAAACTATAACGCATCAATGTATAAATTAAGGAATTATATTTCTGTATGGGTAAACTAATTTATGATTGTTAAGTAAACAAATAATATATATATATATATATATATATATATATATATATATATATATATATATTGTGCTGATAATTGTATTAATTTTGATTTTAAATTTACTATGTTTTCTTAAAATTCAAACGTAAGGGAAAAGCCACCGCAGTATCTCGTAGGTTGTCTACTCTTCTGAGGAATTGATGAATAGCTTAATATTAAAACACAAATTTTATTTTATCAATTCGGCTTTAATATTATGATATTGTTAGTAAATTAAATTAAAATAAATAAACTTTAATGGTTGATAGTTTAAAATTTTCCATTTGCTTTTAATTTTGCTTCCTATTTATATTTTTTAAATTAATTTTTCATTTATTATTTATTTGTTTCGTGACATTTTAAATTGGAAAACTTGAGCAAGATTTATTTTTAATTTCCATCCTATTTATTGAAACATTTGACAGCTTGTGCATAATTGATGTAATGTTCATTGCACGTAGTCTTTTCATGTAAAGATAATTCGGATACCCAATGAAAGGGTTTTTAAAGTCTGTGTTAAATGTTTTAAGCATTTTTTAAACACTCTTTAAGAAATGACACGCATGCACTTGATATGGGAGATAATGGAATTTCATGTTTGATAATTTTTAGGGTGTTATGCAAGAAGATTTATAAATAAGGTGAAAAATATATCGGCAACAGCATCTTTCTCACAGTCATTGCACTGAAACAATTTCATGTCATTTTATAAAAAAAAAACTTTTTTATTTATCCATTTTTGAGAAAGAAGAAATTCCATGAGTAGTAAAAAGAATATTATGAGAAAAATATTAAGCTGAATAGAGTTGAAAGAGCTGCTTTCATGGATTCAAGATAATGAAAAGAATGTTCCATTAAAAGCTATAGCTTATTATTTACAATAAATTGTGGGAAATTAAGATCAGTTAAGTTTCAAGATCAGTTAAGTTTAAGATCATAAAATTCGAAACATTTTATTTTATCCGTCTAACCTGAACATTGGAATATTTTTCTCTCAGTCAATATTTTCTCTATTTTACACTACGTATTATCAGCACCAACATCACCCACTTGCCTAGTAGTTGTTTAGTGATATATATATATATATATATATATATATATATATATATATATATATATATATATATATATATGGGTCATTCTCACAAAAACAGTCATTTTCATGTCCCCAGTATATTTTATGTTTGTTTTACAGCTTACGAAAAAAAAAAAATTCAGGGAAAGTGTCCTTCGGAATGCAAGCTAACAAAAGAATAAAAATAAAATTATCAATTTTTATTTTTTATTTATTTTAGGTAATTAAAATATACCAATATGTCATTCCCTCACTTGTCCCCACTGCTGATTTAAAAAAAGAAAAAAATTGTTTCTGAAATAAAATTTTTTTTTTACAAATTCGTGCTTTTTATTTCAGAATACTGAAATATAGAATTCAGAAAATCAATTTTATATTTAATTTCTGATAAAAATATTAACACAGCACTATTTTAAATTTTGTCCCCAGTGTTTCGCGTCATTCCCTCACAACAATGTTCTTATCACTTGCAATCTTCTTAGAATAAAAATATTTTATTAAAAACTTCAGAAGTTAACAACTGGCATCATAGAACAAAATTGCAGTATGTTTCCATCTTCAACTTAAAGAAGCTTTGCTGTGGAATAAATTTGAATGAATCAAACCAGGTAAAATTTTTTACATTTGTCATTCCCTCATGTCATTTTTTAGAGTAAAATAAAATACAACTTCATCGAGAAAGTGGATAATTATATGTTGCTTTCTTGTATGAATATAATTGTATGTGATTGACTTCAGAAATTAATTAGGCCTATCTGTTATTTTTAAATTTTATTGAATTCGTCATTCCCTCACTAGTGTATAAAGTGAGGGAATGACGCTGAAGTGAGGGAATGATTCAAGATGAGTATATTATCAAATTTTTTTTTGTTCAATCGTGCCAGCCAATTTTATTTCCCAAACCTGCAAAAACTATGAAATATATAAGACTAAATTATAATAAATATTAGATATACTTAGTATGTTATCATTTTCAAACTTTAGGTAGATGTAACTTAGATAAAAACATGTATTAAAATAAAATATCATTCCCTCACTATTAGTGTCATTCCCTCACTTTTTAAATAGTGAAAATAATTAATTTACTTATTAATTAATTTGAAAAATAAATTAAAAAAATTAACAAATTAATTTATTAAATTAATTAATTTATTTATTAAATTAATTATTAATTATTATAAATTAATTAGTTATAAATTAATTATTTAAAAATTATTAATTTAAATATTAAGTATAATTTATAGAATATATACTTTCTTTATAATGCCATTACATATTTATATTAATATAAAAAGTTTCAGAGCTTTTTATTCACTTTACTTTTTTGGGATTTTATGAACTGAAAAATGACAATTTTCGTGAGAATGACCCATATATATATATATATATATATATATATATATATATATATATATATATATATATATATATATATATATATATATATATATATATATTGATAACTAAAAATAGTTTAGCATTGTTAAATTAATAGGAGCCGAATTTAAGATTTTTCTCAAAATGTGCAATTGCTGTTATTTAAACGATTTTTACGTAACGCGTAAATTATTAAGTAAAACTAAAACTAATTCCTTTTTTTTAAAGTAAACTGAAGATATGTAGATAGTGAGATACATACTAAGAAACTATACACTTTTGGACAAAATAACATATACGTCTAATACACATCCCCAACGGGTATGGGATAGTCTGGCTGGCAAGGCACTGGACAAGACGAATCCAGCCAGTCGAAAACTCCCCACGTAGTAAATGGTGACTGGCGCACGTTAAATCTTTCGGGTCACAAAGTCCTCAATGTTCCCATAACAAATTATAAAGAGGGTACTGAATTGGAGATTGATAATTCTTTGGTTCAGGTCAAAATTACGTTACGTGAATGAAAGAATAGATGAATGAATGGATTAGCCCTATAAACTGGAGTGACGTTTGGGTCAGACAGAAGTCAAACTCTTGGCCATAGATGGCGCTACTGGAAAACACGAGCAATCGCACCCTTTGCCTTAATGACTTACGGCAACAGACATTCCCTATAGAGAACAGGAAAATGCATATTTCATTTTGTGTTTAGCAATATGTTATATCACATGCCCACAAATCATATTACTCTCAATTACTAAAAGGATTTAGAGAAAAATTCTTGCGTTTATTTTGAAACAAAATTCATTTTTAGAAGGGAGTAAGTGGTATTGAAACTTAAAGTAATAAATAAGCTACATCAACGTTGCTAAAAGACAGTTTAAAGAAAACTCATATAGTACTTAAAGATATATACGGAAAAAATTAAACATTTGAAAATCATAAACTTTCGAATCCAAGAAGAAGTAATAAAGAATATTCCAAACAAATGTATATATTTGATTTTATATTTGATGTGTGAAACTTGCAAACTAGGTGAATTTTCATGCATAATAAATTTAGAAAACAAAATGTAAGCAAAACTATTAAAAACCCGTAAAAATACTTTAGAAAGTTTAGAAACATTAAAAAAAATTGTTGCAGAAATAATTAACAGTTCTCATTCTTTTATTCACGGAAGGATTCTCTAATAGAAGAATAATTATTTTAATAGTAAAAATCAAACGTAACTTATATGCTGGTAATATATACTCGCTCTTAATGAAACAATTACTGCTAATAAACATTTACAGACTTTGAACTTATCTAACCAGTAAATAAATTTATTCTCTCATAATATTATTAAACGCCCCGAACTATAAATCTATTTCTGGTTAAATGATTGTTACACACGAAACAATTTAAATGGGTGAAATAATATTTCACGAAATCCACTTTCAAGTTCTACATTTAGGAAATAATTAGATAAGAAACTCAATTTGGAAGCAAATTAGATTTCATAAAGTAAAATTAAATTAGTAAAGTGCTCAGAGACTTTAAGGTTAATTTTGCGAAAAATGTCCTTCAGTGGTGACAATCATACAGCTACGAATTAAGTTTATTACCTTAAATATCTCATTCTACATACACTGCAGCTTTGCACCAGTATCTATTTACCCTAAACGAATAAATTGCGTAAGAGTACACACTTCCTAGACACTCTGAGTGCTTTCCCAGTAAACGTCTTCTTGCCAGCATTACATTAGTTGTCAGTGTAATTGCAGCGCTAGCCCTAATAAGCTCTAAACAAAGAAATTAAGTTTCTGGTCCAGAGAAGCGTTGCCCACTTGATCTGGCAAGATAATGTCATCTAGGTGTAGGTCGTAAATTAATTCCTTCCGTGTAAGAAATGCCTGTAGGCGTGAATTGATGAAGAAAGAAAAAGAGAAAAGCGGAAAATCTTGGATTATGCCACAAAGCATTCATTTGTCATTAAATGCAGGCATTTTATTTATGGCTTTCTTGACTTGATGCGAGAAAGTTGTTATTAATACTAAGTTATTATTGTGTTTAAAAAGCGGTAAATCATTTTAAGTTCAGAGTTTTGGATACTGGTTTGATAATATATACATTAGAAACTAAAAGTACACACACACATATATATATACACTCATGGACAAAAAAATTAGCGCACCAAGAAGGAGTCGTCAAAATGAAATGAAATTGTACATACGTAATGACTACTTTGATGTAAGTAAATGATTAAAAAATCAAAGATTATTGTTTTTCTTTGATTTTCTAATAATTTACTTATATCAAAGTAGTTATTACGCATGTAAAATTTCATTTTGACGACTCCTTCTTGGTGCGCTAAATTTTTTGTCCATGAGTGTATATATATATATATATATATATATATATATATATATATATATATATATATATATATATATATATAGATAGATAGATAGATAGATAGATAGATAGATAGATATATATATATATATGTGTGTGTGTGTGTGAAACAGTATAAAGCCATAAAACCGTTTATTTCCCCGAAAAATAATCTTTTTTTGTTTTAACAAACGATTTATTTTATAAAATAATCCATGTCAGCATTGTGGTATGTGCGAGTTACAAACAACATTCTTATAGCCAGTTGACGAGGAGATAGGAATTTGAGTCACCTCATTGGAGGGCGAGCACTCTCTTCCCTGAGCTACCACAGCTCTTATGTTTCAGTATTTTATTTTATTTTATAACTGATGTTGAACAACTAACTGAATTCTGACTTTATGACTATCATTGTTCAACTCTGTAGCTTTATATATGAACCCTACCCAAAAGATAAGGGCCCTCCTTTATTAAGCGTTGGGAAAAAGTAGTCTTTGTTGAGGTTTTTTCTTTATTATTTTTTTTATGGAACTAATCCGCATTTCTCGTTTACATACTGCTAATATATATTTTTTGTACAAATACAATTAACACTCGTTTTCTTATCGCAAATCCAAGCAAAAGCAAGAGTATCGTTTTGTAGCAACGATGAAGACTGATTAGAAGACTGATTAGACTGATGAAGAAGATATTAAAAGGCTTCTACTGTGGGGACATATGATAAAAAATTTTCAGCTAAAGTGAACACCCAGATTAACCATCCTTGCATATTTCACGAGACATTGACTAGGTATGATTTGCTATGATATAAAGTAGAATGGCTGTTGTGATGCCCTCTAGTGAGTGGCATGGAGGGCATTACATTTTGTTATCCGTGAATCGCAAGCAGAAAAGAGGGGTACAGCGTTGCAGCAAGGTAGGGTTGTATTACTAAGCGATCATCACTGTTGATACTTTAAAAACTTTACTTTGAACCAAAACAGCGAATGCATCATACATATCATTAGATTTTTTTTCTCAGATATAATCAATAAATATATTTAGTGAATCAAACTTTGCAGTTAGCGGTAATATTCTCAGAATACACTGTTTTAATATTTACCTTTTAATCGAATGGAAATAATAAATAGTATTCACAAATTAATTACTTTTCATAAAATTACATTTTACAAATTTAATTAATTATATCTTTCTTAACTACATCACATAAAATTTAAAATTGCAGAACAAGATTACTTTAAACATTTAAATGGTCTAACAATTTTTACATAATTTTCTCTTCATTACTAGTCTTTTCGATCAGCACAAAATAATGTCAAAAAATAAGTTATTGCGAGCAAGTTCGTCAGTGTTTAATAAAGTTTTGTCCTTTTAAGCTATCTTCTCCGATTAAATTTTGTTTCTCTTTTCTTCTTTTTAGAGTAAAAATACGAAACAAGAGTGTAATTTTCTAAAGTAAATTACTTCGGATGGTATCTCAACATCGTTTCAACCTATAAACAAAGAAGTTGGGTCGATATACACACCATATGTTACTTCTAGAATTATTGATTTTGTTTTATGTCATTCATGTTGATGAAATATGTTATTACTATTTGTTAGATTATCGTAAACTACGATTTATTCTATTATTTTCATTTGTTATTGATTGTTTCATCCCACGTTTTTGATCTTTAATAAATTGTGTACTATTAAATGTAAATATACTTCCAGCCTTTCATGAAATTTTAATTTTCGTATTAAATTTTTTGTCGTTATTCACTTTGGCTTATTGTAATTTCTCACGAACCAATAAAATAAAAACGTGATAAATGTATTTTGTCTTAACGTTACACAAAAGCTTAGAATTTAGAGTGGTTGTTAATCTTTTTAACTGCATTTTTCATTTAATATTTCTCAAAATGCAATCATATATATATATAATTATGTATTTGCGTTTCCAATAAACCTTTTGTACTGTACACGCAACGTAAAGTGAGTGAGGTTATTTTGGAGCGTTTTTTTTTTTGTTGAGGTTCTTTTGGGCATCTCATTGAAAATTAAATGTAGAACTTTGAATATTTTACAATATGCATCTGCACATATAAAACTTTATTTTAAATGGTAAGAAAAATTTTTTTTTTCTGCTTCTAAAACTTTTTACATTGGGTTGTGTAACTTTGCACGGATGAAGAAAAATAGTTTCAAAATTACAAGAATATGGTAATATTTACAGCTTTTCTGGTTCTATGAGAACACCAGAAAGCTTGGTAACTTTTTCCAATTCACTTTGGAAATTTATTTGTTAATATTAACAATAAAACATTGTTTTACAGTATGTGATGAAATTTGGTTAGTGTATCATGATTCCTGAAAGCATGGCATTAAAAATCATTTATTCGGTTAAATTTACTTTTCAATTTTAATTTTTTACTAAATGTGTGGTAATAAGAGCTATAATTTCGAAAACCAGAATTTCTGGTAAAATATTATCAACAGAAGCATTATCAAATTAATGATTTAAATATCGTATATATTTATTTTTTAACCAGAATTAAGTTGTTGTTTTTTTTAATCAGAAATGTAATTATACCATACAGTACGGTAATTTCACTACAATGTCTTTCTCCGTGTGAGTTACTACCTAGTTTATTACCTTGAATTACATTGGAATTAAGAATTATATTAGAATTATGAATTATATTAGAATTACGACTTATATTATTGCATTATTGTTAATTATTACAGCGATTTTACTTAAAATTAAGCTTCATATTCAACATTGAGCAAATTAATTGAAATTCTGGTTGCTTAACGGCATTAGGGGAAAACAGTTAATAAACGGTTTTTCTCACAGTTAACAGTTTGAATACCATTTTATTTGCGGCTATTTGGCTGTTTTGTTTGAATATGGTAAAATAACAATTAAATAAATTGTTATTTAACCATTTTTCCGAGAATTTTCCAACAATACATTATGCATTAGTTCTTGTATCAGCATTAGATCGAGCTCTTTTATTTTAATCTTATTTATAATTTTAACCTTTTCTACTGGTATTTAGACGTCAATACAAACATTACTCATCATCAATTGCCCTCATATACATTATGACTGCCCTCTTTATTGATCGACCCATAACCAAAAATTGACACAAAGTCACCACCCAAAGTTCAGTACTGTTGGTAAACAGGATATATGAAATACAAAAGACAAAAATATTATAATCTATAAATAGAATACTTTCATCATATTATGGAAACTAGTTGTTAACTTAGTTTATCTATAATTATATTGTTAATATGCAGATTCAAGAGGGGTAATTATGACCACTGGGTATTTTTGACCAGCAAGTTTAAAGAACAAGGTTTTAAATAATGTTATGTGAGCTAATAAACTTATTTTTATGTACTGAAATAAATATTAAAATTAATTCATAATTTGGAAATGGTTCAGATATTTTACGTATCGTTAGATTTTTGCATTAATAACTAGGACTTTATTCAGCGTGTCTCTGAAGCATCATATTATGTATGTATCTTTAGAACTTCGATAGTCGTAGTGATAAAGTGCTCATTGTGCAGTAAATTGCTAAGTATTATTCGATGAGACAGTTTACCTTGCAACCGAGCATCTAAGTCAAGTGTTGAGCGAAATATGGCACAAGTTTTGGCCGCATAGTTGTAGAGAAGTATTGGCTAAGCAGGAAAAGACACGCATGCCATGATCTATTGTTTCTTCGTGATGTCCACCATTGTTATATACGCTTTGGGATAATTTTGTACCCTCTACGTCCAAATTATATTACACAACTAACTATTCCATTCCTTCTTATCAGCGACAAAACTTCTATTCAACCTATTCCCGGCTTTCAGTTTAACTAGATATGAAATCTCATCCAATAATTGACTTAATAATCATCTAATCAGTAATTCATTTCATGATTGGCTAAGTCCAAGTTCCAAACTATTTTACAAGATTTTGGTAAAATACAGCATATATTCTATGATATAAAATGTGCAAATAAGTTGAACCGTTCAATTAGTTTATTCTTAGATTTCTTTTTCATTATTGGATATGACTTGGTTTTTTAAAAAGAATTATGCATAATCTAATGGAATTCTAATTTATTTTTACTTTGAAATTATTTCTAAGAGACACTTAACGTAATTGTGTACAATGCGCAAAATAAAAATTGACTATAAATATGACTTTTTTAAAATTTTATTTCTCAGGAACTATTCGAATAATGTCACTCACATTTTGTATTTTGTCAAGTAAAATTGTATTCTTTAAGATGATGTAAAAGTTGTATACTTTGCAACTAAAAATTGTTTCGATTCCTATAAAAGGAAATAGGAAAATATGATAAAATTTACTAAAAGTTATTTTTTGCTCGGAATTCCGTACCTTTGGATAAAAGAATTTTAAGCTCCCCGAAAAAAAAATTAGTCATCCTAGTGCGCAAGCACAGATGAATCGTTAAGTTTCGTTAGATGACGCAACGGTCAAGTGACGTGCTCAACTGTGTGCACACTGTTTCAACGTGATCAAAGGCAAGTGGCTATCAGTGAGATATTTTTATTTGAAGCGGAAATTGTGTGTAAATATGGATAAGTGAAAGGATGCGATAGAGAGGTAAAAAGGGGCAATTGTGTTTGACCGCGCCCATGGTCATACGGTGAATGAAGTTGTTGGATTTGTTGGTGCTTCAATGCGAACTGTTCACCGTGCCTACAAGCAGTGGTGTAATACACGTGGTCATGGAGGACGAAGTCAGAATTGTCGTGGGAAAAAGATCTTGGATTAAAGGGACCGGAGACGTGTTTCACGACTTGTCAATCGAAATCTCGTCCAAACCCGACAGGAATTGTTCCAGTTAGTAAATGAAGGTTCATCCCAACATGTTAGTGAGATAACATTGCGACGGGATCTGCATTAAATAAGCATTTGGAGCCGAACATCTCGTAAGAGGCCATTGCTCACACAGGCGCATGAAGATGAGGTACTTCAGTTTGCTAGAAGTCACAGAACGTGGACAGTTGCTGACTGATGGAATGTAATATGGTCTGACAAATCACACTTTTGCCTTTATTCAAAAGAAGTACGTCGTCGAGTGCAACGAAGAGCAGATGAAGCATTTCCTCCTGACTGTGTGCAGTCAGACTGTGTCAGGTTCAAACCGAATGTGGGTCTGTCATGTTTTGGGGGCGTTTTTCGTATCATTGATTCGACCCCCTCACTGAGTTGGCCACTAACATGAACCAACATGTTTATTTGAGCATTCTGGATGATTAGACATTGCCTTTCAGTCAACATCTTAATGAAGAGTGTGTTGTCGATACCCCTATCTTTCAAGATGACAGCAGCAAAGTTCGTCGGGCCGGAGGAATATGTGACTGGTTTTATGAACTTTCAGACACTCAATTACATCTCGATTGGCCTACAAAATCACCTCACTTGAGACCCACTGAAAATTAGTGGGACATGTTGGAACAACGAGTAAAACGCCGAAATCAGCATCTTCGCAATTTGGTGGATTTGCGTGATTAAATCTTCATCGAGTGGCTTATACTGGATTCGATGTGCCTTTAAAACCTTGTGGACTCACTTCCTAACCAAATCCAGAGGCGGTGTTACACGCTATTAAATGATATTTTTCAAGATTTGTCTAAGGGTGACTAATTTTTTGTCCGGTGTGCTTATAATTGAGTGCAATTTTTTTAATTCGATGTAAAAGTTCTTAAGATATGACTAAATACGCAAAAAGAGATTGAAAAATAAAGTACTTCTTTATGTAATTATACTATTCTCTTGCGATCTATAATCAATCTAAAAGACGTGAATAACAATCTGCCTATTTAAAAAGTTTATTATATTTAATAGTATGATGATAATATATTCAATAATTATATGATTTATCTGTAATAAAGTATAATTAAACGTAATAATACATAATAGACGAGTGAAATTGCAGGAAATAAAGTTTGCTGTCATTACGTGAAAATAAAAAAAACTATTTGATGATAATAGACATTAAATTGCCCCTGAAATACAAATAAAATTTCATTTGAATCTTGACAAGAAAATTTTATTTCTGTAAAATTTTGATTTTAAGTCTGTACCATAATTGAGAGTTAGAATAAAAATTGAAACCTCGAGAAACAAATTTAAGTTTTAAGTTAAGATAATTCATTTAAATTAGATGGTAACTTTCTTTTATCTTTAAACCAATGCTTATATATTCTATGTATTCAACATTACATAAATTAAAAAGTCAACTCAAAATTTCCAGACAGATTATGTTTGGTTTATTTTTAAACTACCAAAAATTTCAATGTCTAGGATGAAATATTAATTTGCAGTGGAGCATGCTTTTTAAATATATTACGCATTGCATAGTTTAATAAGTTTGCAAAATGTAACGGAACAAATCTTCAAATTCAAATAACTTTACGCAACATATTTATTAATCCAAGAATTCGTTCTCTTCCAGCCTTGGTTGTTACGAAAGCTTTTCGGATCGTAATGCTTGATGTTCCTTCACCGACCATATTAGGAGAGTCTGTTGAACTAACATGCAGTTATGAATTAGATGATGAGCAGCTCTATTCCGTAAAATGGTATAAGAATGATGTGGAATTTTATCGCTATGTTCCCAATGACTGGCCACCTGGACAATTTTTGCCTCTACCTGGAATTAGAGTGGATGTAAGTATCAACTCATCCATAACTATTTATTAATCTATCTTTTGTCCTATAGATTTATGTAGCTCTTCAAGATTTAAAGCGTATGATATTAAAATGGGTGGACCAAAAAGTAAGATTATACGTAGAGAATTTCTGCCGAAATAGTTTACATCAAATTTATTTAAAAAAAAATTTTTTTTTTTCTAATTTTTGAGCAATACTTTTGTGCATTGAAATCTTTCTTAAAATTAAATTCCGCAGAAAGGTACTAGAGTTTTGAGGAATTTTATCGCAAAGTTCCTTATGACTGGATAATATATACCTCAAGCGTAGGAAAATGTAATGACATGCCGCATTCTGAGATAGTCCCTTAGACCATTTTTAATCGGAATGAGTTTGGTAGATTTGCATCTAGGTTTTAAAAAATATACGGTAAAAAATACACTGCAAAAATATGCAATAAAATGCCAAAATATACATTTTTAAAACATTTATTTGGTATATTTCGGTGCATTAATATGTTTACAATTTACCAGAAATTCTTGTTTTCAAAATTATAGTTCTTAATATCACGCATTTAGTTATAAATACCAAACTAAAAAGTAAATTTTAACCGAATAAATGGTTTTAATGCTATGCTCTAAGGTGTCCTGATAAAATTATCAAGTTTTATCACACATTACAAAAGCATATTTTATTGTTTATTTCACCAAAATCATTACCAATGCACTTCGTTAAAAGTCATAAACACCGTAAAGTCAGAAACACCGTAAATTTCACCATATTTTGGTAGTTTTGATCATAATTTATTTTCCCAATGTGGAAGTTGAGTGAACATTAATATAAAGTCACTCTCTCTCCCACATAACTATTTAGGCATCTTCTTTTGATTAATGCAGTACTTGCAGGTTGTGAAAACTGTCTATATAAAAATTTGCAAAGAGAATTTTTTAACAAAAATATTTATATACAATGTATAACGAATATTTTCTTTGAGTTAACAATACAACAACTTTGAGTTCAAAAGTCTGAACAACACTTTTGTAAATTAAGAAAATTATTTCCTAAATGTTGTAAGAAGCTATAAGAATGTTGTGGAATGAAATGTAGAATGTTATAAAGGTAGAATGTCATGAATGTATTTCCAATGAGTGGACGATACTTACCTCTACTCTGGCAAAAGATTCGATATGATTATAAATTTGTCAACTCACCCATATAGATGATCATTAGATAAATAGAGCACTTAAAGACAGAAAGTACATACAATAAAACTGGGATGGAAAATTTGTAAAAATGGAAAATTTTTGCCGAAATTATTCATGTAAAATGTATGAAAGATAGCTGTTTTAAAAATTATAATTTAATTTTAAGCTCTAAAATCTTGCCTAATCATTATTTTTAAGTTTTCATTTGAAACATATTGTATTATTGATATCATGCTGAACTTTAACACTTATAGTTTCAAAGTCTTAAAAATTTCAGTTTAATTTATTTTTTACGATAAAAAAGTTTTAAATCTTTTAATTCCTATATTAATCCATCCAGATGAACTCATATACTTTCATTAAATATTCGTTTTTAAAATTGTATTCTTCATTTGCCTTCTGTGATTTTAATGCTAATTAAAATTTTACGTTTTTAATAATTTACTCTTTACTTTACAAATGGATTATAATAACCATTTAAAGTTTAAATTTAAGAGCTAACTTATGATCTATCAAATGTAATGAATCTAGTATATATCTAGAAAAATAATCTTGAGCAAGATAGAAATAATCTTACGAGAACTGTACGTTGTTTTAAAAATATTTCTTGCTAAGCGAATTAATAGAATAAAGTTATTACATTTTCCTAAACAGAAAAAAAAGTACATCATCAAAAACTGAAATAATATAAATAATACCACTTCATACTAAAATTATCGAATAGCGTAGTGAAGACTGTTATTTATAAATCATTTCGCGGCATTAACAAAAATATTTTCATAATGAATGTTGATCAAATGACCAAAAATGTTTCACGAATGTTGAACATATCTATTTTTCAGTAACACAATAAATGAAATTCTGATATAGCAGATACTTTCTATTAAATTATTAAACTTTACGGAATAAGCAAATTTAAATTGAGCTGTTAAGTTTAAATTCAATTGAATCGTGATATTTTATTCAATTAATTAGTAAATTAACCTTATGAAACTTGATATATTCCAATTTTGAAATAATTGCAACACTTAATTTTTCCTGAAACTTATTTGCATCTTAAAATAATTTAAATAAATTTTTATAAAGAGATAATTTCTTTTGTCTATTTCCCTATGGTTACGGAAATGTGAATCATAGAGATTTTGGAGAAAAAGAATTCACAATAGTTAAAAATGTTTTACCAGACGATATAAAATTTTCATGAAAATTCCTTTTTAAGATATTTTAAAACACATAATTAATACACAGTAAATATAAATTGCATAGTTGAGAAATAGTGAAATGACCGTTGCAAACTGACCTGTAAGTGGTTTGGTATTTGCAAAATAGAAATAAATATAAATCTCTTTCAATGGTGTGGTCACCATTTTTAGCTTTCTATCAACCAAAATTGCATTTTTTAAGTAAATAATATAAATGGAACACAAAGTTTCTATAAAAATAGCATCAAAATGTGTTATTAAAAATAAGCTAACTAAATGATTTTTACCTTATATATTTACTAATTTTTTAAAATGAAAAAAAAAATCAAAAGGATAGTAAATAAAGGCTTTATTTTTCTGTAACAAACTGTTTTGTAACAAAAGTCAATCAGTTGCGAAGCTTATGGAAGCCAATTTAGTAATTTTTAAGGAGATTAAGTGAAAGAAAAATAACATCAAGTACTCGACAAAAAAAAATTTCCCATATTTTGGATTTTAAATTCTAGCATAAACAGCCTATTACAGTTTAGGTGAGTTCCCTAACATGGAGCTAGTGGAGGATGCTCAAACTGCTTCTACTATTAAAATGTAAACTATCTTGTGACAGCAGACTTTTCGAACAATCTAGCTCATAGTTTTACATAGTTTCCACTATTATTATGAAATTCTTTATTTAATAATAATTCTTTTATTAATATTTCAAGTACTTTTGTGAGATGAACGATTTATTACAGAACAGATTAAAATCTTAACCGAAAATAATATTCCATGGCTCATTTCAAAAACTATAACTGGCATTCATTCTGAATAGCATAGCATTCATTCTGAATCTGATTTAACCGGTCTGTTAACATTACACCAATTAGACTTTCCAATGAGCAATCCTGATTTTCAGATTTAACAGCAATTTTTCAATGCATATTTTATATTAATTTCTAATCCAATGAAAACATGACAAAAAAAAAAAAAAAAAAAAAAAAAAACAATTTGCAAAAAAAAACTACAAATGAAAAAGAATTTAAATAGTTTTAAAAATAACTTATGAAACAATATTTTCTACTCTAATAATTTTACTATCAAAAAATTTTATTTAACACTAAATCATTAGATTTTAACAAAGTTAAAATATCTGTTCTATCTCATTTAGGGTTAGAACTGATTTAGCATTTTCAACTTTTTTAAGTAAGACAACAATTTCACCAGTTTTCTCGTATAGAAACATGTTTCACTAGTTCCTTGTCTGAAAAATCCCCCAAAAATTACTTCGAACTGGTGAATTAATCTCGGAAAAAAATCTCTTAAAATTAACGTAGTGTATTTTTACCAAATGTTCTATGACATTTTTGAAAAAACAAACAAAAAAACATGTTGTAGTTTCTAATGCGACATGCCACACGGGCAAGACTGCTTGGTGAAACCGAGCAACTTTGGTGAGCAAATTTAAGGCAGAGTGTGCGTTTCTAGTTTTTTCAGTGGCGCCATCCTATGGCCAAGAATTCGTCTTCAGCCACACACACGTCACAGCCCATTTTATCAGGCGAACCCATTTATACATCCATTCATTCATCCACATCGTGATTTCGACCTGAATCAGAGAACGATCTATCTCCAATCCAGTACCCCCCGTGGTATTGATTTGTTATGGGAGCTTGGAGGACTTTGCGACTCGACAGATTTATTGTGCATCAGTCACCATTTACTACACGGGGGGTCTGAGATGGCGGGGTTCGAACCCACTAACTCTCAGGCATGGGCCCAGCACAAACAGACATAAACTTGGATAACCAAAATACACAGTATTTAAACCATTCATTGGGTAATTTTTCTATTCGAAAGGTAGCGTTTTACCGAAAATTCTGGTTTTTAAAAATATAGTTCCTATTTCTACGTATTTAGTAAATTAGACAAGACTGAAAATTAAATTTTACCTTACAAATGGTTTTCTGCCATTTTCTAAGGTAACATGATATAATGTCCAAATTATACCACATTAACCAAATTTATCACACATTATAACACCATATTTCTTTATTAAGCTGACCAAAATCATTATCAAAGAGCTTCGGTAAAAATTACCAAGTTTTTTGCTGTTCCTATAGAGCCAGAAACACTGTAAATTTCAGCAAATTTCAGTAGTTTCGACCATACTTTTTCTCATCCGTGAAATTTACCAGTGGACAAAATTTCAAATAAGTTGGCGAGTTACGCTTTGGGTACGTTCCTTGCTAGTTACAAATAAATTTTGATTAAAAAAGTATACAAACTAAGTACAAATCTCAGAAATTAAAAATAAACTAAATAATTTTAGTATTTAAATTTTATGACTAATAGACAATAAAAAATCCAACTCTGCATACTTAAACTTATTTGATTTACTTAGAAATTGAAACTTAAGATGAAATTGCTCTACGGTACAAATCATTCCACACTTAAGTATTTCTATATGCTTCTTGCAGTTTTTTTTCTTTGTTTTTGTAGATGATCTTGACAATGCTTTTTCATCTTAACTTGTCATTGATGGCCAACCCAATTTCTATATGTCAGCTGAAATGTTGTTAGCAATTAATTCTCAACATTCATTGAATTCTTACAATGAGAAACTATGCATCATTTTGTTTATGCTCAAATTTATTATAATTACTTAAATATTTCAACTTATTCTAAAAGTATATTTAACGAATATTCGATTGTACATTGTTAAATTATATTTAATTGTTTTCATGCATTTTTATATTAATAAACTAATTATAATTATGTGAAAATGAAGTGTTATTGAAACTAACCAGATAAAGGACATGAATTACAAATGGTTGTCAACTCGCGGTTCGTCTTAGTTTACCTGCATTTCAACTTACCCGACTTCAACATCAAAGAAATGATTCTCTAAACTCCGATGTTTTTTAGAACTAAATATTTAAATACGTAACTCAATTATTATTCCCAGGTATCTGCCATCCTTACGGAAAACGTTGTACATTGAAACCTCTCGTTAGAGATCACTCTCTGTTCCACAGTAAAAAGGTCGATTGTTGTTTTTCGATTGTTGTTTTTGGTCGATTGTTGTTTTTCGGGATCACCTCTATTGACTTCTAAATGTTATCGAAGGTACATGATTTCTCGCAAGTGATTTCAATTTTACCTACTGTCATTTTCATGGTGCAGAAATGCCACTTGTGTTGGGGTCATGAAAACCGGAACGATGAACAAAATTTAGAGTCAATAAAAAATAACTCCTACTGATATAATTATGTGTAAAAACAAACTTATTAATTGTGAACTATAAAACTATTTTCAATAAATATACAATTATGTTTTTTGTCTAAATTCGCCCTTTATTTTTTTATCAGAAAACTTCGTTTACTTCTATAAGAAATAAGAAGAGGTTTGTTCATGATGCTCAGTTTTTCTAAAATGACTTTTTTTTTCTAATTTAACTTTCAACTCTAAAAATAAATCATTGATATCATCGTCTTCAATGCACTCTGACGGCAACGTGAGGCTGTCGATATCTTTCAGAGATCGTCAAAAATAGATCTAAATAAGAACCACTGACAAATATTTTTAATACATTTGAATCTACTTATTTGCTTTGTTAATATTTTTTGTTTAGATTGTTTTTTCGTAAATTTTTTATTTAACCTTTTTCACATTTGGTGCGAAGGTTTGTCCGATCACTGGGAGAATTTTTGATTGCCTCTCTTAAAGATTTTCTTTACCACAAAGTTTATGGAAAATATTCCGTGCCTCCCAAAAGTGATCGCAAATAGAAGAGGTCATTACACAGAGGTGGTCTTTCTTAAAGGTTTTACTGTAATATCATTTTCATATCGTTGACATAGAAAGGTTGACTAATTAATCCTCTTTTAAACATAGTAGAAATATTAACATGCCAAGTTTGTAAATACACAAGTTGGCGACCTTTGTGCGAAAATACAAACTAAGGTAAACAACGTTTAAGAGCACAAAAAGTATTTATAAATGCAGACAGCTGTTTCGGATGCTCAAAGGGCAACCTTCATCAGTGCAAGGTGCACTGATGAAGGTTGCCCTTTGAGCATCCGAAAAAGCTGTCTGCATTTATAAATACTTTTTGTGCTCTTAAACGTTGTTTACCTTAGTTTATACCAAGCTTGTGTCTCATTAAATATTAAATAAAGGCGTGCAGAAAACTTAACGAAAAAGCCTCTTATCCTTGCTTTTACTGTAAAACTTGCTTTTGCCTCTTTTTTTTTTAGTCTAGATTTGCTTAGGCTCCCAAGTGCAATATTATGTTTGTATTGTAAACTTAATGATCAGGAAACCTTCGTTTTTAAATTGTTGAAGAAAGAAATAAAAACCATCGCAAATAAACCTTATTTCAGTGATGGTCATTAAATCTAAACTTTGAGAAGGTGAAATTATCAGTGGTTCAAAAAATTTTTTACTTTGAATTTGCGAATGACGATTCGTCATCCAGTTCAGAAGGTTTCTCTTGCCTTGTTTTGTAAAGGCAGATTCAATCTTGATATAAAAGGATTGTTAATTTAAGCTCAACCTTTTCAAAACTGAATTATAAAGTAATATAGTAAAAAATATTTTACAGTTGCGAATTTCTATTTAACTGTCATAAGTTATATTGAGATAAACAAAATACGAATCATACTAGCAGGGGGCAAATAATTTTAGGTCCACATAAGTGGACCTTAGATTTTAGCTAAGTAAAATAATATAAATATTTCGAATGTTAAATTGCACTTAAAAAAGAAACAATCATGAATAGTGCCATAATATGGTCTATTTAAATACAAGGATGATTTAATAATTATTTAGAAAAAAAAATTGAAAAATGCGAAGTTTTTTTACAATGAGATGCAATAATAAATGCAATACAAATGCATTACTGCATGAAATTAAAGTTACAAAACTATTTTAGTTATGCAAACGACGCAAAATAAATAATAATTGAAAAGAACCTAACATTAACTTTAAAAAAATTAATTCTTGGAGGTAAAATTTAAAATTTATGGAAACAATTATAAAAAGTTACTGTTATTAAATATATGTATGAACCTTAGTATAAAACAATTAATTAACATAAACAGAAAATATTACTAAATAGATATAAAATTGAATACTTATAATACTATGAGATTTCATTTAACTACTACGCTGTCGTAAATTTCGCCTTACGTACCAAGGTACACATACATGAACCTGCATGTTCTTGACTGTATTATTTTTAAATATTAAGTCAAGACAAATTTAAAAGCTTCATACAGATTACAGAACTACTAAGTTAAAAGAAAAAAGTTATTTTCAGAATAACTAAATAATATAATATTTGAAATTAGTTACATTTATCGAGAATGTTTATTAAGCATCATTTTTCGAAAACCACTATTGTTTATGTGGATTTCAACCCAAATAACTTACATGTTTTGCCTTCATTGTAGAATCCATAGAAAGCTTAAATATCCACAATTGTTTCAGTGAAGGAAAAACTATAAATTTTTTTATAGCATGTTCTTAGAAACTAAGAAGTGAAGGTCCACATACATGGACCGAGGTAATGAATATGTTAATGCGAGCCTCACAGCACGTAAACTATTTAACATTGTTTATTTGCTAATCATTTATAAAACTTTGTTATAAAGGTTGTTTCTGACATTAAAATCAACCTTACACTGCTATCTGTATTTCAGTTGAGCAGTTTATTTATTGGGTGAGGATGGGACCATAATTTTTTTAAGTTTTGAGTCGATAATAATTAAATTTCCATTTTAGTAATTAAATAAAATCTAATATGTTATTTTTTCGGTATTGAGTTGGCGTTTTAATAATTATAAATGAATATTAGGAGTTTTAATTTAAGGTAATTTTCATGCACTGAAGCAGTTCTTTTTTTTCATATTTTTGGTTCAAAAGAAAATTTTTCATCAACCCAATATTTACTTATATTTTTACCATTGTCAATCAAACCATCGTATTGTTCTTTATCTCCAAAAGACAGAAAAAGCTCATGATGCGTAGGATTTTTATATATATATTCTCCTAGAATCTGTCGCACAACGATAACTGCTTCCCAGTTACATAAGAAAGAATAAGTGCTCAGTATACAGCCACTTCAACTGTATCAATCAGGAATAAAATAAAACGTTCAACTCTAGGTTCGTCCTTGTTTACTTACATTTCAACCCAACATACTTCATCATTTTAGTCGTCAGGTACGATTCACTTAGTAGTGACTTTCCTTTCGATCTAAAAAATAATAAATATACAACTAAATTATTATTTTAGTCACGCAGTTTATTTATTGGATGATGATGATGGGGCTATACAGTTTCATGTTTTTGTTTTTTAATAATTAAATTTCCATTTTTGTATATAAATAAAACCTAATTTTTTTGGTAGTGTAGCGTCGTCTTCATAACTATAAATAAAAATTAAGATTTAAATTTAAAAAAATGTTCATGTACCGAAGCACTTATTTTGCAAATTTTTGGTTCAAAAAAACCTTTTGACCAACTTAATATTTACTTTTATTTTAACCATTGTCAATCAAACCATCGTAATATTCTTAATCTTCCAAAGACAGAAAAAACTCATGGTGCGTAGGATTTTTATATATGTTCTCTTAGAATCTGTCGCTCAACGATAACTGCTTCTCAGCCACTTAAGAAAGAATAAGTGCTCAGTATATCTACAACAACAGCCACTTCAACTGTATCAATCAGGAATAAAATAAAACTTTCAACTCTCGGTTCGTTCTAGCTTACCTGCATTTCAACCCAACCGACTTCAACATTTTAGTCCTCAAAGGAACGATTCACGGAGCTCCGACGTTATTTGGAACTAAACAAGAAGCCTAGTCTCTTGGGAGTCGATTTTTCTAGAACGGGATATTGTTCAGTTCAGACGAGAATGAGAAGCGGAAGTGTTTTCTAGAACGTTTTTCTTTCGGATGGGAGGGTATGGGGCTATCTTTCATACCAGTGATAAAAAGTTATTTTTTATCTGGAAGAGAAAAAAAAATAGTGAAAAATTTTCAGTAGCAAACTTTGAATAGCTTTAAACTTTGAAGAAGCTAAAATGACATGCATCATTAAGAATGTAATATAAAGCGTGCGATAAATATAAGTTGTTTCGAACTCTGTGCAAAATTTATTCGATGTAATCTACGCACGTACATATGCATATACTTTATAAAACATTTATGGAGATCGATGAGATATATAAACTTTGATAAGCATGAAGTAAACCAATTTATTTTTATGAAAATACCCATTCAATATGAATGAAGTAATGTATTATTTTTCAGACATAATTTAAAATATCGTGATAAGACAGGTGAAGAAAATTGTGGTGGTAGGTAAAAAAAAGTAATCTAATAAGTAGGTTACTCTATTCAACAATCACCAAACATATGATTTATTTAACATAAATATAATAAGCCAATGGTTAAAAATATATGCGATTTCCCTTTCTCTTGGTAATAAGGATATTTATTGTAAAAAATTATGGTTTCTTAATAAAGAGCAGGGAAGTTCTTAGATTTTTTTGTTGAGCTTCAATTTGTATAATAAAAAGTATAATTTATTGATCATTGATCAAAATGATAATTTACTGAGCATTGAGTACTTTAAATCTGAGCTCACGATGGAGAAAAATCACTTTATTTGTGAAAATTCGGTGATGTTAAATTCTCCTATTAAATGTTATGTGTTTGAATACATGTAAACTTGTACCAAAGTAAACTAGACATTGTTTGGTTAAAACTACCAGAGAATGGTAAAAATAATCGTGCTTCTGGCTCTATGGGAAAAATAAGAAACACAGCAATTTTTATCGAAGTGCTTTGGTAATGACGTTTGGCAAAATTAACCATAGAATATGGTTTTGCTACCATACTGTTTGATAGTAAATGTGGTGAAAAAATTTATTTCTGCACTATACCTGCGAGCCTTTAAAAAAACCATTTGTTCGGTCGAACTTACTTTTCAGTTTTGTATTTGTTGCTAAATGTGTGGCAATAAGAACTATAAATTTAAAAACCGGAATTTCTGTTACGCCGTCATTATGCGATTGGAAAAATTAGTAAATGTATGGTTTGAATACCGTATATTTTAGTTCTTTACGAATATGTTATTTTTTTACTGAATATTCATTGCAATACATGTCCGTTAATTTTACCAAAAATTTGACCTCATGCACAAATCGGTATTTAATGCTGAACAGTATTTGTATAGCAAAATATACCTTTTGCAAGATAAAAACTGCATTTAAGTTAAAATCGTATATATTTTTTATCGTCTGGGTCTGATAAAAATGTGTTTGTTTCATTACGCAAACAGGGTGTATAATAGGAGAAACGAGAGTGTGATTCTTAATCGATCAAGCATTCCTGAAACACATTTGAGCAGTTTTTGACAGACTTAAGTTTTGTTTTTTTTTAATTTTTTTTATAATGGCTGGCACTTGGGACATTGACCCATTGGCCATAGGAATGTCAGAACGACTACTCTCTTTTCGTTACCCAGTGGGCACCTGTGGCGAAGCCACAGCGGTGGAGCAGCGTCGCCCACGTCACACAACCACAAACCCATTTATAGGGCTGGTCACATTCCCACAATCACACACACAAAGGAGAAAGGACATAGAGCACACAGAGAAAGAAAAAAACATCCATGCTCTGAGTGGGATTCGAACCCGCAACCATTGGCTCCGCAGTCAGGCACGCTAACCACTCGGCCACCTGGTCGGCATGACAGACTTAAGTCACGAGTTAGTTTTTTCTAATGCTATATCAACAGTAGTTACCTATTTTTTATTTTAATTAGACACCAGATAGAAAAAAACACACAAATTTGATTTTTAAAATATTTAAATTAAATTTGGTGAATCTGGAAAATTTAGAGGAAATTGAATTTGAAATTTTACCTAGCAATCTAATTCGTGTTATTAATCATACCTCTCTCATAAGTGACTCGACATATTTTGATAAAAAAGTTTTTCCGAGCTAAATTTTAATTTGAGTCCCTTAAAGGGGATAATTATTTTACTAAAAATTCACATTTTAAAGGCGGTCGTTATGGAACACCAGTATAACAGTATTCCCTAAAAACTTAGTCTGCATTGACTGCATCTCGTATCAGTAGATCATTTAGTTTAGTCTATATCGCTAGTGACTTCAATCAATAAGATATCTTTGAATATATTTTTAGTTTATTTCTCATAAATCTGTTTAAAAATTAAGAGTAAATAGTTAGCTTAATTCCATTTGTTACGCTTTAAAAAATCAAAAAAGAATTGTTGCTTACCCATAATGCATTTTATGCAACAATAAGTGTAATTACTCGAAATTTGATGGAAGCTTTGTAATTCCGATTTCGCTGTATAAAAATCCTTACCTGTACAGGCTATAATTTGTATAGTCCATACAGCTAATTATTGCCATTTAAACATATTTTTGGTATTTTTTAACAGCGAAATTTTATTAAAAATCCAGATTTGGTTCTATTAAATAATTTGCTCTGTACTATTGATTACGCTTAAAATAATTTGAAAAGGGAAAAAATTTCTTACTATACTCAGTAAAAACTAATAACGCTCAAAAATAAAAAGCACAAAATGGAGTAATTATAATTACTTTGATGATAGTTTTGTTTTATAATAGGTATATAGTTTTTCTTTTTTTTAAGTTACATTTTACTTAAATACCACTTTACCTTAGATAAAATGTGTTTCTCTTATCCATTGTCATTACATTTTATTTTCAAGCAATTGCAAAAAAAAAGTTGATCACAGAAATAATAGCAGCAAATACAAGATAAGGGAAAAGAAAGATGTCATGTTTTTCTTACAACGTTTGAAAACAATATTTTCTCTTAATCTTCTAACCAATTTTACTCTTTATTTTACCACCAAAGTAATTGCAGTTTAATCGAGAATTTATGCATTAGAATCACATTAAAAAGTAGACAATACTGTTACTTTTCCCTATAAAGGTAAATTTACTTTTTAAGAGTCATTAACTGAATGAGTTGGGGAAAATATAAGGTCTAAAGGGAAAAAAAATCCCTAGCATCAATGGCGCTGTAAATACAGTAAGACTTCTTTAATGAGGGAAGAAAATTATGAGGGGATGTGAAGAAAAAGAAACTCCGTAAACTTAAACTGTCCCTTAAGGGAAATCATTCACTAGCTTATCATCGAAAGTGAGAACCGTTACTTTAATGAAAAAGAATTTGCTGCCTCCTTCTACGGGTAAAACCATATACTTGCTTTAAAAATAATAGTAGAGCTTTTTACACATTGCTTAGTGATATTTTGATTCTTACATTAGAGAAAATATTTTCTTATCAGGTTATTTTTATTGTGTTTAATGGTTGACTATATTGAGAGTTAATTTGAGTTTGGAATGAGAAATTTTATATATTTTTTTTATTTTTTTATTGAGAATGTCGATTTTTGCCTTAAGCGTTTTTTTTATCACTTACGGCTGGAAGATTAACTTTTTAAATTTTGAGCTCGCATTTATACGAAAGTGTTGCTTTTGGGAATAGATTATTCATTCAATAACAATTGTAGCTCTGTAAAGCACTTACATTTTATTCAGAAAATCGAGTCAGTTGTGAAAAATAACTATATCTTACAATAGTTTAATATAGAAATAAAAGTAATAATTTTATGTTTGTATTAAATCAAAATGATAACTTAAACTAAAACTACCAAGATTTTATTTAATATTTTTAAACAAGAACATTATATACCGATATTTCCCAAGAAAACATTAATGTAAGCTTTCGCAATTGGTATACTTCAAATATTATGCATCTAGATTTTTTTGGAATTTTTAAAGTTTTGAAAATATAGAAATTTAGAAAATTTCTTGTGCAGCTTTGTCTTATTCTCTTTTAAAATTCAATTATCTAACATTTGGAAGACCCATATTTATAAACAGTATACAATATTTATATTCCACACATTTATTTTAACAAATAATGATTGCTTTAAATGGTTAAAATGTCATTTAAATTAAAGTTTTGCTATTTTCTGTAAAAAGAACATTTGTACAATATTGTGTGTAAAACCATATTGAGATAAGCAAATTTCAAATTAAATCGTGTTCTAATAAAAATTAAGAAAAATAAAAATTTAAATAGTTACTTATCTGGGATCAGTTTGAAAAGTATCATAAATTTGTAAAATAATTTCGAAAGTAATTTTAAAATTCTCCTCAATTTTAGTAATTAGCATTTTAACTTACCGTATTGAAAAAAATTTTCTATATGCTGTGGAAACTTCTCTAGAATTTAAAAAAAAAATCCTTTTATCTTTTAAAGGTTACTGAAAAATTTACGGTGCTTTTGAAATATAGGTTTCTGGTTAAATAAATAATCCCAAGAAACTAAAGTGGTAAAATATTACATTCATTCGCTTCAAAAATATATAATCAGCAAATAACAATCGAAATGTTTTAAACGCTGAAAAATAGGATCCCGTTTTCAAAACTTGTCAGACGTATGGCAGAAGAAACAAAAGTGATTTAAAAATAAAAAAAAAATAAAAATGAATAAAAAAAAAACTAATATTACTAACAAAGAATGAAATAATAAAGGTGAGAAACGACACTAGAAAAACAATAGTATTCTGAAAAGAAAAAAAAAATGAAAAACCACAATAGCTGAGAAGAGCAAAACAGGGGAAAATGCATTTCCTCGCGCTATGGGGATGTACTGAGGAACTAATGTTGTTAACAAGGGGATCAGCATTCATATGAATTAAAAAAGATTCCAGTTCATCAAGATGAGCTTATGTAACTGGGGTGGAAATAATTGTGGTATTCTCGAAACTGAATTTCTGCCCAAGATACCAGCAATGTACAGCAATTGATGATATCTTAAATTATTGATAGCGGACATGTCTATCGCGTACCTTAAGTCTAAATTTCAAAGCGTATCTAGTTTGATTATGGTTAAGAAAAAAAAGAGTGCGTATTGAAAAATTGTTTTAGGTGCACAAGGATTAATCACTTATATTTCTAAAATAAACAGCAATTCAAACCATGCTCTAAAATTTTTGTCGATAGTATTTTTAATTGTCATGGACATTCTTGTAGTCTGTAAATCAAATATATATAGCCTCTTATTTATTAAACAATAATTGATTTTATTTAAGGAATATTGGCCAGATAAAATTAAATGAAATATAGTAAGCATCGAAAGAAGACACATTTTGACCATTTTGTAAATTCAATAACGGTTGGACTGAGCGCAAAACCCTCAGTTCTAATACCAAAAATTTGAAATAAGCTGTGATTGAATTGTTCCAAACTGACACTTAAGAGCATGGTAAGATATCCATAGTAGGCGATTTATTAAAAGCTAAAATAGCCAAAAAACAAAGCCAACCATGCTTTATTAATATTAAATTTCAAATAATTTTTGCTACAGCTTAATCACCAAGAAGACCGTGAGAATTAATCTAATCCATTAACTGAAACATTTTTGTGGGTAGAGAAATAAAGAAGCTTAAAGAATAAAGATTCAAGAGGAGATTTTGTCGCGACAGTGAATTAATAAGTTATTCAATTGTATTGAGGTAAAAATAGCTAGCCGTTACATTGATTGTTAAGATGAGGATAAAATATCTATATGCGCTTTTTATAAAATGTGATAAAATTTAAATTATTTGTTTAATTTAATTAAAAATAAATTACGAATGATTAAAAAAATTAAATGTATGAAGTTTAAGAAATTTTTAAAGCTAGGAAATATGTAATGCCTATAATGGCATCATAGTTACTTAATTTGTAGTTGGACAAGCGTAGAAAGGAAAGGTGTCATTGGAACAATGCCAAAACACTACATGAATTGCAATGAAGAATCAGTGTCTTCTTTAAGTATTCTTCCCCGATTCATGTTTTCTGTTCAAGTGTTTCGTGTTTGTAAGTTAAACTGTATTTTACCCCCTAAAATATTTATTTCATTTTAAAGAGGAAATAAAAATGCGACTGGTGAATTTGGAGCGTAAAAATTCTATTTTGTGCAATTTAAAGTTTTAAGAGAAATACCAATTGACAGAAGTAGTCAAAAC
Source organism: Parasteatoda tepidariorum (assembly GCF_982258835.1). Lineage (NCBI taxonomy): Eukaryota > Metazoa > Arthropoda > Arachnida > Araneae > Theridiidae > Parasteatoda > Parasteatoda tepidariorum. Next base: position 20,661,849 of record NC_141765.1, read on the forward strand.
TTTTAAAAAGGAATCTTCGAAAATAGAATTTAGAACTTATGATACAATTTACGATTTACAATTTACAAATATTTGGTTGAAGTGAAGTATTTTGAACATTAAAAGTTAAAACTAAGCAACAACGACTACACTGGAAAATCTGTGGTACAATATTAGTCCGAATAGTTGAACCTATAAATTGTGTGTAGAAGCATGTTTTATCACATATTTTGCTTTTGGTAAAAGTTCAAACCTGAAACGTAAGCCACGATAGTTCAGGGGATAGAACGTTCGCCTTCCAATGAGGTTAACCGGGTTCGAATCCCAGAGATGGCTAGTCGATACGAATCCGCATCCGGCTTGCACCGACCACAGAGCTGACGTGAAATATCCTCATAGGTAGACGGATCATGGGTTAGAGCCCCTTTGCCGTTAGGCTAAACATAGGAGGTCCTTTTTTTTCCTCTTCATGTAACGCATAATACGGGTTAGTTCCATCAAAAAGTCTTCCACGAAGGCAAATTTCTCCCAATACTTGAACCAGGAGTTCCCTTGTCTTCTTAATTAGGTTCAAAATTACAATGATACAGAGCTGAACATTAGTAGTCGTAAACCCAAAAATTGGGTTGACTGTTCAACGACGGTTATAAAACATAAGAAAATGAAAACTGAAACGTAAATATACCCGAATAAATGGTCATACTCCAGGATATCAGGATAAAATTAATTTTGCAACATGCACTATCAAATTTTGCCACATATACTACCAAAGAGCATGCTAGTAAAACCATATTTTATTGTTTATTTTATCAAAAGTCATTACTAAGTTCGTCAGTAAAAATATCCGTGATTTTTGGTATTTCCATTGAGCTAGAAATACTGTAAATTTTATCATGTTCTCGTAGCTTTGTCCATACTCTTTTTTCTTAGTGTATTAAGGTATAATTGATAAGTATTGAAACTTACTCTAAATATTATATTTTCAGTTGTTTCATGTCTGAAATGTTTCCTGTTTGTTCTTAGCAAGTTTATGTTGGTATTTTATATTTAATAAAATATTATGTAGCGTCCTTAAATTTAAATATCTATTTAATAATTTTTCTTAATTATTTCTTTCATTCAACTTTTATCAAAATAAGGAAACAAACATTAAAAATGATTGCTTTACTTTGATAAAAACAAGTAATGCTCTAAAAACAAATCTTATGATAAACAAAAAATACATAAAGTAATAAATCATAAATAGTACATCTGACATCAATTCCTAAGATGAAGTTTCCGAAACAAAATAATTAAAACATGTATATGCAGTGTAAATAAATTTTCATCAATTTAACTTGCTACTGATTTTTCTGGAAAAAATTAATCTAGTAATTATGTAAAAAAATTATGTTTTGAGGAAATAAAATGAACAATATTTTGCTAAAACAAATTCCATTTCTTAACAATTATTGAATTTTTAAGTCTAAATTTACAATTAACTCTATTATACAATTACGTTTAAATGTTAGAAATATAATTTAATCTTAAAAAGAACTAGAATAATTTAAAATAAGTAATTAATATTTTTCACAACATTTTCTCGATTTGAAATTCTCTTGTCGTCTTAAAAGACTGTTTAATCTTATGTTAAATATTTTAAAAAGTGTATCTAGAATAGTTTTTCAACAGCATAAATAGATTTTATTGTGAAACTTTTAATATTTGCATGCAATGCACAGAGGGGATAATAACCATAAAATTAACGAAAACTAATTAATCACAATATCTTTCATTTGCTACTAACAGTTTCGTTATAATATTCTACTAAATAAGGTCCACTGAAATTTAATCTGCAGTGAGATAATCAAGTTTACCAGTATTTATTATTATTATTATTATTATTTTAGATCGCTGATCGTTGGCTGAAATATAGGAATTGCAATCAAGGAAAGTTATCATTGAAGTGTTTTCTTGAAGTGTTTCATTTTAGAAACCTTAAATTTCCTATTATTTTCAAAGAAACATTGTGTATTAAACTAAAGAAATTATTACTGTTATTTAAAATGATTAATATTGATTTCACAAGACTAAGTAATAAATAATTTTGCAACAAATATATTTCTGATATAATTCAGGAATTAGTAACTATTATTTGGTTGAGGAATCCAATCTGGAGAGGTTGAGAAAATGATGAGAATGCTCTGGAGTCATGGAATTTAAGACTGCACAATTTTGTGACGAACGGCGAAAATTTTGCGATATGATTAGCATTGTGATCAATCCACATTTACATTCGACACAGTTTGATACCCATGAATGGGTGTGGATTCAACAAACCAAACTAACAGCTCGATGCCATTGATCTCTGAGCCCTCATGACTAAATAAATAATAATATGAAATAACTAATTTGTCATATTTATTTTGTAAAGCAGTCTAAACATATTCTTTACGCTCTTGAACAATTCATCTTTCGATAAACATGAACTGCTAATTATAATATATTTACTTTTATATTTCGAAAACTAGTGACAAATTACCATGCTCCCAAGGAGAGATAAAAATAATTGAATTTCCTAGTGAATAATGTAGTAACGGCAAATGGTATCTTTCTGTCAGAACATATCCTCATAAGGAAAATACATGCTTCGTAACGGTCTCAATTTAGATTAGTGGTAAGCCATTCAAAGAATTAGATACAAACCACTTCTCTAGAATCAGGGAATCCAATATAAGGGCATGGGTAAAAGGCGAAAAGGAAATGTTGTTCGAACTAGTAGTGAGGCATAAGACAACCCTCGTTAAGGATTCAGTTTGGCGATAAAGCGGACTTTGGTCGGGGAATCTAATTTGGATAGGTTGAGAAAATGATGAGAGTACACTGGTCTTAGTGACTCGTATAGTTGTATTGCTGCTATGCGTCCACTAACAGAGTTTGTCCTCGACCAGTGGCCGCGAGGCTACAGAACAAAATGTTATAGCTGAAGAAGACCTAAAGGAGGTGACTAGCATCGATCTGACATTAACTTTCGTCACTGCGAGTAATCGCGATTGAAAATCACCCTAACGAAATAAAAACAATTCCCTAAAGATCTAAAAGTAAGAGCTTATTAAAGATCTTTTGTTACAATTTGTTAATAATTTATAAATACATATTCCCTGATGTTAAGGTAAATATAAATTTAATAATTTAATTTTTATTATTAAAATTTCGGTATTTTGAATACATACATAATGTTTCTTAGTTATGAAAATTATACTTAAACTTTGCGCTCGAATTTATGTTTTTAATTTTGCTAAATATGATGAGATGATAAATATGATATAAATTCTGATACATTTGATATCGTTGCATCGGTAAATGAGATAAAACTTTTTATAAAACTTGAAACATATAATAATGTTGTAAGACTGCATATTGTGCATCATTAACATAAATTGCATGAATCGATGTATCATCTTTTCCTTTTTCATGCATAACAATAATTGCCTATTAAAATATATTTGATCTTCTTTTTGAAAAATTACATTAAATTTGAAGCATATAGAATGTAATTTAAATTCAAAACTAACAGGAAAAATATTTGTATTTAGTACACCTAGTATGTAGGCTGTAAAATGACTTTTAAACTGTCCTCAATAAGTGTTTAGTCTTATATAATTAAAATGACGGTAAAGCATGTTATTACATGTAGCATTTGTTTGAATCCAAAAATAATCATTGTTAAATATATTATGTGCTTTACATGTTTTTTTTAAATAATATACACAACGTCGACTTAATAATATTTGTTCTTTTTACAGAATTAGTAGAAAGTTTATACTTACAGCGCAAGTCACAATTCCTTAAGGAGGCAGTAGATAACTTTAAATCATTATTTTTTAATTTGTGTATGCTGGAAATCTGTTTTTTGTGTCATCTATGCATATATAATCTATCTACTATACCAAGTTTAAAAAAAAACGAAATATTACAGAATTGTTCGAGAGATTTTTTAAAGCGTTACACTTTCAAATAACTCAAGCAATCCCCAAAGTATGCGTGGAAATTTCCTTGCAAATCATATCTTTGAGGAGTAGAAAATAAGATTAGCGTTACGGTTAACGTAAGACATACGCTATCCAAAATCTATCAATTAAATAAAATATAATTTTAATTATAACTTATTAAAAAATTCTTTTACTCTACAACATTTAAAAATGATTTCTACAACAATTACAATAATTTAATTAGAAATCATTTCTTTAAAAAAAGAACAATTTGAACAAATATTACTTAATATAATTCTAAAAGTAAATTTTTACATATTTACATAAATTTAAAAAAAATCTATTTTTCATAAGATTTTTTTGAAAAATGCGTTTATTTCATGCAATTTACGATTAAAATTTTGGAATCAATTCATAAAAAAGTTGTTCATCTGTGACAAAAAGTTATATCAAAACTATACAGTATGAAAAATTATATATAAATTACTTTGAATATATATTAATTTTAACTAAACATAATTCTGGTTCCAGCATCTATGTACATAATAAAATATTAGAAATAAAATGCTTCATTTAAGGAATTTAAAGGTCTTTGCTTAAGAAAAATTAGATTTTGAACTTAGGAAAGAATACTTATTTTTACAAATCTCAAAAACTTTTCCGAGTATAAAGATTATAGGCTCCTTGTGACAACATCTTTCATTGCTATGTAATCCTAAAATAGTTTGATGTGTTATTGAAAAATACATATATAAGTTTAATTACAAATGTCGTATTTTGTAGCTCTCAAAATCTGGAAAAAACTCCGTCTATCTTCGTCATGTGGATCTGAATTCAGGTGGATTATACCGATGTGAAATTTCAGCCGAAGCCCCGTCCTTCGATACTGCTGAAGCTGAAAAAGAAATGAAAGTTTATGGTAAGTACACAATTCTTTTTACTTTAATTACACGCAATAATATTAAAATAATTATTTAAATTAGTCTATAGTCTACAGTCCACTAAAGAAATTTACACTATTTGAATAGTTTAGCGCAGATGATATCGGGAGTGTCACTCCTTAGTCATGATGGGTTTTTTTTATGATTTTAGCACAGATAGCATACATATGCTTTTACCATAGATAGCATATGTATGCGTTTTTTGTCAAATTAAATCTGGTTAGCGTGCAAAACTAACACAAAAACAAACATGATATTGAGCATGACTAGAGCAAAAGCTGGATTTTGGGCTAAATTTTTCAATTTATTATAAATTTTGCATTCCTGTACTCTTAGCTATCTAAAAATACTCAACCTTTGCTTGTACTCCAATTATTTACTAAATTATAGCTGTTTTCGTGAAAAGTGATAACAGTGGATAGACTTATCATCTTAAGTCTTTAAATGCATTTATCTTAAAGTACAATACACGATATCAAACACGATTTCCCATGTTGTTTTTAGAATAATTATCTGTAGAATTTCATGAGTGTTTATGATTAGAGCACACATGTTTTGAGCTACAGACTAAGGGGAAAATGTAGAACTTCATTTTCATGCATGTTTTTTCGCAAAGAAATGTGCGAAAATAAGATTTTTTAAGTACATTGATCCCTAATTTTGCAGTATATGCATTAGCTTTTAAAATAATAGTTCAAAATATAATTGAAGGCCTTCTAAATAAAATCTTCAAATGATTTTTGTTTTAGGCTACAGAAATTTTTGACGGAGTTAAGCGTATATGTAAAAAAATGCCTTATTTTTACCTAAAAATGGCCAATTACAGAAAAAAATAAAAAACATTTTTTTTTCTTTTTACACATAATAAAACAAATAAGATAATTTTTTTTAAAAATATGATAATATATAAAGAAAAGTTGTCAAAGCTAGTCGGATACGTTAAGAAAATATCCCAGTTATCAGGCATGCTTGCGGGAAACATTGCATTTTCATTTGGTTGGCCTGGAAAAGTTGACTAATTAACTATTTTTTTCACTGAGTAGAAATATTAGTTTGCTAAGCTTGTTTTATTAAAGACAGAATAAAGACATTAAAAAAACTTAAAAAAAATCTTTCTCCAGTAAACCTTGATTTCTCCCTTTTTTTTTATTGCAGCTTTGCATTGGCTCTTAAGCGCAATATTTTGCTTCTATTGAAAACTTAATGATCAGGCCTACTTTCACTTCTTTAGTGTTAAAGAAAGTATATAAAAGCCGGTGCAAGTAAACTTGTTTCATTGATGATCATAAATTCTAAAATAAACCCTGAGAAGCTGAATTAATCCTCGATCGGTTTGAGAACGCTTCTACTCTTGATTTGCGAATGGTGGATCATTCTCGTTTTTAGAAGGTTTTAATAGCCTTGCTTTGCAAAGGCAGATTCAATCAGTAAATAAAATGTTGTTTATGCAAGCTTGATGTAAACCTCATAGCGTGTAAACTAGCATAGTTAAATTTATCATTTTTTCAGGCTTGCATCGCTTATTTGAAATAATTCACAAACCTTATCGATCTTTATGATAAAGGTTATTGCTGACATTTAAGTCAATCTTACACTTCTATCTAGGATATGATTTAAGATATTGTATTAGAATTGAAATGTTTTCAATTAATCGTGAAATTTTTGCCGCGATAGTTATAAAAATGTTGAAATGCAATCAAACTTGAAGCCACTTTGTTTGTAAAATAAACTTGAAATCAACAAGCTGTAAAATCTGCGATTTTACAGATGGTAATAACTAGTCTATGCAAAAAAAAATTATTATTATCATTATTGAGCCCTGTTCCGCACCCACCAAGGGGCATCCAGGAGGTACTGATAGATTACAAACATAACACAGAAAACTGTGCAAAGCACAGCATGAATTACCGCTTGAAAAAACATTTAAGAAGTTGAAAAGTAAACATATGACTTGGGAGTACCGATTCCAAGAAGGTTACCCAAGAAAAAATTATATCGTATACCTTCAAAGCAAAGAACAAATGACTTTTTTTTCAATATCCACTTTTGAGCCGTCATGGCTCTGAGGATACAGTGTTCGCCTTCCAATGAGGTGAACTGGGTTTGAATCTCAGCTGGTCGATACAAATTTCGCATCCGAGTTCCATCACAAAAGTCCTCCACGAAAGCAAATAATCTCTCAATACTTGATCCAGGAGATCTCTTGTCTTCTGGATTGGGTTTAAAATTACAAGGATACGGAGATGAATATTAGTAGTCATAAACCCAAAAATCGGAACGGCTGTTTAACTACGGATATAAAAAATATCCACTTCATGATGTTCTTAATTAACTACGAAGAAATAGACACACGAAATTGACAATGAGCATAACAGCAAATAGGAATTTTAAGATTCCGAGGAATCCTAGTGAACTTTGATTTCGTTTAATGAGTTCGTTATAACATTTTGATTAAGGACATAGCCACTTCTGGCTCTTGAACTATTAGTCTACATTTCTTCAACTAATATTCTGTTTGATACTGAGCTTTGTACTTAAATTTATTTTCACTAAGTTTATTTGAGATTTTTGACCTATGCAAATTGAATAATGCTGGATGAAGTTTCAATAGCTGATTTCAAAGCAAACTGTGATTCTAGGTCTTCAATATAGATTCAATAAATCTTAACATTCATTTATTGAAGAGATCAGTTAAATGGTTATTAAGCATTATGGGGAAGTACGTTGAGCAACGTTATCATAAATCATTCACAATATTATGATCTTTTTGGTCCATTTGGGATTAAAAAAAATCAAATTTTATTACAGTATTGATCTGCTGTCTATTAGAATATCTTACTAAAAATATTCAACTTTGCCAGTAATAAATTGTTGTAGTTCATTTACGCGGCACTAGAGCTGCACAATGGGCTATTGGCGACGGTCTGGGAAACATCCCTGAGGATGATCCGAAGACATGCCATCACAATTTTGATCCTCTGCAGAGGGGATGGCACCCCCGCTTAATTAGCCCGACGACCTGCACGCGAAGTCGAGCACTTTAAGGTAGAACAGTTTAACGAGGACCAATACCGCCCACCCTCGGTCCCTATGCAAACTGATCCAAATGGTCACCCACCCGCTCACTGACTATAGCCAGTGATGCTTGACTTCAGTGATCTGCTAGTAACCGTTTCTTAACGATCAGTTCACTGCGGGACTACGGTAATAAATAAAGAAACATTTTATGTGAACTTTTTATAAATTTATTAAGAATTTATAAATATATTTATTGAACATATTACAATTTAGTGTCATTCTTAGTTATTTCTTTGTGGACTGTTTAATGTGAAAAAAAAATATCGTATAACTCCTTTTTTTCAAAATAGGTAATTTTTTTTTAATTTTTAATGATGCGTTTAAAAAATAAATGTTTTTTTCTTATATTTAACTATGCATGTTATAATAAAAAAGTATTTTGGCAATATTTGGTTAATGAAAAATTTTTTTATGATAGAATATCGAAATTCTAGTATTTCATGATTAGATATACGGTTAAAATAGTAATATCATATATTAAAGTAAAGTAATAAATATCAAATATCAATAGATATTTATTCAAAATAGATAAATAATCGATAATAATTAAGTATTTTTATAATGATAGTAGTGATGAGATTTAGCTGTTCCTAATAAAGGTAAGTTCAAAACTGAGTTAATTTTTGTAAGTAATACCAGTCCAGAATGAAACAAATTATGAGTAAGTGCAGTTTTATGTTTTTTTATTTTTCAATCTCAAATTATATGCAAGTATTTATCATTAGGTAAGTATAACCCGAAGAATTGAAATTTTTTATGTGTTAACCATTATCATGATAATCATCACACTTGCTACATCATAATTTATTTTATATTACTCCCAGTCTCATACAGGTATGTTGAAAAAAAAGTAATTGTATTTAATATAATAAAATTAATCAGATTTTTAATTGATAGAATGTTATTGTTATGATTATTAGTCTTTTTTGAAAATTTTGAAAACTGTAAATGAATATAAACCTTTTGAAAATTTAAAACGATGTGTTTAGAGCTTTTAATTTATTTGTTATTTGCATTTTTTTAATAAAAAAGTAAGCATTAAGGTAACTGGGTTAAACATTTTTCTTACTAATCAATTGAGAACTTTTTATGCCTATAAACGCCATTTTTCTAGGGAAAAAATGCAGATTTTTTTAAGAGAAAATTACAGGTTATTAGAAGAGAAATTTGTGTATTAATGAGAAATTTCTATACCAAGATCTTCAAATTTGAAACACTCAGTTTTTTTAGCATGAATTAGGAAATAGCTCATTTTTCAAATTTCTATAAGTTCTTAAGAATTCCATAGCAATAATTAAATGATATCATTGGTGATACTGATACTAGGTTAAGTAGAATAGGCTAAAATCAGTGGTTTTCAGTGCTCGGTAAATCAGAATGTCAATAATGTTTGTTTACACTCTTCTTTATTTGTTGTTATTGAGGTTAATTTAAACTTACCAGAAAAAGCATAGCCTCAAACTGCTGTAAGTAGTTTTTCAAAGTCAGAAGAGATTAAATATATATTCGTAAAAATTGATTTTCGAGAGTACCACGCCCTTTTAAATTTTAGCATACCATGTGTTATATTGTATATTCTGTAATAAAAGACTCCATAATGGGTCGAATGTTTTTGCTCATTTTTTCCAGTTTTGCCATCAGAAGGACCTACACTAACTGGAGGCAATCAAGAATATCGTATAGGTGACACTGTAATTGTAAACTGTACATCTGCCAAGTCAAAACCTGCAGCCACCTTACGATGGTACATTAACGATGAACTTGTAAGTTTTTATTTCTAACTTTCAAACACTTTTCTTTTAACTTATGGTGATTAAAAGTGGGTGGGTAAAGATTCCTAAACATATGAGGAACGAAGGAAGGATCATGGACAATATCTTCTTCCTCTGTAAAGAACATAATCTTTTTTCTGGCAGTCCATTTAATTAAAAAGTAGTAATTTGTAAAAGCATAATGTTTAGCCTCAAATTTTTATTTTGTTACTTTATGGTAATGACTAAGATCTCTTTTCTTTGCTGCCCTGAAATTATAAATATATGTTTTTTAAGCCTTTTGTATTTCGATTATACTATTCAGAAATCACAACGCTGCGGATTCTTATACAAAAATAATCTAAGTGGGAACGATGATTGACCAGTTAAGGAAACTCGGGTTGAAAGCAATATTAAAAATCATGAGTTTTTTATTGCATAAAAATTACTCAAATTTCCTTCAAATTGTGAATAAACTAACTTTTTTATCACCATTAGAAGCTAGATAAGACTTTGTTTCGTTTTTCCCGTTGAGAATTTTACTATGACTAAATTTACGGATATTATGAAGGTTCTCTTTTGCATAATCATTCTTTCTTGCTCCAAATTATTAATCGATGTAACTCTAACTTTATAGAGTATAACTGCATAACTGTTGTGATATTAGTCATTTTACTTTAATTTCTTTTCAGGAAATTCGTAAAATATTTTTTGAGAAAATATTTTATAATTTTCTTAAAAAATAATAAAAAGGGAAAATATGATATTTTTGTATTTTTTAATGAAATTAATAATATTTTCAGTTATGTAAACGAACAAAAACATGTTTTACACATATTTAATAAAGTTTTAACACAGGACTAAGGAGATATTTTTGAGCATTTTCATATACTTTTTAAAATGATACAACGGAATTAACCAGCATAATATAATGCAAGTATTGTTTAAAAAAAATTCACCCGAGGGCACTTCAAAATTCCTGCTAAATTGTATACTCAGTGTATTTACAGATTATTATTTTCTTACCATGATACTTTTGCATCAAACTGTTTGTCTTTTAAAACATTTATATGCAATGAATTTTAAATATCATAACATTTATATGAATATTTTTACCATGATAGCTTTCCATATATCATACCTTTTAAAAGATTTGAAAAGAACGATTACACTTGAATAGTATCAAAATAATGATCATAACTTAATTAAAATTATTTTCTCAATAACTTAAAGGAACAAAATGCATCTTTTTTCGATGTTCAATATCTTCCACAGAATATTCGCTATGCATAACCATATAAATGCTTGTTTTCTTTTTCTAATGGAATTAGCCATTTATATTATCACACATTCTCGCCATTCAACATTGATTCATTCTTACGGATTTCTGTGTAAATATTTCGTTCATTTTCTCTAGTTGCGTTTAAATTCTTTTAGTATAACCTAGAAAGTATTATTACTTATAAAACTTAATTACAAGGATCACCTTCTCTGATCAAGTACGAAAAATGTATCAATATTAATAATATAATAATTAATAATATAATAATTAATAATATAATAATTAATAATAAAATAATTAATAATAAAATAATTAATAATATAATAATTAATAATATAAAAATTAATAATCTAATAAATGTAAAGTAACACTATTATTTTTAACATGATATAAGTCTTAGGAGCAGCACTGTAATTTAAACAACGTGACAAAAAACCCAAATACGGTCATATAAACAAATATGTGATTTATTTTCTACTTAAATAATGATGCAGTTGAATTTTATTTGTAGGAAATACAAACTTTAACTGACCATTAATAATTTCTGGTTCTCAAACATCAAAGAATGTTTTGGATTCTGCCCTAAAAACTTTAGAATCCCGAAAATATTATGATCATTCAAATCAGTAACCAACAGTTTTGATTTACTCTCTTAATTTTTTTCATAATCATAATCAATGACCCGACAGTACAGAGTGGGCCTTGGCCTTCTCAAGAAGTTTTTTCCAGGCTAACTTTTTTCTTGCAATCGTTTTCCAGTTTTTAGTTTTTAAGACCAAAAGGACTTTTTCTCGGCCATCTATCCATCTCAAATTCAGCCAGCCTCTTTTTCGTGTGACTACTGGTCTGGCATTGATTACTTATTTTAATAAAACAGAAGAAAAAACTGTTTGTTGAAACTTTAAAAGAGTTGAAAAAACTGCAAAATAAAATTAGAAACAAATTAGTAGATTTCCTTAGAATGAGGTTTTGGATTAGAGAAAATTAGAAATGACAGTAAAAATTCTTTGAGCTTTTAAATTTAAATTAGTTTTCTCCAAAAGTCTTGCAACTTTCTCTTTCTCACATTATTCTTTCTGAAAGTGAGAAGGAAGATTTAGAGTTTCAAAACGCATTCAGTTTCACCCGGCTATTCTGCACTAGATATGGATGCTTAAAACTTCAGTTTAATTTTAGTGTCTTATTTAAAGAGAAAAATTAGAAGAACAATTAAAAGCTTACTCTAATACTGCGAGATTGCAAACGAGTTAGAGCGGGTTTTATGCATAAAACGTAATTCAGTTTTGGATAAGCTAAAATGGAAATTTTCCGTTAAATGTGGTAAGTTTTAGAAGTTAAAAAAGGGTATTACATATTTTTAACAGAATAAATCAGATAACGTATTCAAAAAATTCAGTTTAGAACTTATATATATATTTTTGATATATATTTTTGAAATAAATAAATATTTTAGGAAATACTGATTCGAAAAAAAGCTTGTGCACGCATAGGATATCCTTTTGCATTTTATAAAATCAAAAAATTCCTTACGAATTTTTTTGTATCTTAAACACGTATAAACAACCTTTCAAAAGTTTAAGAGTAAAAAAAAATAAAAGATCGTGAACCATAGATAAGTTGGGAAAATATAACGATGCCTTCTGTTTTATTTTATGTGTTTATAATGTATAATGGATAAAAATAATAAGACTGAGCTTGAGAGAAGATTAAGCTTCAAATACTTGAAAATAATCTCAGTAATACCCATGCGTTGAGTATTTTTCAGAATTTCATCCGTAAGCCTGCATTGCAAAAAATTTCTGTTAAACAAACATAATAATTCTGTAACTTTCCTACTGAAAATTTTTTTTCTCTAAAACTACAGAAATTTACTGCTAAACTTCATCGCAATCTGTCAAAAAAGACGTTTTTCTGTTAACAAATAAAATCTGCAATAATTTATACAGAATATGTTTGTTGGGTACAGATTTTTTCAGTTTTAAATATGGAAAACTTTGGTATCAAAGCAACAACAAATAATTTGATAAACTGAATCAGACGTACAAATATTTTCAATAGTGTTTCGTTACGGGAAATTTCTGTCCACGTATTTTGGTTTCCGTAATATAACAGAATTTCTTTTACAATATGGTTTTATACTTAGATTTATTACTTTTCATCATAGGAAACAACTGATGACATTGATATCAGCTATTATCAGCTATAGGTACTGTTTTTTAAAAGCTAATAAATCTCCTTAATGCAAGCATAAAATATAAAAACAACTATCTGTGTTTTCAAAGTCATATTTTTAATCATCCATAATAAAATTATCTGTTTTGTGGATTCAATTTATAATTTAGCCAGAAAATGCCACTTTTCCTCCTTTATTGGCCAGAACTGAGACATTTAACTCCTTTGTTCGTGTTTAATTGTAAAAGGTTTCGTGGGCTTAATCATAAGCCTGGTGAATCACATTCCCTCCTTGATACCCAATTATGGTCAAGAATATCACCGAATATGTTTTGTACTCAAAGTCGATACAGAAACATAATATAAAAACAGATCTGCAGAATCTATTATCGAATTTATTATAAGACCCAAACCAAAATTTTCTTGCCCTGGTTGACACTATGCTGGTAATAAGCACAATTCCAAAAGCAAAATTTTTATACCAAAATGTTACTTTATATTGTTTGTAAATAAATAATTTAGAACATTTCTGAATTTCTACTGAATTCAGAAAAATAATTGTTCAATACAAAGAATAATCAATAGATAATAATATAAAAAGAAGATAGAGAGTTATTTAGAACTTTATTGTATCAGTCGAAATAGGGACCAACTTCAGAAATAATTACATTTCTTAAAAATATTATTTAAGTTCTTCTCAAAAAGTGATAAGGATAATTTTAAACTCTCCTTTTGCAGTTCATGATGTTAATGTGCAGCAAATGTTTGATACTTCTGCAAATTACCTTTTTTTAAGAAGAGATAACTCCAAAATCGTTTTCCTTTGAATTTAAGGGCATCGGATTACCCAAAATAATAATTTATATGAAAAACAGTCGACGCTGGGATCGATACGCGATTTTGTCGATTCACTATTTCCGTTGAAATAAAATGGCATATTGTCCCAAACACGTGAGTAAGCACTTTTAATTATTCAAAATATTATTTCTAAGATGAATATGGAAGTTTGAAATGATTACTTTCGATTTTACTTATAAAATAGTATGAAGTATACGGTATGTATTTGGTAATTTTTCCTTTTTGGCATAAACTATTAATTTGATATTTTAGTTTATAGAATAGTACTGATTCGATTCTTAAATTTGGACATGCAATAAATTGCTAGATTACTTATTCTAAAAATCTTGAAGCACGGGGAAAAAACATTCTGAAGGAATTTCCCTGTTTAATGGTGATGGCATTTCTGATAAAAGTAAATAAATAAAAAAAATAAAAATAAAAAAAAACGTAGTTCTGGGTAAGGTATTTAAACCATGCATTTGAAATCTTTTCATTCTTATCTTATATGGTAACATTTCATCAGAAATTCTGTTATTCAAATTTATAGTTTTTATTACCACACATGTAGTAAAAATACAAAACTAAAAAGTAAATTTAACTGAATAAATGAGTTTTATGCCATGCATATATTACTAATGCATTAATTTTTGGTATCGTAGCATAATTAATAGCTAACACTAATTAATTAGCATACTTGAGGCTTACTCTTTGAACGATTAAGGTTGATCTTATTACAGGAAAATACGATTATTAAAACAAAAGTTACAAGCTAATATTGTAAAGAACACTGTAAGCAATGGATGTGAAAAATTTCAAGAAACATTCGTCATTTTTTACGATAAAATTACCTGGTATATGCTCCGAACGGAAATTTCGTCTAAGTGACGAAATAAATCGCTACTTTTTCGAGAAGACAAAATAAAACGCATAATGTATCTAACTTTTCTAATCTTTAATGTGGGCTCCTTCCACCATTTAGTTGGGTGAATGACGCATGAGCAAAAACAGATACCAGAGAGATAAACTACACAAATGCCCGAAGCGAGATTCGAACGCGGGGTCTTCCTGGTCCGAGGCTCACTCCTTGACCACCATACATTTGGACAGCTTGTCTCATCATTTTGTTTTCAATTGTGTAGTTTTCATTCTAGTTTCGTCATTCTAGTTATCTAATTTCCACAATGCACTGCGATGAGCTTTCGAGTTGAGGAAGTATATTCGTCATATATTTGAGACTTCTCGTTTTGTTACAAATCACGTGATTTCGTGACGAAAGGATTCTCAAAATTAATGAAATAAAACTTAATGATTGCTAAATCGTCCAAAATGAGAGATTTATTTCAGAGAGGGAATGTGGGAAATTGTTGGGACTGTTTGTTTTCGATGAATTTTAACGTAAAAATATAATGATGTAAAGAATCTCAGATCTTTATTGATGAACTTGAATTTAAACAGAGAATAATAAGTTTGGTAAAATTATGGTATAATATGGTGATGACATTTCTGGTAATAAAAAACAACATAATTCTAGTTAATAAAACCAAAATAAGAGTTATTAAAACCATTAATTTTGCAATTTTTCCCTTCTTAAGGTAACAGTTTACCGGAAATTTTGGTTTTCAAAATTATAGTTCTTATTACCACACATTCAGTAAAAAATGCAAAAAAGTAAATTTAACCAAATGAATAATTTTCTACTTCATGCTTTAAGGTATCATGATAAAATTACCAAATTAAACCACATTAACAAAATTTCATCATAGATAATAACCATATTTTATTCTTAATTTTACCAAAATCATTGCCAAATCGCTTTGGTGGAAACCAACGAATGTTTTGTTGTTCCCATAGATTCAG
This sequence comes from Parasteatoda tepidariorum, assembly GCF_982258835.1. Classification (NCBI taxonomy): domain Eukaryota; kingdom Metazoa; phylum Arthropoda; class Arachnida; order Araneae; family Theridiidae; genus Parasteatoda; species Parasteatoda tepidariorum. The sequence goes on from NC_141765.1 coordinate 20,677,720, forward strand.
AGACACGATTAATTTTACCATATTCTGGTAATTTTAATCATACTTTTTTTTCTCCTTGCAAGATCTTTCTATAAATATTGTTCTTTGTGAAGCAAAAATAAAAAAAATCCCGCAGCTGCAAGAATAATAGTTTGCCCGGATAAAGTTTGTAATTTTTATTATTATTATTATTTATTACTTTTTTTAAATTCGAATTAAATGACTTTATTTTTACTTTCCCTGAACGTATAAAAATTGAAAAGATTATTCATTAACCAATATTCTTTCTGTTCAAGAGAAAAGATCAATTAATTAAGAGTGGCTATTCTGAGCTTAGTTGAAGCAGATTCTTGTTTGCTTAATAAATTGGGAATATTTCCTAATCCTTTAAGCAAGTAGATTCTTGCTTATTTCTAAGTATAATAAAGATTGAATATTCTGCTTTCTTTGCTTATAATTGTGTTAGACATATAAACGGAATTGTGATGTGCCATAATATATAAGGATTTTGTTTAATAAAACTTTTAACTAAACTTTCAATCATAATGTCGAAAAAAAATGTTTGCTGGAGAATGTAAAATTAACTATTTGGTAATAAAATAATTAAAAAATGGTTAACCTAACCTGAGAAAATGGAAGAACCCTTCTGCCTATGAACTTAAAATTTTTAAGCAAAAATAACAAATTCTCTGGTACTTTGTGAGTTTGATGTGTATACACTTTTTAATAAACTTTTTTTTTAACATTGAAATTTAGTATTAATTTATATACGAAATGCTATAAAGTATGAAATTAAACCAAATATCTCGAGAAATTACATTTATGGGGCAAAAAAATGTGAAGCCACACAAATGAAATATTTTCATAAGATGCAAAGGAATATACGTGAGTTGGTTCTTAGTCATCACCGATGCCTGGAAACTTATTTGACAATTCGAGCGTTCCATACTCCATGTCCTTCCGTCATACTGTAAGCTTTACACACAGCTTTAAAGCAGAAACAGCTTTAAAATAAGATAAAAAAATGTCTTGGAGAACTTCCAGAATTTACTAAATAAGAAAGTGGAGGCATGGTGGCTCAGGAGATAAAGCATTCACCTTCCTATGAGATGGCCTAGGCTCGAGTCCTAGAGATTGTTGGTTGATAAGACTTCTGTTCCCGAATCACAGCGCCCTCAGTGCTGACGAAAAATATTCTCAGTGGAAAATGGATCATGGCTTAGAATCCCCTTGCCATCCAGACAACCGTGGGAGGTTCTTGTGGTTTCCTTCTAGGCTAAATGCGAGTTACTTCCATCCAAAGGTCCTCCACGAAGGCTTGTTAAGTCTGCTGTTCAACGCCGGTAATAAAGTATGATAAAGCGGTAAAACAAAATAGACAGTTTCGTCAAAAATAAGAGAATCTAGGTTTATTTCAGAATCACGTGGTTTCATTTCGAAATGAGAATCAAAAATAACAAAATGGAAATAAGGACTGCTGAATCGATATATCGACAATCGTATCGAAATTACAACGCATTGTTTGAATAAGTTGTATACTCCAGCCACTGTTAACTTTTGTTGGGCGCAATTCAATTATTTTATATAGCACTTTAAAACTATATAATTTTTCCAATAAAACTGGAAAGCAAAAAAAATTACAAAATTAGCATGAATGGAACAGCGATGGCACTAACCTCACGTAAAGGGACTCTAGTTCGAATCACAATGATGGCTTGTCGATATGGATTCTGCCCCCGGCTCGTACTGACCGCAGTGCTAACATAAAATATCCTCAGCTGTAGATGGATCATAGATTAGAATCCCCTTTGTTGACGGATTATCCATGAGAGGTTTTTGCGGTTTTTCTCTCAATGCAATTCAAATTTGTGCTAATTCCATCAAAAAGTCCTCCATGATGGCAAGTTTGCCCCGATCCTTGATTGAGGAATTCTCTTGCCTTCTGATTTGGATTCAAAATTACAAGGCTACGGAGTTGAATATTGATAGCCGCAAACCTTAAAGTGTGACGACTTTTCAACGTGAGTTATCAAACAAATAAAAAGAAATAGTATGGATAATTTAAAGAAATATTTTATCAAACAAATGCTTGACTATATCTTTCGAAGTTTGGATTTTATATTTCATTAATCTTAAAAAAATTGATAATGTTTCCAACATATTTTTAAAAGAAAGTTTTCTTTCTTTTACAAACATATTAAAAAAAAAGATATTGAATATATTTTTCAAAGTACACCACAAGTTGGTATTAGAATAAAAAACTGTCTTGAAACAAAAGCCCATTTAAAAAATCTCTCCGCTTTAATATTTATTCCTATAAAATTGTGCAATCAAATTCCCATCACAATTCATTCAAAAGATTGTTTAAGAAGAATAATAACAGTAAAGTATGCAATATTCAAAAAGATCCACGTAACTGTAGAAAAATATCTTATGATTCATTTAATCCATTAGTAAAGACTTCTTTCTAAGAGCTTTTCAATAGGATTCCTCATCTTTTTAATGGCATGCTTGTCCAATTCTGAAAAGGGCAAATATACTTTTTATATATTTCTCTTTTTGATGATATATAATCCCAAATATTTAAAGTTATTTGTGTTACGTAGAGCAAAAGAAAAATAAATTTTAAAAAATATATAATTTTAAAAGTATAGATAGGATTTAATGAAAGCAAAATTTGGTTTTATTTTGCCTTTAGATTTGTCATTTGATAATATAAAATAGTCATAAGTATGATTCCCATTACCTATTATTGATTTGTAAATGTTTTTGTAAAAATTTACATACGTGCAAAAAATCCAAAATCCATCATAAATAAATAGTTTTCAAGACTTATCGTAAGTATGAGTCTTAATTATTATTTGTATTTCTTAAATAAAAACAAAGATTCGCAGATTTTATAAAACCATGTTCTTTTATCAATTTAAACTACTACGTTTAAATAAATGTAGTATTTTTCATTGCACGTTATTCTTTCGTTTGAAGACTTCTTAGCTGCTCCTAACATTTTTGTTTTTAAGCCTCATTTTGATTAATGCATCATTTGGTATTTTAAATCGTAATTAAATGGTTCGCAAGATTTTTTTTTAGTATGAAACATAATTATGATTTGTATTTTTTTGATAAAAACAAAAATTTGCCGTGTTTATAGAACCATGTTCTTTAATCAGCTTAAACTATTATGCTTAAATAAATATGGTATTTTTTTATTGCACGTTATTTGTTTGAAGACTTCTTGGAGCTGTCCCTAACATTTTTGTTTTTAAGTCTCATTTTTATTAATACATCATTTGCTATTTTCCTAACATGAACCATCGTCAAATTTGATCTAGGAATTATAAGTTGAGTCTTTAAATAAGCTTCGTTATTTTTAAACGTAACCATGATCTTGCTAAAACAACGCCTTTAATCTCCCATTTGAAACTGCTACATTGGAACACAAATAAACATTTAGAACTTAATCAAACACGAGCAAATAGACATTTGAGACATCACTTTCCCTTATGTTTATGCATCATTTTCTGAAGTTACATATCATATGTGCGCGAACTTGAGAGAGGTGTAATATTAGTTTCTAACCAGAGAAAAATAGTATTGTAAAAAGTACCCGAATATGGTAAAATTTACCATGTTTCTGGCTCTGTAGAAACACCAAAAAGCTCGGTAATTTTTACCAACGATCTCTGGTAATTATTTTTTTTTTAAATTAACAGTAAAATATGCTTTTATAAAATGTGGTAAATTTGGCAATTTTATCATCATGCTTTAGAGCTTGGCTTAGAGACCCTTTGTTCGTTTAATTTATTTTCTAGTTTTGTAATTTTCACTAAATGTGTGGTAATAAGTTCTATAATTTTGAAAACCAAAATTTTCCGGCTAACTGCTACTATATGAATGGAATAAAATAGGTGAAAGAACGCGTTAAATGCCTTATATTTTGGTTTTATTAACCAGAATTATGTCTCTCTTTTTTTTTTTAATAAGAAAGGTCATTACCATTCACTACAGTAATTAATCAGACTTTTTTTACTCTGCGTAAATTCAAGCTGATCAATAAAGTTCTTTACTACTTCAGAATATTATATTTTTAACGAAAAAAAAATCCTTCAAAAACAAGTAGTTCCAACAATTGCTGAAATGTACCACAACTTTTGCTTCAATTGTCGGATCTTGTTCTAAAATACAATCTTAATAGTTCGAAAAGTTAACTTCAAATTTGCTAATTAATTAGTGAAAATCGCTAATTGAGCTACAGAACCAAAAAAATAATATATATGAAAAAATGCTTGCATGGCATAAACACCATTTATTTGGTTAAATTGTTCTTCAGTTTTGTACTTATAGGGATGAGTTTCATATGGCATTCTGTAACAGTTAATCAAACGATTCCACCGCATGTGTGTAGCTTAAAGTATTTGAGAACAAAGCATTGCTGATTTGCATTAAAAAATAATCCCCTCATACACTTATAAATAACTCATATTTTGCCGTTACATCAAATGAAAATTTGGCAAGTAAGACACAAAAAATATTTTTCTGCAGACGATGTATTAGTTTCATTTTGTAGTGTTTAGGTATAAAGGCAACATAAATAAGAAAATCTAGGCAAACATAAATCCGAAAAAAAGGAAATTTACCGGCGAAGATAAATTAGAAAATTGATTAAAGAAAAACATTTAAAACTTACTAGTTTGTTTTCCATTGACACATATAGTTTTTTCCCTTATATTTCCTAATGAAATAAGCTCATGGGCATCCCTTATGAAGTTTCATTTTGCATATTATGTACCACAAGCAATTATTGTTTTTTTACAAAATGATATCAACATTAATCAATTAGCAAAATTTACAAAATTTATTTAAAATTATAAATATATTATTCATAACAATTTAGTATAAAAGGCTTAATATATCTAAAAAAATGTAATTTGGCTTTTAGCGTAAGAATGTTATGCGTATGATGTGTTCTCCTAATATGCTTCTGAACTATGAGAAAAAAAAATTCTGGGAAGTCATGTTTTACAAATAAAAATGATCAAAAATATCTAACAAATTTTCAAAACATCTGCAATAAAACCATCCCTTATTTTAATAAATAATGAGAAATTATGCTGTATTCCATTTTAATATTATGGGGTAGAAAGACTGAGTGAGTATTTCGCAATACTTCACTCCAAATCTCCCATTGCGGGAACATTTACAAAGATTCGAATTTGAATAGCTGAGTATTGAAAATGACTTACAATGATTTCTTGATTAGCAATTAACTTAAAAGAATAACAATTATGTTTAAACAAAAGGACCACAAATTTGTTATTTATGCCTATTTTCGTAAAGATGCCTAAATTATGATAAATATTATGATAAAGAAGTATTATTATGTCATCATTGCACCTTGGGTTTAAATCACAGTATTAAATCAATGTTATTAAACTAATAATGCTATAAAAATTTGCATTTACGATGCATAATGATAATTTGTATCTACCTTTTTTATAAAAATTATGACACTAAAAGCACCGAACGTAATTTAGAAATATACTCATCACTTGAACTGAGGAGCTTGAGACTATATAGTGATGAGTCATATTTTATACATAGGTGACATTTTTGCGTGAACCACTCCTTTGTATTATTTCTATATAGGCAGTGTACAAGCTTTCGGAATTACTATTAGATAGTAACCAATATACAGAAAACTTAATTGCCGGTAAGACAGTTTTGCAATTTCCTCAAAAAAAACCTTCAAAAACAATTTGCTGAGAATTATGAAAATGCGCATTATTTTATTGTTCCAAGACCTTCAAATATTAAAAAAAAAATGATTCAATAGCATATTATAATCAATAGTTTTGAAAGAGATAAAGTGTGAAAATGTGGATTTGAAAGGTTAGTTCAGAAAATAAAAGCAACAGGCAGAAAGAATTGTCAGTATTCATTAGTACTGTTTCTTTCTCAGATTCGCAAAACCCATAACACTAAGTGATACTGATGATAAAGTGAAAGTATTTTCTCCTTTCTCGTTCATAAAAATGATTGAAAAATACCTTAAATTAAGTATACGCTTTCGACCTTTTGAGAAGCATTTGATACATGCCCCTTTCTGACAACCTTGAAAGAGCAATTTTTTCCAATTGTAAATGTCAAGATGTTTTAAGGAAACAGTGGGTAAAAGAAAAAGTATTGAATCAACTTGAAAAGGTGTTTGGTATGAAAAATATTCTTACCCAAAAGCATTAGAAGTTATATTGAAAGAGTTATAGCGGTATTATGCTCTAAAATAATGAAAAAATAGAGTAATAGATTTCTTTTCACACCTACTACTTTTAATGTGCAAGTTATTTATAAATTATTCTGATCTTGGTTTTTTGTATTTTTCTAAAAAGATGTTAAATTTAACGTTATGATTCAGTTAATCATAATGTTGATATCATTAGATTTCTTATTTTCTACTTCAAACAACTCTTTCAATTTCTGAAACTGATTTTCTTTTGAACAATGAGATATATATAGGCTGCAATAGCTGCACTACTCAAAAAATCCTGTTTTGAGATAAGTGGGTTTGAAAAAATGTTTAGTTTGCTTATGAAGAAATGTTAAGAAATGTTTTAGTTTGCTTAAACGAAGATTATCTTTTAGTTGAATTATGAGTTGTGCTAGTATTGCTGATGAAAGAATGTGTATTTTCATATTTACACATGTTCTTAGTCCAAAATGCGTGTTTTTTGAGTAGTGCAACTATTGCGGCCCAAGAGCGATACGATGTTAAGCCACTAAAATTTTAAATTAGGGGAGGGTAGCCTAAAGCGGGTAGGCATTCGTATCCCGCCGCATGGTACGCAAGTGCCGATATCTAAGTATGCCGTGATTACCCGAATACTCACGAGTTTTAATCAGTCCCAGCGGAGCAGAAGTAAAGCGATATGGCGTAACCAAGCACAAAATAAAAAAATTAATAAGTTTATTAAAAAAAAATCTAGGTATGTAACTTGTGGCTAGTCGAAAGCCGGCTTATTTTTTTTATTGTCAATATTATTATATTATTCTAACACTATTCCCCTATAAACTACGATGTTAAATTTTTGAAAAAAATTTTTTATTTAAGGTTATGATTTTTTTAGTAAAAAATATGCTTTTGGGCAAAGCGGGTATATGAATCTCACAAATACATTGAGGCCCTTGAATATGCTAGAAAAAATAATGTAATTTTTGTATCGCTGCTTCCTCATACAACTCATCGCATGCAACCTCTGGACCGTTGCGTTTATGGACCGTTCAAAACTTACTTTGAATTTTGTAAAAATGAAAGAGCTGAAGTCTTAACAAGTATGCAAATAGAAAAAATATGCAAAATATGCAAGTAGAAAATATGATTTTAAAAATAATTGATATTTAAAAATATGCAAATGGAAAAGGAAGAAAAGAAGAAACGTCTTAGTAACAATGCTGCTGCTCAAAAAAAAAATTAAAAAAATCTTCCTTCGACAAGTAAACCAAGTAAAACTAAAAAACAAAGAGCTTCTTAGAAAAAAATTTTAAAAGAGTATTTTTGTCTTGCTTGTGGGGGGCCTTATGAGGACCCACCGCTAGAAGATTGGATTGAATGTGGAGATTGTAAAGACTGGGCTCATGAAGCTTGCACAACTTATTCAGGAAGAGGGTCTTATTTTTGCGAACTATGTCAAGAATAGCAAATCATAATTTGAGACTGATAAAATAAGTCTAAAATTTTTATTCAAATGTTATTTTTAACGTTTATTATACGTGGGATTAAGGTCTCATTATTAATGTTTACGAAAATTAATATGCTCTTGTATTTGTAAAATCTATGGTGCTTTATAAAAAATACCACAATTACAAAAACTTAATATTTCATGGTTGCTGTGATGATTATACATTGGATTGCAATGAAATACAATCCATACAACGTCTAGGCTTGCTGAGTATAAAATTATTGATCGGATCATCGAGAAGATTACTGCTCTCAGAAAACAATGCCCTCTGAGATTGCGGTATACATGTAGGAGGTGGTTAACAAGCTGCAACTTATGAGATACTGACCACTTCATATGGGTGATATCCTCAGATTGAAGGCATTGGTTTATGAAGTTTGCTTGGAGAGGACAAGTCATCTATAAACAGGAATTGTACGCCCATTACATTACTGAACAAACGTGCATGTTCTTCCAGAACGATACGCCTTGATAAATTTAGCCTTTCATAGTCCTGATTTGAACATGCAGATCTGAATGGGACATGCAGCCCAGCTTAATCCCCCATACTAGCTATCCAGCACCACAGCAACGGTGTCGTTCAATGATAATATCTTGATGGAAACAGGTAACAGGCTGTCTTCATATGAAAGTTCGGCGTAAATCAGTCTGCAAGCTAAACCTGGACTAATCACACAAGCAATATGTTATGATGTCCACAATGCATGTTCCTTACTCCAGGTTAATCATTGGTGGTAGTGAGTTGCTTACTAGCGTATAGATAAAAAATTTACCAAACATATGTATACGATTTGCCTGCAGATAGCTGACAAGACAGGTCGGATGCTGTGTTCCGTTTGCTTTTTTTTTTTGGTAGTTACTGCCAAATACCAGTCTTTATTTGGTGTTCTCACACGGGGGGTGACATGAACTGCAACATCTACTGACAATTCCTCCGTCTTGGAATCGAAGCCAAAGTCTAAAAATGGCACTTCATGCAATTCCAAAATCCTAGGCTACATACATTTGATTACACCCACATTCCAGACTGCTGATAATTTTACCGCGTAAATGTATTGCATATGCGTTCTCTTTGTCAAAACTCATCGGTTGTAGCACTGAGAGACACGCAGAACACCGGTGAACAATTTTACTTCTTCCCACCTTCCTTATATACCCCTTTATTACTCTCTTGTCGTTATGACTTACTATCAGAGTTATCTCACGGCTTCCTGAAAATTGTCATATTATGTTAGAAGATGTGTGTGATTATTCTACAAGCAAAATTTTTATTTTAGGGTTCAATTTCCGTGTGATTCCGAATTATCCTTAATTTATGATCTTGAGTGTAGTTTCTACTATAATATTTCGTAGAAAAGTGGAACTTCCTGAAACAATCTAGTATTAAATTTTTGGCTCATATAAGTTCGATTTAATGCAAATAATCTGTGATACTTTGAATGATCGGCTTTCCCTTTAAAAAACAATGAAGCATTTAATTCGATCTCATTAACTACAGCGTATTAAAGACACACCAAGCTTATTTTAGATTCTCCCATATTAATATGAGTATATTGAATTATGAAACATCTTTCAGAACAATTTTCCGAATATTAATAAAATCTATTCCCTAGAGAAAGTTTATGTTCAAAATCATTTTCTAATGAAAGTTTCCATTAAGGGGGTTGGTATTTTTAACAACTCATATCAAATGAAATTAACATTCAACTTTGTCAAATTAGCCTTTCAAAATAATTCCGAAAGGAATTAAAGTAAACCAACTATGTGCGTAATTATTGCATTTCCACGCTTTATTAAAGGAAGTTTAAAAGTTTATGCATTTGAAAGCTTTGACAAATTGTTTTAAAGTTTGTAATTGACAACTTAAAAGTAAGAATACTGTATATATATATATATATATATATATATATATATATATATATATATATATATTTATATATATAATTTTAATTTTGCCCAAAAGACGAAAGAACAGGTGCTTCTAAAAAGGAAATTAGAAAGAAGAAATGAAATTGAGGATAATTTAAAAATAAAACCTTTTTACTTTGAGGGGAAAAACTAACATGCAATTGTAATTCATGGTGTTCTGATTCCTGTCTGTTTTAATCTTTTTTCAAATGAAATTTCTTGCTATACAATTACAGATACTTTGCAGACAAATAAAGCAATAACCAGAAATACAAGCATTAAGAAAATGTCTTTTTTTGGTATCAACCTTTAAAATAATTAAAACTATTTCTTATTGTTAGTAAATGGAGATCGATTTTTGCTAAAAAAATTAAAACTATTTCTTATTGTTAGTAAATGGAGATCGATTTTTGCTAAAAAAATTAAAACTATTTCTTATTGTTAGTAAATGGAGATCGATTTTTGCTTCATCCTTAATTTTTAGAGGGTGATAGAACAGAACCAAACAAGCACAAATCACCTTACAATCCATTGTCGGAACGCAAGTCGTAAAGCGCCAGAGCACGAAGCATGCTGAGGCACGAAATAATGGAAAACAAGACAGACAGAGATAAAATGAATAAAAACATTTTTTTAGAAAAATAAAATTAAACAAAACCTGTCCCCAACCCAGGAACCCGTCAAAATTACGGCCACTAACATTAACGCAGGCATCACACTGTCAACGGAGTGACCAACGTATATTGGTGAAAACACGAGGCATCTCTATTATCGTGTCAGAAACTACGGCTATCTGGACAATAAGGCCTTTAACAGAATCTATTGACCATCGTCGTAGATAAGGCTATTTATATGTCCCAGAAGAAACAGTCCAGATATGATAAATCCGATCATGTCTGGAACCGCGGTGAGTGGGCCGACCAGTTGGTTAGACCGTTATGGCCAATCCATCACCCCGGACACATATCTAAGATGTTACCCACGCCCACACCGCGATGAGCTGTTGCTCCGTGATCTAGGAATCACATGTGTCGGGTGGAGTGTGCTAGAACATGGTTTAATAGTTCTGGCAAAAAAATACCTCTTGCAAAAAAAATAAGTATGAATCTCCATCCAGGCGTGTTGGCAGTAGGCATGTACTAATTGGAGGATCGTGCATGATTCCGGCCAAAAATATAGCGCGAAGCGTCACTGGAATGAAAGTGGGAGTATTGCGTACAGGTTTTCAGTTACCAACACATGATAGTTGTGGATATTCGAAATACCTTCGCGTGTGACTTCATGGGACATCGTATCAGAAACACATGTGCATTCGTCAAGGAACAACACATATGCATAAAATTCCGTGTCTACAGCCATCTGTCCAAGAAACCACGAGGTAAAATTGATACGTCCCTGGTAATCAGATGGTTCCAGGCTCTGAATGCTCTGCGCATCGCAGGGATGCATTTCTTTGTATCGTAGCACTCGCCACACCATATTACGGAAGACGTGAACGGCTTGGGACTGTGCGGTCTCTCTCTAAATACGATAAACAATCTCGTCTGTTATAGGTGGCGTTATTACATTCCTGCCAAGTCCGCAAATATGCATGCAGCTTGAAAAAGAGCCCATTTCTGCAGAGTCTTTGGTGCAGTCTTTGAAATGACCTCTTATCAGAAATACAACTTGTTGGAACATGCTATCGGTACATTATTTGAGCTTCCCTTGCATTGACATCAGCAGCTGTGTAAAGTCTAATGCTTCTCGGCCTTCTCCTGATTTGAGTACACATCCAACTCATCCGTGATCCAAGGAACGAATAATGACAGCTGCTACGAATAGCTTTTTTTATATCAGTTGCTTAGAGGTGCCCTCAATAGTGTTAAACTTGCGTTCGGATCATGGATTACATGCGATGATTTGTGTTTTTCTAATTGTGCTCTATCAATCTCCAATATATATATATATATATATATATATATATATATGTATATATATATATATATATATATATATATATATATATATATATATATATATATATATCGAACAACACAAAGTAATATGGAAAGATCATTACTCAAAACTATGACATAGTAACAATACTAAGTTCTATGTATAAGGCAATAAACAAACGTTTTCCGTGTCATAGAGAAATCATCCAACGGTTGATCAATGGCATGGAGAAAACTAAACTCCGAAAATGAAAGCGGGTTGACCCTATAGCTTGCAAAATACTTATAAAATATCTTATAAAAATGCAATAATTGGACTTGTAACATTTTAGAATGATTTACTTGTGATATTATAGTTCAACAAACACAGTGATCTGATGAGATTAGAAATACAGCTACTGTGAGACGGGAAGCATAACCACCAGATTAAATAATAATTTGGCGACTTGAATGTCTAAGACTTTAACTCATTATATTTTGTGCTTAGAATAAATATAAGCTGCTGATTTCAGAAAGTTAAAAAATAAATCTTCAATCTATAAAGCAATTCCGATATTTCATATTTAGACCCTTATCTGATTTTTTAGATACCCATGCACAACTTTTTACATACATACACAGTTGAAATCTCTTATCAATTTTTATATTCTACACAATATTTTAGACTATATTTAACACGATAATTCTACCCAATATTTCAGAATATATTTAACACAATAATTCTACACAATATTTTAGAATATTTCACAAAATGATTCTACACAATACTTTAGAATATTTTACATGAAGATTCTATACAATATTTTAATATTATTTTCTGCACAGTACTTAAAAAAATAATAATAGTTAAAAGAATAGTTTACACATCAGGAGAAAATATTTGGACTGAAGTCCACTTTTGATTTTTTCATAAAAACCATGCCATGAAAATGTTATATTTAAATGGCCTTTTATGTTTTAAGTTAATTTTTTATTGTTCAGATTGCAAGAGGGGACATTGAACCTAAGACCCATACCAAAGTTACAACAACAAATATGGTGCAAAATGAAAATCTCAAAAAGGTGGACTTCAGCCCTTTATCATCTGAGGTATTCTGATTGATATATTATACCTGATTTTTCGGTGTCAATCTCTAATTTGTCCCATTCCAAATATCCCTACCTATCATCACCTGAATGCATCCAATTAATCTTTTATTTAATCACATTTTTGTTTTTATTACTTGTTCGATGTTTTCCCTCACAATCGATAGTAAGTTTTATAGTGCTTTTTTATGTTTGAAAAAAAATGTGTTAAGCATGTTTTTTTTTCCAATTACACTGAAGAGCCAAAAAAACTGGTATACCTGCCTAATATCGCGTAGGGACCCGCGATCACGCAGAAGTGCCGCAACACGACGTGGCATGGATTCGATCAATGTGTGAAGTAGTGCTGAAGATAATTGACACCATGAATCCTGCACGGCTGTCCTTAAACCAGTGGGAGTAAGAGGGGGTGGGGATATGCTCTGAACATCACGTTGTAAGGCATCCCAATTATGTTCAATAATGTTCATATCTGAGAGTGGATCCAAGAGCACTCTTCTGAATTTAGACACTTCCGCTGGCCACCAAAATCTCCGGAAAAGAACATTATTGAACATATTTGGGATGCCTTGCAACGTAATGTTCAGTAGATATCCCCACCCCCTCTTACTCCCACTGGTTTATGGACAGCCGTGCAGGATTCATGGTGTCAATTATCTTCAGCACTACTTCACACATTGATCGAATCCACGTCGTGTTGCGGCACTTCTGCGTGCTCGCGGGGCCCTACACGAAATTAGGCAGGTATACCAGTTTTTTTGGCTCTTCAGTGCATTTTTCCGTTGAAGTCTAAGGAATGGAGTGGATTTGTATTGTGGTTATTAAATACGATATGTTCAGGTACAGTATTTTTATTCATAGGGTGAAGAAAAGAAATATTTTAAGAAATATTTTGAGCTTTAAATTTGAAATCCTTAAAAAATATATCTTCGATTTATGAATGAAGAAATTCTAGAATGAAGAAATTCTAGAATGAAGAATAGAAATGCTTAAGGTATACGAGATGTAACTCAATAATAAGGAACGCATTTTATTATTTACTAGTTCATATCTAAGAGATATTTTGCATTTTTTATTTGGTTAAGCAAAATAATTATTTTAAATATCAGTGATTCTCTTAAAAATAAATTAGAAGATAAATAAAGATACTCGCAACTATAGTATCTTATGAAACATGCGAGCTTTAGTATGGGACATAAATTGTTAAAATTCACCAAATTAATAAAAAAAGTTTAAACTGTTTATTCACAGATAAAAACTGAAAAGTTAATGCTTTGACATTAATTAATTTGTCGGAAATTTACAATATCTAAACAAATTAATTAATGTCAAAAGTTATATGAGGAATTATATTTTATTTGAATTATTTGTTTTTCATGGACTTCAAAAATTACAGCTACATATAGAGCATACTTAGAATCTATATTAGGAAAACGCAAATTTAAAAAAGTAGCATTTCTAGGTTTGGGAACTGGCATGTTTTAGTCAGATTTTCAAATTTAATAGGTGGTAGAATTTTTATTTTATTGCCTGTTTTGGTATAGTTAAGAATGAAAATAAGAAAAAACAAACAGTAGAAACTCATCATTTGAATAATTCTCTTGTCTTGAATCATTTTCTTTCTCTAACATAATTCCTTATTGTTTTACATCATTAAGGAAATGTTAAACTTGGTAAAATGTAAATATAGCAGTTAGTTCTAATTGATTTCTGAATTCAATGTAATACAAATATAATCACATAAGAAAGCCGATTATAGTTATTCACTTTTTATGTAACAACATATTTTACTTTAAAAAAGACATAAGGAAAAGATAAATGTAAAATTGTAACCTGATTTTATGTATTTAAATATACCCCAGAGGCAAAGCTTCTACATAAAAAACATGCTATAATTTTATTATATTTTGAAATATAGAAGCCACTAAAGATTTTCTTAAAATGTTTTCAATCTGAGCAGTTATATGGGTGGTTAATGCATTGTTGTCAGGAAATAATACTGAAAACAACATTTACAATTGGGTTGCAGCAATATTTTTTGTCAGAAACTGAATTAAAATTAAATTTCTAAAACCTATGTTTCAGTATTCAAAAATAAAAAATACAGTTTTGTTAATATATCTCCTTTATCATGAGATTTATTATTAAGATTTATCTTCAAATTAACAGTAAGGACAAGCGAGTGATTCATTGGCATAGTAAAGCTCAATAAAAAATTATAAATTTCAGTATTTTGTTAAGCTTTGTTTCGAAAGCTACTGTCCTCTAATGAAAATTATTGACATAAAAATAATTGTTTTTGTGAGAATAACCCATATAAAATTTTTTTCTGCAAAAAATTTCAAATTCCTTTTTCGTTAGCAACTCTCATAAATTTAAATTGTATTTTCAAATTGGAAAGTCTAATTCTGTTTCTGCCTGGAGCCATACTCTATGCTATTGTAAATTATATATTGAGATGGAGCATAATTAACAAAGTGGTCGATGCAAGCAAAAAGCAGCATTCGGTCAACTAGTCTAGAGCCTCGAACCTGTGTCACCTCAATGGGACGTGATGACTCTGTCCCCTGAGCTACCAGAGTTCTATTGACTCGGCATGAAAAAAATTGTAAACTATTTTTATCTTGAAAATCTTAACTTATAGGATTTTCAAAATCATCAAATAATTGCTGAAAAATAAGAGCAAACAAAGAACACATTAGTTAAATGATTTAAGAAAAGTAGAGTTATCGTACAGTAAGTAAAACTGGGTGCAAAAGCCAGAATTCAAAATGACGGTTTTATCCGTTGATGATTAAGATGAAAAACAGTGAAAAACCATTTTATTAACAAAGTAGTTTAAAGCTGTCAAATATACAGAAAAAGTCTGTAAAAAAACAGTTGGATAAGGTACTTCTTTTTTTAGAAGGTAATTGTAAAATAGCTTTTTGTCACAAAAATACATAAGAGCCTTTGCCCAACTAATAAACGTAAATAAGTATAATGCTGTGGTTACTCCATATCATGACAGTGTCTAAATTATTTCTTAAAAAATATTCTTTTTTACTCCAAATTAAAAGCGCCCCATACCACCCCAATATCCAAAACCTCTCACCTCTCCTGCTCATGAATTTTAAAAATAAGCAATATGAAAAAATCTTATATATAAAATAAGAATATATATTTATAATAAGACATTTATAATAAAAATATATTTTAAAATCTGTAGTTTACAATTTTCTAGGTGGGTCCAGAATATGAAACAGAATATTCCACTACACTCCATGCAGATGGGCTAGAGACATCAAGTCTCGGACTTAAATTTATTGTGACAAGTCAACATTTTCAAAACGGCAATATGAAGCTCAAATGCACAGCTACCATATCACGTATTTATACTATGAGCAATGAAGAAATGGTTTTTGGAGGAAGACAACAGACATCTGGTCTACACATTAGCGAAAACATGAGTCGAAGTAAGTCTTCATATAGTTATTTTTAATAAGAATTTAGGATAAGGATGTGATATTGAAGTATGAGATTATGACAATTGTTGTTGATTTCGTGCCCATGGATTCTCAAAGAACACTGAAAGTATGATTGCGACCGTCATCTTCAGTGGTGAAGAAAACCAGCTCTCATAGATCCCCATGTAAACCTATTCTGGAGGCACCGGTTAACTCCATCAATGTGTGGAAGTATTGCTAGGAAAACAACCTGCCTTCTAACAGAGAGTCCCTCCCTCCTCACACCATAAGTAACCCCATCCCCCCCCGCTCACAACAAACACCTGTCTCCTTTGTCTCTCCCAACTCACGTAAACAGCTAATGGAAAGTGATTCAAAACCCGTTGATGCGTTTGCGCTTTGCAGACTTATACGCTTTTGAAAAAAAAAAGGTTTACTTTTGCTCATTGAGCAAGAAAAATATTTACTTGCGGCGAATTCATTAAAAAATAAATATAATTTATTATTTTAACATAGGTATATAATTTTACAAAGGTCTTCCCTTGCCGTCAGGCTAACCGTTTGAGGTTCTCGTGATCTTCCTCTCCATGTAACGTAAATGCGAGTTAGCTCCATCAAAAAGTCCTCCACGGAGTCAAAATTTCTCCCAATACTCGATCCAGGAGTTCCCTTGTCTTCTGGATTGGGTTCAAAATTACAAGGCTACGGAGTTGAACATTAGTAGTCGTAAACCCATAAAATTGGGTCGGCTGTTCAACGACGGTTATAAAATATATATTCTTTAAGGCTGGGATAGCCTGGTTGGTAGGGCACTGGGTCCATGTCCAAGAGTTCCAGGGTTCGATTCCTGCCGGCCGAAGACTCCTCGTGTAGTAAATTGTCCCTGATTACACGTTAAATCTGTCGAATCGCTAAGTCTTCCATGTTCCCATAACAAATTAAAACCTCTGGGGGTACTGATCCAAGAGTTTCCTTGTCTTCTGGATTGGTTCAAAATTACAAGGCTACTGAGTTGAATATTAGTAGTTGTAAACCCAAAATTGGGTCGGCTGTTCAACGACGGATAAAATAAAATATATATTCTTTGTCTTGAGTATAGAGAACAGATATAAGATTGTCAAGTGGCACCATTCCTGATTTTAGAACATGATGGTGTGAATTCTGGGTATTCGAAAATGTGTCTCGGTGTTTACATGACATCCGAACAGTTTCTGCAGGGAATATATGTCCTGGTCTTGTCTGGGAGAATCTTCATACCTCAGAAATTATTGGTTCTAAGTCATACGGTTATGTCAATTGTATTCATTATTAATTTTATGAATATTTCGTGCATAATTTCGCTTTTATTAATTTGATCTAGCTTCAGTTTTCTTTCTTTTTTTGGATAACTGTTGGATGACTGTTTTGTTTAGTTTAGACTGTTTTGTTTCTAAATCAGTGTTATATTGAGATACAGTGCTTCAGTTCAAATTATGTTTAAACGACTATAAAATAAACACAATTTTGTAACTCCTTTTTGCGTAATTTTCAAAGAAAAAAATATCACTTTACTTTTATAGGAATATAAAATATTACTTCTCACTTTTTAAATGCAGAAAGAAAATACAGTGACCTCTCACTTATGCACCACCTCTTTTCTGCACCTTTTTCATTTATACGCCGATTTTTATAGGTCCCAGTACATTAGATGGGAAAATAATGATAAACATCCTTCGTTTATGAGTCGCTCTAAAAATAAATTTTTCAATTATGCGCCGAAATTTTAGGCTAACATTTTAATCCTTTAAATAGTTTTTCTTTTTTTAAAAAAAATTTTTAACTTAAAAATGAAGCAAATAAGCAATCCTTGTTACAAATAAAAAGAAATATATGTTGTTAGTTCCTATTGAATTTGCTTCCCCCTGTGACCTTATCATTTTCGTGTTTCTGGAAAGACATTCTTTCTAGAATTTTGAATAGGGTGTCTTATCTGTTACACCAAGAACAATGAAAGCCCATTCATCTTTTAGAAAATGACCATTCCTCTTGTCCAGAGGTTAGTTTTACTCCCATGCTGTTTTGCAGTAAAAAAAGACACCAGGAATACGAAAGATGAGAGACACCGCGATCACTTACTTGCAGTCAGATGGACATTATGACTAAATAAAAGGAGGTGATCTGTTTAGTGACAGTAGTAATCGAACAACTTATTGTGCAGCATATAATGACGTCAAGTACTTTTCTTAGAAATTTATCATGTGATGTTTCACCCCCTCCCATAAAACTCAAATTTTTTGAGAAGAACTGTTCATTTATATCTAACTAAAACTTGTGGACTATGAGAACGTGGTGGATGATACTGACGAGGATAATATAGTTCCTCCAAATCACACAGCAGTATTGGAAGCTTTAGACACTGTTCGTGACTATTAACAATTTAATTTTACTTCTGAAACTCCCCCTTATCCCATTTATATGAACTGGAAAAAACTGTTTTTGAAATAAGTCGGCAAAAACAAATACAAACATGTATTAAGATTATTTTGTAAGAAAATAAATTGTTTTAAGGTATGTAATACCAAAACAGTAAAAATATTAACATTTAATCTTTAGAAACATATTTATTCATATTGTCACTGCAATTTACGTTGCGTTTTAGAATTTTGAAGTTTTTCACTTATGCGCTTTTTTCTCTTGGTCCCTTATACCGGTGCATAACTGAGAGTTCACTGTATTTGATGCAGTGGTTTTAGAGGAAACCAATCGTGCCTTTGCGTGTTACTTTTTCCAGTAAAATTGTAATAAACCTTTTCATATTTCCTTTTATCTAATAAAATTCATAGTTGACGGTTAATTTTCGTTCGATTCAGTTTGCATTAAAAAAATTAACAAAACATGGTTATTAAGGGTACATACAAGATGCGTGGAGAAGAAAATTCTGGTAAAATCACCGTATAATATGGTAATGACATTTCTGATAAAATAAAAAAAAAACGCTGGTTAATAAAACAAAAATATACGATATTTAAACCATTTATTTACTAATTATTCCGTTCATGTGGTAACAGTTTACCAAAAATTCTTTTTTTTTTTTAAATTACACTTCTTATTACCTCCCATTTATTAAAATATACAAAACAGAAAAATAGATTTTACCGAATAAATGATTTTCTACCACGCTCTCAGTTATCTTTCAATAAATCTTAACAAAATTTTATCACATATTGTAAAACCATATTTTATTATTGATTTTACCAAAATTCTTACCAAAAAACTTCGGTAAAAATTACTGAGATTTTTGGTGTTCATATTGAGTCCGAAACATAGCAAATTTAACCATATTTTGGTAGTTCTGACCCTTTTCCTTTTCTGAGTTGCCCATCCATGAAATTTATCAGTTGACGTAAGTCCATCTAAGCTGGCAAGTGACGCCTTGGGTATCTTCCCAGTTGCTACAAATAAATTTTTATGAAAAGACAAAAATTACGAATAAATTAAATTGAACAATAAGAATATCAAAATTTCATGATTAATAAGCAAAAATAATTCTAAGTTAGCATATTAAAACTTATTTCCCTTGTTTCGAAATTGTTACTCGTTCATTTCTTATAGTAACTAAATTCTTATAGTAACTAAATTGATCGGTGATCAGCAATATCATGTATGAACTATGTAACATTTTATAGAGCCAAAATATTTTGCTTTTGTTAAATGCAGCATTTCTGCTTTTATAAATTGTTTTCTATTTTCGTACGCCTCATAGTTGTTTATATTTACTTCATACTAATATTTTAGCATTGAGTAAGAATATTTAAAAAAAAAGCATACTTGAATACACATAAATTAAAATTGAGTGTCATAAAGTCTGTCTTAGGAATGCTTGATTGCTCTAATATTTATTTTAAAGATTTTAATACTTATCAAAAAGAAGTACGAAACGATCAATGGCAAATTCCACTCTTTCTCTTCAAAATAAATATAGATTTATTCTTAAATTTAATATACGAAAGTTAAATCCTTAGTTTAAATTCATTTTGAATTTTTTTAAAGCAAACTAATAAAAAATTATAACTCTTAGTTGAAGAAGTTATCATACTATTTCAAAGCAGATTAAGACACATAGAAAAAGTTCACAAAAATACATTAATTTTTATTTAATTAAAAAACTTTTTAAAATATAATAATGATGCATTTTTTAGTTGTTAAAACTAAATTTATAAGCTTGTTTTATTTATACGATCTGTTTGTTAACTACTAATATATGCTAACCATTTAAAAAAAGCTTTTGTTATACACAAAAATATACTTTTAGAAAGCTTAAATACTTTTGCATTTCATTTCAAATTTTACTAACTCATCCAGCTTTACCAATGTTTGTCTCATATGACAACTTAAAAAATAACATTAATAAGTAGCTTTACGAAAGTTTACAACCAGCTTACACTTTTTTATTATTCTTTATTTTATATTAAAAAAAAAAAACAACTCTCCCGTTAAAATAAATCTGTTAACAAAAGAAATTTCAGAAAAAAAATCTTTTCGCTTCTTTTAAAAGGTTTAATATTTTTAGCTTCAGATAAAATATTTCAATTAGCGCCACGATGAGTAAAATGGAAGACAACAAAAAATATATTTTCTTGCATTTTAGTGCAAAAAATAGGGAAAAAAATGTATTTTTTTAGTCGCCAAATGAAAGCTTAGACATAAATACCCAGCTTGGCTAGGTAATTGGCGTTCACACTTCCTTCAGTTTTATTTTTATTTTATTCTGAAAACAAGATGAATTCATTCTATTTATATTTTTATGTCTTAAAAATTTAAACTTTTCCACTTGGAAAGTAAATTAAATATTTTTCTGCTACTTGTAATTATTTTAAAAACTAGAATGGTAGAGTAAGTCTATTTGACCCTTTAGTAGCTTAATAACTTAATTAATTTTGTGAAATAGAAACGAGGTTGGTTACTTTGTGGCTTTACTTTGAAAACAATGGCTTATTTCTTAAAGTCTTTTACTGATATATATAAATATATATACATAGATAACCACACTAAGAAAACAAGAAGAGATCTCAGAAAATTAATAAAGGATAATTTAAAAGAAGAAAATATAAAATTAAATGTTAATTAGTAAAAAATAATTAAAATAGAGACATATTAACCATGAAAAAGTTTCTAAACTCATATAGTTATGTCTACAAGATGGAGCTTTCTGATATTACCGTGATTCACTGTCAAAAAAGCAAAATAAGTTGATATATTAGTGTGAAGAGCAGCAAAAAAATCAATTAATTTTAATTGTAAAAGCACATAAATATATTAAATGGTGTTTATAGTAATAAATTATACAGTTTTTGTAATGGCAAATAATACTTTGGGTATTTTTCGTTTCAGCTTAGATATTAATACTTGATTAGAGAGCTATTCTTACCCTAAGTTAATATTAATTCGAATATACTGCTATATTTTTCTAAGCAGTGGATGCAATAGCTTTATAGTAAAGTTGATACGCGTTATTTTTTTTATTTGCTTATGATTTTGCGCAAGTGTCTGTAAGATTATACATTAGATTAATCTCACAATATTTAATCCTCTCCAAAGTTCATCTTCTCCAGACAAATGTGTCACCAGTGATTCCTTAGTGGCCTTTCTTGATTTACTTTTTATTCCTTTTTTTTCGCCTACAATAGAATGCATAAGTCTTAGACTAATATATTGTATCAGCATAAGAGGCTAGTACTTCTTAAATAATATCTGTAGAATATTAGGTTTCAAACGAAAGAATTTGGAATTAAAACTCACCAAGTCTTCGTAAATATCAAAAGTGCTAATGATAACATAAATAAAAAATTATCATTGGAATTATTAGGGAATGTGATGTCTCTGATTAGCTAGTAAAACTTACTCTTCCTTATTCAAAAAGCAGGGTGACTAATCAGAAGTAATGAAAATAGGGCAGAAATAAGCAGCTCTTTCACGGCTACTTTTCAACATGGCACATGGTGAGAAGATCATTTTTAACTCAAGAAAAACATCAAAGGAAATATATTTCATAAATATGTGCAAATTCTTTCTTTCGCCGACGATATACACGCTAGTGCAAGAACAACTTCTGATTTCAAACAAGAATATTTTGCACTGTGAAAAAGAGGCTGGTAAAATGCATCTTACTATCAACTAAGACAAAATTAATTACATGCAGTGCACACCGATAGCAAACTATGCTACTGGTATGCAAATTGGTGCATATAAAGTTGAAAAAGTCGATACCTTTACATATTTGATCTCCGCTGGCCAGGTAGCCGAGCGGTCAGAGTGCCTAACTGCGAAGCGAGTGATTGCGGGACCGAATCCCTCTCAAGGCATAGTTGTTTCTCTCTGTGTGTTGTTCTTTGTTGTCTGTTGTGTGAATGTGACCCACCACATGAACGGGAATCTCTGGCAGTGTGGCGTGGGTAATGCTGCTCGCTTACGTGACTTAGGTTCACGGGAGCCCACCAGATAACGGTAAATAAGCAGTCGGCATCTTCCGAGGCGAGGAACGAGAGTGCGGTTCCCGTCATTATTAAAAGAAAAAATCTGGCCTCCAAAGTTTAACATCAATATCACATATGAAATGCAAAAAAGAATCATCACTGTCAATATGTATCATGGAAGTATTTGAAATCAAACCTAATTAAATGGAAAACTGAGCTATTAATTTTTAATTGTCTTATTAGACCTATACTCAACTTCTCATCAGAAACTTGAATGATGACACAAAAATATGGAGGCGATCTTGGATATTAAGAGCTGCTTTTGGTGGAGCACAAATTCATGGCGTTTGACACAGACGCTCAAATCTATAACTATCATGCTTTCAAAAAACCTGACGGAATCAAACACATAAAAACCCTAAGAATTAAGTAGGCACAGTTCGTTATAAAAATGAACAAAGAACGATCAACACAAAAAAAATATTTTTGGACAAGCCCACTGAAACAAGAGGTATGGACAGACCCGGCCGCACATGGATTGACTGCCTAGAAAGAGATTCATCTTGAGATCCATATTGAGAGTGAATAATTGGAAGACCATAGCCAACAACAGAGTGACCTGGAAGAAAATTCTTGAAAAGTATTGCCCCCCCCCCTGGGCTATCATGCCATGGATGAAGAAGAAGTATATTGTTGCCTTAATTTGATCATAATAAAAAATAAAATGAAAATTTAGGAATGTTTTACAAACGAGCCTTACCTAAGAGCCTAAACTGAAAGAGCTAACAGAGGCTTGTTAAACTAACTAGCCTTACTTAACTAAAAGAGCCTTCTAAAAGAGCCTTGCGCTTTCAATATGATACAATTCTTAAGTGCATCTCTTAAGAGATTTGTGTATATTTTAAGAGATTAACTCCGTAAACAGTTAACAGCTGAATGAGTTTTTAAAGAAAATACTAGTCGGAGATCTGAATATGCCAGTGAATTTGTTTTTTCACCAGACACATTTTTTATGCCATTTACTTTTATAGCTCATAATGCTTGACTATTAAGGCTTAACTGTTAAGTGATTTTACATACAAATTTGCAGGTCCTACTTATATGCAGGGATGTTCGCAGTTTTGGAAAACTTTTTCTTACTTATATAATTCGTAATATTATAAATATTATAATTTTATGAATTATAATATTACTTTATGAATTATAATATTATATTTAAATTCCAAATATTAAAATTTTAATTAAATGTAGAAAATAATTTCGCCCACTACTGCCTATAAATAATTTAAATAGATGCATAAATAACAGACAGACAAATAGTGACATGGGTTTTAATCCCCCATTTTCCAAAAACAATTTCTGACCATTTGACAGGAGGCGGTTTTTTGAAAAAAAAAATCAAATAAGAAATACGCAGCTATGTAGCTAACTGACAAAAACTTTATTCACAATTTGTCTTAAAGTCGTTTTTCGTCTTTTCTTCGGGAATATACAGATTTATGTAATAATTATTTTCTTGCATGGAAACTACCTTCTAAGTATATTTTGTTTATTCATTTTTGTACAATAAATTCGAGTAACTTGCAAAAAATATTGAAAAAAAACTTACTTTCTTACAAAAACAATGTTGGTAGTAAATTATCTTTTCCTACATATTCAGTTACATGATTAAATAAGATCAAGCAAACCGAAAACTCGAGAACGAGAAACATATTAAAAAGACAAAATTAAAATTTGATGAAAATGACATGCTTGTAAATTACATATAGTTGATAATTATCGTGATTGATCGATCACACTTTTGTAGCAACTTTCATGATATAGACTTTTGATGACGTGATTATTATGCCTTAATATAGTTTAACGCGCTTCGGTACAGGGAGAGTAAAGAAGCAAAGAAATATGGAACAATGTTATATTTGATAAACAACTATTTTTAAAGAATAGGAATATTAAGTCTTTTAAAAGTTTGCTAATATCATGAAATAGCTTTACTAAATGACGACTTATACAATGTATTTCTTTAATTCTTTAATTCTAATATTCTTTCAAAATTTACTAATTAAATTTTTTCATAATTTTTCTCATACATATGTTTTTAGCGACATTTTTTTCCATTATAAATTTTCTTCTGTACAGCCTTTGTACGTTAATATTTTTGTGTGTAGTACTTTATCAATTAACTTCTCATTAAACATTTCACTAGGCAAGCAGTTTATTAGGATAATTTCTGCACATAAACAATTTAGAACGATTCTGCTAGTGAGTTTGTGGTATACTGTGATCTATTTTGGTGCTTTTATTTGGCATGCATTATAATCTGACATTGCATCATGGCACCTATACATCATGGCTGAACTAGTACATCATGTTGACTAATGACAATGAAAGTTTTAAACCGGATAAAGCACTCTGCCATACTTTTGAAATTGTATAAGATTCATTTAAGGAGCATAATGGAAATTTCTATTGCTTACGTAGGCCATCACTGTCTCCAGATTTAAGTCCTATTGTGTATTTGTGGGACGGAATTGAAAGAGCTATACATCATCCAGATTCAAAATTATACAGCCTCATGCCTTTGAAAGGTGCTCCGGACGAGCAGAAAATGGCCTAGATCTCGAAGAGTCCATACCATGAAAATAAGCAGTTTATTGAGAAAAGAAAATGAAACCAATCCAATATATTGTGGGTTTGTCACAACAAATAGGGCAGCTCAATGTATACCAACAATGGTAATTAAAGTACCAAAAACTAAGATCTCGACATTTTTTTATAAAAAAAAATAGTCCATGTTCATTAATTACGACAGTCAGTTAAAGTCAATGATATTGTTATACAATTCAGACTAGTTTTCGTATTTTTTACTTTAAGTAAAATATTTTATTTTAATTGCATTCCTTAATTCCATCTAGTAAAAATTATTATATATTTAACCTATAACTTACATAAATAATCTTTAACTAACTACACTGGTTATCATAAATTAAGGAAAATTCACAAAAATCGCGATAACTCAAGAAATTACACATGGAATTTTATGAAACTTACCCACAATATACAACACATAGTAAGGTATTAAACAACATAAAAAGAAATTATCAGACATTAATAGTAGTATAGAAATTAGCACATGTATAAAATAAACAAATTGGAAGTATCGGTTTGCAATAGAAAAAGTACCTTTAATATGGAATATGATTGCCTCTAGAAGCAATACAGCACAAACAGCGATGTGTGATGCTTTCAATTATGCGGTCTATCAGTTCAATAGGAAGTGAGAGCCATTGCTCTTGTAAAGCAGTTGCAAGCGTGGCAAGGGTCTGAGGGGGCGGATTGATGGCAGATACACGCCTCCCTAGAGCATCCCAAACGTGCTCGATAGGATTCAAGTCCGGGGATCGAGCTGGCCACTCCATGCGAGTAATTGTTTCCTGTTGAAGATAATCATCAACAATGCGAGCTCTGTGTGGTCTTGCATTATCGTCCTGTAACAGGAAGCAATCACCAATTGCCCCGGCATATGGGCGCACATAAGCATCAAGGATGTTGTCTCGATAAACCTGAGCATTCACGGTTCCCCTTGGAAAGACATGGAGGTATGTGCGCCCTCCTAAGGATATGCCTCCCCAAACACAGACACTGCCTCTTCCGTATGCATCTCTTTCACGGATGTTTGATGGATGATAACGGGTCCCAGGTTCTCTCCATATCAAATAACGTCTACTGTCACTTTCTAGACTAAACCTGGACTCATCCGTAAAGAGAACAGGCCTCCATTGATCTGACGTCCAGTGGACATGTTGTCGGGCCCACTGCAAACGGTCTCTCCTATGGCGTGATGTGAGCGGCACGCAAATGGCTGGTCGTCTCGCATACAGACCACCTTCGTGGAGCCTTCTGCGCACAGTTGACGTTGACACCAACCTTCCGGTGGCTGCAGCAAGAGAGGATCTAAGATGTGTCGGAGTAGCGGTTCTATTCCTGCGTGCACTTAATGTCAAATATCGGTCATCGGCACTGGTCGTAACAGTTGGCCGTCCTTGACTGAACCTCCTAGATGCCGAATCTGTGGTTTGAAATTGCCTCCAAAGTCTATGAACCACAGATGGACTCACATTTAGCCATCTGGCCACTTCTGATTGACTCTGCCCTGCCTCTAGTCTCCCGATGGCTCTCCATCGTAGTTCTTCAGGCAAATGATGCCTAGAGGTCATTATTACGAATTGGCTATCTCAGATTTTCAATGTCGCAATCACAGTAAAATTTGTGTGCTTTCTCTCAAACTTGGACTTTTATGCTCCAGGCAGATGACGTAAGCCGAGTGCAGCGCCACTAATTTGCATATTGCAATTTTACTCAGCTACTCTTAGTGGACAACATATGCAAATTTTGCACGGTTTGGCTTACTTTTGAAAGAGTTATCGCTATTTTTGTGATTTTTCCTTAATTTATGATAACCAGTGTAATTTGATTTAATTGCATTCGCATTGTTAATTGATTAATTTTGAATGGTGTAAAGATTGATGTATTTCAAGATTTATATATTTCAAGAGATTTAATTAATGATTAAAGTCTTAAAAGACGTTCATAAATTCATGTAGATTACTAAACTTGATGATTACGAGACGTCTCTGTCAAGAAAAAGAAATGCATTAGCTGTTCATATGGGTGGTGGCATAAGTTGGGATTTTTTTTTAACTAAGATGTTAAGTTTGAAAAGCTGTTGCTAAATGGAGGAGCATTTCGAATAAGTATAAAACCAAATGTCCCCAGACTTACATCCATACGATTTCTGGCAGTTGGCATAACTTAAAGATTTAATCTATCCTAAACCTATTGAATTTGTTTCTGAAACTAAAGCTATAGTCTTTCGAGGCATGCATTGCTTTCAACGATTAAACGCGTGGTTTCTTAATTCTGCACGGTGGCAACAATGACCGATATCATAGAAAACATGTCTTATAATCAAAAGTACTTAAATATTTCTTAATGGTTTTTATAAAGCTGTCATACATTATCGAGTCAAATTACAACTGTCAACGTGACTTTTTTCTTACTTTAAATTAAAAAAAAATATTTTGAGGTGGTGGTTCCATCTGTTTTTGATTTCGTAAAATTTAATTGGAATTATATATATATAATACAGTGTTCAGTGTTGCACTTGAGTTAAAACTGAATTTTTTATATGCAGTTATATCATGCAGAATAATTTTTTCTTGCAGTACGTAATGAATTGTAAAAACGGAGATAATGAGTTACACTGTAAAAAAGAATTTTCTATTTCTTGTATTTTGGCTACAGAATGATTGGTAGGTTGATTTTTGCCTCCCGAGAAGTGAAATTGCATCCATTTTTGCATAATTTTCTTGACAAATAAAATTGAGTTGCATAGTTGAATCATTCTTAAGACAGATAAAACCATAAAACAAATGCAAACACTGATAATTTCGCATGAATGATCAACGTTTTAAATTTTCTATGGATTACAGTAGCAAATCCTCCAAGAAGTAATAAATTGATTATTTTTGAAACACGTAATTTCTTTAAAGATTTTTTTCAACACAATAAGGTTTTTTTTTCTTTTCTTTTTTAAAAAAAGGAAATGAACTTTTGAAATTATTACGAAATTATTTGGCCCTATAACAATAAAAAACTCTAGGCATAAAATATATAACAATGAATATTTATTACGTTATACTTATCTGAAAAAGTCTAAATAGGAAGCCTAAAAAGTTGACAGTTTACCCCGAGAATTGATTGGTCAAATTTGACAGCCTCTCCGACTAATAGCTACTTTGACGTAGTTTTGACCTCCCTAATAGCTCTCAAGAGGCATTTCAAAGTTGCTAGTATGACATTACGGGAAGTTTCCCAAACTTAAACTAAAACCAGAATCTTGTCAGACTCTTGGGATTATAAACTCAAGCTATTATAAGACTAAGTCTTATGAGACATTAATCTTGATTTCTCAAGCAATATTTTAAGATTTGCTTTATAAATTTCATTTACCGTGTAATAAATTGTAACTTTCGTATCCATAAGTACCTAATACGTAATTTATTTTTAATATTTATGTGCAAGGAACTATAAAGTGTTATATAAATAGGAATTGCGAAAGTGGTGTGGGAGTTTAATATCACGACGAAAAAAGAAGTGTTCACTTTGTGAATTTTCTTATTTCTTTAAGAAATATTTTCCCATATTTTATGTATAGATCATTTATATTTATTGCTCAATATATCAACTAACATTACGTAAGAAACTTTTTTTGAATAAAAACACAATAATTACGGCTATTTTTTTAAAGTGAAAGTATTTCCTAAAAACTAGATTTATGTTTTAAAGAAAAAATATAAATACAATTTTTTTTAAGTTAGAAAATTTGAAAGCTCTTCTTTTGTCAGTAGTGTGACTGATTTGGTTGAAGACTTCATGTCTGTCAGATTTCTAAAAATGCTGCTGATCTCGTCTTCTTAAAATATTATTGGTATACATATTTACTGATTATTATCAGTGACTGATAAAACTATCAAAACCATGAAAAAATAGCAAAAAGAATACTGCATTAATAGCTGATATCGATATAGTGTAACAGATTGATATTTTTCTTAGGTTTTACATTAGCATTAAAAATAAAAATTCGAAAATATCTTAAAAATTAGCTTTAACTGGAAAAACGCCACGTTTTTGTCTCTTAAATACTCTTAACCTTTCAAAAAAATATTTCATGTGTTCCAAATGCGTTCTCGAGTATTATGTTAAAAAAAAATTATTTTACAAATAGATGGAGGTAGATTCCATTTTTTTGCATCATATAGGGTTTTAATTGGAACTGTAGAGCGATTATCGACCAGATGAAAATTCTCTTTCGTTAATCACACTTATTTGTCTCTCTAAATAGATGCCAGCACACTATTTTTTCTTTCAATTTTAAACCATCTAGAAAAATCTCTCTACACTTTTTGAAATTTTTAAACACATGACAACGATGTAAATAGAATGTTAAAATAGTAGTTAAACGAATGAAATGTCTGCTTCAGTCAAGTAAACAAAAGTATTTAAACTCCTTAAAAATAATACAATTTTCATTTTTTTACATTTTTAAGAATGTTTAAGTAAATAAAAATATATAAACACATTGAAAATTCTACAAGTGGTACTTTTCATATTTTTAGGAACGTTTGTAACTCGCTCAGATTTATATTTAAAACGTCAGATAACTTTTCAATCTTCTCAATAATACCATAAATTCTTAACTTTAATTTATTTTTAATGCCTGCAAAATGTATGCTTTTGAACAAATACTTGAACTAACGGAATTGCTTCAACAAAGATTAAAGTATTTTTCAATATATAACGTTTGCAAATTCCTTATTTAATATTGGTTTGATAAACAGCAAAACAATAATACAAACTCCCCTGTATTCAATAAATGTCTGTTGGTTTTTGTTCCCTTATTTGATTGTAATATTGACTAATAATTTCTAGAATAAACTTATAACACTGCCACTCGATACCAAAGAATTCAAACTCAAATAAAAGGTTCATCTTTATTCATTATTTGTTCACCTATCAAACAATTAATTAAGAAAATATCATTAACTACTTTGAGTTATCCTAAATCGAAATACATCAATACCATATTACTACACACGTTTTGACTGTTTATTTAATTCAATTGGTCTCGTAGACAATGAGAAGTTTTCGTCATTTATTTATCATACCAAAACAAATGAATATCGATTCCAAAGAGGTAGGACCATTATCTATTTAAGACAACCCTAATACTGAAATCGACGTTATATTTATACCTGGATTTATCTTTAAAAAGGAAATCAACTTTAGTAAATAAAGAGAATATTACTAAAACGTTCCTATTTTAATGAGTTTCGTGATCGTGTTTTGCTAACATAAACTTATGCAGAGAGAATGAACATTTTTTTTTTCACTAATTCACACTTACACTTGCATTACGCTCATCACACTTCCATTATACTTACATTAAGCTAAAACAGAAGACCTTAATAACTTTTAATCTAATGATCGGAATATTATGTACTAAGATGCAATGTTAATTATTCAAAAGAATTTGCTACAAACACGCCATAATTTCACTGTAAAAAATACCGGCTCAAATTACTGTAAAAAAATCATGCATAACCGTACTATGACCGATACGGTAAATATATATTTAAAAGGATTTTAAATGAGATTTAAATAGATTTAAAGATTATTATAGATTTAAAACGTACAGTCGGTACTTTTTCAATTCAATTTTTTTTACCGGAACATAAAAAAACTTATATACAGTACTTTTTACAGTAATAATTACCGTGAAATCACTGAACTACTTTAACTAACCCCTTCCTTCTTGTTCCCGTGAAAATGACGGGGTGAGGTTTTGCTCTCTATTTCGCGCTCCCGTGATATTTCCGGGATAGAATGCTCAGTCGTAACTACCTTTTGCCCGGAAAAAATTTCATTTCTCATTTTACACACCAAATGGCAATGACAGTACCAGGATATTTTTAAGGTAATTGTAGATAGTTAGTTTATTTTAAACTAGATGTCAGCACTAATCGAATACGTGTATTTGCGATATGTTATTTGCAATCTTAGCAAAGTTACTTAGTTAGGCTCTTTGTGAATACGCGTGGTTTGTGCTCAACACAAAATTTATTTTTTAATATTGTGTTCATTATGGATTTATATTTTTTAAATTTTCCTTGCTTGCTGGAAAATCAACATTACGTTATAGTAACCCTGAATGTTGGCTTTTCCTAAAAATTATTTTTTTCAAAATTTCAAGATAAAAACAAATCAAAAATTAAAAATTAATATGCGTATGAAAAATATATATTATATAATTTTCTGGGATTAAAAAATAGGCACTTTTATGACAGTTTTCTTGAAAATTAACCGATCGTTAAGGGGTTAAATATTTACTGTAAAAACTATGGTATAATATTTTACGGTTAAAAATGATTTAAGGTAAATTAATTTTACAGATGTTACCCGAAAGTGTCTGCAAATTATAATGTTGTTTGATCTAGAATTGTTCACAGTGTACATAGATGCAATGTAAATGGTTCAAAGGAATTTACCATAAATATGCTATAATGAGAATAATCGTGATTTTAAGTCTCGTTTAAGTTACGAAACCAGATCAAAAATTTTTTTTTGCTTTGTAAAAAGATGTCTTTTTTCGATCAATTTGGATTCTTGATCCTCAAAATATGAAAGGTAGCCGCAATCTCATAAATTCACTCCAACAAGTATGGTAAGAGAACGGTTTAATTTTTTTGGGCCTCTAATGCTAATTTAAATTATAATGCTTCAACTATTTAAGCGAATATTGATTGAACACGATTATAAAACTAGTTTATCAAAAGAAAATACAATTTAAGAAGTATTTTTCAACTAATTTATTATTTTCATTTTGTTTCATTATTTTCATATTTAATTCATTTATTCATTTATAATATTGATCAAAAACTTTTTGAGTATCGATGTATACAAATGTTAGCATAATTTTTAACTTTGTAATTTAAACTCAAAATTTTTATTGTGTTCGGAAATTTCAGCATCAGATTTACCAAAATATCCAAAAATTAAAATAATCGCTAAGATATCAGACATTTGACATCTATAATTGTTAGACCAAATATTCCAAATTGGTGGCTAACCTCACCCCTGCTTTGAAGGGTCAAGAATTCACATCCATCGAAGAAATGTATTTTTATTTGGGGGGAGCAATTTTTATCTTTTTCAAAAGAAACATTTAAATCACCTGTGGGGAACATGGGTTTAGGTATCAAATGTTGCTATTCTATTTTTAAATCAAAATATATTTATACCACCACCAGGCCCTTTAAATTTCTCTAATTTTACAAAATACATAATTTTTTATTTACTTTTTATGAATCTAAATTTTTAACCGCCCGGGGCGGGAATAGTTGTATACTAAGACCCTTTATTTGTGAATAAAAAAATTGTTATCATATTCCATTTACTTTCATTGCCATGCTTTTGGAATTTAAATTATTTTTAAATTTAAAACACTTCAAAGCAGAGTTTATATTAAACATTATTTTAAATATTAGTTTTAGTCATTTTGAACTGTCTTCATTTCTATTATAACAATATAGAATTGTTCAGGATAAAACTAAAATATAAAATAATACAGCTCCCGAGAGCGGTCGGTGTACTTCAAAGAGTTAAAGTAGTTGAGTTGAGTACTGTATAACTTCAATGCTGAGCATGAAGACTCGGTTTTAATTTCTAGCATTTTAGATTATTTGAAAACAAGCCAATTTTCTACAGAGGATTTATTTACTATCGGTTTGGATGGAACAGCATTCATAACTGGTGTCAAATTTGGTGCAATGCGACTGTTTAAGTTTCATACATGGAGACAGTTACAGTAGCTCATATATTAGTTGCTTGTCAATGAGCTATCTTCACATTTGTCTCGACATGGAATCATGTTTCAATGCCTCTTTCTATGGAAATACTACAGTATTGGGAAACTTCTTGACGCATGTGAGAAACTATCCATTGTCAAGTTTAATACAATCACTGATCTACACCCACAGAGGTTTCAGATGGATTTAGTACTTACCAAAAACATTTGTTTTAAATATATCAAGCGATATGTTTTTAAAATTGTCCAAAAGCATCGGAGAGTATGATAAGCTTTACAGTTGAATAAGAATGCAGTTATCTCTTTGTTATGAATTCTGCGTTATGCTGCCATAATTTCGACAATACAAGCAAAACCATTTAATTCCACTTTAGTTCCAAACAATTCCGTAGTGTTATTTTAGAAAGATAGCATAATGACACAATGACATGCGACTGACATAAAATCCAATGAAACTTCCTTTTGTATGCAACTCAAACAGACATGTAGCACCAAATTTCACATCTGTATGAAATTCTGTTTCGTTCAATTTGATCTCAAGTAAATACACGGTAGATAAATGACTAAAATTAAACTTTCAAGCACAGCCGGTGCATAGAATCTTTGATAAGTTATTCACTACTCAACTGCCTTGTGTTGTTGATACACATCAGGTGCTTTTATTTTGTACTTAAGTTTGATTCCTTAAGAATTCTATATTTTATCATAGAAAGTTAAAAAAAAGAATTAAAAATTTATTTAATTTATAAAAACATGTTTGTTAAAAACTCAGCTTCAGAGGGTTAAAATTTCAAACTCATGCAAATATCAAGTCTGGCGAGGGTGGTAATAATTCGTTATAATAATATTTTTGTTTTCAAACAAGCGGTCTTACTAAGCAACTTTTTGAAGCAGTAAGTCATGAAATATTTTGCTGAAAAAAGTTTTAAAAAAAGGACTTAAAAGTGATGTATTTTGTAGTATTAAAGAAAGTTCAAGGGTCATTTTGACCTAAAAAAAAACAAAAAAAATACAAAAATATGATGAAACTGTGTGATGTAACTAAACCCATCACAGGTGATTTCGATCTTTTTCAAAATAAAAATCGACACACCTTTATGATTATTCAGAAAATATTGCCACTTATAGCATTCTCATCTTTTTCTTTGACTTTGATTTTTTTATACAGTTCGTTTAAAAAAAAATTAGCAAACGGTATTCATTCGAAGATGCGCTCACTCAAACTCAATAACTGACGTATGGAGCAATGCAAGAGCATCAAGTTTTGCTTTAAACTAGAATGATAAATACCTGAAAACTCACTATTTTTATTACTGTTTAAACTATATGATGTATTCTAAATTTTTCTGTTTTTTTTTCAGTGCGCGACTCGGCATCACAGAACCCTGCCGTTAGGTGGACAGTGGCTCTTCTGGCCTCCTGTTGTCTCTTGTTGTATAAGTCATAGATTCACTAGACTGTTTTGTACAACGTACAACTTACGTGTTTGTAAAAAGTTTCAATATTCAAATAAATAAATAAATATATCTATACATATGTTCACTTTCACCTTCAATATGTGTCGAAAAGATGTGATAAAGAAAAATTGGTGATCATCTCACATCTACTCTGAGGGATGTAATTGAATAATTATGCCAGTTATTCAAAGTTTGAAAGTTTGTTGAAAAGCATGTTTGAAGATAAGAAAGTTATCTTCGTTCTGGAGTACAAATGACGTATAAGATATGAATGAAACCTATGAAAAAGCAGGCAGCCATTAAGGTACAATAAACAAATTTTATTATTAGTGTACCTTTTTATAGCGGTCTGCCAATACAATTTTTTTAATCCATTTTTGTTTTAAACCATTTTTACGTCAATATAATAAAAATATTGTTTGTGAAATTGTGTGAAACATAAGGAATAATATTTTATGGAGAATTTTTAAATACTTATGTATTGAATATGAGCAAATTAATAAGTATTTGAAATATCAGCTTTAGGGGTTTTGACCGAATTTCTGAACTAAACAATAAAAAGAAACTTGTTCATTCAGAAACTTCTCTGAGCGTCAAAGCAACCAATTCACGAAAACAAAATAAAATAAAATATCAAAATATTTAACAAACATTTTGATAAATGTTCCACTTAATATTTATGCAGCTTCTAATTTTTGTTTACTTTAAAAATTAATGTTCCCTTATATATTTAAGCTAAAATTTAAAACTTTTTTAACATATCATCTAGAAAGAAAGATAATTTTTTCAATGTCATTTTCAGATAAAGGATATTTTTTTGTTGTCAATATACTTTTATACGTTGTTTTTGTACTTCAACTTGTTGAAATACCAACCCGAATTTCCATAATCCATCAAATGACTGTAACACGTAACACCATGCTTTCCTTAGACCTTACTTTGTACAAATCCTAGTTTTCAGTGGTATTTTTATTCGGAAATTCAACAATATTGGAGAAAAATAAAGAAACATGTTACTAAATCATAGTTTGTTTTATTTTAAAGTTAATTTGAAACAGGATTTTTCCACTAAATAGATTTTTTAAATATAAAATGAAAAGTAAATTTTCATTCAAGACACAGTTATCAGTATTAATTCAAGCAGTAATCAGTTATAATTATCTGCAATAATTTAATAGTCAAAAGTATCAGAAATAATTTATCTGTTTCAGTAGTTATCAGTAATAATTTAATCAGAAACAATTTAATTTTATTTAGTAAGTAATAATTTTTATCCGTAATTAATAATTACCAGTATCAGTAGTTATTAGTAATGATTTAATAGAGAAAATGGGGAAATCTGTCAATAATTAATACAAGACTTAAACTACCAATCTTTCAAGCACGAAAAATTGTAATAGTGATTTAGTCATTTCATATACTATAGAGATAAAAAAACAGATGCCATGTGAAAAACATAAAAGAGGCAACTACAGGTATATTGCTCAACCACTTCAATATAACTGCAAGATTTGATCAAGTAATATACTAGAGGTAGCTTTCACTGAAAGCAGAATTCGTAATTACATGTGATTATTATTTGTGACGCTCAAAGTGAAGATAAGCTACATCAAGGTATCAATCATATTATGAGAGCATGCCCATAAACTTTCTGAATATTCTAAACGCGCGCGCAAAAAAAACGGGATTTTGAGAAGTAAGTTTACTGTATTTTTATTATTTAGTAAATTTACTACATTTATTATTGTATTTTATAGTATAATCAAAACGTGAAATCTATAAAAAAGCTGCTGAAAAGAATTTATTATTTTTAATCTCAGTAAATTATCTAAAAATGCATGTGCCGTTTTTAAAACTGGTAACTGACATCGTTGAAAAACTTTATAAAGATCACTATAAGAAAAGCTTTAGTTGTGTAACGGGCATTGGTTGATTTTAAGTTAGTTTATAACATACTTTTGGGATATCATTTAACCTCATTGCTATTATTTGACTTGACAAAGTCCAGTGCAAGCCTTTTCGGTATAATTAAATACAGTATTAATTAATTTATAATTCGTATGATGTCAATATTCGAGTAAAAGTCAAGGGAATTTTAATATTACTAATTTTATGAAACATTGCTTCCAACGTTTGACCAGATATAAAGCAAACTAGTACAATCTGCTGCTAGCATATCGTCAAAGTATGCTCACGCAGAGAAAAAACTTATAAAAATCTCTAAATGCCAAAATTTTAAAAAACGAACAAAATCATGAAGAATGACTCTTACCTATTTTTGGTATTATATAATTCAACAATGATCTAGTACATTAAATCTAGTCTGAGCAAAATATATTTCTTTATTTACTATATGATTTCAAATAGTCATTTTTATATTTGAGGTCTATGAATCCAATATATTTGTAGAAGCTCATGGAATTTTTTTCGCTCAGATTTTTCACATTTATATTACTCTGATAAATAAATCAATGATTCCTTTTTTACCCGTAAAATATATTCAGATAACATGCTGCCATTTTAACAAAAATTAAGTATATGCAATGAAACAGAACAGCGTCATACTTCTATAAGAAACTTTTAAGATTGAAACTAACTATACTATTTAAATCCTTTTAATGCAAATCTCTCACGGTAACTTTTTCTCTAGTCGTTAATATTCGATTGAACAAGGAACTAATAAAATCCCTTAATTTTGTCAATAGTCTAATGCCAAATCTTCACTTTCTTTGTCGCGGTAAATATATCTAATATTTTGGTAAAAGTCAGAGGAATTTTTCTATTTCTAACTTTATAAAACAATGCTTCCAACTTTTTACCTAATATAAAATAAACTCAGATGATCTGTTGCCATCATAACGCCAAAGTATGCCTACACAGCGGAAAAATTCCAAGAATCTCACAACGTCAAACTTCTATGAGAAACTAATAAGATCGTGAAGAAGAACTTTTACCAATCTCGACAGAAGAAAATATTAAAAGGAGATGGGCGTTTTCTTTTGGATGTGAGTTGTATTAAACCACAGCCAGGTAGCTTTATTGAAGTTCACAGAAGGAAATATTCTCAGAAGAATAAGAGCCTGACATGTCTACAAACAGACGGTACATTATTTTTTGAAAGACGGAAGGGAGAACAAGGAATGAGAAAAAGAGGTGCCTTTTTTGGCAAAGATTCTCGAGGAATTTTTGATCTTCTTTAAAGGAAAAAACAGCGCATTGTAAGACTTTCCTTTGGAGCCTCTTCTGATCCAAACTCGACCGATTGAACTTCCTTTTCCAACAAAGATTCCACAAGGATGAACTTAGAGTGATAAAGCTCATGTCAAGTTGCTGTTTCTCAAGATGTAAGCACTGGTTGAAAAAAAAGTTGGAAGAATGGAATCCATTTTTTTATTATTTCAATGTTTAAAAATTCTCGCGTGATAAATGTTTTCAAATATGCATTAATTGCTTTGTAGGTTGAATATGTGTTTTAAATAATATATTACCTAAGAAATAGTTGTTTCTTGTCTGTTAGATTTTATTTTTGTATTTTTAAGACGCTCTGTTTGGATAGCAAAACTATTTTTTTTTTAAATTATTGGTACAAATCTACATTTTTTCTCTGAAATGATAATATAGGATATTTATGCGATATTTTATAATTATGGAAAACTAATGTAAACATTTTAGGGATTAATTAATATTACTTTACAATTATGGTATTGGTATCATATTTTATTGTATTGGTATCATATTTACTGTAACGTTTTCTCAAACTTTAACTTTTTTTAAAAGTGTTCAATTCAAAAGGGAATTAATTATTCTATAATTATTCACATTAAAAAAATACATTATAAAACGAAATTTTGGACATCTTGAGGTTAAAATTAAAAGTAAATTTTACTTGTGATTCTCAGGAAATAGGGCTAAAATACATAACCCCTGATTCATTTGAAAACTTAAGTTTAGAATATAATTTTTTTAATATTTTCTTTTTGTTTCATTATCTAAATTTCAAAGCATCCTCAATTACAATGTAAATGTTCTCATTTGTGTTTAATATGAAGGAAAAGTAAAGCATTTTGCTTAAGCATCTAATATCTTTTTTCTGGCAACTACTCTCCTGACAACAAATGGAAAAAAATAATTATATGATAGGCCAAGAGTTTTCCATTGTAAAACGTATACCCTCACCACAGGATCAAATTATGATGGCATGTCTTCGTATCATCTTCAGGGAGGCTTCCATGACCACGTCGCCAATATCCCATTGCGCAGCTCTAGTGCGACGTAAAATAAAGTATTACGACTACTACCATTGTAAAACGTATGAGGTCGGGATAGCCTAGCTGGTAGGACATTGAGCCACATCCGAGAGGTCACGAGTTCAATCCCCGCAAGACAAAGTCTCCCCGTCTACAAAATGGTGACTGGTTCGTGCAAAATCAGTCTGGGTAACAAAGTCAACCAAGTTCCCATAACAAATCAGTACCTCTGAGGGCACTTTATGGAAGATTGATCACGCTCTGGTTCAGGTCAAAATTACGATAAGTAGATTGTGTGTGAATGTGTTCTCCATGTTAAGCGCGATGTGACGTGTATGTGTTGTATCCGTAAAACGTATGATATTTCTTTGTGCTGCGTGAGAAGATATTTATAAATTTTGGAAAAGCTGAGCAATTAAAACGAAAATTATCTTGTGACATTTTAATATGAGACGAAGGAGAACTCAAAGCGCCTTAAACTAACCTGGTAAACAGTATGGATTCTTTACACACTTTTTTGAATTCTCACAAGTAATATTTATATCCCACTGAAAATAATGGCGCGTGGTACTAAGTCACGAATCAATTGAGAGCCTTAGTCAATTTGAGAGACAATGAATCAAATTTTGATCTTAATATAGATAGAAAGACTGAAACTCCCACGGCTACGATGGAAATTGAACATACTGACCTCCATATTTTAGAGAGTTTCACTCGCTAACCGCAGTCTTGCGGAAGCATAATTATCCCGGCTACAAATTTTTTTTCCTAATCTTTATTAATTATTTAAATTATCCCAATTAATTCAATAATCCACAATTTTATTCGTTTTATACATGATTGCAAAAATGACGTTTTGTAGTATTTTTAGTCTAAAGCAATGAAGCCGAATAAAATTCAAACTATTTGAAGCAAAATAATAATTTTTTTTAAGGCAATTAATACATTTTAGAAATCAAAATGTAAATTTGCTTTTCTGCCAATAAAGTTTAATGTCTGTGATTTTTATACAGGCTTTACTTTTTTCACTGATATTTTTTATCATAAAATTTGGTTTTCTATTAACTAAAATTAGCTGTTCATTAGTATTTGATCATGATGATTTTTGTCATATGTTTTATAAAAAAACCTTATTTTAAAACGAGGTTTTTGAAAGTTCTAAACAAGTTATATATTTCTCAATTCTTAAATATTGAAAAAAATTAATATTGTAAATAAACTTCTTATCAAAAAAAATCCAGTAAACGCAAGAAAATAAAAATACTTTTTGACATTAATTATTTAAAATGCATTCATTTGAGTGAAAAAAAAAGCAAGGGGCATTTTTAAAAAAACAGATTGTTTTGTCATTTTTTTAATGACAATAATTCTAACTTTCACTTCAGTACTATCTATAAAAAGTTAAGGCATTTCATTATACT
Source organism: Parasteatoda tepidariorum (assembly GCF_982258835.1). Lineage (NCBI taxonomy): Eukaryota > Metazoa > Arthropoda > Arachnida > Araneae > Theridiidae > Parasteatoda > Parasteatoda tepidariorum. Next base: position 20,717,812 of record NC_141765.1, read on the forward strand.
GCCAAATGTCATTTTTTCTTGATAGGATCTTAAGCATTATCTACATTTAAACAAATTATAGTTGTTCTGTCTTGAATTATTACAAAGCTATGATAAATACCTTAAATGAAAGAAAAAAAACACAAAACATCGTAAGATAGTAGTGCATAATAAATACATTTGCCATTGTCACAAGCATTGCTTCATATAGATTTGTGCCTTATGCACTGCCGTAATTATTTAAATCTTCTTCTAGTCAAAACTTGCAATATGGATTTATTTAACTTTTATGTTAGATTTTTCTTTTTTTCAAAACCCCATGATGTATTTTATAAATTTGGGGAAAGCACTGGTTCCACAGTATCTAAATACTTAATTGATCTTTCCTAATTATTTGCGTTATTTATTCTGTATTCTTTAATCTCCTCATTTTCGTGCACAAAAATTAGTTTTATATCCCGTTTCCTTTCCTTACTTTAAGTACGTAATGCCGTTAAAATTTGGTGCCGAAGAGTCAATTCTAGTTCCCTTTTTCAAACTAATTTGTATCTTCACCCTTGATGATATCACCACACTCCTCTTTGTACTTTTTTTTTAAAAAAAATATTTGTGAAACCATTTTTTTAAATTATTTGTTAAGTTTTCAACATTACCAATCAGTATCAGTATGCGAATGGCTTGGTGATGTAATCATTAGACAAATTTTCAAATTGTTCAAGAGAATGTTTTTTTTTTTTAAAAAAAAACAGTATTTTCATATAAGCGATGAACTTTTTCGGTGCATATTGTCATTATCTGGTAAAAATTTCTAAAACTTTAAAAACATCTACCAGGAAACAATTATTACAAATCCTTTGATCAAAAAATTTGATCTTCAATGTCATTTGAGTGTAAAAATATTTACTCAAGACTGCTTAAGAGTTAATATTATTTACTCAAGATTATTTCCTGTATATATAATATTATATACTCAATAGTAACAATATTATATTAGATATAATATATATATACTCATATGTATAAGTATTATATACTCAAGAATTTTTCGACAAAAGAAGTTTAATTTGTTAAATTAACATTTGGGGAGAAACTGATTGCAAAAATTAATATTTAAGAGAAAATTATTATTATCAAAGTTTTAAACTAAGCATTTTCTAAAAGTTGCAATTCTTAACAAACCATTTTAATAAGTTTACTTTACAATTTCGGTTATTTTTGCTTGTTGCAAATATGAAAATGTCTAATATCAATATTTGAAAATTAATGATTATGAAAAACTGCTTATTCAATTAACAAGAGGACAAATACGCATTAATTAAACTATATGTAACCCTATCCTATTATAGAAATTTGTTTCGAAATTTTAAAACTCACTTATTAAAAAACTAAAATAGCAGGATCATTAAATTCCGAATTGAATAGCAATATTCTCTCAGTCCTCGTATTTTTAATTGGCAAGAACAAATTACAGAGCTCATTAGTTTGTTACATAACATATTTTTTTAGAAAATGTATTGTCGTTTCCGTTAGAAGACCTTTTAAGCAAAAGGACTCACTGTTACATTTTCATGAAAACTGCTAAAGTAAATAAAATTAATGTGATGCAAGTTCGATATGTTAAAATAGCTTTATTAGCTAACCTGGATATTACCCAGAATTTGTTTTTGAAGCAGTTATTCAAAATTGGAAAACTGGTATCCTTCTTATAAGCTAACCAATGGCTTTATTTGTAAACTAAGCTTCTCTTTTAATATTCATGCACACTATACAAAATGGATACTTAAATTTTAGGGAATTTTATTTTTTACGAAACCTTTTCCTATTATATGGTCAGAGTGAATATTTCGTCAAAGGGAGGAAATGACCACCGACACTTCTTCAAGGAAACAAATGCAGTCAAAAATAGCAAAATTTATTTTTTCCCCAATGTCAAACAGTATACGTTGACATTTGTCATTTGGGCATCAGTAGAGCAGATCTGCTTACCAATCTTTCTGAGTCACCTTATTAGGTGAGTCAATGCTTTTCCTACAGTAAGAAAGACAGTACAGAGAGAAAGAAAGAAAGAACATTAGTGTTTTCGATCTGGATTTAAATCCGCTACTTTTCTGACATGAAGTCAGTTCCCTGACCACCCTACAATCCTGCCGACTACAGTCCGCAACAAAAGTAAAACAAGCAGGAATTATCACTCACTCTGGGCTGCGAGGAATTGAGGAAACATTTTCGCGTTCACGTTTTCACCCAAATCACGTATTCGTGAAAAGATGATTCACACAATTCTTTGAGCTATTGAATTTGTCACTTTGTGAAAAACTTATCATTAGAAGAAAATTGTTCAGAGTGATATTTCTTGCTAACTTCACATAAGTTTATAATTCTTGATAAAAATAAATTCAAAGTAATATGCAACTGATGATCTCAAAGATGCTTTAATTCGGAAAAAAATCGAAACATTATTAAAATTATATCATTCGCTATTAAGAAAGACTGGCTAAACAAACGTCAAAACAAGTTTGATTGCCAAAAGAAATTTCTACGCATTGCATCTCAGTTTTTTCCAGTTCTCAAAATTTTCGTTTTTAATTTCTCCTTCTAAAATACTGATTCGTAGGATTGCGATAACGATAAGTATAGAATTTTGGAAATATCTTAGAGAAGATCGATAAAATAAATATTAAGGATTGCATTTACTTGAACAACCTGCATAATGCTGTTACTGGCAAGTTCTATTCAAAAAGTCATGCATAAAAGCTAATTTATACCGATGTTTGATTAAAACCTATTAAATAATTTACTAAACATCTCTCTGGGCTTTCTTATTTCGCCAACTAGTAATAAGTCAATAATAAATTTTTCGCTTTCTTCGGCAAATCAGGCTTCTTGAATACAGCCGTGGGAACAAGCTAATGTACTGTCTATGACACTGAATTGTTTGAGTATTTTCTTTGAATGTTGGTTACTGTTAAAATTCAAAAGGAAGCCGTGGTGGCTCACTCGCCTCCCAATGAGGCGACCCGGATTCGAATCCCAACTATGGCTGGTCGAAACAAATTCCGCACACTGCCATCACTGACCACAGTGATGAAGTAAAATATCAACAATGGTATACGGGCCATGGGTTACAGTCCCCTTGACGTCAGTCTAACCGTGAAGGGGTTTCGTGGTTTTCCTCTCCGTGTAACGCAAATGTGGGTTAGTTCCATCAAAATGTGGGTTAGTTCCATCATGAAGGCAAATTCCTCCTAGTAGGAGCTTCCTTGTATTCTGGATTGGGTTCAAAATTATAAGTCTACGGATTTAAACAATGGTAGCCTGAAACTCAGAATCGGGTCGGCTGTTTAACGACTTGTGTAAAATTACAAAATAAAAAAAATTAAAAAGTCAAAAGTATGAGGAAATTAACGAAACTGTCTAACATTTACGTATTAGTGACCGACGTAAACATATTATATTTTTGAAAAATTTTAAATATATACGAATTATAAAATTTACAAAATTGAATTATAAAATATTCATGAATTATAAAATGTGTTAGAGCATTTTACAGATAAATCTAATCACTTTGCATTCATAAATTCTTAATTGATAAATAATACACCGTAAAGACGTGGTGTATAGTAGTTACCATTTTTGGTGTTGAGTTGAACTAGTATTTATTTATTTACTGTCATAAATTTTTTTTATTAAATTTTTCATTTTCCGTTTACGAACAACATATATTTCTATGTGCATTGAAATAAATTTATGGTTTCATTGCAAAATTAATTCGTTTAATTCTTTCAAACAGTTGTTGTCTTGTCAATTTGATAACGAACAACATATATTTCTATGTGCATTGAAATAAATTTATGGTTTCATTGCAAAAATAATTCGTTTAATTCTTTCAAACAGTTGTTGCCTTGTCAATTTGAAATAATTTTTTGCACGGCAACTACACTGTATTAAAAAATGTATTTAGTTCACTTCAAGAACATAATTGGGGGCAACTATACATCAAAATTGTTTAGTGTAAAATGACCTTAATCATAATTTCCTTGCAGTTGAATTTAATGAATTCAACTACCTATTCAGTTTTTTATCACAATCTCTACATTAATATAGAAAGCATTAAACCGAATAATAAATGTATTCGTCCTTTTAAAGAAAAGGCTACGTTTCAAAAGCATTTCAATCTTTTCCTGCTCTTTTTTTATCTTATTTTTTATTTTTAAACAGTAATTTCAACAATTTTTATAGGAAATGCAAAATAATTTTCTATAAAAATATATATTCTTAGACTAAAAATTCTGTAGATTCTCAATTTGGAAGCTTAGTAATACTTGATAAATATTTTTAAAAACAATTTGCTGATTATTCACATACGCAAGACAGTTATGATAAAAACATCATTATTATATCTATGTATAGTTAAGAGATCTCCGCTGTTGGAAGACTGTCCGTGTACAAAATGGTGACTGGTGCATGCTTAATATGTCGAGATCGCAAATTCCTTCAAAATCACTTAACAAATCAGTACCTCTGGAAAGTACTGGATTGGAGATTGATAGTACTTCTGTACAGGTCAAAATTGCAATCTACGGATGGATGGTATGTGAATGGGTTCTCACTGTAAGACGGGATGTGACGTATGAATGTTGCCTCCGGAACATTCCAAAGTATGTTTTCCAAACCGTCACCAATAGCCTATTGAGCAGCTCTAGTTTGGCATAAATATAAGCATCGTGCAGTATCTATATACAATTTAGAACTATATATTGAAATTTATATTTTGAGATTTATATATGAAAATATATTGAGATTTGGAGTTACTAGCATACAAATTTGAATTTATTTAAGTTTCAACTGTATTGTAAACTATTTAAAGCTATCTGTGTAGATATTATTTACTTGCCCCCTGACAGATAAATGAACCGCAGCTGGGCTTTTATCGATAGCAAAAACTTTAAACAATATTTTCATGAAGTCTGTGAAAGAAATAATGTTTAGAAACAAAGTTTATCTATAATGATTTTTTAAAAAAAAATATTAATGCTAATTACGAATTGTATGTTAGACCGTTGTAACTTATACCACCAAACATATAATTACGTTTGCCTATTACTTTGGAAATAATTAGATCACAGCATAAACAAATTTTAATATTTGTTACATGCAATTTAATAAAAAAATGATGTCTCTCCTTTTCTGTAGGCATAGAATAACTCAACCTTATACAAAGCTTTTTTAAGTAATTAATGTTCCAACTTTATTAATAAAAAACATAATTAAGCTCAAAGAAAAACACTTCTTTCATAAAACATTCTTAATTAAATTACAGGACCAATATTTAATTAATACTTTTTCATTCCTTTTAGGATGGAACTTTTATTTTATGGAATTAAAAGGATAGGTAATTTTTTGTAAACTGAAACTGATATCATTATTAAACTGCAATATACACTTACTTTTTATATTCCCATTGAAGAAACTGTAATGAAATTTAGTAGGAGTCAAATACTTAAATTCTTAAAGTTAGATGAATTAATGGTGTAATTAAATAAACGTATTTAAATACTACTAATAAAACTATATTATAATTATACTAAATATAAATTATCTTAAAAGTACCATTTATCTATATTTTTTTATCTTATTCTTTAATAAAAAAAAGCTTTTAATGTATTATTTCAAGTCAAAAAGTTAATATCGAAATATAATGATTGCAAGGTATTTCTTTAGTTTTATCGAATAATTATTTCACTAAAAGCATTTATTTTATATCTAAGACTATTTTATGTTGGCTTTATTTAATTTAAGAAAGAAACATTAATTTTATTTAATATCCATGAGCAAGTCAATAAGAAAAAGTTTTGCAAACCAGTGCAGACGTCATTTTATAAAGTAAAGAATACAATTGTTTCCTTATTAAATAAGAGTTTAACAATGACTCCGAGAGCATATTTTTTTTCTTGATTTTAAATACGAGAACCTTTCTTATCAGCTTTTCTAAAAGTTTTATTTGTAGCAAATGTTTTTTTTTTTTGTCATTTATTTTCTACATATATTTTTGCAATGATGTAACAACTAAAAATTGTCATGTTTGTTGCGTTGAATTTTTTTAGTGGTTGTACTGTGCTTACTAATTTCAGGTTACAAAAACTGCATTTTTATCAGCTCATATTTTAGAAACTCATTTCTGAAGATCAAGTTCATAAAGCGGCCCTTTGACCGCTTTGACTATAGACATCAAGTTTTCATTCTTAAATTTAAAATTTTAATATCTTAATATTTAATTGCCACATTATTTTGTAATTCATAGTTATTTAAAAAAATATTACATATTTTAAGTGATTTAATGCTTACATAAAAAAATTTAAAAAAAATACCTCCTGTCCTGAAAGGGTTGCTCAGTGTAAAAAATGACTCAGTGTAAATCTGGAGATTAATATTTTTATCCGCAATAAATGCAAATACATATTAACACGTTGAAAGCCATGTTAATTTCACATGGCTGGCCCGTCTGGCCAAAATGATTTTCTCAGTATGTATTGCATTAATTTCTTCAAACCATTTTAGGAACGATAATAATATAAAGAAATTAAAAGCATTAAAAATTTACTCGAATTATGTGTTTCTAATAATCTTGACTTCGCCGGTCTCCGGTGACCCTCGTGGCACTACGAGCAAACTCAGTGCCATTCACCGGTGACTCTCATGGCATTCAACGTGTTAAAGAAAAGTGTTTTTTTCATTGATGGAATATGAGTAGAATATGATAGATGAAAGGAATGACAATTTGTTAATGTGTTAATCTGTCTATTAACGGAGATTTTATTATGTAAGCTACCACGTATTCCTTAAAAATTAATATTATAATTACAAATCCGAAACCAGTTTTTAGATTTTTAGTTAATCAATCCTTCTTTTCCTAGTTTTTATTAGAGGAGTGAAAAATCTTACTATCTCTTTTTATTTACTTTATCATTCTGGGATCAGATCTGCTTCATAGTGCTAATTGATAAGGTTTAAGGCAAGATGTATAAGTTAAAAAAATCTTCCTACCACTTTTTATTTCGTTCTTAAATTTGAGATCACATTTTACTTCGCTGTACAAAATGAAAGTTTAGGCAATGAATTACTTAAAGAGGCAGCACGGCTCCCAAGTGATGCTTTTCGTAAATCAATTTCTACTAATGCTGAAAACTGGCGACATTTAAATTTGTATGCCAAATTGCTCTATGCGTCTATGTTAGTAACTTTTTTTCTAGTTTTCAGAATTTTATGAAATTTGGTTTCAGGGGTTGTTTTTGCACGCTTAATCGAATGATGTGAAAGAATGAAATGTTTCTTCAGAAAAGTGTGTTTTTTTTCGAAATAATAAGCATGTTCCGTTACGGTTACAGTTAATTGTTAAATATATAATTTAAAATATTTATTTGAGATATTGCTGGAACACTTTACAAAATGATAATCTGACCAACCACTCAAAAATTAAAAGGGTGCTCCCATTTTTTCTGACTGTTCATTTTATAGTAATACAACAATCGACCGTAGAAGACGTAGAATAAAGATATTCTAAACTTATGACATGAGTAACTGTTGGAATCTCTCAGCAGTGATATAATTAGCATATTACTCACAAAAATATCAGTTTCATGAGTCAAAGAACAGCTTAACACGGAAAATAAAGTTCTGATGGAATTAACGCAGGGTTCCTTGAAAAAGGTAAGGAATTTCCGTGAGTTAGGAGATTATTGGTACCAGTTATGGTTCTTAAAACCTCTAATTGCATTAAGATTTAACCAATATTCCCTAATTTATTTAATATTTCGTTAGACTTTATGAAATTATTTAAAATAAATTAACCACCCGGAGCCACCAGTCTTCAAAAAAAATTCAAAACGAAGTAGTCCTCCTTTATAGGTTAGTATATTATCAAACTTTACCGCATTTACAGAATTTTATCACATATTATAAATCGATTTTTTATCATTCATTTTACCAAAATCATTACCAAAGTGCTTCGGAAAATTACCAATCTGCTTGGTGTTTCTTTAAAGCCAGAAACGTGGTAAATTTTTATATATTCTGGTAGTTTTGACTCTACATTGTTTCTCTATATACAATAAGCAACAAAAAAAAATACTGAACCTTAATTGCTCGAGGGGATCCCTTTAAATATGCTAAATAATAAGTGCAGACGATAGTTTAAGTTACAAAATGATACACAAAAACGTACTTTCCTTTATAAACATACCTTTTTTTTCAACGGATTCAAATTTCTGACCCTCAAAATATAGGATGTTGTCGCGCGCACACAAATATGAAATTCGTTAATCCAAAGATTACTGCATGTAAAAAAATAAGCAAATAATAGTAAAAGTAGTAAATAATTATTGATGATAGTTTGGTAAATAATTTTTTTATTATTTTATTTGTTAATGGTCGTAGAAATTTTGAATCGTAAGAAACAAAATTTTTTGCGTCATTTCAAAGAATATAATTTTACATCGTAAAATACAAAATTTGAGCAAAATCGGTCGAATAGTGGGAAATCGAATTTCAAATATCTGACTTTTTCTGAAATTCAATTTCTCAGGAACTATTCAACCGATTTTACTCAAGTTTTAAGCAATAAAAAATTTAAAAAAATATTTATCAAATTTTTTTTTTTGCATGGAATTATCTTTCAATAAAAGAATTTTGTAATTGCATGCAAAAAATTTTCAATTCGCTTAATAAGAGGACGAAAATAAAATTAACATTACGATCCAAACTTTGGAGCGCTTTTCTGACCAAACTGTTGGAACCATATTTCAAAGATTGTTGCTATTCCATATATTTTTGGGCTAGAAATCCAAATCCGTCCCAATAAAGTCACGCGTTAATCTTATAGTCAATCTCATTGTCACACGTTAGTGATTTAAAAGTTTGCCAGTTTTCTGATTCTTTAAATTATTTCCACCATGTGATAAAAAAAAACTGAGAAAAAAAGTGAGGTCAAAACTACTAAAATATGGTAAAATTTACCATGTTTCTTGTTCTATGAGAACATCAAAGAGATCGGTAATTTTTACCGAAGCGTTTTGGGAACGATTCTGGTTTTAAATTGTTTATATAATAAGGTTTATGTATGGTTTTATATTGTGTGATATAATTTGGTAAAGGTTGTAAAAATTTTGAATGTGGTAAAATTCTACGGACCATTGCGATTGATTCCTAGAACATGAAGATCCGATCATTAAATCAGAAGTTGTTCAGGGTGGCCATTTTTTTTTTTTTGCACTGCACATATTTCTTTAATTTAGGACAAGATAGACACCTGTATAAAAGAAGTTTTTAAAGAGCTACGCTTTTTTTACAAAGCTTTTATTTTCTTTTAAATAGTAATAAATTATAATTAAAGAATAGAGATCCTTGTCAGACATCTTGTTTTATTTAATATTACACACTTCGGGAACTCCTGACATTAGATATTAATTAATAAACATGAAATTTCATCTCGTATTTATTAATTGTTACTCTAGGGGGATTGCTAATTTACATGCACGTATTTATTTATTAATTATTATTTGCAAATTAATCTGTGCATCTTTATTTATAAAGAGCAAACAAACAAAATCAACCAACGAAACAAAATTAAATGATGAAACATTTATGATGCATAAGTATGTAAACATCCAAAATATCTATAAATATAAGCTGATTATGTTTTTTAAAGTCAGTATTAATGCATTATCATGCCATTAATCAATTAGGCTCTGTATGAAAAATTCGCCTTCAGGGCGATAGAAAAGGCTATATAAGTTTGAATGTTTTCGCAAGAAAGAAATAATAATGAATAGTCTTAATCGAAGTATTTTAGTTAATTTTTATCCTTGACATTTCAAAGGACATAATTATTATTCATAATATAATAGAAAGTATTTCTTGAATGTTTATTGACTATGTGGTTGGATAAATCAAATTTATTTTACCAATTTACATTTGAATTATATTAACTGAAAACAGAAATCGAGGAAATATAAGTTCCAGTATTACATGTTATTAAAATACTAGAAAATATTTAAAGACAATTATTGGAACATTATTTTTTTAAGTCATGCTTTGGTTAAAGTTGTATTTTGTCTTTTTTTAAGAAAATCTTGAAAGTGGCAATAAAGGCAAGCTTCTAAAAATAACTAAAAGTTGTTTCTAAGTACGCAGTAGACTCTCAATTTTCCGGGATAATCGAGAAATGCTTCGTACCGGATAAGCAAATATATCGAATAATTCGATTTTCGCAAATTTTGATGATAATAATGATATAAAGCTTATTAGTTTTTTAAATAATATCTCTGGCAGTTTGATCAGCAATCTCATAGTCACACGTTAGGGATTTAAATGTTTGTCAGTTTTCTGATTCTTTAAATTATTTCCACCATGTGATCAAAAAAACCGAGAAAAAAAGTGAGGTCAAAACTACTAAAATATGGTAAAATTTATCATGTTTCTTGTTCTATGACGACACCAAAAAGCTCGATGATTTTTACCGAAACGTTTTGGGAATGATTCTGGTTTTTAATGGTTTATATTATATGGTTTATGTATGGTTTTATATTGTGTGATGCAATTTGGTAAAGGTGGTAAAATTTGGGAATTTTGGCATTGAATTGTGAACCGTAGAGCATAGCTTAAAAACCATTTATTTGGTAAATTGATTAGCAAACTAGGAAAATGAAAATTCGTTTTATTGCCTAGGATTACTCTTTTACTAATTTTTGATTAAAAAGAGAAATTTTTAATTTTTTCTCAGAAATTGTTTTAAAAAAAGCATTTATTAAATCAAAAATATAAAAAACATACATAAAATCAAATTAATGACACACATAAAATCAAATTAATAACATATATAAAACAAATGAAGTCATTTTACTCGGAGAAAAAAAAGTATGGTTAAAACTGCCTGAATCTGGTAAAAATTATCGTGTTTCTGGCTGAATAGGAACACCAAAGAGCTCTGAAATTCTTATCGAAATGCTTTTGTAAAGATTTTGCAGAAATTAACATTTGAATTTTTTTAAAAACTATTCATTTGGTAAAGTTTACTTTTCAGTTTTATATTTTTAACTAAATGTGTGGTAATAAGAACTATAATTGTGAGAACCGCAATTTCATGTAAACTGATACATTATGGACGGAAAACTATCAAATAAATGGTTAAACTAATCGTGCATTTTGGTTTTATTAACTAGAATTATGTTTTACTTTTTTAAAAACCAGAAATGTCATTACCAAACAGTTCAAATTTTACAGGAGTTGTTTTTTAGTTTATTAAGAGAAACTCCATTACATTCTAAAATGTTATCACTAGGAACACAATGTAAAGCACGAATTTTTTTTTATCTGAACAACACTGATACTGAGACCACGGTTGAATAGTTCGTTATCCTGTACCTTGCATTTAGGAAGAAAATATGTAACTAACTTCATGAAACATAAAATTGTAGCTTTGCATGAAAGAAATTTTAGACTGAGAAATTATTCATGTATTAGTGCATTAATATTGTAATAAAATATGCTAATGCTCATAGTTGCTACAAAATAAAAATTAATACCAGTTCTGATGAAAACTAGACATTACCTATAAATATATAAAACTAACATTTGATTCTTATTCCTCATAGATTTTGATTGGAAAATGCAACTAAAATTGTAAAGCTTGAGATAGATATATTTGATAATCTTGCTTTAAATCGATCTAAATATTTTTCTCGTAAGAATAACATAAAAGCTATTTTTTTGAACTGGATTTTATAAAATTTAGAGTCTAGAAATAGTGTAAAGAAAACACTGCTAAAACTTTCGAAAGACCAATTTTTTTTAAATATATATACAAACTTCAATGTGAGTTTTTAAGAATATTTTCTTATAAGTGTATTCTGAATTTCTTATGAAGACAGAAAACCATCATAAGCTTTCTCAAATTTTTAATGGCATTTTAGAAACAAGTAGAATCTTTGAAATAAACTAAACTGAGCTTTGAGTTTACTGCTTCGATAATTCTCGATAATTTTTGCAACTTTCCATTCATTTAATGAAGCAAAATAATAGATTGTGTATTATAAAATGTGATTTTTGTAGCATAGAGTATTTGTGCTATTTTTTCTTCTTTTTGAAGTTTAGTGAAATATTGAATTTAAATTTTTTTTCATAGCACTTAAGTTTAATTTAAGTTTTTTTTTCTCCTTTTTTTAAATCGACAAGAAGAAAAACCAATTTCAATAGTCATGTTGCACCGCTTAAAGCAAATGGGCGAGGGCTTTGCTGTGCCAACCTTAGAGAGTATAGATCATATAATTGATCACATACAGAGAAAAACTCACCGTACTGTATGGTAATGACATTCATATTTAAAAAACTTAGAGTAATAAATTCAAGATAAGGCAGCTTATGATTGTATCAACAGACGTAAGCTATTAGATGTGATGTGTGAACTTGGAACCCCTTCCAAACTTACCAATCTCGTCAAAATGACATTACGAATTGTAAAATGAGGAGTTAAACTCATGTCTGACGTATCAGAAGTATTCTATACCGATAGATGTCTTAGACAAGGAGACTATCTGTCTGTATTGCATTTTATTCATTTTATTTAATATTGCCCTTGAAAAAGTTCTGAGAGATTCAGGGATCAACACTAGAGGCACTATTCTGCAGAGATCTATACAACTACTAGCCTACGCAGATGGCATTGATATAGTTGGGCGAACAATGCAGGATGTGGTGTAGACGTTTACTGCCCTTGAGAAAGCTTCCAAGGATATGGGTCTAGCAGTAAACGAAATTTATGGTAGTAAGCTCTAGAGTACATCATGTACAGTCACTCAGAATTGGGGATTATACCTTTGAAGGAGTTGCCCAGTTTAAGTATGTGGGTACGCTTGTTACCAACAAAAATGAGATAAGGTTTGAAGTTAGGGACAAACATTTGGTGGCTAATAAGTGCTACTTTGGTCTGAGGAACCAATTAAAATCGAAATTCCTCTCCATTGGCACAAAAGTGAATCTATGCAAAACCTTAATGAGATCAATTACTGTATATGGTAGGGAGACCTGGGTAATTAATAAAACCGAATAAAATAGACTGCTCATTTTTGAAAGAAAGATCTTTTGGTCACTTTTTGGAGCAGTTAAGGAAAATAATATTTGGAGAAGTTTATATAATCGTGAGATATACAATAAATATAGATTACCTGATGAACATTTGAGGGTTATTAAGGCCTACAGGATCGAATGGCTGGGGCACGTTTTTTGGCGTAAAGATTTGGACTTAGCTAAAAAACTTACTTTTTCGAAATTTGAAGGAACTAGACGAAGCGGGCGACCAGCTACAAGATGATTAGACAGTGTTGATGTTACAGTTAAATTTAAAATTATGAATTGGTGCGAATTAGATAAAAAATTTTATGTATTAAAATTGATAGATGGGTTGAAATACTTTGTATAAGTACTTCTATTAGTGTATGTATTTGGATATAGTCATGATAAAAATAGTTAAATGATTGATTTTAATAATAATTAAATTAAGGCCGAAAATAGTATAAAATTGTAATTAAATAATGGGGGGTGTAATCGTTAACGAAAGTGGTAGTACAATGCTAATGTAGGTTAACAATAACACAATAGGTCCAAAGGGTCACAAAGAGTGAGGTTTGAATAAATTGGATAAATTGGAATCACCAAATTTGGAGAAAGGGCAAAACTAAAATAATTGAAGATTAAAGATAAATAAGACAAAGTCATGCTATATCCAGATATAAATATATGATTTAATACAGCAAGCTGATGTTTCCAAAATTATCAAATATGCATGCCCCAAAAAATTAAAATAAAGGTACTCACCACACATACAGGAAAAATTGATGGAAAAAAAACGATAAATTGAAGATTTACACATGAGCAACTGAATATATTTCATTTTTTTCTTTAAATCACGCAATCACACACAAAACAAATAGTTGGATAAGAATTTAGAGATATTATTTCACTAATGACAAGGTTTTTGTGGAAAAATGAGTGACAAAGAGTAAATTAGAAAAAGGTAAAATAAGGGTTCGCAATCAAAGGTGAATCTGAAGAGTTATAAGAAAAATACGAAATCATTTGACTTACAGAAATTACTGATTTACGAAGAAAATTTAAAGATGCGAAAAGATTGATATAAAGAACATTAAATTACCGAAAATTATGAAGATTTTAACGATTCTACAATGATATTTTAGGTAAAAAAATTTGGGATGATGGAAAAAGAATTAATTTCCTCGATACGGACCGCAGTCTGCATCTCGGAGAAAAAAGGATAACTAGTCAGAAGGAAGTACCAAAAAAGAATGCATTAAAAGTGTCTTAAAAATTCCTTAACTGCTGTAGGACCAGAAAATTTACAGCCAATTAAATTTAAAGCGGAGGAGAGTTTGAAAATTAAAGGAAAGAGATTGGTTAGTTAGACCCCCTTAAAATGAAAGAAGTAAAAAAGAAAGAGGGGTTGATTCTCCCCCACAGGAAGTGCGATGACCGCGTTGACCATGAGGGAGGTCAATAAGAAAGTTAAAATAAAATTTCTATATTGAAAAAAAGGAATAAAGTTTAAAGAGAAATAAATGATTAGATATAATTACAAGTTAATTGTCACTTTACATTAAGTGTAAATGTGACAGTTGAGAAGGACTTAAAATTGTTGGGAATAAACAGGTGGGAAAATCTGCCTCAAAGTCGCTGTGCCTGGAGGCAGATAATTAAGAAAGCCTTGGCCTGCACTAGGCTGAAGTGCTGACGAAGAAAAGAAGAAAGAGAATAAAATCAAAAATATGGTATTTAAATAATCTATATTTGGTACTTTTTCCATTCATAAGGTGACGATTAACCGCAAATTCTGTTTTGCTAAACAATAGCTCTTATTACCACACAATTAGTAAAAATTACAAAACTAAAAATTAAATTTAACCAAATAAACGGTTTTAATGACATGCTATAAGATATCGTGATACAATCAGCAAATTTTACTATATTTACCTAATTTCATTATGTATTATAACATATTATAAACCAATGCTAACGTTTATTATACAAATATCATTACGAAAGTGCTTCGGTAAAATTGACGAGTTTCCATCGAGACAGAAACACGGTAAATTTCATCATATTTTGGTAATTTCAACTACACATTTTTCTCTGTGCACGTAAGATAAAATGATTTCTTATAAATGCTTATCTCAAATATATTTAAAGACGTCTGTGAAAAATGTAATTCATTATTTATTATAATATATTTCATATCTAAAGATAACTTTTCGGACAAGAATAGTTAGACAGATTTGATTAAAGGAATAGTTTCTTGGACTCATCTGCTGGTTTACTGTCTTTCAATAAATTTTCTGTAATAAATGTATTTTGAGATTAGTTTTAAATGGCCTGTAATACACGTGCTTTATTTCACACAGTTGTTTTTATTAATTCTTATTTTAAATATGAGAGTAGCTTAAAGCCATCTGCAGAACAATGTGAAATAAATTCATCTGATTTTATACATGCTACGATTAATAAAGGTATTTATAAAAAAGTATTTATTTTAGAAAAAACACTATAATTTTCATTTCTAATCAAAAATCAGTAACAGACTACCTTTTGACAATAAAGCAAAATTTCATTTTCCATGGTTTGTGAATAATGTTTTTTATGTATGGTAAAGGTTGAGAAGAAGCAGTCGTTTTGTTTTACCATATATCACCAAAGAACAGCATGCTACGCTCGAACGATTGCATGATAGATGTGCTACCGGATGAACCATCACATTTGTCTTCAAATGCAATGCACTCAAAATCCTAAAAATGGAATATTTCCTTTTATTAATGTAAGAATCGGTTTTCCAACCAAACTTTCATTTTTTCAGCACGTCTAAATCTTCCATCCAAAACAAAATTGTTCTTGCAAAGAAACAAAACAATATCCTTTCTCTTGTAAGAGTTTAAACTTCAGACATGAATTCTTGCGATCTATCAAATAAAATTTTCCACGCACGGCTACATTAAAATTGAACCTTTCTGCTGTTTCTAAAAATATATTGCGTATACACAGCTTTTGGACAAGACAATACATTCATCACTTTCTTTTGATTGATCCACATTTATTATATCGCTATTTTTTTTCCATTTTTGCCCCGAAATGGAACACATCATTTATTAAAAACCAATACAGAAGAAATGAACATAATAAAATTAACCATGAGTAAAAAATCAATAAAAATCAAAATTGCATCAAAGGTAAACTTTTTTTTTAAGCTTATTTGTTTTAATATTTATTATAAATATTACATTAATTATGTAACATTAAAAGAATAAATTTTTTAGATATATAAGAGATTGACACTTGCTTAATTAATGGAACAATGCAGTGAAAAACCAAATTTTTCTTAAAAAGAAAAATTTTCATCAAACTGTTCCCAGGTAATGTTTCCAAGTAAGTATTTCATAAATTCATATAAATAGAACACTTTTTCACCAAATAAAATGTTCATTTGATCAATTTGAAAATGTTGCTCAGCATTATGTAACTTCAAACATTTCATACAGATTTTATATGAGTCGCTTAGAAGCCAATGCGGTTAAGTCCAAAACACAACAATTGAGAAAATTAATGTTTTTTGATACATTAGTTTTTAAAATTCCTGGTTTATTAATTTAATTAGAAAAGTGTATAAACTCGTTTTTCGAGGTGTAAACTCTGCAAAAAAACAAGATATGTACAGGATGTGTAAATAAAAATGTAAGTATTTATTGAAATAATGACAGCATCTTAAAAATTTTAGGACTTATACCTTTTGGCAGCTGAAAAAGATAAGAAATTTATGTCTTCTAGTATAAACGAACTTCGATTTTTCTCAATCATCACTAGATACAGTGACTAATAGAAAATAAACTGTTGGATTATTTCAAAAATTGTTTTTTACTTCAAAACTAAAGTGGCACTTTTCTTTGTTTTAGGAAATGAAAAAAAAATTTTAAAAAAATAAAAAATACCACATTTTAAAAAAATACTACGAAAAATACCATACCCCTTTTTTCAGTATATTTTCGTAATATAAACCAAAATTATGTTGTTTCTTTTAAATACCAGAAATGTCATTACTATATAGTACTGAAATTATACTAGATTTTTTTTTCTCAGTGTAATTATACTTTATCCGGAAATTACTCTAGACTTTTTTTTCCATAAGTATGATTGAAACTCACAGCCACTATTATTCTATATTAGTCGAACATTTTCTTTTTCAAATAATTATTGATTACGTTACGTAATCAAACACAAAAACCTAATATGCGTTTGTTTAAATTAAATAAAATAGTGCCATTTCATTAGTTTATATTCCATCTTCGAATAAGGAAATGGTATAAAATAAACCATTTACTCCATTTCTCAAACACAATATATACTCTGACGTAAATATTTTCAAGTCTAAAGTAAATCGTGTTAATATAAAGAAAATATTATCCATCCTCGATTTTCGGAAAGAACCTAAATATCTAATAATGTGCATTAAAAGTTTGTTTTACTTGTCATTAATATTTTTGTTCACACAATCTTCTAAACTATACATGATTGTAAGAAGAACAATCATTCACTCGAAATGTTTACGTCAGAGAAAATATTTTGCTATTATTTTTTATCATAAACTAGGATTTACAAACATATGTAATGAGGCTTGTAAATATATAAATATTTTTTTAATATATCTGTAACTAAAATGTTTGGTTTTTGTCTAAAAGAAATTGCTCTTTAAAATTAATGATTTACAAAGAATTAAAAGTTGCTGCTTCAAAATCCTTTCGAAAAATTTTTTTGTTTATTGTACTTTCAACTCTAGTTAGACATTTTTATAAATGTTGACAGGATATCTTTCTTTAAATATACAATTGTGTTGGATAACATACTTAGCAGAGAATTGTGACACAAAGGGTAATAATTTTATTACTTATATCGGAAAAAAGAAGGCACTAGTTATTACAAATCTACTAGTCAAATATAAATTAATATGCAACATTTTATGCCTTTCTCCGCTGTTAGAAATTTCACGGAAAGAACAATTAGTAACACATTATTTAACACAGCGTTGAAAACGCATTCTATCAGAAGCCTTGCATTCCTCAATTGGTGACTCCGGATTATTAGAATAAGATTATTAGAATAAGATCCAGATTATAAGAATGTAATACAAAAATTATAAATACTTTTGTATTAATAGTAACATTAAAACTCTTTCGTTTTCATAAAATGTCTTTGGTAAAGAATAGGTGTAGAAATTCTATTTTGGGACTTCAAGGCAGAAAATATACCATTGAATTATAATTAGATTTATATTTCAAAGGAGGAGTTATTTTTAGAATCTTGTCCCTCTTTCACTTCCATATTAGGAAACATTAAATGATTTTCTATAATGCGCAGAGTTACGACTGGAACCTAATTACATCATTCTCTGTAGTATTTAATGCCGGACCGATGGTTTTCGCATCTCTCTTGCGGAATAACGTGTTCCAATAAACATCTGCCGGAACCATCCGGAGATTTGTCAACACCCTCTCCCTTGTGGAGTGGGGATGTGAACTGTTATAACCACCAGCAAAACTTCAAATGAACCTTTTTATAATGTATAATGGCTTTTGACTGGATTATTAAAGATGAATACAACAATGATAACAGGGATATAGCCCTGTTATTATATATATAGTATATATATATATATATATATATATATATATATATATATATATATATATATATATATATATATTGCACTCGAAACACGGCAACTAAAAGTATAAAAAAAACTACCCACTCAAGTTTCCCTCATTTCAAAATTTGTTTAAGAAAAGAACCTATGTTTAAATAAATGATTTACAAACGAAAAAAAATTCCCACCTATTCCTTCGAAAAAAAGTGATTTGTTTATTGCATTTTGTACAGTACTTGTACATCTTTATAAATGTTGACAGCATATTCTTTTCTACTATACAATCGAATGGGTTTGGCAGAAAAAAATGCTACACGGAGGGTAATTTTAGTACAAACGTAATAGTTATTTCACTGTATCCTCTTCGTTTCCAAGAATGAGGCGAATTTCAATAAAGAGGCTATTTTTTATACCTTTCTATGACCACCTTTAGGCCTTACCAAGAAAATGGCTAGCTTGTTTTATAGGCATGAGTCGCGTTTTATTATGATATTTCGCTTTTATTCTCCAAGCCATTTCGCGTCAAAAAACTTGACAGCGGCTATGCATTACGAAGCAGGAACAGTCTTGGGGAAGCAGAAATGGAATTCGGAACCATATATCGTGGAATTGTTTTATTCTGAGATTTTATTTTATTATATTTTCGATTTCAAATAGAGTCCTCCTTATTTCTGACAATAAACAAATTGTTTACATAGTATTCGAGCGCCTGTTGTTGCTGAGGTAAAAATAACATTCAACTACTGAAAAAATTTGAGAAAATTCAAACTATTTATTTTTTAACTTGATTGGTAACTTATTATTTCGTTCCTTATTTTTAAACTGATAAATATTATTTTGATAATTCAAAGTTTTAAGTAATGCTTATTAAGTCATTACAGTTTTAAGTGATGTAAATAAAGAATTTTTAAAAAAAAGGTTTTTGTTTTAAACTTTAAATAAAAACTTAATAAGACTTAATATTTGTTTCTAAACATTATTTTCAAATAGTGTTGACGCGATTTTTTGAAACAATAAGTTTCTCGGAGGTCAATTTTTTCCTTCCTTTCAGGTAAGCACGAGACCCATAACCCCGATGTAACAGTAGCTTTTTCTCTCTTTGCTTGATCGTTATTTTTATTATTCGATCAACACATTTCGAGTCTTTCTGTAATTTGCATTTAGTGGATTACTACCGATTTTAGCTCTAGTGACTTTAAATCTTACCCTTCATTCCGAACGAGAATGATCCAGACAATATAAATAAAAAAATCTGCGGTGTAAATTAAAAATTAAAGTAAAAATTATATTTTTAAATTTAAATAAAAAGTTAATACGACTTTTGTCTTTAAACATTATTTTCAGATAGTGCTGACAGAATGTTTTGAGAACAGTAAATTTCTCAATTGCTTCCTTTAGAGTGCATGAGTCCCATAACCCCGATGTACCGTAGCATTTTCTTTCTTTGTCTAATCTTTGTTTTCATTGTTTGATCAGCTTACTTTAAGTGTTTATTTGCGCAGTATAGTCCATTTCAGCTTCAGCGCCTTTAAACTTTACCTTTAATTCCATTCGAGAATGATCAAGACAAATTATTTGAAACTGGGATTACGGATATTTTATATCATTCGTATATCGATATTTTTAACTGTCCAGTTTTTAACTGATTAGAGATATCACAAAAATGAAACAAAAAGATAATTTAAAACCTTAAAATATGCATTACAGATGGAATCTTCTACTTAAGTTTATATTGTTATAACTATGTTACACTTAAAAAAAATTGGTGTATATTCGTCACCATTTTTGGAATAGAGGCACAAACTGAATATATTTTTAAATAACGAACTGTAGATATCGTTAAAAAAATTTTATAAAATTGTTAAAACAAAATTTTTTGAATAAATTAGTGTTCTAATATTGCAAAAAAATGTGCTTGAATTTTAAACGTAATACTTCTGCGATGAAGTCGAAAAATTGATTTTGATACGCATGAAATAAGTGCAATCAGTAAATAAACAAATAAAAAAAAGAAAAAGAAATAAAACTATAACAGTGAAAGGGAAATAAAAAATTCAACTACTTGCACTGCCTCAATAGAAAAGATGGCGGCAACTATAAATCAGTATTTTATATGTATATAAAAAGATAGAGCATTTATTAGTATTAATTTTAAAGAATTAAAGCTTAGTAAAGAGATATGTTTCTCTTACCGTACGGGTAAATTTAAACTATTAATAGGCAAAAAAACTAAAATTGTTCTTTATTTAGAGCAATTAATCTTTGTTTTCGCAATTACATAAGCTTTATTATTGAAAAAATTTTTTTTTTGCATTTTGCAATATTTAAATATGGGCATTTAACTGAACAGAAATTAAAATAAATGCTATTTTTCTATTTTCGTAAAGTTTTCGAGATTTTTTATTTTTATTCTTAATCTTAAAAAAATTATTTCTTCTACACAGTTTTGAGCATCTCTAAAAAACTTTTCAACTTCGTGAATAAGTAAATATTTACGTTTAAAAGTTGAAAATAGAGTTATTAACATCAACTTTCAACGGCAGCGTAAAGTTACAAATTGCTCTCGAACTTCTGCGAGAATGTGCATCTTCCCCACCACATTAGATAAATAATGCATAAGTGAAAACTTGGAAATTAATGCCGTCTGGTGTAGAAAAAATTATCTCAAACTTCCTCCTCTTATATATAATCTTTGAAAATAAATATAAATTCTTATGCCACAACATTCTTTGGAAAAGAAAAGAGAATGGGTTTTATTTGAGAACAGTTTATCTCAGAAAAGAGTAATAATATTATGGAAAAAATACAATAATCTAGACGTATTATTTTTGTGAAAAGTACTAAAATAGTTAAATATCGCGTAATTTTTTTAGTAGTATTAATTTTATTTAGATTTATTTTTTTAATTTCAAAACAAATGTTTTTCTACGAAATTACTTTTCTGTATGGAAGGTAAATTTGAGAGAGTGAGAGACAGGAATGAGAGACATAGGAATGTCTATTACAGAATGGTGTTCTGCGGAACCCTAGGTTTCTGTGGTAGAGATAAAAGGGTTCCGAGAGATAAGCCTTTTTTAAGCAGTTTTTCTAAAATTTTTGAAATCTGTAATTATATATACACCGAGGAGCCATTACATTCCGACCACCCTGCTAATAACATGTAGGACCACCTTTAGCCCTTAAAACTGCCAGCACCCACCGCGGCATTGATTCCACAAGGTGCTGATGGGCAGTCTGAGGTATCTGGTACCAAGCGCTCACCAACTGGTCCTGCAGTTCCCTCACATTGCGAGGGGGTAGCGTGGCAGCGCGAATTTGGTTTTCCAAGTAGGACCACAAATGCTCTATTGGATTAAGGTCAGGTGAATTTGGGGGCCAAGACATGACTTGAAAGTCACTGGAATGTTCTTCGAACCAGTCCATGACGATTCAACCCTTATGACATCCTACATTATCCTGTTGGTAAACACCAACCCCCGCAGGAAAAACTGTTGCCATGAATGAGTGAAGTATGTTCAAGTAGTTTGCAGACGTCAGGGATTGTTCTATGAGGATTATGGGTCCTAATGTGCCCCATCAAAACATTGTTCCTGGGCGAGAAATCATGAAAACCTGGACGAGCCCAGTTTTATAGATGGATGGTGGTCATAATGTAATGGCTCTTCGGTGTATATATATATATATATATATATATATATATATATATATATATATATATATATATATATATATATATATATATATATATATATATATATATATATATATATATATATATATATATATAATGTTTTTAACAACAATTATGAAAAATTATAACATGAGCATGTATTTGTAAAAAATTGCAATAGTATTTCAAATTGCACTTTTCAAATCAAAATAAAATTACTGAACTCTTTAATACAAAAATATGTTTTCCTAGCTTTTTTAGCTTTTTTTATAGCACTATAAAAACAAAAGTTTTTCAAGACTAGATCCATCTCCAAGACTGCGAATTCATCTGTTGAGATTATTCATTTAAGATTATTAATGATAAAACATTAAAGAAGTTTTATTCTAGCTATTAAAAATAAAAAAAGTCTAAAAGTAAAAATAAAGTAGAATGGTTGATGAAGTCTGGGCTCCGTCGGAAGAAGTTTGATTATTTAGCTTTGCGTAGCCTAAGAAAAATTGGGAACCGCTGGTTTAGGTAGATATTAAATTAATGTAAACGCTAAAAAATATATAAATGCTTAACGAGAAAAAAATATATGAGAGGCAATAGATACATTGTAAAAACTGTGGTGCATTAGCTATCTGTTATTTGTTGTAGAAAAATCCCAAAAATTGTGTGAATGAATACTTTATTCCAATTTAATACCAAATCGAACAATCTGACACACTTTAAAGGCTGTAGTTAAGTCTTATAACTTACATCTCTCTGTAGCTTGATCATAAAGGTTGTGCTTTCCAACATTTCGTAAATTTGGCGAATGATTATTTAATACTTAAACTTTTTAACTAAATTCGTGTGTGAAACGATGGTTGAGCTTGTTTTAAATGCAAAACAAATCTTTTCGGATCATTATTATGTGTTTAAAGGCGGGTATTTGTGCAATTTTAAGATATTGAAAATGCAGCGGTTTGCTTACTTGGAGTGTACCGGTGAATATCTGATATAATTGACAAATATTAAAATTACGAGTATTAAATTATGAATATTAATTGTGGTCGATTATTTTCCAGGTAAATTCAATCTTCTTATTGGCTTGAATTGACTAACTACTCTTATGAAGGGTTACTGTTATGAAAAGCATGTATGATTTCAGTTGTAGAATAAAGATATTTATGTTCTTTAACATAAATTAGATCGTTAGATTAACATAAATCTGTCAATTGTGTAAAATAAGTTTATAATATTTAACTTCAATTTAATTCGAATTCATATTAATATTCCATCTGTGCTGTTTGCATAATTGATTAACACAATGATTTCCTTTTAATAAATATTATTCGCTGTAAATATTTCTGGTGTATAAATGTCACTATTTCTCGAGTTTGTGCAGTTTTTGTCGAAGAAAAATTGGAGGAAAAAGTTTTTTTAAGTGCAGACTTGTAGTTTTCATGCGAAAAATCATATAAACTTAACAAAAGAACAATTGTTTGAAGGAATTGGAGTTGCTGAAAATGTGTTGGTTTTTTAAACAAATCCCTTTTGCAATGAAGCCATTTAATTGATTCTAGTGCGGATGAAATACGAAAACAAACAAATAAGCAAAAATGAATGATTAAATAAATAAAAATATGACAGTGAAAAAGTAAATAAAAGTGACTATATGAACTGCAAAATGATTTTAGTTTACCTCAACCCATGTTGGCAGCTACATACCAAAATTTCTCAAAGTGCATCCATAATTTACGATTCTTGCTCTATACTGTATCATTGTAAAAGTAACTGTATCATATCATATTGTAGCAATTATAAATTTTAGTGTTACTGAATTACAAACATGACGGCTGCTGCTTTACACTTAGTAGTGTAAATGAACATTCTAAGTGATTCTCTACTGCAGAAACTATCCCCAATTTTAATGTAGTGAAACACTATACCACTTTGTTGTTCAAATATACGAAACATTTTTAGAGTATAGAACTAACACGTTAAATAGATAGCGCCTTTAGAAACTATAAAATTTATGAAAATAAGTAAAGAAAATTAATTTTCATACAGAAAACAAAACACAAATATGGTCGAATAACCTTAAAATATAACAACGATGTCATTACTCATCACGTTGAGACGCGTTTTCTGTATATTCTATGCCTTTGCAGAATGTAAAATAACGAGGAACATAAGATGATAATGCTAAGGAAAAAGAAAAACATCGCATCCGATTATAAAAATAAATAACGTTTATAGGAATGTATGTATAGTGAAAAAAATAATCAGTGGGGTATAATTAAATATAAAAGAAGAAAAGTTACAGTTTTAAGAAAGATTAGATGAAGAATTTGGAATAAGTTTTAAAAAAATGAACAGTACTGTAGCATTACTAGATATGAAAATATGGAAGAAGCTTGCACTTAGAATCATTGTAACGAATTGTGTGCATACTGTACAGCATCAATAATTATACATTAGACATAGAATTTGTCACGATTAGATAAAGAATCACCTAAAAAGTTGAGCAAGTTTGCATTTCTGATTGTAGCAATGCAAGGATAAGTTCTGCACCTATTTTATACCGATTCTAATTTGAGCATCCAAAATTAGGTTTCTCATTGACTTAACTTAGTATTCGAACTTCAAATTTCACGTACCCGTATATTTCCGTAACAATATTTAAAACACATTGTGCTTATTATAAATTGAAAAATATTTTTTTTCTATATAAATAATCAGATAATAAAATAATAGGATCTAAATTTTAAAAAAGGACTGCGCTTTTCATAATTATACTAATATTATCCCCTCAATTTTTAGCAGAAAAGGCAATATGAAACAAAACATTAATAAACACTAGCAAATAAATAGTTTATTTATGAGCATGAACAATCATCTATAGATTATGATATTTACATAATATTTTCCTACACAGCTTTTTGAAAACAAATATTCCTTGCGTGTCTCTAAAAATGTTTCGGTTTTCGCTTTATGCTAATCAAATGGTTACTTACGTTGTTACTTCTACAAAAATGAAACGCATATTTTTCTATCTAATTGCATAATATAATTAATGACTAGTACTAGTTAACACATTTTTGATAGCATATAAGATTTCAACAATTAGATAGAAATCTACTTACTGTGTTTTGTTTCATTAGTGTTATAAACCAGAACGAAAAATTTCTCCAATTTTGTTTTAGTAAAGCAGTTGTTTTTTGTTTGTAAGAAATTACAGATTCAGTAATTTTTGAAGGAAATAAAATGCGAAATTAACGTAGACATAATTTTCCATTTGCATATAACATTTAAATACGATTTGTCAGTAGTCAAGGAAATGAGGCAAGCTTGAGGAGAAAACCAACGAAAAAAAATGCATGTTTAAATTAAATAAATTTCTCAGTTACTGTCCTATGCGATCGGTTATGAACTAAATCATACAAAAAGTTTCCAGCATAACTATTAATAGTTATAGTCATACAAAAAAAGTTCTTGCTAAAGGCTTGAATTCAGATCACTGATTTTTTAAACGAAGCAAGTATGTTCATTACGAATATAATAACCAAGTAATCCAAGTAGTCATCATTAGATACATTCAGGTTTTTGCGCAATCCTTTAATTTTGTTAAAATATTTCATTTTTTTCTTGACTGGAATATTAAGACAATTGTAATGTTTATCTTTGAAACTTCACATAAATATACATTGTGGACATTATTTCTTTACTGATTTTCTATTCTTGCGCAAAAATCAATTTTGAATTTAACTTAAATACAAGTTTTAAGCACCACGTAAATTCTTTTAGTCCTTAAGTAATTGAATAATTATTTTGAATTTTACAGAAGCTGTTATAACTTAAATATATATTACTCTGAATTTTACTGAAATACATATTTCGCATTTTAAGTAACTTTTACCCTGAAAAAGAAATGGTAACTACCATAATATTGTAAAATTAAACGTGTTTCTGTGTCGATAAGAACACCAAAAAATTCAGTAATTTTTATCAAACGTATGGTAATGATTTCTGGTAAAATTAACAATAAAATATTGGTTTGTAATATGAAATTTGGTAAAAGTTTCAAAATTTTAGATTCTCGCCATGATATCTTAGAGCACAGCATAAAATCCATTAATAAAGTTAAATTTACTTTTCACTTTTGTATTTTTTTATGAAATATGTGGTGAAAAATATAATTTTGAAATCAAGAATTCCGGTAAACTGTTTGCATATAAAAGAAAAAATTATCAAACTTATAGTTTAAATCCCGTATATTTTGGTTTTTTCAAACCAGAATTCAGATTTTCTTTACTTGAAATATCACTAACATACCGGGCGGCAATTTTAGCAGAATTTTTTTCCGTGTACATAACTTTTATATTTTAAACTTCTCATAAATATCTTAAGAATATTCATATAAAATGTTTTCAACTACGCAGAAGGAAATATTTAATTATTTGAACTTAACAAAAAAATATTCCTGTTCTAGAATGAATGTTTTACAAGAAAAAATTCTGATAAGTGCTTTGAATAATATTTAAAATTGAAAATTACTTATATTTTTTCCAATCATATGTTATTTTTATATATGTTTTTCTTTAATTGTTAGAAAAATTTAGATATTTTTACAAATAGTCTTTGGAATTTTTTTGTTACGTATGTTTTCTAGGTAATAGTATTTTGAGAAGCAATTTGAATAAATTACTAAATGCAGAACTCAATAAAAATTACTTCCATATTATTAGAAAAGAGTGTCAGGCTTCATTATATTTCTAGTAAGGCAGCATTTAGAATATGCAATGCATAAAAATCACTTACTAATCTAAACAGCTGTCATTGAATACTTGTTTGTATTCAAACAATTATTTTAAAAAAAGCAAAATATGCATATGTTAAAAAATATTTCTCTTTATTTAGAAACTGTATCTAGTTTAGAATTCAAAGATTATGCGCAATTGTGTCATTCAATGTGAAAGTGAAACGTCCCCTTGTAAATGGATTTTAAAATAATGAGTTAGTTACAATTGTATCAAAAGGAAAACAAAAACAATTTTTCAGTTGTGGATTTCTTCTGCGGAAATTTAATACGGTTATTGAAGTTAATGCACATATGTAATGAAAATTATGACTAATCGTTATAAAATTGAACTTATTAAATACTTTTATCAGAGCAATATATATTTTAAATACATGATGTTACATCGACTCTAATATCCTTATATATTCATAAAATCAAATGAATTAAATTAATAAAATAAAACTAAGAGTTTAAATCTACATGACTATGCATATTGAAATACAAAACTTTGTTCAAAGCCATGTAAATTCTCCTTTTTCCATTAAAATATATATTTTCATATATATTATAAAACCACACTGAGAAAAAAATTTCTGATCAAAACTATGGAATGTAATAAAATTTACGGTATTTCTGGCTTTTTGGGAACAACAAAAAGCTCGGCATCTAAAGCGCTTTGGTAATGATTTTTGTAAAATTAACTATGAAATATTTTGTTATAATATAGGGTAAATGGCGTAAAAACCATTTATTCAGTTAAATTTACTTTTCAGTTTCATATAATTTACTAAATGCTTGGTACTGTAAATCATAATATTAAAAACGAGAATTTCTGATATACCGTTACCATATGACCGGATAAATTACAAAATGATAGTTTAAATACTAAATTAAAGATGATAAAATCGCAATAAAATCATAAATAGCAAAACCCTATAAATATATTATACATTTTTCTAGTAATAATACAAAAAATAATTATACCTGGAAAAATAATACTTTTAGTTATTTAAAAGTGCTTCATCCCACATCATTGCTGTAAAATTAAATTTTTGAGCAGAACAGAAAACTATTCTTTCAATGACTCATGATAAGGTTTGTGATAGCACAGCCGTGAGGCAATAACTAGAACACCATGCATTGGTGATGCAATAATCGGTACGTGATACATTTGTTATACTAATAAGTATGTGATACAATAGTCCGTATGTGATATAATAATTATTATGTGATATAATAATGCGTAAGTGATATACTAATCATTTTGTGATACAATAATCGGTACGGAATCTACTTTTGATGTAATAATGGTTATTGGTATGTTATACAATAATTGGTACGTGGTATATTTCTAATTCAGTAATCGTTACGTGATACATTTCTTCTGATACAATAATAAATATTATTATGATATGAAAATACCTCACATTTGTTTTTAATTTAAAAGTTTTAGTATTTTAGTGTATTCATTCTAATAAATGAAATTTCAAACTGATAGAATTAAATACTGTATAATTTTATTTCTACATGAAGAAATTGAAATAAAACCTTCAGCATTTTATCGATTAAGTTTCTTAACTTTATCATGTAGATCAAATATCAGGGTAAAGTTTACTAAAAAATCTAAGTCAGAGTATTCTTCAAAAAATAACAAGATAGAAATCTGCAAGGAGATGTTATGGACATGGAATCTCTCCCTTAAGAATAGAAAAAGCACTTTAAGTCCCAAGTCACGAATACCTAAATTTTCGTGGTAAAGTAGCTCGAATAACAGAACTCCAACTCCAAAAGTAATCGGTAGAGAGTGTGAGGACTCGAACTTTATTGAATCAGTTAAACAACATCAAAACTCTCACGCCTTGAGTTACGGGGCTCTTTCCCTAATAAGGGATTATTTTTCCCCTCTCTGAATCAAGAATTTATTTCCCTTGTTATTCTGAAATTGAATGAAGAAGTAAAAATATCATGATTTCTCAATCTTTAAAAGAGAATGATAGAAATAGGAGTGAATAGTATAGAAAGAAGAAAAAAACTTGCTTCTGGAATGCCTTTTTTAACTATAAAAGTAGACGGAAGATCTCTTTTTTTTGTGAGAAATGTGTTAAAATTAATTATAATAAAAACAATGGTTTTTTAAAACTTACCGAGAAAAGAAATGGTGTTTTAAAGAGCAGAAAAAATAATAATTAGTAATACATTATACGCACTATATATATATCAGTATTTTTTCTAGTAATAAAACAAAAAAAAATTATTACACTTGTAAAAATAATTTATATAGCTGTAAAAATAAATTACTGTAAAAATAATTTTCTAAACTGAACAGAAAACTGTTCCGTCAATGACTTATAAGGTTTGTGTTACTATAGTTTGCGTCTGATACAGCTCTAATAAAATAATTAGTATGTGAGGCATCTGTGATGCAATAATTGGCACGAGATACATTTCTGATACACTGATCAGTATGTGATGCAATAATCGGTACGCGATACATTTCTTCTGATCAGTATTATTAAAATAATAATTATTAAAATACGTATAAGTTTTTTGAATGAAGTATTATTAAAATACAAAAATACCTCAAATTTGCTGATACCTCAACTATCTTTTAAAATATACGTGCTCAAATAGTTTATGCTCCACTTATTATATATTGGATTGTTCAGAAAGCAATTTCGCTTTTTTTTCAACAGTGCACTTAATCATATTTTCCCCCTTAAGCCCCATAATAGTTACTTATTTTGACATCTGATATAGCTATGTTTGCTTGTTAAAAAGTTCGACTGATTCAACGCAATAGTTTTCGGTTGATGTACTTTCAAATATGAATAGTGTAAAGCAGAACTTTTAGCATATGTTGCATTTTTACTATCGTAAAAGTAAAAACGCTGCTAAAGCAAGAAAAAATTATTTGATGAGTATGGAGAAGATGTATTGGCGGCACGTAAGTGACAAAACTGGTTTGCGAAATTTCGATTAAGATACACGAAGATGCAATACGTCTGTTTAAGCAGATGAAAATCTAATAAAATCATTAATTGATCCAAACTGGTAAAAACCTCGTGAGAACACTGAGACATTCAATTTATTGAACTTGACCATTCATTATAATTTGAAAAAGCTAGGGTTTAATCTCAACATATGGGTTTCTCTTGTTTGAACCCTGAAGAAATTTGTACCATCTCGTTGAAATCTGAGATTTTCTTCTCAAACATCAAAAATATTATCTAATTTTTGAGCCCATCATCACTGGGGATGGGAAATGAGTTATCTATATGAATGTCCAGGTCTCTATAATTCTTTTTTGTTGGTATAACCTTTACTTTAAATAAAGAGATCAAAAATCAACTTTTTCAATTTTTGGCCAGCAAGGAGAAGATCTTACGCGAGTGGATTCTTTCTAGGGGTAGAAAAATGTCAAAAGGTATTTGGGCAGAATTGATAATACATGCTTCAATAAAATACTTATTGGCTGAAAGAAAAGCGCCTTTAATTTTCATTAAAGAAATGAAATTACTTTCGGTACAACCGAATACTATTCTGCTTCATTGAAATTAAGGCTATTGAAGTAAAAATATTAAATACATTTGCAAATATTTTTAACAACTTGATTTAAAAAAAGTGAAAATAAAGATTTATCAGCATACAAACTATTTCAAACAGGCAGTTTATATTAATGCATCTTTAACTGAACTATAATTTTTAAGAGCAAACTGAAATAGTTAGCCTAAATCTTATAAATTATTTCGTTCTCTGACATAGATTATATATTTGCCTTTTTTTGACCATATACAGATCTTGAAAAGTTTTAAATAAAAGCAACTTACAGATTATTGCATTTATTCTTAGTTGAATCAATTTATGATTTAGAAAATGTGAGTAAGCTGTTAAAAAAAATCCGTTAAATTTACGAAAAGAAAACTGTCAGACACTGTGACAGTATAAAGCCGTTTATTTCCTAGAAAAATACTGTTTTTTTTTAATTGGACGCATGGTTATTAAGCAGATAAGTAATGTTTTTTAACAAAAAATCTCCATTATTTTAGCAAAAAAGGATCTTTAAAATAACTATTTCAGCATTGTTGTTAGAGCGAGCTAAGAGCAGAATTCGCATCACAAGCTGTCCTTATCTTAAAAGTCTTACATATTGAAATAGGATTTAAGAGTAAAAAAGTTTTAAACTATAGCAGTCCACTCTTATAAATATGCCTGGCAATTTATTTAACTTACCAAAAAATTATATCTGATAACAGATAATAATTAGGCAGTGTATCGATTTCATAAAATTGAATCACAAATTTATTTATATGATGTTAAAAACCTCAAAATAACTACGGAAAAGTAAGAGCAGGTATAGAAAATATCAGTATAATTTGTAAAAAATGTCATGTTATCCTATGGCAAGCAAAACTGCCTGGCAAAAACTAGAATTCAGAACAGTTTCAATTCATTTATGATTAGGATGAAAAACGGAGAAAAACTGTTTTGTGTAAAACAGCTTTAAACTATCAAATATACAGAGAAAGCCTAAAAAAACTGGAATATTTTGCAGCACACGGGTAACTATTAAAAACAGGAAAAAAATATTTATCCTTAGGAAACAAAATTGGAAAAAATATGTTTTCTTCTGTAGAATTCAGTTATTTTTTACTACGTATGCATCGGAAAACGCTGCTTTTAAGATCAATGTGTGTTTTATGGTTAACCATTGTCAAATCTTTAAAAAACCTCTAAACTTAAAAATCACTTCAATATTCCTCTAGTGAAAGGTAATACAATAAATTTACGTTTGTATGACGGATTGTTAAGTTTAAAGGACTTCTGGTGATAACAATTTGAGCTAAAACCTTTCATTCAGAGAAATATTGTCCATTATGATTAGAAAAGAATAGATTTCATTCAGATAAATATTATTCATTATTTTCAGCAAAAATTTCAAATTTTTGTGCTAATTAATTGCTCCTATAAATTTCTCTGAAATAAGGTAAGGAAAGGCTATTTTTAAAATAATGAAAGGTGCTCATGAAAGGCTCTAGAGTGATTTGTTCCCCCAAAAGTACCTTACCTTTATTCACTTCAAAAAGAAAAAAAATACAAACTAAAAGTTAAAAAAAGTTATTAAAGCATCTTTCTCAAATAATTTCCACAAAAGTTTTATTTTATTTCAATAGAGCATTTCAAGACATTTTTGTGTTAAAAACTCTTCTCCATTAGTGATTTTTAAATTATACAAAATTTGAAAACAAATTTTACCATATTAGCAAATGCTAGTCATTAGTAAAAAGAAACATGAACAATTGCTAAAATGTTGTGATTCATGATGAAGAAAAATATAAGTAAATTGTGATGAAACACTTTTTTTATCACCATCCTTTTTTTTTCTTAATTTCCTCTCTAACTAGTACACGAGACTTACAACAAAGAATTTGTATTCTCAATCGAATGTTAATTAAATCTCTTTAAATGAATATATTTCTTACTGGTTAAGATAAATAAATAGATAAAAATAGTTTATATATAAATTAGAAACTGGGAAAGGATTATTTGCTGAATCAAAGAAAAAAATTCAAATAGTAATTGTATTAGTTCCTATGCTCTATTTTAAATTAGTTATACGATTCGTTCATGAAAAAATAAAAAAAGAAAATCCTACGAATTACGAAACATTTTTCGTTATCTTCCATTTTAATTAGTTTAAAAAAACTCTATTAGCATATCAGTGTAAAAACAAAAAAAGTTTTCTTAAAAAAAAAAAATTTAAAAATAAAGGAAAACTAATGATTTTTTTTTTCTGAAATTCTGTTTAAATGAATTATATAAAGCTTTTAGTACTTAGTGCATTTGTGAAAAAAATAATAAAAAAACACAATTTCTTCAAATTAACTAGTACTAGTGATAACAGGTAAAACACATGTTTCTAATATGCTGAGTAATTTTTTTCGGAAATAAAGGAAATATTTTCATCTTGGAAGAAATTAATTCAATTTAATCATATATTTTCCGAGAAGTTTATTCATTTGAATTTAAAAATTAGTTATTTTTAAACCAGTATGTTTCAGAATTAGACTTATTTAATACAGAATGAGAAGCGACACGTATCCTTTAATCTCATTTTTATCTACTTTATTCTTTCATTTGCACATTCGAAGCAAGAGTTTTTTAATGAAATTACAGTGAGAGACAAGGTAAAAACTGCAAGACAAGACAAGACCAAGGAACAAAATTGTCATTTTCATGTTTTTTAGTCAGCATTGAAACTTGTAAACATATGTTAATCAATGGAAAAGTATGGAAAGCAAACCAAATAGTCAACTACCATTCACAATAATTTTCCTATGCATTGATTATTTCGTATAAGATAGATTTTTATTGTTAGCATCCTTGTCAAATACAAAGTACAAGACTATGTGCACTCAAATAATATAATATAATATAATATAATATAATATAATATAATATAATATAATATAATATAATATAATATAATATAATATAATATAATATAATATAATATAATATAACATTATACAACACAACACAAAACAACACAGTACAGTACAGTACAGTACAGTATAGTATAGTATAGCGTAATGTAATGTAATGTAATGCAATTTGATAAGTGTAGATATGTTATATAAAATAGAGATGTCGCAAATACATGCGGAATATATTTAAGTGAAGAAAAATGGAAAATTTTATGAACGCCTGGAGAATCATACGTGTGGTAAGAGGGATTAAAAATATCAAAACCAGTTTAATTACTGGAAGAAAAATTGAGAAGTTTAAATACGATTGTTAGAAACACTTTACATTTTCATCGAGTGATCAAACTGGTTCTGATATTTTTAATGCCTTCCTCTATAATGTTTGTCAGATTTTATAACACATTATTTATTTCGTTACTTGATTATTAATCTGAGTCCTCAAACGTTTAACATTCATTTTTAAAAGGGATCCTTAATGTATTTATAATGGTCATGACGCTCTATGTAAGCACTTTACATACATATATAAAAACATTTGGTCAAAAAGGTAATTTGCATCAAAGATTATACAGAGAAAAAAAAGACTTCAATTTAATTTTAGACCTCGTCATGTTTGATCTAAAAGGCGATAATAAATAAAGTAAAAAATACGCTTGATTCATATTATATTTAACATCAAGTAAAATTAGTTGTGCAGTGGAAGCTACATTCTGCAAAATTTTGCCAGAAAGTTAGTAATTCGTCGTTTAAGCAATAGTGAGTAAAACAAAAATAATTTAGAATGAAACTTCGTAGACTATTTAATATTATTGAGTTTTCTAATAAGTGTATAACTTTATCTAGGCATTTAAATCTGAATAGATTGTAGTGTTTAATTCATCCGATAATAGTCGCGAAATTTATTTAATACTTTTATCAACTCTCAACGCGAAATCAGAAAGAGAAATTTGAATAATTCACCACACTGAAGTTTTCGTATAGAGAGATGAATTTTAAAATCAAAGAGCAACATTCGGCAGTTTCCTCTTTTAACAA
This sequence comes from Parasteatoda tepidariorum, assembly GCF_982258835.1. NCBI lineage: Eukaryota > Metazoa > Arthropoda > Arachnida > Araneae > Theridiidae > Parasteatoda > Parasteatoda tepidariorum. The sequence goes on from NC_141765.1 coordinate 20,752,500, forward strand.
CATCAATTACAGAAATGACACTACTACTTCTGAAGTACAATATTTAAAAGCACATTTTCACAGTTTACCATGAAAGTATACTAAATAACTAATTTAAAGAGACTTTGACAACATATTTTGTTGATAACATACTATAACTCATTCAGAAATGGCCTTTAATTTAATTTAGAATTAATAAAAGAAAGGCCTAGATATGTAACTCCAAAAAAAATTATTATAATTTACTTATATTATATCGACTGCAATCGGAGAAATATGTTGAAGTTGCACTAAAATCGATTGTTTAGGAAATATGAAAGTGCAATAAAAAGATAATAAGGGTTGTCCAAATGTGGTTACGGTTTGCTTTGAGCTTGATATCAATAAAGTAAAACAACGTGAATAAAGCACAGACAAAGATACAGAAGTGGACGTACTATAATTTCTGTTCTTTAAACAAGAACCTTCATCCGCGTCTAAACTCTAAATTTCAATACAAGAGTGACGAGATAAACACGTTACAATAAGAAAAAAAAGTTTTTTAACCAGCAGGAAAAGAGAAGTAAGTGGGTAGAACCTCCAGGTTGAAAGTGATGAAAGTCAATTAGAATGGATTTCCAAGATGCCATTAACTAAATTTATTAAATTTTTCCGAATATGGAATGATTTTCGGAAGTCAAGATTGGTAACGGAAAAGTAGATTTGAAATGTCTTAGAAGAAGAAAATTCAAACCTATGATTGAAATTCTAATTATGTAGAGCGACGAAAGATCATTTCATATACTGATTTTTTAAGTATGCTTCATGTTCTTAAGTTTCTATTCTAAATTAGTTTCAACATTCGGTACCCCCTCATGCATATTACCTTGCTATATTATCTCCTTTCTTATTTCATTCCCCCTTTGCTTCAACTTCTTTTTTCTTAATCAAAATGCTTATTTCGTTACTTTCCTTCTGACATTTGCACTTAGACACTTAAAAAATTTCTTTTTAGTTGAACAAAAACTGTAATATGTCTATTTAATTAACAAAATTTGTACTTTATTAACGCTGTTGTACTTTATACATCCAGAGAGTTAGTTCACGAATGCGCTAAAAATCTCATATGACGATGAATAAAGAAATGAATTTTAAAATCTTAGAACAAATCGATATTTTCCTGTTTTAATAACAACAATTTAACAAATGACAATACTTCTTTGGAAGAACAGTACTTAAAAGCGTATCTTCAAAGGATCTACACGAAAGTATACAAAATAACTAATTTAAAGTTACTTTAATAACACATTTCGTTGTTTAACTCTGTCAAAATGCCTTTTGGTTTTATTTAGAAATAATAAAGAAAGACATAGTAAAATAAGTTGATTATAGTTCGCATATCCTCTGTAGATTGGAAATGATAAACATACGTTTCAATTATCGCGTCGACGTAAACGTTTCCCATTAGATTGGCAAATAGCTGATAAATCATTTGGTGCGACAGTTATGTTACGGAAACTGCAGAGGAGCGAACATCCGAAACACGGTTGGTTAACCTCTAACTGTTGGGTTAATTCCAAAGTGTCGGAACCACAGAAGAGAGTTTTCGTGCACACTGACATGAGTGTCCGGTTTTGTGGGAGTTCTGGGAGAATGTCAAGTGGGGAAGAGAAATAAGGAAAGGGGTGGTTCTGATAACGATACTGTGATAATCGCTGTGTCAGAGTACTTATTCGGAGAGCTCTGATTTTATAATGTGCTTTGTTAGCAAAATGGAAGTATGCAAACAAGTGCTTTTAAAAGGGCCTTTAACAGTTTCAAAGATTATGTTCTTTCATCAATGATGCTTTTGGATATTCTTTTTTGCCTTCAGCTATTTTTCGGGTTTAAGTTTCTGACAAAAGATATTTCGGATAATAAAAGAATTGTTATCTGGTTTATAGACATGAGTTGACTATTTAATTTATGTCTACCATTGTACTATTGGTTATTGATGGAATTTATTGTGACTTTGAAATTGAAAAAAATAAATAAATGCGAATTTATTTGCATTGATCTTTTCTTATTGTTTAAGAAATCAAAAACTAGATTTCCTCGCTTTAGAAAATTCTAAAAGTTTTATATGCACGTAAAACATTATTTAGACCATAGTAATTTAAGAAAAATTATTCTTTCTCTCGATAGCGGAATTTTTATTTTGGAAATTTTTGTAGCAGAAATTCTTTCGATTTTTTTCGTTATATTACTAAAACAATGTCTGTCTCTGGATTTGTGTAACGTTTTTGTAAATGAAAGCATATTATTGAAAATACTTTTAATACTTCTGTAAAAGTTTCAATAAATATTCTTTTCCCTCATATTAACTTCATCAGGGTGAAATTTACACTTTTAAGTATAAACATTCTTCAATCATAATAAAATGTTTAATGTCTGCCAAGCAGGTAGTACTTTTTTTCTCAACCACTGGGAAACGCCGAAAAAGAAAATTGGTTTAGACCCGATTTTCTAAACTTGCACGTATGAATACGTAACTAATGGTATAACAGTAAAAATGTGCTTTTCCGTAAAAAAATCATCACATTCAATAAATTTACAATTGACTATTTCCCATATCTGGATTAACACTTTCACATAACACGTCACACATTCACGTGATTAAGCTCTGAACCGGAGTTGTTAGTAACAACTGTGTGCAAAATTTACGCACTTTAACGAGAGGGCGCAATAAATCTGTCAAGATAAAAATGTTAATTTCCTGTTTGTTAGTAAGTGGTGTTTCAATAAATTTAATGACCCAAGTTAAATTTGACGTAACTCAAAGCCACTTTATAATTCCAATTTGCTGACTGTAACAGTTTTTTGGAATATTATGCACTGTAAATCTATATTTTATGCACTGTAAATCTAGATTTTATATTGCTCAATTTCGTGAAAGCAGCCACTTTTTAAATTCTAGCATTATTTGCGACCATTTGCCTAATCTTGAAATGCAAGACATCGAGCACTTTCTTGTGACATATAGCTCATTCACATACGAATGCTTTTCTTAAGCATTGTAGAGCAGCGACCCCTAATTTCTTCCAGCTGCGGAATCCTAAATGATCAACCTTCTATGGGCGGGATCCCCGATTTAATAAAGTTCATCAGCAGTTGTAACCACATTAACCTAAAAAGTAAATTCTGATAACCATTTTAAATTCAGTTAATAAATTCTGATAACCATCATATTCAATGTGGACATTTAAATTAATTTTTTTCTTTGGATTTATCAATAATATTCTTAAAATTCGGTATTAAGTCAGACAGTTGAATTCCCGAGTCTGGATGGGAATCTAGTCAAGTTTAGAAAGGAAAATTAATAAGCTGAATTATTGTTTTTGCTTAAATAAAGACGAAGAAGAATGGTAAGCAGAAAAATACATATCAGTTTGAAATTTATTATTTGTGTATTTATTATATGTATTATGTGTGTAATATTCCATCTCATAATCTCTCGCCAACTACCCGAATTCGTCAAAATGAACTATTTACACTGTTCATTGCTGCAATGGACCACCTTGCAGTCCAAGAACTAGGACGAATTGCAAATTGCAGATCTCTTAGCTTTGCAAAAGCTTAAAAAATCGTGCTTTGAAAAGCTTAATGGAAAATACTAGCGGAATCCTTTTCTTTAAATCGTGCTATGTTTTGCACTGACATTTTGCTTGAATAATTCCCTAAAAACTGAATAGATAGGAAAACAATTATAAGTTAAAAAAAAACAGTATTTGCTTAAAAAGGAGTATTTGCAATTGGAACCCCAATGACCCCTCCATGGAACCCTTAGGGTATCGCGGGCACCATTTGAGAACCGCTGCTGTAGAGAACTGTGATTGTTAGTAACTAAACTGTGCAGAACATGCGTAATTAAACAATAAAGATTTATCGCTGTTTCTTTACTAAATTTGTCAAGACATAAGCTTTACTTTCAAGTATGTCATTAGCTGGCAGTGCTTTAATAAAGTTAATGAATAAAGTTAATATTACTCAACTCTTCGCTACTTTATAACACCACTTTGCTGTCTATAACAGTTTTTAAGCTATTATGTGTTGAAACTGTAAATCTAATTTTTATTTTAATTGATTTCTTCAAAGCATCAACTTTTTAAGCATTTTTTTTTCTTTTTTTGCAAACTCATAAATATTTATAAAAAACATAAGCCGTTACTTATCCAACAACAACGATTTTAAGAAAGAAAAGCAAAATCTAGGCATTTAAACTTTACTTATAAATTGAAAACATCGATGATAAACAAAACGAACTATTACATAAATGGATAGCATGCGGTAGCATTGTATTCTATATCAAACTTAAGTTCATTAATATTTAATCGAATAAACGCTCGAGTCTTCTCCTATTTCCGCTGTTTGAAATGGAACTATCTCATTTATGTATGTTCCAAAAAAGGTGCAGAACCTATATCGGAAAGAAGAATCTAAAATGCATCTGAAAAATTCGCGAGGAAAACCCATTTTGAGAAAAGAAACCTTACAGTCATTATTCTACTAGGAACTCTACCACATTTTTTTTTCTTTTTCTTGGATTGGAACATTCCATTTACGTAGCGGGCTGAAGATGAATGAAAGATGCCACATCAGGTAAATAAGTGATAAGGCTTGGGAGTACACTTTAAAAGCGATTTTTTCTCCCTCCACCAATGGTATTCGTGAAAAAGAATTTGAATATTTTATTGTCGGGAAATACTCGAGATTACAAGTTTCCATTTTCTCCGATAAAGAATTTTTTTTTTGTATGTGTATGTGTGTTTTGATCCTCGCTAATTTTCATATTCTCGAGAGCTGACAAGGATTCAATGGGTAAGATATAAGCTAATTTAATAATAAAATATTAACAAGCATTTTTTGCGACAACTGATACACAATGAAATAACTGTCCCTGATATTCGGTCCCGTCGTTTCCGTCTCATAGTCGTTTCTGTTCCGTTGTCGTTTCGGTCCCGTTTGCATTTCGATCCCTTTCCGATTCAGTCCCGTTACCAATTCAATTGGCCGGGATAGCCTCGTTGGTAGGACGTTGGGCCAATGTCCAAGAGACGATGAGTTCGATACCCGCTGATCGTAGACTCACCGTGTTCAAAATGGTGACTGGTGCACGCTAACTCTGTCGGGGTCACAAATTTCTCCAAGTTCCCATAAAAAATCATTACCTTTGAGAGTATTGAATATGAGATTGATTATACTCTGTTTCAGGCCAAAATTACGATCTGCAGATGGATGGATGGTTCGTGAATGCGTCCTCTCTAAACGACTTGTGACGTATGTGTGTGGTAGAAGTCGAATTCTTGCCGATAGATGACGCCACTGAAAAAACAAGAAGAAGCGCTCCTCTCTGTCTTAAAATAGGCTTGTTAGTATTGACGAGTGCCATAAGACAAGATTTTAGTAATAAATTGTTAACAAGATATATTTTTCTCTTCATTAGTGCTTTGAGTGAAAAATTATTTGAATATTTTATTGACGGGAAATACTCGAAATTACAAGTTTCCATTTTCTTCAAAAAAGATTTTTTGTGCGTGTGCTTTGATTTTGGCAAATTTTTATATCTTAGAGAGCTAACTAGGATTCATAGGGTTCATATAAGCTAATTTAATAATAAAATAATAACCAGTATTTCTTATTGTGACAACCGATATACTATTAAATACCTGTCCATGACATTTCGGTCCTGGTGCCGTTTCGGCCCCTTCCTAATTCAGTCCCGTTACTAATTCAATTCGTCTATTACTAATTCTCGTGATATAGACATTCATTTATTACTTCATTCCTTTATTACTTCACCTCATTCATTTATTACTTCATCCAGATACTCCTATTTATATAATCATTATTAAATTAATAATATTTTATAACTTTTATATTTTATTTATTACTCTTACATATTGTATTTAAGTTTCAATTGCTCTAAATATATTCTTTTTAGTTTATTAAATTGCTTATTTATTATTTCCTTTTACAGAAAAGCAAGAATTTTAATTGGTTAGTAAGCATTTAAAAAATATTAAATGTGAAATTAAAGGTCCAAATTATTAAGAATATTTACAAGAAATTGCGACAATTTTCTAATAAATTAGAAAAAAAAAACTTTTTTAAGTTTCGATAAAACTATCCTTTTTTTGTATGTCATTATTTATGTAATCGTACAAGCTATTACGTGATATTGCATTATGATTGCAAAGTTTGGTAAACAGATAAATGAATAAATAAGGATTTCTATTCTAACTACCTCCACGCGGTCAATCTGGAAACTCTTTTCAAATAATTCCCTCCTCGAAGGTCCGGCTATGGACTGATCATAGGGACACTGTTCCCAGAAGAAAACTGAAATCAAGCATCACTGGCTACTGTCAGTAAGCGGGTGGGTGACCATTTTGATCATCCTGCATAGGAACCGAGGGTGCACGGTGTCGGTCCTCGTTAAACTGCTCTACCGTAAAGTGCTCGACCTCGCCGCAGGTCGTCAGGCTATCAAAGCAGGGGAGCCATCCCCTCTCCAGAGGATTAAATTTACTATGGTATGTATTCGGATCATCGTCAGGGATTTTTCCCAGATCGTCGCCAATAGCCTATTGAGCAGCTCTAGTGATAAATACCTAAATAATAAATTCCTCGAAAAAAATATTTATAAAGAAGCTAAGCATTAGCAGCTAAAAACTAATAAAATATAAATAAGGATCATTAAAAGGAATTTTTTTTACATATTTGATAAAAAATTTTAAAACTTCAATATCTAAAAGAAAAAAAAATGGCTATAGTACCGATTCGGCAAACCAGAGCGAAACGGCGGGACCAAAACAGCAGGACTGAAATTTCTTGCTTCGGTAAAATACCTAGTTAAACTAGGTGATCCGTAATGACCAGCCTTGATGAATATTTTTGGAATTCTTGTGAAACAATTATTATGCTGATTAAGTGACACAAAAAAAATTAAGCGGGGAAGAAACAAAAACTTGTTCTACATCTTTCGAATGATTAGTGAAAATAGAGGAGATGAAAATATCTATTAAAATCTATTATCAATTATCAGTTACATCTATTATCAGTTTGATTGCTTGATTAAACGTGGACGTGGAAGTAAACGATCATTTAACGCTCTTTAGAAATAATGGAAAATGCCAAGACAAATAATAATTTTTATAAAAATACATATTATGATAAATATAAAGTATTAAGTACTCTTCCCCAAAAACTTTACCGGTGTAATTTTAAGTTCATCTAAAATACAATGCTAGAAAATAAATTTTATAAACACATTTTATATTCTACAGCAGTGAACCTATAGGCTATTATTATAGACGCACTATTAATTACTTTCCATTTCCTGGTGAGCATTGAAGTCCTAAATCTGTTCAAAATTTTTAAGCATGAATAGTTTGCTTCAGTGAAAAGCAAAATTTAAAAAAATGTAAAAATTAAAAAGGGAAAAAACCGATTTGAAAATAAAGTAAACTTTATTTTTGAATAGTTTTTTTTTTTTTTTGCTCCTCAAGCTATTGTATTGGCATATTTTGCTGTGGATATATTACCACAATATTAGAAACCACGATTTCTGTGAATATAATCGGGTGAGCTGATGAGAAGATTATATCTTTTAGTTATTTTTTTCTAAGTTTCATTGATTTTCATCCAATGTTTTTATTTTTTTTATTTTTCTCCTACATATATATATTTCTTAAACAAATTTGAGAGCTCGGTGCTACTTTTAAATATTACAATAGTATTTTTTTTTCAAGCTATATTTCTTTTATAATAAATTTTCACAAGTTTAGATGAATTATTCTGTTATAAGATATGCATTTTTGATTGCGTTTCAGAGAAATATAACCGTAGAGAAAGAAATGAAAATACTAAACTTGCAGACGAGAAAAATTCTCCAAAAATGAGATTTTAAGAGAAATGGATGCGCAAAAACGAATATTTCGCAAAGACAAGCAAAAAAAAAATTTGTTTTAATGTATGGACTACATAAGTTTGTCTCTAGTTTTGTTTGCTTTGGTGTAAAAAGAACTGAGGTAAAGAGGGAAAACTCGCTGGTTTGAAACAGAATAAAAATTGCGAGAGAATCCATTATCTAAAAAATATACCTACTTCTTTTTATACAATTCCCAACTATCAACTTGGAGAACTTTTCTTCAGATGACTCTTAACGCAATCTTAATGTATTCAGGGATTTTGGGACGTGCTTTCTTTCTCTCAGATAGAAGGAAAGATGAAGAAAAAGGCTTCTTTTTTTTTAATTTGACGAGAAAAACAAGACCTCTGCAGCTTTTTGCTGAATTATATATTCTACTTTTAAAAAAATGTGATTCAATGATTAAGTCCTAAAAATTTTCTTTCTAAGTTATTGAAGTATTTGGATTTTTGAGAAGCGTAAGCAAAAGGATTAAAACTTTCATTGTTTGGAGTAATCTAGTTTTTTTTTTCTTTTTTTTTTTCACAGAAAATGTTTTAATTGAATTGGTGATTAGTTGGAATGCTATTTTGATGTAAGTAAAATCTATTGCTAAGAAATTTAAACTACTAAATTTAGTTAGTGTTAATAAATTTATTCAGAATTGCTGAAAATTTTCCCTGTATACTTTTTCGCTAAACAGACTATTTTATCCCTGTGATATTCAATAAAATAATCGTTTTTGAAGGGGATGGGTAGCAGAAAAAATCCAATATGTTTAAGTCTTGGGGAATTAAATTATATATTTCTCTAAGAGTCTCTCGAATTACAAGGATCAGTAGCTTGATAGAAATTCTATCTTTTTATTTTGTTTATTTTCCAATATTATTCTTGCGTAAAACCGGTTTAGTAACACGGGTTTGTCATTTTGAGCAAGTAATGCTGTCTGAATTTTCGCAATATAATCTTTTCTTCTCTTTCTGTCTTTCGATTTTAAATTTTTTAAGCAATCGTGTCAAAATAATCTTTGTAAAGGTATTATACGTTTTAATTTGACGAGAAAACAAGACCTCAGCAGCTTTTTGCTGAATTATATATTCTACTTGTAGAAAAAATGGGACTCATCGATTATGTCCTAAAGATTTTCTTTCTAAGTTATTAAAGTATTCAGACATTTCGAGAAGTGTAAGCTAAAGTATGAACACTTTCAATGTTTGACGTAATCAAATTGTATTTTTAAAGCAAATGTTTTCATTGAATTGGTGATTAGTTGGAATGCTATTTTGATTAGGTTAAAATAAATTGTTAAGAAATTTAACTACTATATTTAGTTAGTGCTAAATAATTTATTCAGAATTTCTAAAAATTTCACCTTTATATTTTCTTGCTAAGCAAACTATTTTATCCCTGTGATATTGAATAAAAAATCGCTTTGCACTAGGTTGGTAACAGAAAAAAATTCAACACGTTTAAGTAATGGGGAATTAAATAATTTCTCAAAGATTCAAACGCGTTATAGAGATCAGCAGCATGAAAGGAATTCTATATTTTTATTTTGTTTGTGTTCCAATATTGTTCTTGCGTAAAACAAGTTTAATGACACCGGTTGATTTTATCATTTTGAGCAAGTAATGCTAAGTTATGCAAAATCTAATCTTTTCCTGTTATTCTGTGATTCAATTTTGAATTTACTACGCAATCGTGTCGAACTAATCTTTGTAAAGCTATTATATATTTTAGTTTGGCAAGAAAAACAAGACCTCTACAGCATTTTGCTAAATTATATATTCTACTTTAAGAAAAAAATGACATTCAATGATTAAGTATTGAAAATTTTCTTTCCAAGTTATTAAAGTATTTGGACTTTTTGCGAATCATAAGCAAAGGATGAAAACTTCCAATGTTTGATGTAATTTTCTTTTTCAGAAAATGTTTTAATTGAATTGACGAATAGTTAGAATGCTATTCTGATGTAGGTAAAATATATTGTTAAGAAATTTGAGCTTATAAATTTAAATGCAAAATTATTTATTCAGAATTTCAAAAATTTCACATTTATACTTTTTTGCTCAGAAAATCATTTGATCCTCGCGATATTCAATAAAAGAACTATTTTTGCAGGTACAGGTATCAGAAACATTCTAACATGCTTTAAGCTTCGAGAGTTTAAGTGAACTATTCATCAATGATTTTTGGGGCTCCAGGGACCTGCAGCTTTCTAGGAATTGTTTCTGCTTATTTTATATATTTTCCAACTTTCCCTCTTACAAAAACCCAGTTTTATTATACCGGTTAATTTCTGCCATTTTGAATAAGTAATGCTGTTCGAGTTTGGTGCAATATAATTTTTTCTTATTATTCTGTCCTACAATTTTGAATTTTTCTAGTAATCGAGTCAAAATAATCTTTGTTAAGCTATTATATATATTTAAAGAAAAACACTTATTTGCGCAGAACATTGCGCTTAAAGTTAAAAATTATTTCTTACAAAAATTAAAGATTATGAACAAATATACAGAAAAGTATGGTTCAGCAAACTATATGCTGAACACTGCAAAAAATTGGTTCAATATCGGTACCTTGAGTTAGATTACAGATTACACCCAGAACGTAGTTTTATCCTTAATATGGTGTTTAAGTCAATATTTCTGTGCAAGTTTAACCATATATGGGTTGCAGTAAAATTAAACGATATGTTTCTACACATTCCAATCCTCTATGACATCCTCTACACTATTCGATATTGTTTTTACACTTTCCAATCCTCTAAACTATACTATATTGTTTCTATGCTTTCCAATCTCTATAATATCCTCTACACTATTTGATGTGTTTTTACACATTCCAATCCTCTAAACTATCGGATATGTTTCTACGCATTCGGATAGCAAATAGGATTTTTATTCACTATTGAATCTTGTAAATATATTAATATGATAAATATAATTAAGTTATATTTAAACATAATTTAAGTATAACTTCATTCATGATGTTCCAAGAAATTGTGTTTTCTGTTGAGTCATTGTCTTAGTTTGTTCCGGGCAAAAAAAGGTAAACAATTTCTCATTTTGAACTCGTTCTTATTCTCTCCTTTGAAATTCCTGATACTTCTGTTATATTTTTATTGAACATTCATCTTTCTTGAAGAATCCTAGTTTATGAGAGTGCCTGGCAAGTTCTGAGCTTGTCCCATTAAGACTATACCTAGTCCTAAACCTAATCCATTATTCCACGTTTTATGCTTCTGACACTGCCAGAGGCCCTATACTCCGTTCCGTGTCATCTGTGCTGAAGTCCTCCCTTCCCAAAGTATCGCGACAGTTTTTATATAGGATTATGAAGTTATTATTACGCGAGGCATGTGACTTGCACTCATGAATTTCTTTTGGGGATTTTCTTTTCATGAAGAAAGTTTCGTCATAGCCTCTAAATCATTTTCCCCTAAAGATCCACAGTTAAGCATCATAGGTAAAAGTTTAAAAAAAAAGGATTTGATTATTGCAACATCGCAATTTTGAGGCAGAGAACGCAAAATCGATTGATTGATTTATACACAATGATCGAAATTTAACTTTCGCAAATCAAAGAGTAGTAGCTAAAATATTGTAGATTGTTAACTAAATAAATTGCATACGTGACGAAAAAGTTAAGAGGCTACTTTATTACTATTCTCTATTAATTTTCACGCAAAAGTCTGAAATAACTGAAACGTAATATCTTTCTAAATTTCATATTGAACAACTGAATTAACACTAAATATATAATATTTAATTTAATGTTATTTAATGTTCATATATAATTTAAAGGGTACTTCGCGTATTTTGTTAGATTGTTGTCGCTAAATCTAGTTCAAAGTTGCAAAGTTTTTGCACTTTGCTATACATCTAATAAAGCAAAAGTGTATGTATGTTTCTTGTTGTGTAATTTTGAAAAATAGATATGCATTATTTTAAACTATCTACCAATTGTATTAAATAATTTTATAATAATTAATTTCTACACTGTGAAAAACTCTGTAAACCTTTAATCAGTATTTGGAGCAAAGTTTCTCATTATCCCAAAGTTTAGTTAAGTGAAAGATTATTTTAATTTAGTTACACCATAAATTGTGAAGAATGATGCAATTGACTTCACCATAATTTGGTCAAAGATGCAAAACTTTGACGGTGACTGTAAACTGAATAATGCACTGCTTACGACGCCATGTTTTCTTTGCAACTCGGTCTCGGTGTATCGAGACGATTAATGCATTTTTCAAGTATCAAGTTATTTAGGCAGGTAAATGCATGGATTTATTTGCATGAATTGAAGTTCATGTCTTTTATGTTGCCTTTTTAAATTTTGTTGGTGGTATAAAATGGTTAGAGGTATATTATAAAATAACCTACTGACGGTAAATAGTTTTATTACGGTAAAAAACTACCGTTGACTGCATTTGAGTGCTTTAAAAATACTAATAATGGTGCAATTTTCCTCTGTTTTTATAAAAGAAAAAAAACAAAGAATGACAATATGTGTTTTGCTTCTTCAAAAATCCTATCTTTGGTGCAACTTTCTACTGATATATGAAGCTAGTGAAAATACCAATATATGGCTCGAAATTGAAACACTTTTTTAAAAACAAAATGCATTAAAAAATATTTCAACGTTTTGAGTCAACTTTAGCTCCATTCTATGTAGCCACCAAATGAATACCAATTTTAGGTGCAACGTGGATTGGAATTTTTAGAAATGTATCCATATTCGTTCAATTAAGTCAAATTCAAATTTGCCTCGCTGCTATTTTCGCTACACTGTAAAAACTGTGATGTAATATCTCTCCGAATTTGATGTAGAGCAACCCAAAAATTTGAGGAAGGAAGTTTAAACTAAATGGACCATTCATTCGAGTTTATTACAATTAATTACAGGGTACAATTTTAAGGGTTTATAAAAATTTTTACTGATTCTTATCTGCAACCTTTCTTACTGCAATTATAAATTTTTGTATTATTGAATAACAAAAAAAGATCACAACTTCTTTGTGTAAAAGGACATTGGTGTAGTGAAACACTGTATCCAAGAGTTAAGCATGTTGATTCACTTTTTCATTTTAGTTAATTATTTGTCAGTTTAGTTAGTAAATATTTGTCACCATTTTCGGTGTTGAGTTACACTAAATGCTTTACAGTGCAGATTTATTTATTGAGAGCTTTGAATATTTTTATTCAATTATAGTCTGACCATCGCATTAAAAATATAAAACCAATAAAATCTCATGACTGATGATAATGGGAACATTTTTCCAAAAAATACTTGTTCGAAAAGAAAATAATATTTGTTATATTTATTTTGTTTTCGAATTTTAAATGAATATTAAATAATAAATAGAAAAATTCCTCTTTAAAAGTAATGAATAAAATGTATTTTTTTTACTTCATACCTCAATTTAAAGTATTTTTTAAATTCAAGATTTCCTACTGCATACTTCAACTAAAATTATTTTAGGTTGGGATATCAAACCAAATCTTTTGTTTTATATAATGTATTAAATTCATTATAGATGCAGACAATTATTATGTATTTTCGACAATGGTATGCACTTTATAGTATGGTTAAATGTATAGATTCTTGATTAACTTACCTCATTAATAAACAATTTTCCTAGTGGGCTGAGTATTAAAAATTGCACTGAAATAACGCACTCCTTTATTTAGAAACTAATTTAAAGTTATAAATTGAAATTGATTTACTAAAATAAAAAAGATTAAGTAGAATTTTCAATCTATTCAATATGTTATATATAATTAAACAGTATCTTTTTGCTGTTACTGTCTACTTGCATTATAGTTTGAATTTAAACACAAGCTCACGGTGGAAAATTTTAATAATTCTCTTTTAAACAAACTTAACTATTCAACTGAAAATGACTTAATACCTTAGCTATTAAATTAGGGCTACGTACACAATTGAATTTCTCTTACATTGTTATGACAGAACAATCAAGTTTTTAAGATATAAAACTTACCCTATTGTTTACTGATAAACTATGCTTTATCATTTAGATCGGACCTCATTAAAAATCTTTACCCCAAAACTTATTCATAAAATTCATTAACACGGCACAATATTTGAAAAATGTCTAAGAGGCTCTATGCCCCATCTATACTAACAGCTGTAAATGATGATTCGCAAAAGATGGAAGAGAATTGTTCTATCTACCTCTTACCCAGGAGAATCTACTATTCCATTTTCTATCAGTCAGCTGTTCTAGACAAGCCTTAATCGTATCGATATAGTGGTCTTGTTGAATAAGACACTATATTTATGCTAATCTGCTTTGCTCATTTCTGAATTTAATATGCATTATGCCAGCGGCAGAGGAAATTCTACTTCAACTGAAATCTATTGGGACTAAATAATATTCGATAAATGAGGAAAACTTCTAAGTTTGGTAAAATGGAAAATTAATGTTTATTTTAGTTAAAAGGAAGTATTTAGCGAATTATGATTATTTTGCATTCTGGAAAGTAAACCACGTTGTAAAAATTTGAATTTATTTGATAAATATTTTGGGAGGGGCCGAAAAAACAGTGTGATTCATGATTCAAAATCTGACCGTTACTGTGCTAACAAATAACGCTTAATATCTTAGAACTAGAAAGACTGAACATTGTTGTATGACTAGAAAGACTGAGGAGGCCAGTTTGGTCTTCCCCATATTGTTTGTGATCAATTAGACACTCGATATCTTAAAATATAACCATAATTAATTAAATAAAACATATTATAAACTTGACAAAATTTAACAAAACATAAACTATATCAAAATCCTATGGTATTTTATTTGACATGACAAAAGTTGTTGGCCCAATTAGATGATGATTATCGAGAACGCAAAATTTGACAGTTACTGTGCAAAATTTAATAAATATCGGTTCATATCTGAACATTAAAAATACTAAACAATGCTGTATACGTAAAGAGACTGAAGGGGGGCCAGTTTAGCCCTTCACAGTTTGCTTGCGTTTAGATCCATTAAGCAGTCAAAGTCTTAAAATATAATCATAATTAGTTTAATGAAAACATATTATCGACTTAATCATATGCTAATCTGTTTTGATCATTTCTGAATTTAATATGCATTTAGTATGCAACGGCGGCAAAGGAAATTCTACTTCAAAAGAAATTTATTGGGACAAATTAATATTCGATAAATGAGGAAGACATCTAAGTTTATTAAAAAGGAAAATTAATGTTTATTTTAGTTAAAAGAAAGTATTTAGTGAATTATGCTTGTTTTTCATTTTGGAAAGTAAATCACTTTGCAAAAATTTGATTTTGTCTGATAAATATTTTGGAAGAGGAAGAAAAAGAACAATGCTTCATGATTCAAAATTTGATAGTTGCTGCCCAAAATTTAACAAATATCGCTTTAGTTATAAGGAAGTATTTAGTGAATTATATTTATTTTTTCAGTCAGCAAGGAAAAACACATTGTAAAAATTTGAATTTGTTTCATGCATATTATGGGAGGGATTTTATTTTTTAATCATAATCAGTTTAAAAAAACATATTATTTGATTCTATGGTATTTTACATGATTTGGATAACGAAAATATTTGATTAAAAGGAATTTCCACCATAAAGGAAGGTATTTTCCATTAATCAAATCATATACATTAGCTTCTTAAGAAATTGAGTTTCCTTTTCCCTATAAATAATAATTATAGATATGTTGAAATACTTTCTTTTAATAAAGCTAGAGTACCTAATACCAACAACTATATGGCATACCTACCAGAATAAATAAGACCATCATTCTATGTCTAAGTTTCTATATATAAGTTTCTATAAGACTAACACTTGAATGATTGAATGCGAACTTAAATTACACCACGATATGAAAAGTTAGAAATGCTGATCACTTTCAGTAATTTATTTTTCGAATTACAGAGCAACAAAAAAGGAAGGGGGTGAAATCTGTCTTGCTATAGTTTTAAAGAGACACCGTTAAATATATATATATATATATATATATATATATATATATGAAATGAATTAATTCTTAATAAAACAAATAATAGTAATTCTTCAGCAAATTTTTTAGATTTGACTCTTAATATTAATGCATATAAAAATATTACATTTAAACTTTTTGAAAAAAGAGATGATTTTAAATTTCCGGTTACAAAATACATTGATTTTAACTCTAACTTAGCCAATAAGGTTTTTTCTAATATTATTGCCAATCAAATTCATAGATTTTACAGGAATAATTCTCGATAACATAGCAGAGGGGCACTCTTTTAATAAAAACAACTTGGCAATACAAGAATTGCGAAAACTACTTAAATAAAAACGTAATAAATTCAATACAAGTTACTTTGATGTATCTGTTTCTGAAATACGCATTTTTTTACTGCAGAATTCATATAAGCAGAAATAAAAGAGGGTTCGTCCCCTTTCACGAAGGTCTAAATCTATGTGGAAAAAAAGTTAAATTGCGTCACTCAGAAGCCTATGTGGTTAAGTTCCTGTTTGATTTAAGCCAATTTGCTTCAAAACAGTTTGCATTAAAGCATATCCTTTTTAAAGCTTAATTTAAAAGCAAAATAGTGTAAGTCAAAGCGTAATAGCAGCATTGGCATCAGTGTGAGTCAATTAACGGTGGGAAATTAATTATCTAAAACGTAGAAAGAAAGATTGCGATTGACGAGAAACGCTAGAAAGACAATTTCTGGTCATAGAAAAAGTTTTTCTGGAAGTATTAGCTTGAGAAGAAAAAAAAATATCTGATGGATATTATTTATGCTCTTTCGAAAGATTACGTATTTCAGTTTTTGAAATAAAACTGGGTCCATTTATCATAAATGTAATGAATCTCGTAAAATAAATGTTTCGTCCAAGAAAAATATGTAGTTTAAATACCCTTTATTTAAATATGCACTGTTCGCCGAATTCGAGCTTTATTTTTTCCTTTAGATGTTATAAAGCTTAAATGGTCATGCATTTATAATTAAAAAAAATTAATTACAAGTCTCAAAATTAGAAAAGGAAAATAAAATAGTCTTTGACTTGGCTGTTTTTAATTTCTTACATGTTTATATCGACTTTATACTGAAAAAAGTATTCCTTCTGCGTATTTTTGTGTGTTTTAGGGCTCTTCTTTAAACAAAAAGTATTTTTCGCTCTTCATGATAATATGCAAAACATCAAATTAAAACAATATCCCTGTTTATTGAGTAATTAATTAACGACGTTTTAGAATGATTTAGCCTCATTTTATACATTTAAATGTGTCCCTTCTTAGTTTAAAAATTTTATTTTTAAATTACTTTTTGAAGATATCTTAAATATTTATAATAAAGTTTAGAAATTTTTACAACAAGAAAATTTAAAATATGTTACCTAAAATATGTTCTAAAATATTCATAATATAAAATATAAGTTACTTAATAAATGATGTACTGCCTTTATACAATGAGAGTTTTATTTCTAAGATGCAATGAGTAACATAAACTTTCAGAAATAGAACCATCACTTTTGACGATTCAGCAATCTTTCAGCTTCGTTAATTTCGAAGAATCCTTCCGTCACGAAATCACGTGGTTTGCTAGAAAAGTGGACTCTCAAATCTATAGCGAAAATGTTTCCTCCACTTGGAACCACATTACAATGCATTGTGGGAGATTATTAACTAGAATGACGAAACTAGAATAATACTCACAGTGAACACCTTATGAAGCCACTTAGCTCTTCAAGCTGTGTATATGTTTTAGCTAAGAGGGCTAGCATGTCAATCTCATAACCGGCTGAATGGGGGTTCTTCACTGACACTACAAAATTCCGTCCCTTCCTTCACCACGAGAAGAATAACCACCGTCCAGCACTCCTCAATTGGCAACCTTAGGCTATTGGAGCACGCAACTCTCTTGTGGAAATGGAAGCACCACAGCTGTGCTGATCACTAGTAATCTAGTATTCCCTCTCTCTCAAGCTGAGTCGTGATGGCTCAGGGGATAGAGCACTCGCCTTCCAATGAGCTGAACCGGGTTCGAATCCCAGAGAAGGCACGGCAAAATCCCACACCTGGTTCGCCAAGACAGCTGTGTTAACGTAAAATATCCTCAGTGGAAGATGGATCAGGGATTAAAGTCCCCTTTATGTCAGGCTAACCATAGGAAAGCTTATTTTTTGGTTTTCCACTTCGTGTAACGCAAACGCGTGTTAGTTCCATCAAAAAGTCCTTAACGAAGACAAATTTCTCTTAATAGTTTCCCCCTTTTGAATCCAATCCAGGAGTTCCCTTGTCTTCTGGATTGGATTCAAAATTGCAAGGATACGGAGTTGAACATTAGTAGTCGTGAATCCAAGCAATTTAGTCGGCTGTTAAACGACGGTTATAAATATAAATATCTCTCTCGCTAGACGAAATGATCGGCACTAGAATGACGAAATAATCCTTTACCTTGATGAAATTCATTTTCCCGAAGAAGTGACGATAGTTATCTCGTTACTTTGACGAAATATTTGATCGGAGCTTGTACCAGATAATGGTTTCGTCAAAAATGAAGAAATTTCGTGAAATTTTAATATCCATTTATGACAAATTCTGATTCCCCTTCTTTGGTAATTGAAAGTTTAAAATATAGAAAAAATGAGTTCAGGTAAAGCAAGAAAAAAATGCTTGCTGATTTTTTCTTTTCTTTTCAAAACATCAAAATGTAAACAAATTATATCAGTATTGCTTTCTTACTGTTTAATTTCGAATAATCTTTGAGTTATCGTGCGTGCCATTCAATATTAAGCATTCGAAATTTCCTGGTTTCCTCCTAGTTTTCCCGAACTCGCATTTTTCTATATTTTTTTGTAAAATTATTAATGCTGATAAAGCAGGATTTTTCATAAAATATTTCTTTTGTAGTATGGCGTCTGTTTAACTAGGGTGGACACATGTGTTTGAAATGGTAAGACGCGCGCAAGACCTCCTGATGTGCCCTAAATTCATTATGTAACTAAATCTTCAAAATGCCAACTAAAATTCGAAATTAATTGTCTACATTGTCAAAAAATATATGTTATTTAACGACAACTTACCATATAATTTTACGAAAAAGGCCTGCTTTCTGAGCTGAACGGTAAATTTCCGTCTATTTACGTTATGAGTATATAACTTCAGTGTATCAGAGTGCTTTACGGACAGAATTCATTGCAGGATTCACGCAGGATGTCCAAACCTTTCACCAGGCCGCTTTTCACTGTCAAATACCTTCAAGTGAAAGCTTGCCAGTCACGTCATGTAAGAGCGTTATTTCTATGCTAAAATCATGATTACGATTAGGAACGCTTTCTGATATTCGTCTACGTCTAGAGAGTACTTCACAATATTATGCTTTGTAAACCAAGCTCAATTCGTTCGCTACCAACATGGACCTATTTCATATCGGACTTAATATAAAATCTTAATTAGACAGGTGATTTATAGAACAAATGAAAGCTTTGTTCTATAACTTTAAAATTGAATACAACTATACTGAGATTATAGCAATAATTTCAGAGACTCCATCTTAAAAAAAATTCCACATTTATTACATGCCACAGAAATAATTTCAAAAACTGCATTGCAACAGGGATAGATATTTGCAAAATATTTGTGAAATTAAATTTGTTGCACGAAAACTCTTACTAAGCATTGAAAATATTTTTGAAAACACAGTTATACATTGGGGAGCTATCACTGAGAGACTGTCAAATGACCAAATTCTGGACCGTTATCGTCTTTCAGAGTTACGTCTTTCATGTTTGTCATCAATGCTTTGTTCTGCTCTTCGAGGACACTTAGAATTATAAGTAAAGATCATAGAAGCACAATTAATATTAATTTTTTATTTGTTATTAATTATTCAATTTTAATGGTAATTGAGATGCCAAAAGAAAAACGTCTCAGATAATATACAAGTGATATTTTTGAAAAACAATACAGAAACGCCAGTAGGCTGCTTACATAATATGACCATGCCATGGTACCATGCTGTAACAATCACCAAACATGTTGAAGTAAAGATGGCGAATGCTGATCATATACTAACATAACTATTAAAATTAACGTTATCATTAAACATAAAATTCGTTTTAAAAAATAATTGTAATGATAATATTAAGCTAAGTAACATCCCGATAGTAACCTCACCAAAAACTGCAACATTCAACACTTAAAGATAGATACTGATGCAATTTAAAATATCCCAATTTTAGTTATAAATGTATAAAATAAACGTCACAAAGACCTTAATAAGGATAATATTTACCACTTGATGTTAAACATATAGTACTTACTTAAACTCATTTTTCAAAACTCTTAATAGAGTGCCATCTAATTTATTTGCTTTGTTTGTTTAAGTAACAACGTAAAATAATTTAGTGCTCGAAATATACCTTGTAATAATTGGAGCCTAATATATCACAAGGTACCTCGTTATATTTAATGTTTATTACTTAGGGCATTGTCACATTGCAAAGTACTGTCACTTATTTATTAGCTTCTTATTATCGGAAGTTACCTTAAGATTTGTGCAGTATACACGAGTGTGTTTGAAATCTACATTCTATCCACACAAAAAATCACAAGGTTTTTTGAAAAAAAATTCTCACCACATTTATTCTAAAAAGGATAATGCTTTTATTTAATGGAACATAAATATTTTTTTCCTTGTCTTTAAATTAAAACTTTCAAACGAGAAAGAGTAGCAATTTAAACAAATTTCTGAAGCATTATGGACTCTATTATCTAAAGAAAATACTCTCTGTCAGCTTGCAATGAGATATTTTGCTTTCTTTAATAAAATAAAAGAAAGTAAGTCGTAAATTAATTATATGCATCCAAATGACGAAAACATAAGTTTTAGCGCGATAAACTAATTTCAGCCTTTCTCTCACCATTAATTCATTCCGCAGCATGCTTACTGTGAATTTCTTAAGAAACCATTTACATCATTAATTCAAAATAATATCAAAGAGCATATAGAGAATTAATTCTATCCCTACCAGTTATGCAAGAGGATTTTCGTAACTCTCTAAAGTTGAATTCTTGTGGGAAGAATAAAACAAATACACAGACATCTTCAACTAATTCTTAAGGTATTAAAATTTATTTCGTCATTAAAGTGGCAAAAGCATATTTCATTGTTTCTGTGATCCATAAGAGATCTATGCTAACGTAGAAATGGAAAATTAATTTAGAGAACCTAAGAATTTTTAAATCTAATTTTAGGAAATTAAGTATTTCAAATAGTCAGAAAGTCACCAGCAATTTTTTTGGGGTGTCAGGTGGTGCTGAAAGTAGACGAAACTCTGCTAGAAAAATACTTTATTTGGTTTTACGATTAATTTCTTAAAATATCAAATGAAAGGTATTATTTTCTTCCACAGCAAATTATACGCTTTGAATATTTTTCCTTTTTCAAGTGCAAAAAAAAGCACAATATTCAAGGCTGAATTTATTTGGACTTTTGAAAGTATACATGTTTGGAGCATGTGAAATCATAATATTTTACTCCTTAAAGTTACTTTAGTTGAAGGTAACTATATTACACGATTCATATCATGATAGCTACTATATAAACGTACTACATTCTATGATGCACTAGCTCTACTTGACCATCTTATTTAGGTGACGTTTAAGTAGTACATATTATGATTCAAGGTCAATGATTTTTCTAAGATTAACGATATTGATATGATTCCTTAAATATAAATAGATAAAGCATTTCCGTTAAAATCCGTTGTACTCCAGGTGAGTCCACAATTCTGTGACCAACGTCACAAAATTTTTGTGATTGTAGAAATGAAGTCAGCATTGCTCACAAACAGCCTTTACTTCCCATACAAGACGGTGCCCATCGATCTGAAACTAGGTGGGTTGCCACAATGGAACCATAAGCCCCCAATCAAAATTGAACCTCAATTATTCACTATGACAGTTCTGTACTTTAACCTCTAACCCATTGCAGCTCATATGATCCCTTATGCTTATCTTATTTTGCATATCTCATACCAATATCTGTAACTCGATTGGTTTATGGTTGATTTGATTTTTGTTGAGTTTAAAATCTTTCAAAATCTTTTTCAAGGACTTTAACCAAATTTTGAAATACTTTCTTTATTTTAAATTAAAATGAGGGACCTGAGCTGCTCCTTTCAATTTAATGCATCTGGTTTACTCTTAATATTATTTTAAAAAGAATTTATCGAATTTGATTTTAATAATTTTTTGTTACTGAATTATTATTCTTCTATAGAAATGAAATATAATCACATAATGATTTAAAATAAATAATAAGTTTAACTAAAAAAGTAAAACGTTTTAGACCATTCATTATAAAAGGTAAAAATCAACACGAGGACAAGTTCAAAAGTGCCCAGTTCAATCTATTTGTATTTTAAATTATTTTTCTCAAATTATATTTCGCCTATACTTCAATCTTACTGAGCTGCTCCTTCCCATTTAACTCTTATTTTTTTTGGCTGTTTAATATTTAAAAAATATTAAAAAGCTCTATTTTCTCAATGTATAGAATTTTTTTTCAATTTTAATGCATGTATAAGAATAATCCAATAAAATATGCTATTTTATTATATATTTGAAACTGTAAAAGATGAATGTTGATTTTACCTAACACCTTTAAAAGGATATCAATATAACCACTACATATTGTGTTGTTTTTATACGGAGCAATGAATACGGTTATAGGAAATTATTAAAACCCTAATACTTTTACTAAAAACCAATATTTTTATTTAATTTATATTTTAAAATTTACGCACTAAAACACTTCAATAAGACTACAGTATGGTGTACTATTTTAACGTTTATTTAAAAAGCATAATTTATCAAAGAAATATTTTTTTTAATTTTTTAATGATTAAATACTAACTTATTCATAAAGTAGTAAAACTAAAGCAATTAATTATCTCATACTTATGATAGCATATTCTATTAATGTGAATTTTTTCAAACAACCTCAAAATTTTAATTCCCATTTATAAATATTCAAACATACATAAACATTCCGAATACCTATAAAATGCCAAATTTTCTTAAATATCAAAATTTAAAAATATCCACTAATGTCTAAATATCTATTGATATACAAATATTCTTAAATATCAAACTAACCATACATATTCAAATATATATAAATATGCTAATTCAAATCAACTGAAATTACACTAAAATTATCTAACTTAGTGGAGATACTTCAAATTATTCTCTAATTTGGAGAATTAATATTTGTTTTATATTTATTTAAAAAAATTCAATAAATCAAACTAGTTTTAATGTTAGTGTAGGTTTATAAAAGGAAAAAAAAAGAACTAAACATCACAGAACTAATATTGAAAAAGGCCAACTAACCCCCCCCCCTCCTCATGGTTTCCTCAGCGAAATCCTATCAGCATATTATTTGCATATTACTGAAATTAAAACAAATTGACGAACCCCTTTATACGCGAACAATAGAACTTAAAAGGCGTCAGTGATATTTTACTATAAAGTGAGAACTTATTAATTCCAGGCAGCCATTGCAAATTATTAACTCGTGCTGCAAGGAAAGTACATAAATAATTCTGTGAAGAGAATCGAGAACAATGCAAGTGAATTTCTTTAAGTTGTTCCTGAAAAAAATATATCAAAGCCATAAATATCCAATTCCTGAAATTCATAAAAATCCTATTATCCATAAATATCCAAGTACTAGGTAATAAAAAAAAATCCAAATATCTAACTATCCTAAAATCTAAGCATAAAATTTAGCTATCCTAATATCCTTGAATATCTCAATCTATCCACATCCATAAATGTCTAAATAAGAATAATTATCGTAATATCCACAAATTTCTGAAGATTTTTAATCATCCAAGCACCCATTTACGGCACTTATTCTATAACTGACACTTATTCTTCCTAAAAAAAGGAACTTCATGACAAAAATTATGTAAACCGTCTTAAAAATATTTCTTTCACAGTTATTTTTTCTCATAAAACGAAAATATATTGCAATAAATGAATGAATGTTAAAAAAAATATGCTTTAGACGTATGACATAGGAGGATTGTAACGTAGGAGCAATAAAAAAAATGTACAGCAACTAACAACGTAGTACATAAGCAACTAACGCAAAACATAAGCAAACTAACCTCGGAAAAGATCATTATGGAAAACACTTATTTTCTTATTCCTTCACATGATTTTCCCAAGTAAATGCTATCAATATCTTATTTGCATACTACTGAAGTTAAAACTATTCGACAAACCGATATACATGCAGACGATGACGTTCAACGTACCGATGACATTTAACTATCAACTGTCAGCTTTTGTATTGTAGTTCCAAGATTTCATTTTATCAGCGGTTGTTGAAAAGAAAGTCTATTAATCATTCAGTGAAAAGAGCAATCATAACAACTGTAATTGAATTTATTTAGATATTCTTAATAAATATAAAGTATTAAATATTCAAATGCTCTTTAATATCTTAATATCAACAAATATCCTAATATTCATAATCAAAATATTCTAATATCTATAAGCTTCATGCATCTGTTGTTGCTGGCCCACACGGTTAGCGGAGCTAAACCAAGTCCATGACTCAAGAGACTCTGAGCAAGTCTGTAACAAAAAGTGGATCTGAAAAGAGGTCCACTTTAGAGATATTTAGGCATTGAAGTATATGTTCAGGAGTAGCTTGTTGGTCGTTACACTTAGTGCAAACAGGGAAAACTCTTGAACCGTTACTGAACAACATAGTTCTTAGGTGACCGCTTCGAAATCTTGATATAACCGTCTGATCTCGCCTACTGCGCTGAAGGGTCAGGCTGCCACCTGGGTGGTTGCACTGATACCAATGATGAACAGGAGGGCCACAGGATCACGAAGCCTGTTAAAACGGGAGTGGAGCTCCGAGAATGCCGAAGTAGAAAATGCCGAAGAATGCAAGGGCAGATTAGTTCCGCTCTTAGCCAAGGAGTCTGCAATCTCATTACCCTCAACATCGACATGAGATAGGATCCATTGCAATAGATCCCATCTCATCATGCATCTAGAAAATCCAACTAACCTAATACTCTTAAATATCTAAATAATCACAAGTATCCTGATATTCATAAATATCCTAACATCCATAATTTTTTATAAAGATATCTGCAAATATCCATTTACGAATCAACTGATCGGACACAAATTCAATCTAAATAAGGGAACATCACGACAAAAATTATGCAAGCCTGCCTTAAAATATTTCTTTTAAAGTTATTTTTTTCTCAAAAAGGAAGGAAAGATATTTCAATAAATAGATGAACACTAAAAAAAAAAATTTCGCAAATGCCTTTGACATATGACATAGGAGGGTTTAATGTTTAACGCAGTGTAGGAACCATCTAAAAGAAAACTATATATCGCCAAACTAACGTCGGAAAAGGCCATTGTGGAAAACATTAATTTTCTTCTTCCCCCCTTATGATTTCCCCAGTCGAATGCTATCAACATCTTATTTGCATACTACTGAAGTTAAAACCATTCGACGAACCCATTTACATACGAACAATGGCGCTTAAAACGCACCATTGACATTTTACTATAAACTGGCAACTTTTTGATTCCAATTCCAAGTAGCCGTTTCAGATTATTAACTGATGCTGGAAAAAAGCATATAAAGGACTTCGTGAAAAGAACAAAAAATAGAACAGAATGTGATAACTAGAACGATGTTTTAACACAAATAAAGTATTTCTTCGACCCCCATACCCTGTTTCTGTTTCTTCTTCCGCTCGCAGGGCTTATAGATTTATTTAAATGTTGACATTTAAAAACAAAGCGCTTCCTCCTGCCCATTTACGCTTGAGAAGTTAAGCGTCTCGTCTATCATACGGGAAAGTTAATGAGATCTTCTAACAGAAGACGTAAGATTAAATTTATGGTTAAGAGGCGCGATGTGACTCGTATGGAAATGGATTGTAAGATTAACTTGGTTCGACAACCTGTAAACTACACATTCGACCATTGTATTTAGTTGAGATTTTTCAAGTCCTTGATGATTAACCGATTCAGAATTTGAATATTCAAGCTGAAAGTTTTTAACGGTAGTTCTGACTTTAAAGGGAAAACATTAAGAGAAAAATAATTTTCTATGGATAACTAATGAGGTAAAGAAAAAGAAAAAACTTTTTTTTTCCTTCAAAAACGTAATGCATACGATTGTTTTTTATTTGACATTGTCTTAAATGGCAAAGTATTTAGATATGTTTTAAATAAGATGTTTATTTATACGTTTGATTATTTGAGTGTTTTGACAAAAAAAATTAATTTAAACTGATACGCTTTCCTTCCTATTGTTTGTGTTCTCTTTTACGATTGCTTCAAACTTGATGTGTAACACCATATAATTATGTTACATCTTTGAAGTTATAATCTCCTTTTTGCTAAATAGTTGCTTTTGGCATTTGCGAAATCTACATTCGATCATATATTTGCAAATATTCTTATAAAAAAAGGTAAACTTTGTGCAGCAGTTTAAATATAGTTTGAAACAAAGTTGATAAGGACAAATAAAATTACTTAAACATTGAAATTAACGTTTCGCCTATAATGCAATGTACCATTATTATGGTTGAAAGTATGTCTCTTTATTTCTTGGCACTGATAATGGAATTTATTACAGTACCTAAAGGTTCTTTTACCTTTTTAAATGATTTTATTTATTCTCACCAACAATGCTTTACGATTCTTGTTTATTCTCATAGATACGTTCAAAATTTCAAAGTACAATAAATGTCAAAGATCTAGATTCTAAGAAACAAATAATATAAATCAAAATTGGAAATTAGTTCATAGAAAAGTAATAGAATGTGTATTTTTATATTTCTGATATTACATTGATTTTATGGTGAAATTAGGCTGCTCTCATTTATCAATTTGAAATAATTAACGAGCACCAAATTAATAATTAATTTGGCAGTGTCTCCCTCGCATTGATAGTTTTTTCATAAGGCTCCAAATATATGTTGTAGTTATAATTTACTTGGAAGTGAAAATACAATCTTAAACTCTTAGAGTACAATACTTCTAACTTTTTAAATTGTAAGCTTATGAGTAAGTATTAATCGTTTTTCTATACATACAGAGTTTACGACTATCAAAGTTCAACTCCGTAACCTTGTAAATTTGAACCCAACCCATGCAACATTGAGACAAGCATTGAGACAAACTAACCTTTGTGGAGGAATTTTTGATGAAACTAACCAGCATTTGCGTTTCATGTTGAGGAAAACCACGCATCTTTGACAGATAGCTCGATGTTGGAGATTCTAACCCAAAATCCGTCAACACTGAGGACATTTTACTTCAAAACTCAACACTATGGTTGGTGCCAGCTGGGAGCAGAATTCGTATCAACTAGCCAAAGCTGGGATTCGAATCTTGTTCACCTCATTGGGAGAGAGTGCTCTAACCTCTAAGCCACCATAGCTCTAACTATTTATCATTAATAAAAATTTGCTAGTATTCGGTCCACCTTAAGATGACGAATGGTTTTTCGTGGAGGCAATTTCAAAGCTTTTTACCCATCTCCCATAGTTTCTTTTACGTTCTTTTTATTTAAGTTTTTACATAGCCTTGATTTCAACTTATGAATTCGTAACATAATTTGGCTTGCAATCGTCTTCTTACGGTAGAAGGGCAATATAATTCAGTCAAGATAATCATCAATGACCAGAGATTAAACCCCATAATATTATGTAACAGACTTGTAACATGACTTGGCCTCCAATCACCTTCTAATGGCTGACGGGTAATATTGTTCAATGATAAAAAAGAAATAATAATCAGATATTTAAAAAGAAAAAGTAAAATCAGCTGTAAACGAAAAAAAAAGAAAAAAAACGTTAAAACGAAATGCGATATTTTGTTTAATATTTATTAAACCAAAACCAAAGTAAATACTACGTTCAAGTAAATGTAAAAGGGATTCATAAAATAATTAAAAAAGCACAAGATTACTCTTCTGAGAATAAAAACAGAAAGTCTGAATCTAAGACCATCAATTTAATATCCAAATCTTATGCAGAATAAAATATTTCAAAAGATTGGCCTGGCCCCATTAGTCTTGACATATGGAACGACAAAATAAAAAAAAATATTGTGTTATTCAATCATTTCTTTATCCCTTACTATTCAATACCGAATCAACATTAAAAAGTCCTCTCTTCCTGCTTACTGTGCATTACTTTGGAAGCAGCTGCTTGGGAAGCATAATTTGTCATAAATAAAGATATCATAATATCGTTCATTAAACAATCATATCATATACAGAAAATTTAACGCATTTCAAATACTTGTTCCGAATACATTGTGATTTGTTTTATCTCATGTTTAGAGAAAATAGAATAATTTAATATTATTAGCTAGAGTTGTTAGATGTATTTAAATATTATTACTAATGTCGTGTTTTAAGTGAAATTTGCTGAAATTTATTAAATAAATACATATTTATAATAATGCATTGAATTCCTATTATAAAATTATCAAACATTTCTCAAAATATACCGCAATAATTAAATATTTTGTTAGAATATTTTTCTTTGCTAGCTTGATGTATTTATAATTTATTTTAAAATATTTCAAAAATTTCGTTTATAGTTTTTTAATATTTTGAACCTTTTTAAAATATTAGACTGTAATAGCATTCATTGTTAATCAATATCTAAAATACAGAATCTCTAATTATTAATCATATAGGAAAGACTACTGTAACCAAAAGTCACCTGCACAGTGATGGTGATATTTTTTATTTCAAAATTTTAAAATTCGAAACTTAAAGTGTGAAAAAAAATGCTCTAAAGGAATTTCTATACGAATAGTATATACGAAAATACGAATTTAAATTTTAAATGCTATTTTCCTCCATTGTTTTTAACTATGCACCTTATTTTTTGGAATTTATTCAATCGATTTTGTTTCTATATTTTGTTGTAAACAGTGGAGATAAACGGTATAGTAACGAGCTCACTTTAAACTATAGAAGAAGAGAGGTGTTAGGGGCAAGTAAGTTTAGTAAAGGCTAAATCAACGACACAAGAGTTAAAACCACAGTTAGCGGCATACAAGCAGAAGAAATTAAATTCGTAATTCAAAGAGGAAAAGTTAGAACATACGTTTAATATGCGAAAAGCGAAAGTTTAAAATGCAGAGATTTTTTGTAATTAGAGTAATTAGAATTTCATGGGGGAGAGATTAAGAAGTTTATATTAAAGGAATTTGACCACTAAGAAATGCTCTGTGTCCTTGTTTGTCTTCCTCAGCCACCATCAATTCCCTCTGCCGCAGTAGTTTTTTTTGTTTTGTTTTTCCCCTTTATTTTAATTTTTCTTTAACAACTTTCGGGTAGACTGCCCAGAAAATTGTACTACTATCTTTATCAATTCGAAACAAAAAATTGTATTTTTATCTTTATCAGAGTGCAGAGTAATTAAATTATAAAAAAGAATTTTTAATTAAGAAAATAAATATTTCTTAAATGACAGACAAATAGACAAGCAAAAGTTTATTAGCAAATGTTTAACAAAATAGTTTAAAATGTTTCTAATTCCGACTGTGTTTATATATATAGCACAGTAAATAGACACAAAATTTTTTCCATGTTTTTTTCTATATTTTGAACTAATTTAATTTCAGCTTAAAAGTAAAAATACTGTATATATATATATATATATATATATATATATATATATATATATATATATATATATATATATATATATATATATATATATATATTCTAATCTCTCTCTCTCTCTATTTATATATAGAGATAGAGATTAGAGAAGATAAAAAAATTAAAAAATTAAAATAACAACTTTTTCATTAAATGTTAATAAATTCTCTAAATTCAACCTTATTATTATTAAAATTTTTATAATTATAATTCAGCCTCATTAATTATAAATTTTAAATTATCTAGTAAAATGTTATTACCTCGCGCACATCCAGATTCGGGCCAATCTGAGGTACCGGACAAATCAAACGCGCTTCTGTAGCTCAGTGAGAACGTGCCTTTAGTATTTCTTTAATCCCTAATTTACGCTTCCAAATTCATATTCTGTAGTCTGCTTTACTTGTTACGAAAACATTTTATATCATTTGTAAAAAATGCCGATAAATGTAAGTACATTTGAATTTGCTACTCACTTCATATATTACATTTTGAGTTTTGTTCTGAATTTTCTTAAATTTTTATTATCTATTTTTACTTGATTGTTTAATTTTGCATTTGTTTTTCATTTTACCTTTTTTTTTATTTTTAAATTTTTGCTTAATGAGTTCTATTTTCATTTGAAATTTTTTTGGTGCTCCTCACACTATTGTATTGATATGTTTTGCTTTGGCTACATTAATACAGTATTGGAAAGCACTATTTTTTTCAGATATAATCGTGTGAGGTGATGACGAGATATTATCTTTTCCTTACTTTATTTCCTTTCTCATTTTCAAAAACATCTTAATTCCCTTAAAAAGTTTTCGAGATATGGTTAAGTACTCAGAAAGTAAAATTATTATTAAGCGGTTCAAACTTTGGAACGCTTACCTGACCAAACTATGGTGACCAATTTTCCAAAATTTTCACTACCCCTGAAGTATGAGGTTGAGAAATCCAAATCGATCAAAAACAATTGCATGCTTATTCAAAGAAATTACTCTTTCGTGGTTGGTAACGTAACTTAAAATATTTTCTGAACTAAATAAAATATTTGAGGTCACACCTTCGAACCTTTAAGATAGAGTCTCAAAATGTGAAGATCCTATTATTAGATCAAAAGTTATTCAGAGTGGTCAATTTTCCATTTTGCGCACTTGCAGTTTATGCCCTGTTAATGAAAAGGAATAAATCTTAAATTCTTATTTTTCTTTAAAATTTTCTCTTTTCTTGCATTCTCAATTGCTTTTTTTCCGTATATTAATATATAAAAAAGATATTATACACTTAATTAACAAAATTCCCAAATTCAACATATCGAAATGCATTTAATTTAACATGTTGTTTCAAACTTAACTTTTATTAAATGTTAATGTGGCAACGTTTTCCAACAAATGGCTATTTCCACGATTATGAAGCACTTCGTTTTATTTAATATGAAATCTATATCAGAGTAAGCGACTGTCCTATCTAAGAAAGTTGTGAGGGGGGGCGAGAAGTGTATGGAGATTGGTCGCCAGTCACGCCTCATTTGTTGCGGACACAATAGAGGCAGTGTAAAGAGATGATTCAAGCCGATCATGAATCACGCAGCTCGCAGAAATGGATTCCACATTTCAGCCCAAATTGCTCTCTGGGTGAGAAAAGGACGTTGCGATTTATAGAACTGACCACCATCATTCTTCTACTGTTGCTGGTATTCCCCTAGAGATATACCTTCCTTTCCTACTTGCCTAATCCTTTCACATGACTTATAGGCCACGATGGTTTCTTCAGAGCTGACACGCTAATCGCATACTCATTCCTAGTTTGCAAATCATTGAAGGATGTTTATTTTCCTTTCTTGCCTACATTTATATCTAATGTTCATTTTATATCCTGTATAACCAAATACAAAGGAAACTTTAATATTTTCTTTTTCACATGGATCTAAAAATATTGGTTAAGCATGCAGTTAATTTGTAACACATTTATATATATATATATATATATATATATATATATATATATATATATATATATATATATATATATATATATATATATATATATATATATAACTGTAATACTAGTATGATTCATTGTTTGTGGTCATTAAACTCAATAATTATGGAAAATGCAATATTTATGATAATCGTAAGAATGCATTTTAAAATATCGTACTCGCGATACTTAAAGTATATGGATACTTTACGATGAATTGATATATAACCCTCAGCTATAGTTCTTAGTCGTTTTATTGTTGTTTTTTTTTAATTTGGTAAAAACTCAAAGCAATTTTTAATTTATTACCTATGGAAAATACAAATGCTGTGAATATTGGAAATATTTATCTAGTTGTAAAGCATATTGCAAAATATGAGGAGATTTTATTCTTAATAAAAAATAGCAAAGCCTTTTATTAAAATTCTCTGATAGATTATAATGCGCCTTTGATGAATTGGACATTAACGTTATTTTGAAAAGAAAAAAAGGAAAAAGAGAGACGGCCGTTACACAAATATAAATCACTCTTACTATATATTCCTTCTGAGAAACTTTCATGACCTTTCAAGACATAACATTTTGTCGGTAAACATGTTATTTTTCATACCAAAATATGGATTTTCGTTGCCGATGTTTATCGAGTTTTGTAAGATTTTACTTCAGTAGTAAAGAGATGTAAGTTTCAGATTTAGTTTATAAAGCTGCCTTTTTATTAATATCTAATATATTCTTTGATACGAGATATACCCATTTAAGCAATATACAAGCATTTTGCGTTTTTTTTTAATTCGAAGCTAATTACTACGTTATTATTTTATTTAACATATATTATTTTAAATTCATCATTGCAAAAAATAAAAACTATTTTCTAATATTTCGAGTTTGTACAAAGTTTACATAGTTTTGTAGTGTACGTGTATGTTGTAGTGTTGTAAGAAAAAATATAAATTTATGTATACGCTTGTATAATTCACCTTTATACTGAATCTTTAGAAATGCAAAATGTATTTAGAGCAAAAAACGATTATTTATTAAACATCTTATTTAATTAAATAGTCTCTGTTTGTCAAACTGTAAAATTGGTTAAAAGCAAAAAATAAATAAATAAATTTGTAAATAAATAATAAAAAATCTTCTTTATATATTAAACAACTAACAAAACACCATCAAAATCAACAAAACTATAATTAGATTTCAAAAATCTACCAACTATAACATAAACATATGCTTTAATTTAATATATGTCATCGTCGTTATAGATATTTTTTAATTTCATGTCTCTGAATATGTTTATATATATTTAAATATTATAGTTTTAAATACAGCAACATTTAATTTAATAGTTATAAAAATGACCCAGAAATTTAATGTTAATATGAGTGACTTTTTTAGGTATATTCTTTAAACTAGGTACTAAAATTTTATTCATTTGACGTTTTCGCTCTTATCAAGTTAATTATTTTTCAGGCAAGCGATTACAAAACCAGACACAAAATCGCACTTTCCTGAAATTACTTTTTTTTAGGAAGTCGGTTCTCATTTTTAACACTTAAAGTTTCCGTCCTAAAACTAGCTTCTATATGTAATAGTTAGAGCAGGATAGCATTCGAATAGATTTCCTAATCGAAGGCTTTTGTAATGGATTATTCGTAATGAAACTTTTATATTACCTCAGGAGGACGCGTGCCTCCTGAGCGAACGCTATGACCCGCAGGAGTCATGGAATGACCCCAAATGAAATTCATTAATACGCTGCAAAGAAACGTTATAATATTTATTACGAATGTAGCACTTATGATTTAGACGTTGAATATTTATTACTTAACTATTTGAAGTTTTTTACCATTCGTTTTACAATAAAATTTAAAAAAAAACATTGTAACATTTACTTTTCTGATAATTAGAATGTAAATTATTATATTATACTCGATATAATTATTTTATTGCAAACCTGTTTGTATATAGCAACATTTATTTATATTTTGTTTTATCAGAGACAGTATTTGCGTATAAAAATTATATGTTTTTTGGAAAAAAATTGTTCGTTCCAATAGTTCTCCATTTCTCAATTTTACTTTATATTTTGTTGATTCCAGACAAACACTATTTAATATCTGAACTTGTAGTTCATAATTTATACGCAGATTAATCGCATGTTTGTTAGTGTTCATCATTTATAAGAAACATAGCAAGATCTTTGATTTTCATACACGGTTAGGTAGCACGTGGGTTTTTATACACGGCCAGTGGATTTTTTTTTCGATCGAAAAAGAGTTCTTGTATTTACTGCAACAATAAAACAGGCCGAAACAACTTTAATGAAGAACGAAAAAAAAAATCACTTAACTCGGCGGCTATGTTTTATAAAATAATTTGTAGAACAATCTAAAAGACGAGGAGATTCATTCTATG
This sequence comes from Parasteatoda tepidariorum, assembly GCF_982258835.1. Taxonomy (NCBI): domain Eukaryota; kingdom Metazoa; phylum Arthropoda; class Arachnida; order Araneae; family Theridiidae; genus Parasteatoda; species Parasteatoda tepidariorum. Next base: position 20,786,529 of record NC_141765.1, read on the forward strand.
ACACAGTTAACTGATGAAACGTCTATTGGGAGAGGAAAAATGCCAAAAAATTTCTTCTAATTATTCACGAAAAGCGAATAAAGATTAAAAACACAACTGCTAATAAAAATATTAACAGGTGCGTGATGTCGCAATTGGCATTACATATTTATTTCCTTCCTTTTAAAATATCTTTATTTACTTAAACTTATTTTATTAATCAAATTACATTTAAATTAAATCAAAGAGTTAATCTTTTAAAGCGAGTATAAAATGTTTTATTCTTTTCTTATCGATTTAATGGCTAACCTTTTATTTCAATACTAATGCAGACTCATTAATTCACTGCCGAGCCTAATCGAAAACAAAAGTCTATTTATAACTCTTTATTATTAATTTCTTACCTCAAATATGTTTCAGTTACAGGGTTATTATATTCTCACAGTTTTATTGGCAACTCATGATCGCCAAAGTATTTTCAAGCGTAATATTGATTATGCGGGGTTGGCCTTGTTTTGGCTATGTCATATTTTGATAATTCGCCAATTTCGGCTTCTCCTGTGTCCGTTGGGAACAAATACATTTACTTTTAATTTCAAACTTTTGGAGACAGGGAGTGCACTTGCGGGCCTCCCCAGTCTCAACCGTTAAAATAACATTTCATGCTGTAAAAAAGCTCTCGATGTGGGAGAGTGTCTGATTTGATCCCTTTAAGGGATTTCTTTTTATGATTTGTATTTATATATGGCCATTTTTAAAGTTACAAATTCTTACTTAATAAATCAAATTTTTACTTAAACGATTTTTATTAATTCCTGGAGACGATCAATTTGTTACATCCATGAAATAAGAGGTATTGGTAACGGTCAAGACAATCCATGATGAGTTTTATACTACCACTGTATATTAATATGGCGATTATCGTCATCAAAAGGTATCTAGTTTTTTTAGGAATCAGAGCTTATAGAATGCATGTGATCATAAAGTGACTCCCGCGTGTCCTCCTGGGTAATTTGTTTTAAAACTAATTTAAATAATAAAAATAAATTTGCAAACGGTTATCTTTAGTTAAACAAGTTTTTTCATTAAATGGCAAAATTCTTTCACTATCTTATTACAGAGATATATTAAAATTCCCAAAAAAGGAAAATTAAACATCAAATTGCCTAAGTTTCCGATCACTCTTTTGCTTAAACTATTGAGACCATATTTTCCAGATTGCCTTGACTACAAATATTTTGATAGACAAGAATTCAAATCCGTCTAAATAAAGATCATCGAAAGTACGTTTTTGTGTCTCATTTTGAAACTCAAATATCATCTGCGCAAATATTTTGGCATATAAGTTCTTCGAATCATTAAGATTGCATCCCAGTTAAATCATTAGATCAAAAATTATTTAAGTGTTCTCTTTTCACTTTGCGCACTGTATGTAGATTTTTTCTTCTTTCAAAGTATTAGGTTATAAAGTTTTTTGAGTGAAGTTTGAATTTTTTTAAAAAAAAGGAAAAATTTGTACGTCATTCTTATTAAAATTAGTTTTTTTAAAGAAACCTGTATACTTCTGTAGCTTTTCTTATATATAATAGAAAATACTTAATTTTCCGTCTTAACATAAGAATTGCATAAGAAGAGAAAACTTTGTCAAAGATAGCAGCTATTTCCTTTTGCATAGATTTGGAAAAACTAATTTTTATGATTCTCTTCAGGATAAAATAATTAATTTCAATGCCTTGAGGAATATAAAGTCCTTAAAATAATCTTATTTTTATTTTATTATCTCAAAATATTCTTATTTGATGTAACTAATAGTGAACTAACCCAATAAAGCAACAATAAAGTATTTTAAACCCATTGAATTTTTTAGAGAGCTAATACGTTATGCCTTTTAAAATTATTGAAAAATCCACAACATCGAATTATGATTAAAATCTTCAAACAATATTTACCACTAGAAAACATTCGCAAATAATAAACTGGTTTTCTAATCTTATTTTACTAAAAGCATTGATGACGTAACTGCTTTGTGTATCCAGCTTTCATAGAAAACTGAAAGAGTGATCAAAAGCATGCATTTGGGAAAAGGCCGTATCAACTGCTAATACAAATTCCCTTTACATATTAAAATGACTTAGTCAATGCTTCAGTTGGTTGGTGACCTTTAATTGACGGGGTTTAATCAGCCATTTAATCAACATAAGCTCCTTGCTATAATCGGATCACAGATTCCGAATTATGGTTGTGGACATAATGGCGGCGAAATGTCTCTATGCTGTAATTGTAACAAAATCAAAGCAATTATAAAGACAAATATTGGCCTTTAAAACGATTAGTACGGTTATTATTTAAGAATTAGAGTTATTTTTTCCATAAAATTAAATCACGATATTATAATGAACATGATATATTTTATTTACAAGTTATTTTTACTTTGTTAAGCTAAAAAACACAGGTTAATTAGTGTAATAATTAAAATAGTTAACGCATCGGAAAAATTGAAATTCAGAATTTAAGTTTCCTAGGAAATTCTGTGAGGGAACATTTTGTCTAATTCAGGAAACAACTATCTTTACTTTTTTGAGGATACAAATTTTGATAAAAACATAAGGCTTAGTTCGATATATTGATTTGGAAATACAACATAAAAGAAACGAATTGTGAGAAATGAAAAATCATTCATTTTCAAATATTAAACCTAGGAAACATACTTACCAAGAAAGCGCACTAAGCAATTTCCCATCATATCCCCGTACTGTGCAAATTATTTAAAATCAGATCATCAAACCTGGAGCACTAAGAGGACACGCAAGTCAGAAAACAATTTCGGTAATTCAATTCAGAAAGCAATTATTTATATTTTAAGTTCATGTTTCGACAAACATTGCTAGTTTTTGTGATAGTCAAAAAGAACGAAATGCAGCTAAAAAAAATTTGTATTGTCAAAAATAAGTTTTATAGCTGAAGAAATACTCAGAGGATTATTTTGTAATTTTAGAGTTGTTTAGTTCATGCGATTTTTTAAACTTCAAGCTTAAGGCTTTCACAGGTTTGAGGCACCGGCAGTTAGGGGTTTCCAGAAATTTTATTTTGTAGTAATGAAAATGACACTACCTTATAAACGGACGGCAAGAACAAATCAAAATTTTTGGAAAACCCCTGATCAACTGAGCTTTGTTTTAAAAAGTGCAAAACCTACATAGAAAATTGCATGAAACTTTTTACGTTTTATATATGTTCAAATAAGACTTTTTTTAATTGTTCCAAATATGATCCCTTACAAAATTATGAAAAAAAAAACATTTTTCTTTTCTCGCATGCGCAGTAAAGAAGAACTACTTTAAATACTCATATCTTGACTAGTTCTTAGTGAACTTTTTTAAATTTTTTTTAAAAAAATAGTGTGTTTGATTTTAAATTGCAACAAATTTTCGTTTTAATTTTACTGAATATTTTTAAAGTTGTAGCATAAAGACGTAAAGCAAAAAAATTTTGCTTTTTTTTATAAATATGTCGATATCTCTAAAAGTATTTAAGCTGGAACTACAAAGTTTTATACAGTTATTTCAAATTACAATTATTGTAATTAATACAAGTCACAAACTTATTGATTACTTTTCTAATATAGGGTGTTTAAAAATACAAAATAAGTTCAAAATATAAGGGAAACAATGGAAAAATTACAGAACAATTACAGAACAATGAAAGAGGGGGAAAAATAAAAGAAATATAATAATAAAAATGAAAATAAACCGGGGGAAAAATCCTAAAAAAGGACAAAAATTTACAAAAATTGCAATAAATAAAATAGAACACAATAAGTAAAAATATCACGTAAAAGCAGAAAATAAAATGTAAAGAAAAATCAGAACAAAACATGAAATGAAATCAAAAAAGTGAGAAGTGAATTCAAACGAACTTACATGAACGGGAAATTTTTCAAGATTACAAATTTGCTAGATTGCAAATAATGAAAACAAAAGCGCAAATTGAGGTAAAAGCGTAACTAGAGGATTTTTGTATTAAAGTGCGTTCTTACTGCGTTACTGAAGTGCGTTTGATTTGTTAGATACCAAGGATGGGCCCGAAATGGATGTGCGCAAGGTAATATTATACTGGATAATTTAAAGAAGTTGACAATTAATAATTACAGAAAATTATTTATTTAAGAAAAAAATCGAAAATAGAAAAGAGAAAGAAACATTAATTGCCTGTTTTGCACATAAGTTTAGCCACGGATTTGCCTGAAATGGTTGCTGTTGTTGTCGTTCATTTACGTCGCACTAGAGCTGCGCAATGGGCTATTGGCGACGGTCTGGGAAACATCCCTGAGGATGATCCGAAGACTTGCCATCACAATTTTGATCCTCTGCGGAGGGGATGGCATCCCCGCTTCGGTAGCCCGACGACCTGCACGCGAAGTTGCCTGAAATGGATTTGCACATGGAAAAATTATATAACTTAACAAAGAAATTTTATAGTAAATAATTTAGGCCACTGATTTGCTCGAAATGGATTTGCACACGGAAAAATTACTTAAATTAACAAAGAAAACTTTTAGTAAATATATCTACAATAATATACGATTAACTCAATGATTTTATATAAAATTTTATTACTTTAATTGGGTAGCCATTATTTTTTGTCAAATTTTGAAAGAGTTTATCTATTTGATTTTTTGATAAATAAACATTACTACTTATTCTTTTAATTCTATTCATTTTAATAAAAGTGGTATTTAAATATATGTTCCAAGAGACACTAGAATTCCAAGTAATTAGTTTATTTATATTAAAATTAAAATAATTTTTTTATCGTATAAATCAACAAAGCAGATATTTTCTTCTTTTATAATATCCAAATCAAAAAAATTGAGATTGGTATTATCATCATGATTACGAAGCAAGATTAATTCCTCGGGGTAAATATTATTTAATAAAATAGTATAATCTTGAAAATTAAAGATATTAAGTCATCAATAAATCTAAAAACAATTTTAATACTAAGAGTATATATTTTACATAATAATGCAAAAATAAGTTAGCCGAGACAGATGAGTAATTAGATCCTTGCGGTATCCCATCAATTTTTTTAATGACAATATTATTATTTAAATTACTAAATTTAAAACTTTTACTATTTTTTAATTCCGTATTTAAAAGATCAACATAGAATTTTTTACGGAAAATTGCATAATTATTGTTAGCTTTGTCTATGGGAGTAATTACAAAATTTTTTCGAAGTTATTTAATTGATTGAGCAATTTTAGAAAAATTTGTTGAATTGTTACTGTTATTCAAACTATCCTTATAATTCAAAACAAAGTTTTTAAAGTAATAATAAGCACCCTAGAGAGAATCCATTTGATATCTTTAAACAAAAACTATTGAGATCATTAAGAAGGTATTTTAGAATTTTATTGATTGATATATGGTAAATGGGTCTAAATTTTGTACCTTTTATAATTAAATTCTTAGTTCTAAGTTTTCTATAATATTTAAATTACCAGTAATAATATGCTTATGATGTTTATCAACAAAATCAACATATTTCTCTTCCTCACAGTGACATTCATAATTGGATATATTAATCCTCCCTAAATTTTTGCTTATATCATTGCAATTAAATATAGTTCTATAATCTACCAAGAGATTTATTATATTTAAAGCTTTTAACTATGTGAAAATATTTTAATGGAAATAAAGCTTTAAAATTTTCAAAAATATTACGAAATTTGATATTATCGAAAATAGGATTTTGAAAGTCAATAACGAAATATAAATTATCTAAATTTTTCTTTTTAATTGGCGAAATTATACTCAAAACAGGCAATTCATGCTTCTTTCTCTTTTCTATTTTTTTCTTAAGTAAATATTTATTTTCTATAATTATAAATTGTCACCTTCTTTAAATTATCCAGTATAATATTACCTTACGCACATCCATTTCGGACCCATCCTTGGTAACTGACAAATCAAACGCACTTCAGTATTGCAGTAAGAACGCACTTTAATACAAAACTCCTCTAGTTACGCTTTTATCTCAATTTGCGCAATTGTTTTCATTATTTGCAATCTGGCAATCTTACGGAAATATTTTAAATCATTTTTGAAAAATTTCCCGCTCATGTAAGTTCGTTTGAATTCCCTACTCGCTTTTTTGATTTCATTTCATGTTTTATTCTGATTTTTCTTTATATTTTATTTTCTGTTTTTACGTGATATTTTTACTCATTGTGTTCGATTTTATTTGTTGTAATTTTTGTAAACATTTTTTTGAGTGCTCCTCACACTACTGTATCGATAAATTTTGCTTTGGCTATATTGATACAATATCAGAAAGCACTCTTTTTTGCGGATATAATCGTGTGGGCTGATAAAAAGATTATATCTCCGATTTTCCAGATTTAAAAAAAAATTATCCTTTTTTTTCCCCAGTTGCTTCTTATTTTTCTTAATTATTATTTTTCTTTCCCCCCTCTTTTCATATGTCTGTAATTTTCCTTTGTTTTATCTTTATTTTGAACTTATCTTATGTGTTTTGTTTACTTGCAGCTTATGCGCAAAAAATGAAACTTATTGTTTTTCTTAGGTTTCTTCGTGTTTTTTTGTTTTTATATTGCTGTATATATATATATATATATATATATATATATATAATCTGCAAACATTTTATGTGGATAGGATCTTTATCCTGTTTCGCAGAACACTGGTATTCCGCCGTAAACCAACAAAAATAGTTCCAAAAGAATTTAACCAGAAATGAAATTTTATTGTTATGAAATTTTATCTATGAAAACTAAATCATGAATTTTATTATGAAAATTTAAAAAAAAAATTTACTGTTTTTTTTTTATTTTATTATTTTTTTTGTAACCATCATTGAATCGCCGACCCAATTATTTGGGTTTGCGAAAGACTAATGGTCAACTCCGCAGCCTTTAATTTCGAGCCCGATCCAGGACACACTTGAACTCCTGGATCAAATATCAGAAGAAATTTGCCTGGGTTGAATACTTGTTGATGGAGCTAACCTGCCTTTACCTTACATGCATTGGAAAACCACGAAAACCTCCCACGGTTAGTCTGACGGAGAATGGACTCTAACCCATGATCTTACCACTGATGATATTTCACGTCAGCACTGTGGTCGGTGCCAGCCAGGTGTGGAATTCGTATTGACCTGCCATCGCTGGGATTCGAACCCGGTTCACCCCATTGGAAGGAGAACGCTCTATCTCCTGAGCCACCGCAGCTCGATTGTATTATTTTGTATAATGTGCCAGTGTGCAATCGCACATTTGCGAATGTCGTCTACAAGTTAATGCAATTGACCGCCAAGCTTTATAATAATTTCAGATTGTTTGCGAAGAGGTATATTTCCTTAATCTCATTATATTACACATTTTAAAAATATTAAAGGTATTATAAAATAATAATCATTTCGGTTTTTAAACAAACATTTTATGAAAACCAGTAGCGGAACTTATAAACCGAAATTCGCAGAATTTCCTTTTTTTAACTCATTTGTTTAAGATCGATTGCAAACAAAATATATATATATATATATATATATATATATATATATATATATATATATATATATATATACCTTCCGCCACGTTGACGTCTTAGAAAACCTCATATGGATTCAAAGAAATAGAAAGAAGAACAGAAAATCTTTTGAAAAACTAACTTTCAGAATCAGAATTGTTTAAAATCTCATTTCCTATTCAGGTGTGTTAAAAGTCTTAAATGCAGGCCAGAGCATTATTAATTAAGCATTTTAGACTAATGTCAAGCAATTGAATGTTATAAACTAAAACTTTTGGTAACTTTCATAACGAGGATAAATTTCTTGCAAATTATCAGCTATAGCAAGGTTCATATTAAGCTATCAGCAACTTAACTTTCATTTGCATTTCATATATTACTAGTCAAGTACTGTGCCATTGGTTCCCTTATAATCACAATACCATAAACTTGAGAAAGAAGAAGTAAAGACATTTAAGAACATAAATCTAAGCTTTCAGAATCAGAATTCCTTAAATTTTCAACCTTCACTTACTACTTCAAGGTCAATTCTTAAAAGAAGTATCTCTTCAACCTCATTTGCAAACAATTTCTAATAAAGGTCCTAAAGACAGATTGGAGCGTTATTAATTAAACATTTCAAGTAAATATAAAACAATGCGAGAACATAAAACAAAACTTTCAGTCTACAATACATATACTTTGATACTTAGAACAAATGATCACCAATAGCAAGATTCGCATTAAGCTATCAGCAGCCTAACTTTTATTTGCATTCCATATACTTAATTGTAAAGTGCAGCACCATTTTTACCTTTATAATCACAATACCGTAAACTTGAGAAGGAAAAGGTAAGGAAGTTTAAGAATGTTCCTTTGTTTCTAAAATTGTCTGCTGTTATTAAGTGATATAAGAAAGGATAAAAGAGGAAGAAACTTTTTCTTTTAAAAGGGAACTTGGTTTCCTTTCAACACAGAAGTTGAGATCGATTTCCAGCAACTATTCTCTTTTCTCTACTTTATCAAACTGAAAGAGGAAGAATGAGGTTTTAATTTATATAAAAGTGGTGGGAGTATTTTTAATCAATTTCGCATTCATCGGAGGTATTTAAATGAATTTACTATTGTTGCAATGAAACGTGAAAAAGTATATGAAGATTATTTCTTTCATTCTTGAAATAATAATTAAGTTACATACTTTAAGAAAATATTTCAATTTTGTTTAGGATGAATTTAAGAAATTGAAAAAAAATATCATCGTTTTAATACGCGAGACTAATTAAAGTACGTATTCATTCGAGAACATAATGAAAATTTTTAAGTGTAAGTTAGAGAGAAAAAAAAGTGCTGTCTTTTTTTTTTTCTTCCGAAAAGTACTTGTGTGAGGAGGAAATAAAAAATGCATTTTTGAAATTAAAAACAAGTTTGAAAAATTAAAAGTAATTATTGGAATGCGTTCCCTTAATAAATAAAATGCGTTTAAAGGGAGATACGTTACTAAAAATTGTTAGTTTTAATTAAGATAGGTGGTTGAAAAAATTAAATATGAGAATCAAATTTTCAATTCATTGAACAATAAAACTCAGTTTCGTGATGTTTGTAGAAAATAATTATAAATGGAATTTCGTAAAATTCATTAATATAAGAATCCAATAAGTTTTGAGTAATTAATAAACTCTTAAAGTTGTCCTAGATATTTTTTTTAATTCATTTATTCTACAAATACCGCATCTTTTCCCTTGTACTTTCCATTTCATCAAATATTGTAAAATCATTTGAAGAAAATAAACTGCATTACTAAATTTGGTAAATCCTTATCTAAATTTGAAAATACAAAATATTAAGATATAAAATCAATATTTTAAAACTATAAACTGGATTCCGAAGTTTACGAAAAATACGATACGAAAAAAATACGATTACGATATAAAACTATGTTCCATAAGATTCCGAAATAATATATTTTTCAAATTGTAATTAATTAATTATTTTCTTAAAACTAATAAACAAACATCAGTTCAAAATATTACTTAAATTCCGTGTCAACGATGCTAAATCATAGTTTTATTGAGTATATAAATTTATTTAAAACACGCTTTTTCAGAGAGAGTAGTGGAGATTATGTGCTTTAATCTCTCAAATTTGCTCTCAAATGCTGAAAATGGGGTCGTGTTTACCCTGTTTTTATCTGTAATGTCAAAATCGTATAACTGATCAAAAGATAAATTATCCGTACAATACAGATAATGAATACTTTTAAAAAGGTTAAACCATGTTTTCACATTGTTGAGAATATTTGAATCAGTACAAAAATGCAGGGTTAAAAGATTCAGGAAAATTATATAAAAATTATTTAGTATTGCTTTGTAACACAAATCTTTTTTGCTTATCGTTATTCTGAAAATTAAAGTGCGAAATAATATATGAAGTATGATGTTTATAACTCCTTCCATTTGTTGCACTTCTAAAAATACTCGATGCCATTTCTTTAAAATATGGTATTTCTCTGCTCTGCTAAAAATTTGTCGAAATGAAAGGTTAAATGATAATTTATTAAATTGTCATTTTACTATATTCAAACTAAACCGTCAAATCAACATAAATGAGATGGTATTTAAACTGTTGACAGTGAGAAAACCCATCTATCATCTTAATTTTCTTCGTGGTTTTTCGTTTTTATTTATTATGCTATATATATGTATATATATAAAATATAACTATGCCTTCATATTTATTTATTTGAGCTGAAAAATGCAAAACGGTCAATTGGGTCTATTTCAGATAGCCGTACAAGGTTGATTTATTTAATGTCAGCAACAACCTTTATCACAAATCCCAATAAGGTTTATTAATGAATATAAAATAAACCATACAAGCATAAAACAATGTTAAATTTAATTCTGCTTGTTTACGCGCTATGAGGTTAGCATTAAGCATGCAGAAACAACCCTTTTATACTGTGGTTCATTCAGTTTTTCAAATCAAGGCTAGAAAAGCTTTCTGGAAACGAGAATGAATCATCATTCGAAAATTAAGAATAGAAAGCGTACTCAAATCGCGGAAAAGCTCACCTCTGGAATGCTAATTTCACATTTTATGACCATCACTAAAACGAAGTTTATTTGAGCTGGCATTTACATACTTTCTTTAAAAATTTTAAGGTGAAGATTAGTCTGATCATTACGTTCTCAACACAAATAAAATGAAGCGTATAAGAGCCTGGGTAGAGCTAGAATGAAAAAAAACAAGGAGAAAAATACACTATTTAAGAAGTGAAACATTCATAACTATTTTTTTTTTTGCTAATGGTCATAAAAAATTCATTGAAAGAAAAATAATTTAAGCTAAGTTTTAAAATTGAATAGTGGATTAAAGCATTTTTATTAGTTTTTTTTTATTTTGAATTTAAAAAAATTAACAACTAGAACAAACAACAAATTTATTAAATCATGTTGTCCCATAATCCTGATTACTAACGATAAGATATGTTTAACTTAATTTTTTTGTTTAAGTTTGGTTTCTTTTAGGATTGAAGCAGAAATTAATACCTGCATTCTTTTCTTACTTTTGTATCTAAAAAGCTGACGCAGCGAAGAGGCTTTTTCTATTAATTTGGTGGCTAGAAGAATTATTTTCCTCTTTAGTCCTAAATTTCAGTGTCTCGAGGCAAAAATCTACTTCCAGAGAATAAGTGTAACACGCTTTTCTATTTTTTACGTTAATGATTATAGAAAAGTTTCTAAATTAAGAATAAACGAACGAAACTCTCTTTGTCCGTTGTTGGGTAATACACCAGATGGTTCTGAAAGAAAATTCGCTTTTTTCCACAATGGAAGATTTGGGCTCATTTTTTTCCAATCCTCTAAATCGGTAAGAAAGTAAATTATCTTCCATAAGATGTGGAATAAAAGATGAACTTTCACAGATATTTAATTACAAAATATTTAAAATATGTAAATACTAATTTTCGTATTTTACGGTTTCCAATGAATCTGTCGTGTATCGATATTTTATTTAAATAAACACAAGAAAAATGACTTGATGCAAATCCCAAGCAGAAAATAAATTGTAAAAAAAAAAGGTACAAAAATAACTTCAATAGTTTTTTTTCCCTTTTTAAACACTTTCTTGATAAAGTTTGCATATTGTATGTGTTTTATGTATGCTTTGTAAAGTCATTTTTTTTTAAATTTATAAATATTTTAAGCACTCGAAAGCTAAGTTACTTTACGTTACGTTATATACACGTTATTTAAACCATGCATTAGGTAATTTTTTCTTTCATATTGTAACGGTTTACCAGAAATTCTTGTTTTAAAAATCATAGTTCATATTATCACACATTTAGTAAAAATGCAAAACTAAAGAAATAAATTTAACCGAATTACTGGTTTTAATGTAATTTTCTAGTTATCATTATAAAATTAGCAAATTTTATGACATTTACCAGATTTATCACAGAGCAATAATATTGTACCGTCAGTATAATATTGACTGGCGACTTTGTGCAACAAGGGGTGTGTGCAAACAGTCATTTTTTCAATTTTTGAGTCGTATACGATGTTACGATACGTTATACGATGTTCAAAATCATAAAATGACTACGGAAAAATAAGAGCAAGTATGAAAAATTATCGCAAAATGGCTTGAAAAATAATGATGAAAGTTATCATAGGGCAAGCAAAACTGCATAGCAAAAACTAGAATTTGAAACACAATTTTAATCCGTTTATGATTAGGATGAAAAATAGAGAAAACCGTTTTGTTCGCAAAACGGCTTTAAAACGTCTAATATATAAAGTTTACAAAAGTAAAGGAAATGTTGTACATTCACATATTTTTAAAGGTGGAAATTAAGTGCCATATTAATAAAATTCATCCTTGTTTATTCAAAAATATCACTGAAAATTTCAACAAAATTGTCTATATATGTCAGCAGAGCCCCTAACCCACCAATACTTAATATTATGTTCCAAATATTATGTTCCAAATATTATGTTCCAATATTATGTTCTGCTGATTTTAATATATCAGTGATTTAATTTTGATAAATCAATGATTTGATTTTAATAAATCAATGATTTAATTTTAATAAATCAATGAAAATTCTTTATTTTAAATTAAAAATTATGTTTTCCATCAAATTATTTTATATTAGTTCAATGAAATTAAAAAATAAGCAGATCAATTATACAAAATTTTTATAATTAATGAGTTTGTTTAAAAAAATGCTTTTGCTGAATAATTAAATTATTACATAATGATACCATAACCACAAACCAACGCATTAGTTTCCTACAGTAAGAGCAACATTCCATATCCGTCAGCTTCCCATTCTAAACAAAGCCTATATCAATGATTTCTAGAATTATTCACTCAGTTAAATGATGAGCAGGGCTATGGATTGCATCAGTGCTGTCACAGAGAAGTTATTAACAGACTCCCTATCGGTTAAAGATGATCACGATTCGGTTGTTGAACGTCTTTCCCATCATTTTACCTCTTCTCCTGTCACCAGTTTAATCGAGTATTGTTCAGTTACACCCAGATTCTAATATGGGTGATATATAGATATAGCTTGTTATACGGATTTACAGTTTCCGTTTTCAACTGTAGCTGATCCATTTATTTCAGTGATTGTTTATCTCAAAATGTCAACTTATATGCTGTTGACTGGAAAGAGGAAAATTAGTAAAATGTGTAAAAACCATAGTTAAGTCGTTTTGTGATGATGCACTTGATATATTCTATATGGTGTTTAGTGATAATTGTACGCACTGATCTGTCTTAAAATATTTTTTTTATTTGACTCTTTTCTGATTTATTGCTTTTTTTATAAGTGACGATTACAAAAATTAAGCTCGTTATACAGTTGCACAGTTTTTATTCAAGTATGTAAGAAACAATAATTCTCTACTTTTCAACATTCCATGTGGAAAATATTTTTTTATTATAATTTATTCATTGCTTTTATTATTTTTAGACATACAAAATACATCATATAATTTTATTTGATAAAACTACATCTTGATGGAATTGTACGAATAGTCTTTGAGAAATAAAAATTTAAAAATTCAATGAATTCAAAATCATTCGATTGATTCTTTTCAAGCTTTATAGTTTGTCATTTGAAATCAAAGTGCCTTAAAATTATGTAAAAGTTTGTATACTTTATAATTAAAAGTCATATAGACTTACTAGTCTAAGAGAAGATTATTATTGTATAAAATAATAAAAATTAAAAAAAAATTGTTTTCATAGAATTCTCTTTGGATAAACGACCTTTATAATTGTGTGCATAAATTTCTATTTCCCTTGAAAATTGCAGAGTTATAGCAAAACACGAAAAACATGAATTGAAACTAACGTTAATAGACCCTAACTTTCTACCGCTTTCCTGACAGAACTATAGGGACCAAATTTTATAGATTTCAGGTGCGACTTCGATGGAAATTATCCTAAACCATAAATAACAGCATATTTTTGTGTATTATTTCATATTTTGATTGATAGTTAGCACTAACTAATATGTGTATTTGAGCCAACCATTCAAACCATTAAGATAGGACCTTAAAAATGATTCCATTATTAGAATCTGACCAAGGTGATATTTTTTCACCTCATTGATCATAATGCTTTGTCTTGAATACACATTTCTTTATTAGACTTTTTTATCCTTTATAAGAAGTCCATTCAAGCTGCGGTAGTTTATAAATCTAATGACTTGTAGTTTTCATTTCCGGCAGTTGCTGATCCCTTTAATTCGGTGATTATTTATCTTAGAACTTCAGCTTAAATGCTGTTGATGGAAAAATGAAGAAAAAAAACAAATACACTGCAAAACATTCCGAATCAAATTACGGTATAAAGTACCAAAACTCATCATCCGTAAAATCCATTTTACCGTAAAATCTATTTTTAACATTAAAATACTTTACTGTAATTTTTACTGTAATTTTTACAGTAATATTTATTAAATGAAAGTGATTCGGTGATTTTAGGGTAATTATTGCTGTAAAAATTACGGTATATCAGATTTTTTGTTTCATGACATGTTCCGGTAAAAAGTACTGCCACCCTGAGTGTCGGTTCCTTTTACAGTAATTTAATCCGTAATTCGTATAGTGTACCATATTTTAATCCATATAGTGTATCGATTACAGCAATCATATAGTTCGTATTATAAATTTATAGTTTATGTTCTCAGTTGTAGCGGTTTCATTTATTTCGATGATTGTTTATCTTAGAATCTCAACTTATACATGACGTACTAAAGTCTTTGGCCAGTATATATTAACTTCTTTCCATTTTTGATTGTTTATGCTTATAGCTTTAACAGATATACAATCATATTTTAAAAGATGAGTATAGAAACTGATGTTCTGTGTTAAAAGACAAATAATTTTTATTTTATTTATTAATGCAATCAAGTTACAATACTAATATAGTGGCTAGGGACTTCTGCATATCCCTGTATGCTGTTGATAATTAAAAATAATAACATTAGGATGTTTATAAACTGTATTTCATTTATATTGTAAGAAAGCACATTATTCATGATGCATACAGCTTGGTTTTAGTTGATAATTGTGCAAAATTCAATGGCATGAGTGCAATAGCGTGAATTAATAAAGATATACGATAAATATATTTCATTCGGTTTTGTAATTATGTACTTTCTCCTTGATGTTCACAATATTTGTTAATAGTTGTTGTTCGTTAATAGTTGTGCAAAATGCAATGCCGGAAATTAAAATATATTTTTTGTGTGTTTTGCAATTATATATTTTATGAAAGCAGTGATTACAAAAATAAAATTATTGAAAAAAAGCTATATTTGTTTTCAATTATATGATCTGTAGGATTATTAGCTATCAGAATTTTTAAAGCTGTTAATTTCAAATTTTCTTTAAAGTTCATATGTAGCATGCGATAAGTTTGATTGATTTTTTTCCTGTCTAAAGAAATTATATTTTAAATAACGTCATTTAATATTTCTTCTTCGATTTTGAAATTTATGAGAAATACTGAAATAAGGGATTCCAGCTAATTTTTGTTTCTAATGACACTTGGACAAGCCAAACTTGCCAGGCATTGGCCTTTTTGCGAATTAAGTCATGAAGGTACGGTTTTCGTTTGACGAGAGCACTGCAAGGGACGGAATACATAGATCCTAGCTCAAAACCCGCCGATAGATGGCAGCACAACTAATTTATAAGTCTACCTCTTCAATTCAGACATAGAACTGAAGGGGAAGGAAATCTTCTCTAGCTCTCTGTCGATGATACTGCTCAGCGACCAATCGCAGGACTTCGTACTTTACAGATTTTACAAACAAGTATATTGCATATACTGGGTGGACTTGAGTGGAGTTGAGGATCGAACGATCCGATTTTCTAACCACGACATTAAACTGTTTCATAAAATACACTATATGCCTTTTTATTGCAGGTTAAATTATTATTATTATTCAGTTTTTATCTTTATTTCCACAATAAATTTTGCGTACAGCTCCAAATACCAGCGATAGAATTTATTTGAATAAAATCTTGAGACAACACGAAAAAAAAGCCATTTGATAAAAAAAAAAAAGTCAAACGGAAAGACATAAAATAATTTCTAATTCGTAACTAGTAAACACCGACATAATAATTCGAGAACTTTTGTTGATACTTTTTAACAAAGTGAATTTTCCCTAAACTAAATAATTTACTTCACTTTCTGTTTTAAAAAGTATTCATATCCTGCTTATAAATATTAATATGCTTATCAATGTAAAATTCATAAACCTCTTTAGTATAACCTGAATGTTTGATTAAAAAGCTTTTTACGAAGCAGTAAGTATGAAGAATATATAAAATAATGCATGGCGTCATTCATAAATGAATAAGAAAATTCTAAATGGAAAAACTACTTATAGCAATTAGCGTGGGGATTTCACTCAATGTTTTGTTACTTTTAGATATCTTTATTTTCAGTGTTCATAATTCAAATATTTTTTACACTTTTATTTGCTTTTGAATTCTTTGTAAATAGTAAATGAGAAAAGCTAACGAAGTTTCCTAAACATTTACTTAAATTAGTTCCAAGTTTAATAAGCACGGAATTTATTTTAATTACTTTTTTCTTGAGCTTACTTTTCTGCAACTTAATTCGCCTTGTTTTACTTTTGTTTCGTTCAAATGCCGGATTTTAATTAAAGATTAAATGCTTCGCATTTGAATTAATCAGCAAGTGTGAAACTTTTTTAATTAAAAAAAAAATAATAAATTTGGAAAGATCTGGAATACAGATATCATAAACCACGTGGTATCTAACAGGAAGCAAATCTTTGTTGGATTATACGCAATCAAGCGTATATTAGAGGTAGAATTGAAAGAACAGCTTCAAGAATTTGGATTGAAATTTTAATACACTTCCTTTTAATTTCAAAACTCTGAACAATAATAGTTTTTTCATCGTTTTTAAATGACGATCGGGAAAATTTTTCAATTGTAATAATAATCGCACAAATAACCACTGGGATTTTAATTCAAGTATTAGAAGCCCAAAGAATTCAGAGAAATAGTTTCCGATTCAGTGCTTTTAAATATAAAATTGCAAGGAAAAAAAACTTTCTCCCCAGAATTGAGATGCTTTCTTTCTTTTCTTTTTTTACGGTAAAAATGTAAAAATCTTGGTTAAATGATTCTAATCTTGCAAAAGAAAGATTTCGTCATGTGTTTTGTACAATTATACAAAAAAAAAAAAATCATTTCTTTTGTCATTTCAGAGTGCGAAAAAATTAGGTTGCCAAAGGGTATGAAAAACGGTATTCTAAAAAGCTTTCATGTGCTTTCAAATTATGTAGAAGTTACTTTCTTCGCTATCTCTCTGATAATATTTCTTGAAGTATTTCACTAATTTGCAATATATATTCTTAAAATGACAATCAGGTTGTTAGGTACATTTTAAATTCAGAGATCATTATTCTGAAACGTTTTGTTGCATCTGACTTGAGAAAGGTTTCGAAAAAGAAAGATAGAAGTTCATTAGTAAATAAAAGATTCTTAGGGTTCTGGGGGAGATTGAGCATTCCCTCTATTTTCTTTTAAATGTGTTTTTTTTTTAACAAAAAGCAAAGCACTTCGAAAAAATTTAAGATATTATATTTTATTTTTCAAAAGTCTAGTCATATTTTTAAAGTATAATAAATGAACTTGTAAATGCTATAATGATCTTTCTTTGCATTTTTATTCCAAACTCCTGTATTAGACCAGTCACGTTTTGCATTTTTATTCCAATGTTTTTACGCCAAATGTGGTTTGAGTTTGTCACCTTGGGTATGTATAATCGTTAATTTCTTCACTTTGAGTTAAATACTGCATAAGCACATCCTGTTTCCGTGTTATTAAACTTCTTTTTAATTCTGTCTTTTAGATTAGGAGTTCCCAAACTTTTTAGCCTAAGGGCTGCACTATCTACTAGACACAGGCACGGCTGCTTAGGGACTAAGGGTTATCCTTTCTTACTCTTGTCTTGAAATAAACTTCGAATCATTCTCTGTTCAATTTCATTATGAATATCTGTTATTTAATTCTTATAAATATTATTCCGCTAAATTTACTCTCATTAGAAATTTTAAAGTATACAAAACAAATTGTGGTGGGTTAAATATTATCTTGAATGTAAGGTCTGATAGCGTGGGAGAGATTGGTTATTCTGGCAGACCAGTTTTTGCTTGTGCCGACCTGCCTGTGTAGGCGCCAGGGAAATGGCTTTGCATCAGAAAGGTTCTGGGTTCGAATTCCGGGGAAGGCATAGATGTCCTTTCTTTCTCTGTACTATCTGTCCTTACTGTGGTAGCAACTTTGGCCCACATAGTATGGTGTTCCTGAAAGAGTAGCCAACAAATCTACCTTATAGTGCCTGTATGACGAATGGTCATTCTCCAGGTTGGCATTGGAAGAAAAAAAAATATTGCTTGTAAACAATAGTTCGGAGTCCTTTGTATTAGACTATAATTGCGGTATGTACATAGGAATCTAATGGTATTATATGTTACTCATATGTTAATTATTTTTACACATTTTCAAAATATTCACAAAAAAAATTATCTCCAAATTTATTTAATTACAATCTATAAGCATTGAGGAGGGCCAGGTATCATCGAGAATGTCCGGTCTGCTAACGCGGACTGGATCGATGATGCTGGTAAGCCATTTGTGCTTGCTAGCCATAGTTTGAACACTCCCGCATTAGACTAAACTTGCTATAAGTACATAACATACTAATTGTATTATATTATGTTGCTCACATATTGAATATTTTTATACGCTTTTAAAATATGCAACAAAAATATATTTTTTATCAACAAATTTACTTAATTACAAACTACACGAATTGAGGAGAGCCAGATGCTATCCAAAATGTCAGATCTTATAACATGGGCAAGATTGGTCATGCAGCATACCTGCCAACTCTTCCGGATTTTTCGGAAGATTTTATTTTCATATTTAAAGTGGTAGTAAGTATATACTTTTTTTCCTTTTATAAACTTAATTTTTAGATGATTTTGATCACCACTATTCTTACAAAAATTAAGCACATATATTAATATGCGTTACTATCATTGTTGTTAACTTAAGTTTTCTCAAATACAACGTATTTGTTTGCTTAAAATTGAAGTTTTAATTCCATTTTAATACCACTGTGAAAAATGATAATGGAAGGGATTAAAAGTTGGCAGGTATGATGCAGGCAGACCAGTTATTGCTTGCAAACAATAGTTTCGAGAACCCTGTATTTCTCCATAATTGCGATATGCATATAAAAACCTGAACCTATATTGAATATTTTGCACATTTTTAAAATATGCAACAAGGAAATTTTTAATCACCAAATTATTTATGATAGCATTATTTATTTACAAACTACAAGAATTGAGGAGGGCCAGGTATCATCGAGAATGTAAAGTCTGCTAACGAGGGCTAGATTGATGATGCGCTGGCAGGTCAGTTTTTCTTGCAAACCTTAGTTTGAAGACCCCTGCATTACATAAAAATTACGATAAGATTTTAAAAAAAGCAAATGATATATGTCTGATACTTATATGTGAAATAATTTGGCGTATTTTTAAAATATGCATTTTTTATGTCTCCAAATTCATTTAATTAGAAGCTACAAGAAATGAGATGGGCCTGGTATCATCTAGAATGACAGGTCTGCTAACGCAAGTTTGATCATTGATGCGGTCCTGCAATTTATGCATGCAAGTCATAGTTTGGATACACCTGCGTTAGACTAAACTTGTAATAATTACGTTGAATATTAATCTTGTTACATTTGATTGCTTATATGTTAAACAACTTTACACATTTTTAAAAAATGCAGCAAAAATATTTTTGCATTTCCAAATATATTTAATTCCAATCTACACGAAGGGAGGTGTGCTAGATATTATCTAGAACACCAGATCTGCTAACGTGTGCCGGATCGGTGTTGCTGTAAGGTCAGTTTTTGCCTGAGGGCCATAACCCGTGTTTGATCATAACACAATAATTATATGAGAAACAAATAGTTTTATAGCCATTTTTAATAATTTCATTTTTCCAAATATGAAACCAAAATCTTTTTTTCCTCCCACTTTATTTAATTACAAATTATAATAGCATTAAAATTTTAGAAATATAAAAGACAATGCTCATACTAAAATATATTTTGTGACCTTTAACGTAAATGAAAAGAAAAATCAAACTTATTGTAGATGTGTAAGAATAAAATAACACCCCCGCTTGCCTAATTTATTATTCTGCACATAAAAATATGACGGAGTAAAATTGTTTCAAAAAAAGAATAGAAAATGTTGAATCGTATGAAAATTTATCCATGCTATAAAAAGACATTTCCCGTAATGTCCCTTCCCAGACATGTGATTCGAAATTCTTAAATGAAGTACCCGGAGCAAGTCATTCTTCTTAGTTGTGTCAGCACACCTAAGAAAGTTTTTCTCATAAACTACACTTTCTTTCTAGTTTTGCTGTGTATCGCTTCTTTTTGGCTACTGGCCAGATCAGGAGTTGAGGTGTTTATCTTTTTTCCCTTAAATAATGTGATATTGAACCCACAAATACACACCTTTATGCCATGTGATCAGGTATATTTCGGCTGCAATTCATGTATTCTGCTGATTTCTTTATATTTAAAATGGTTTCTTTTCATTTTTCTTTTCTGAGATGCTGCTCTAGCTGGAATGTTTTTTGATAAATTGTTTATTTGCTCTCATGCATACTGATATTTATATCATTGAATCGTGATAAAAAATAGGCTTGAAATGTAAAAATATGTGTTAGATTTTCCCTTAGACTACATTTATAAATAAATATGTAGGAGAGTTGTCAAAAAGTGTTAATATTTGTATTCTTCATGTTGTATTTATTTTGAGAGAGGGTATTTTCAACCGTAACGCCCTTTCTCTCTCTCTCTTTACATATACATATATATACAGATATATATATATAAATAAATATATATATATATATATATATATATATATATATATATATATATATATATATATATATATATATATATATATATATATATATATATATATATACATATACATATATATATATACATATATATATATATACATATACATATATATATATATACATATATATATATATACATATACATATATATATACATATACATATATATATGCATATACATATATATATATATATATATATATATATATATATATATATATATATATATATATATATATATATATATATAAGTTCAAAATGAAGAATAAAACAAAGAAAAATTATAGACATATGAAAAAAAGGGGGGTGGGAAATAATAAGTAAAAAAATAACAAACAACATATTATTTAAAAAAAAAATAAAAAAAAAAATATGTGAAATTTTAATTAAAAAACCGGAAAAAAAGCCGGAAAAAAAGATATAATCTTTTCTTCAGCCCACACGATTATATCCGCAAAACAGAGTGCTTTCTGATATTGTATCAATAAAGCCAAAGCAAAATATATTAATACAATAGTGTGAGGAGCACTCAAAAATTTTTTTATAAAACAACAACATAAAATTAGATCATAAAAAGTAAAAATAACATGTAAAAACAGATAATAAAATAAAATAAAAAGAAAAAACATTGAAAAGGGGGGACTATAAAGCAAGTAGCAAAATCATAACAACTTACATGGACAGAAATTTTTCAAGAATGATTTAAAAATGTTTTCGCAGAATACTTATACTTATTAACTAATACTTATACTAATACTTATTTAACTAAACCTGGCACCATTTTCTCTAACTACTTAAATAAGATTATTAACTATATTACTAAAGAAGGTTTTTCTTGGATAATCACTAATAATCAACCGATTTTAGATTTCATTAAACATAATAAAATTAATTCTATTGCGACTTTTGATTTCCAGGATCTTTTCAATAGCATTCCCCTTTCTAAACTAAAAGATGTCCTTTTGAATTATTACTATGATTTTAAAAATATCCTTTGTTGCGATTTTGATTATTGGGAAATTCTGATTAATTTTTGTCTTTTTAGTAATTATCTTTACAATAGAAGGGATATCTTTCTTCAAATTAATGGAATACCACAGGGATCTAATTATTCATCTCTCTTAGCTAACTTATTTTTGCATTATTATGAAAAAAATTATACTCTGAGTATTAAATTTGTTTTTAGATATATTGATGACTTAATTATCTTTAATTTCCAAGATTTTACTGTTTTATTGAGTGATATATACCCTGAGGAATTGATCTTACTTCGTAATCATGATGATAATATTAATTTCAATTTTTTGGATTTGGGTATTATGAAAGTTGAAAATATCTGCTTTGTTGATTTATACGATAAAAGAAATGATTTTAATTTTAATATTAATAAACTAGTTACTTGGAATTCTAATGTTTCTAGGAGCATCTATTTAAATACCACTTTTAATGAAATGAACAGAATTAAAAGAATATGTAGTAATATTTATTTATCCAAAAAACAAATCGATAAACTCTTTCAAAATCTGATAAAAAACAATGGATACCCAACTAATGTAATAAAATTTTATATAAAATCATTGAATTAATCGTATATTTTGGTGGATATATTTTCTAAACATTTTTTTGTTTGTTAATTTTTATGATTTTCCCATGTGCAAATCCATTTCAGGCCAAAATTCATTGCCAAAATTATTTACTAAATAATTTCTTTGTTAATTTATATAATTTTCCATGTGCAAATCCATTTCGGGTAAATCCGTGGTTAGAATTATTTACCAAAAATTCCTTTACTAAATAATTTCCTTTGTTAATCTATAAAGTTTTTCCATGTGCAAATCCATTTCGGGCAAATCCGTGGATAAAATTGTTTGCTAAAAATTTCTTTATTAATTTATACAATTTTCCATGTGCAAATCCATTTCGGGCAAATCCGTGGTTAAAATTATCTGCTAAAATTTTTTCTTTGTTAATTTTTCCATGTGCAAATCCATTTCGGGCAAATCCGTG
This sequence comes from Parasteatoda tepidariorum, assembly GCF_982258835.1. Lineage (NCBI taxonomy): Eukaryota > Metazoa > Arthropoda > Arachnida > Araneae > Theridiidae > Parasteatoda > Parasteatoda tepidariorum. The sequence goes on from NC_141765.1 coordinate 20,809,579, forward strand.
TTAAAATTATCTATTAAAATTCTTTCTTTGATAATTTAAATAATTTTTCTATGTGCTAATCCATATCGTGCAAATCCGCGGCTAAAATTATTTGCAAGGCAATTTATGTTTCTCTTTTCTATTTTATATTTTTTCTTAAATAAACATCTATCTTCTAAAACTATTTATGATCAATTTTTGAAATTATCCAGTATAATATTACCTTGCGCACATCCATTTCGGGACCATCCTTGGTAACTAACAAATCAAAACTCAGAATAACAAATCACTTCAGCAGTGCAGTAAGAACGACACTTTAAAACCCTCTTGTTACACTTGATTTGCGCTTTTGCTTTCATCTTTTGTTTTCATATTTTGTAATCTGGCAATCTTTCTGCGAAAACATTTTTAAATCATTCTTGAAAAATTTCTGTCCATGTAAGTTGTTATGATTTTGCTACTCGCTTTATAGTCCCCCCTTTTTAATGTTTTTTCTTTTTATTTTATTTTATTATCTGTTTTTACATGTTATTTTTACTTTTTATGATCTAATTTTATGTTGTTGTAAGTTGTTATGATTTTGCTACTCGCTTTATAGTCCCCCCTTTTTAATGTTTTTTCTTTTTATTTTATTTTATTATCTGTTTTTACATGTTATTTTTACTTTTTATGATCTAATTTTATGTTGTTGTTTTATAAAAAAATTTTTGAGTGCTCCTCACACTATTGTATTAATATATTTTGCTTTGGCTTTATTGATACAATATCAGAAAGCACTCTGTTTTGCGGATATAATCGTGTGGGCTGAAGAAAAGATTATATCTTTTTTTCCGGCTTTTTTTCCGGTTTTTTAATTAAAATTTCACATTTTTTTTTTTTTTAAATAATATGTTGTTTGTTATTTTTTTACTTATTATTTCCCACCCCCCTTTTTTTCATATGTCTATAATTTTTCTTTGTTTTATTCTTCATTTTGAACTTATCTAATGAGTGCTGTTTACTTCCAGCTTAAGCGCAATAAATGATACTTATTGTTTTTCTTAACTTTCTTAGTGTTTTCTTGTATTTTTTATATATATATATATATATATATATATATATATATATATATATATATATATATATATATATATATCAAACATAATTGAAGTGCGTTTAAAAAATTCCCAACTCTGAGATGCTTTACTTGCTGTTTTCTTTGTTTTGTTTTCCCCCAAAACCATATAATTCCCTATGTATATATAATTTTGTTACTTTGTGTACGAAAGGTTCCGAGTAGGTCCCGGCATTTGTATCGTTAAACTATATTCTACCTAAAAGAAATTGGAAATTATATATTAAGTGCTTGGAAGAAAGTTCTAATTGATATTTTTACTAAAATTGAGTTTTTTTGCGAAATGTCTTATTTAAGTCTTTTATCACTGAAGAACATTATTATAATTTTTTGTGATGTATCTAACCCCTTAATAGTTGCATAATTTTGAAAAGAAAATTCATTGAAGTGCCTATTTTTTAATTCAAGGAAACTATACGAAATTGCATGCTTATGTACAAAATTACATATATGTATTCATGCTTAATTTTTGGGGTAATTTTTTGATTATTATTTAGGCAGACTTATTATTAGTTCATCTAGTTTTAAATAAATTGTCTCTAGACACATTGCAAATAGTCCGATTCTGAAATCTGGTGTGTAGATTTATAGACTGGGAAATAAACATGATTCTGGGCATAAGAAATTTATTATTTTTGTAGTGGTACTTTTTAACACTCCAAACCGGAAATATACGCACAAGCACAAAAAATCTCGGTCGAAGCTCTCCCTTCCCCATCATTATGACGAGAGCGATAAAAAAGGGGTTAAATTTCGTATACAACAGTGAATAAAAGTACAAAGTTTCAATCTTAAAGTGTTTAAGAGTAGAAGAATGTTTCAAGTGTACTTGATAAAAAGCAGTTGACGAGCAGTCTTTATTTCAGTAGTAAGTTAAAAATCTATGTTGTGAACACTTGGGTGAATGTTTAGATTACACCAAAATTTATAGGACACAAAATAATACTTTTGTGTTGCCAACATTTAAATTCGTACTATTCAACGTACGCATTTGTACAATTCGTACTTATCATTGTACTGGTATTTACTAATTTTATATTACATATACTAATTCATACAAGTTCCCTAAAATATCAATTTAAACCGTTCTCATTTCGATACTTTATGCAGAATTAATTTGCTGTTTGTGAACTAAAACAATAATATAAAACTAAAACTATGTCATACGCTGTGTTAGTAAAATTAAGGATAGCAATCTTAATTCTTAGGGAAAAAAATCAAGTATTAACCGAGAAAATGTAGAAAACGTTGAATAGCAATTTAGTTTAAACATTCATACATCTTATGTAAATTATGTGAAAAATTATAAAAAAAGGAAAACAAATACTTACTCTTTGATAATGAAGAAAATTAGTAAAAAAAAAGTAAATAAAAAAACAGTTTCATGTTCTGTAAGACCGCATTTGATTTAATTACCACTGATAAAAAAGAGATATTTTTGATATTTTCTTAGTTGTATCTTTTTTCTTTCTACATTTTATCTCGCAACATATTTTGCTGGAGAATTTAACCGTTTTAATTAATTTACCTCATTTCCTGTTTCAAAACTTACGATAAAAAATTTGTTTGCATTTAAATCCAATTTACATGGATAATTTATTATTATTATTCTTTTTATTTCATTCTTTTCTGCATGGTAAATTTTTATATCATTTTGAATCAAGGCTAGTTTATATATATAAATATATATTTTTTATTTAAACGTTTTTGAACATTGGTAACAGAAGGAAAGGAAAGTTAATGTTTAAATATTTTATTTTCAGTTCTAAATCAAAACGTGCACTGAAATAAACGCGCACTTAAAGTTAAAAATATAGAGAAAACATGAAAAATAGCAAAATACAAATCAATGAAAAGAGAAAAAAAATATTAAAAAAAATACTTATAAAAATATTTAAAAACTGGAAAACAAATTAATAAAAAAACATAATCTTATCACTATCTCACACGATTATATCCGCGAAAAGGAGTGCTTTCTAATATTGTATTGATATAGCTAAGGCAAATAATATCAATACAATAGTGTGAGGAGAACCCCAAAAAATTTGAAGAAAAATCGAACATATTAAGCAAAAAAGTATATGAAATAAAACATATCAAGTAAAAAACAGGAAATAAAATGCAAGAAAAATACTGAATAAAACACAAATGTAATATATAAAGTGAGTAGCGAATTCAAATGAACTTAAGCTTTCAGGAATCTTTCAAAACTGATTTAAAATATTTTCGTAATAAGTTTGCCAGATTGCAAGTGGATGTTAGAATCTATTTTTTCTGGGGTGCTCCTCATACTACTGTATTGATATATTTTCCATTGACTATATTAATACAATATTTGAAAACACTCCATTTTACGGATATAATAGTATAAGCTTAAGACGAGATTATATCTTTTGCTTACTTTATTTTCCGGCTTTTTATTATTTCTTTAATAATTTTTTTAATATTTTTAAAAATATTTTATTTTAATATTTTTACTTCTCTTTTCATTTATCTTTTTAAGATTATTTTCCATATTTTCTCTGTTTTTAAACTTATTATTTTTCTTCATTTTTCTTTCTCTTTTCTTTTTATCCTTTTTATGCTATATATATATATATATATATATATATATATATATATATATATATATATATATATATATATATATATATATATATATATATATATAGTTGCATGATGTTTTTTTTACTACCAATGCTGATTAGCCTATAATCACCAAAATTGTTTCTATCCTTATTCTTGCAATTTTGAAACCAAGACAAAAAAAACGGGCTTATTCTTGGAGGGAGTATTGGAAAAAATTTGTTTTTGTAGAAGATTTTTTGGGTCAAACCAACTCTTATTTCAGTTTTTTAAAGAGGAAATACCTCTGAAAATGTATTAAGAATTCATTAAAAAATATTTTATAAATGCTTTCTTCAGAAATCTACATATATTTTAAAAATTATACTTTTTCTTTTCAACATCTGAAGATTTCACGTAGACGATCCATAATCATTTTGAATTATTTAATTTTCCTTTTAAACAACTACAGATTTTTAATAGATATTCCATTGTGGTTTGAATACTAATTAAACCATAAATTCTGAACTTACTCTAATTTTTTTTCTCTTGTTTAAGAGGGCGTAACAAATACCCAGTTACATTTTACCGATCACAGAGACTAAATATTTGTTCGAGTAGGCGTTCGTTTTCAGGAAAACGAAGCATCGGTGTTAATTACGAAATGTTTAGGAGGATAACGATGTATTATATAAACTATTCAACCAAAACACAGCTTGTTAGATTCTCCTTTTTCTATTTTACCTTTTGTTTCGATTTCTTTGTTCTTCATATCCCCGAAAAGATGTTTTCGACATATCAGCAGTGCCCAAACTTCATGCAATGAGATAAACGTGCTTTTTTTAAATAATTCATTACTATTCTTTTCATTAACGAATTAATACTACTAATAATGATCATGATTATCAATAGCAAAAAATACTAAAAATAATCAAAATTAGTTTAACTTCAGATAAATGAAAAATTGATTTATCAGGAATTACCTGTACAAATATGTAATCTAAAAAATATTCTTTAAGCATTTTTACTACTATTTAAGCCTATATTTTGCAAAAATTATTAGAAATTCATTCTGAAGATTTTCTGTGAAGATAAAATTCTAAGTTACTTTTTCCAATTTTTAATCTAATTTTGTAGAAATTTTTGGGAAATCTTCCTGAAAATTTTCTATAGAAAATATAAAAATAGATAATATTAAGAAAAAATAGGCTTAAAAAATTGAGTAAAATGCATTCACAGTTTTTTTAGGAAAATTATCAAATTATTTTTAGTGCGGAAGCTACTAAGTCCTCCTCCTATTGTGCAAACTATATGAGATGCTAAACCCTGTCCCGTCTACTGATTATCATATATGGGAACGTTACTTCTAAAAAGTAACTAATAAAAGTACAAGTACTTAAAGTAACAAGTAAAAAGTTTTGATTTTCAAAAGTAGAAGTTCAGAGCAAAGAAGGCAACGATTCTTTTGTACATTTCGAGACAATCAAAAATTCAAAATAACCTTAAATTTTATGAAAAAAAGTAAGAAAAATAACATTTTTTTAGTTTAAAATAGGTTAAATTCTAATTTGCATTCATAAAACTTAAAAATGCATGAAAATGTTAGAAATTTCATTGAAATAATGAACACTGAAAATATCCAGAAATCAAACCATTAACTCTAATCTAATGTTTTCATGTAAAAGGAGTTTTAATTTATGTTAATTTCAAAACTACCAAATCTTTAGAAATTCTGTTTTTATTTTCAGAATTTGTAGTATTAAATTAATTTGTAGTAATAAATTAATTTGTTGAACAAATTCGAAAAAAATATTATACTTCTTGCTTAAAGATATCAGTAAAAAAATGAATACTTGCATTCATATATGGATAACCCCTTGAACTTGAAAAGTCATTAATTAAAAAATTGCTTTTTGTTTTTATTAAAATAATTTTAAATTTTAAAAAATGATGATTTTTTTTATTTTGTGATGTAAGTTTCCTTATTAAATCCCCTCATAATCAAAAACTGAGCAGAAAAGTTTAATTTTTAAATTTACTTATTTGATGAACTAAATATTAATATGGTAAAATTCGAAAAATATTTTTATGTATTAAAGTGTCTCCTAGCCTTATTATCTATTGACAATACGTCATCCAATCCCGACTTTCCAAAAGTATTGCCATATATGCTGATTATATTACAGACCAAAACTGTATTGGGTTTAAGTCGACAGTGGTTGGTTAAGCCCAGATTTGAATCTGGGTTGTGGAAAATACCTCTCAGCTTCTTTAACCTTAGAACAGTCAATTTATTTGATTACCAGTATTGAACAGCCGATGAACACAGTGGACTAACGTCTGGGAAGAAGAATAGTTGCCTCGGCGGAAAGTTGTTTTGGTTTGCTTGCCACTGGAGACATTTTGAGACAGCAGGGCAGTCTGTGCAAGAAAGGAGTGAAAAACTGCCCCCTTCATTAAAGAAAATAAGTAAAACAGCAGAAGTCCAAAGATGCTTTGATTTCGTTGTCATTAGATTGCCACCAAAATCTCCCCTACTGCAGAAGAATTAAAACATTCAAGATTGAAAGTAATAAATCATCTTATTCAAAATATAAATGTTTCTCAAGGGACTTGCCTTCTTCCCAATGAATTTTCTTTATTCTTTCTTTGCTTACCAAAGGTAAATTTAAAACGCCAATTTAACTACAGAGTACAATGTTACTTTAATCTTGTACAGTACAGCTGTCCTCACATATGTTTCATTACGCTATCAATTCTACGCAATCCAAAAAATAAAACTATGTAATGCAGGTACTTACACAAAATTACAAGAACTGTATTCACGTTGACTTACAAAATACAAAAAGGAAATTTTTTTCTTCTTCTTGAAAGTGAAAGAAAAACTGCGAATCAATTTTGAAATAATGCTCAATATCTTTTCTTGTTTTTTGAAGGCATTTTTTATCATGATAAGTGACAACTCTGAAAGAAGAGTTTCCCAAGAGGCAGATGAAGAATCTGGTGAAGCACCTAAGATTGTCAGAAAATAGGACATAGCTAAGAATTACAGTGACATCAATCCAATGAATTACTTCGATTTTCTACTTTTAATTTTTTTTGGCTATCAAAATTTTAGATACATCATCTAAATTTGAGTAGTTTTATGAAAAAAGAAAGAAAAATGAATCAATATTCATTTTTAAAGTTGAATTAGTCGCTTGAATGGAAATATATTTTTAATCAATAAGCTTATAAAAAGTAAAAGGGTAGAAACTTTTTTTCCTCAAAAATAATGCCACAAAATGCAAGAAAATCATTATTGCATATTTAATATTTAAATCCGTCTACTCAATGACTATTTTTTTCCTTAGTTATCCTTTTTTCCTTATTTTTCTGGGGCCAGGATAGCTTGGCTGGTAGTGCGTTGGGACAATGTTCGGGAGGTCATGTGCTCCAACGGCTGAAGACTCCCAGTGAACGAAATGGTGACTTTTGCATACTAAGTCTTCCGGCGTCACAAAGTCCTCCAAGTTTCCATAGCAAATTAATACATACAGGCGTACTGGATCGGAGATAGATCGTGTTCTGGTTCAGGTCAAAATTACGATCTGCGGATGGATGGAGGGTGTATGAGTGTGTCCTCCCTGCAAAACGAGATATGAGTTATGTATGTTGTCTCCGGATCAACTTTTAAGGATGTTTCACAAACCGTCGTCAATTGCAAATTGTACAGCTCCAGTGTAACGAAAATAAAAGTACAGTACCGTACCTTATTTTCATGCATCAGATTTAGATCCTAGAAATTTTTTCTGAGCACACAATGTCGTACGCATGGATTATCTCCCTTATTTGTCTCTTGTGTCCAACTATACAATGATATGAACTATACAATATTGCTATCTAATCAAATATTTGACAACGAGAAAGAATTATTCAAATTCGTTCACCAAGTTAACTAGAACTGTATAGTGCTTTCAAGAAAATAGAACTCAAATTTTAGACAACAGAAGTTAAATTTGAAAGTTGCTTATTTCCCCAAAACCCCTTGTCTTGAATTCGGTTTCATGCATTTTCTTACTTTTTTAATGAAACTGAAACATAGATATGCAACCTTTTGTTTTGAGGTTCAAAACTTAATTGCTTAATCAGCTTTTTACAACTAAGCGCTTATTTTATATTTGTGTCCAGCTTTAAGGTTCTTTTATCGCATTTGTACAGTCCGCAAAAAAAAAAAAAAGCGAATCACCCTGAATAACTTTCGTTCTAATGATCGGATTTTCACGAACTAAGTGTCAATCTTAATGGTTCCTGGGGGTGACCTCAAATATGTTAATTAATTAGTGCTAACTATAAATTAAGTTACGAAATCAGACACAAAAACGTACTTTCTCTGAATAAACATATATTTTTTTTACATATTTGGAATCTAGACCTTTGAATTAGTGGGGGTAGACAAAATTTTAAAAAAATTGGGTGGTAAATTGGGCCGCAATAAAGGTTTATATATTTGGCGATAGTCCAGAAAACCGCCAAAAAAAGTCGCCTGCGCAAATAAATATTTTAAGATAACCCATTGACTAATTCAAAAGAGGAGTGCTTAATTTTACTAGGTTGCTACGCAACCAATCTCTGATAGTAAAAAAATTGAAATAATGTTCAGTGATTGCTCGGAGGGGCTTAATTTATTGTTAATAGAAAATATCTCGAAGTTTCCAGGCCATAAACAATTTTTTTAGGGGATTTCTGTCCAAAAAGCAAAAAAAATATTATTTTAATCTCCTTTGAAAAGTAAATTTGAATCGATTTATAAATTATTTATGATAGTTTTTAGAATTTAAATACATGAACTTTTTATCTGATATTATTTAGATTACACTGTTTTTACTATATTTATTCGAGGATTTTATACTAAAATAAAATGAGCGTAACTTATTATAGCTATATACAAAATTTTAGGGATAATCATTTTTACAGCTTTAATCGAGTCTTCTAGGCAAGAAAGTTTGAAGAAAAAAAAGTGCTTGAAAAATAAAATGTAGATTATATAATAATTCTAATGCACATTCACAAGGCTTTCTATAATTTACGATATTTCTTTTTTCTATAACTCAAGGAATTGCTGAATGTTTAGTGGCATTTTAAAAAGATTGAAATATGTTATGTTTAAGAATAAGATATTGAAATAATATGTTGCAAATTGTAGGATTCATTGTTTAAAAAATCGCTTCCTTCTACTAGATATTTAGGTTACATCGTTTCCTTTGGATAAAGATGATTAGCAAATAGCATCCTCATGTTTCGATACATTCTGAAACTTATACGTTCGCAAATTCACCATAAAATGTCGCACCGCATATTCTTCAATTACGATAAGCTACATTTACCACCAAATACTGCTACTATGGTTATTTTTGCTTTCTTATATATATCTGATGATCTCTTTTTAAACAGAGCTCGTAAGATCCTTAAGATACTGAAATGGGGGCACAAAAACTTAAGAGATAAAATATTTAATTTCATTAACTCAAAATATCTGGTGTCAAAATGTTAATTTTTAAGTTAAATATAACTTTTGCAATATTGATGTTCTTACATTTTTAAAGACCATATGAATCCTGATAAAATATTAAAATGCATATGTTTACTTTAACTAGTGTAAAATCCTTATCAAAATAATAATCAAGACCCAAATGTAAAACAGTATAATTGACGATAAAAACTCAACTGGCTTCAAAACATATGAAGAGGGAAGTAAAAGTCGACATGTTTCGAGTTTTCAAATATAATCGCCCATTCTCAAGACTTGTCAGGCTTGGATAACTTGTGACTTTTATTATTGGACGCTCAAAACATGTCTATTTTTATTATCATCTATTATTTTTTTAAATCAATGAAGTTTTTATATTTTCGATTCAGTTTCTTGGGATTATCCATTTAGTTACACAACATATTAAATTATTTCACTCGATATTAAAATAAGTTTTACATATGTTATAGGCACAGGTTCTTAGATTGAAAAAAAAATAATTCACTACTTTGTAAAAAAATTAATGCAGTAAAAAATTTTTTTTTATTTTTTATTTTATTTAAAAGGTATTTTTTATATATCGATTCCAAAGTTTATTCGACATATATTTCAGGGAATACTTTCGGAGTATTTCGATCGAGTTTATTTTTACACCCTTATTTGCTTAAAATTATTAAATAATTTACTTAAAATAAATTATTCAAGCTACATGATTTAATGCATTTATAGTATAATAATAAACGGAGCTTCCGACGCATATCCTTAACCTTAATACCGCTATCATTAAATAAATGGAATAAGCTTAGATAAGTAATAAAAGTTAATTTTTCCCTCGTTTTAATTTTCAAGGAATAACATGTTTCGATCAAACAGATTTCATTCTGGAAATAGTGAAATTATTGAGTAGGTCCCTTGGAGCAATATCATTCTTATCCTCTTTTGACGAAATATAGGAAAAATTAGTTTTCACAGTTTCTGTAAAAAGTATGTTAGCCTATTTGCCACGTTTTTTTTAAAAATTTTTTTTATTAAAATAAGGTCGGAAATTGTGTATTTTTTATAGCATTTTTTTTAAAAATCAGATGACTCTAAAATTGGCACAGCTTCGGAATCCTTACAAATTTCAATTTTTAGTATTTCCTGCTTAACAAAATAAGGCATTTTCCTGATAACAAATTATACTACAATAATATCTTGGAAATCATGCTAAAGTAAAAAATTAAACTAAATAGTTTAGTATATTATCAGAAAAAAAAATCTACTTGGTATCATAAAGAGTAAAAGATATAATGAAATAATTAGTGAATCACACGTGGTCAGATAATTAAAAATTTAATTTCACAACTAAGATAGTAGGACGACATTTAAGATACTGAGATATTTTAAGACACTGAAAAAATTGGCTACGTATTCCACAGCTTTTTATGTTCGGTATCTTTATCCTCTTTGTAGTGACTTATAAAACATGAACACTATTTTAGATAATCTAAGTTGAAGTCACAAGAAACAAAAACAAAAAAAGACAATCAATAATTTATATTCTTTTTTCAAAAAAAATAGTATGCTAAGTAAATAATCAGCTGTTTTGCATTAAATAATTTTAAACAGCTGAATGTTTTTAATTTCTTAACAAGGTTTTATTCTTAGCTAGCAGACAATAATTCTTTAAAAAAACTTGACTATAATTTGAAAAGGAAACCTAAATTAAAGAAAATCTAAATTAAAGTTCTAAAAAAATTATTAGTATATTAATGAAGAAATAATAAACGTTAAATGGAAAAGAATAAGAATTTTAAAATGTTTAAATTTTATTAAATAGTTGGTAAAATAGTTCTGTGATACACTTCCGGAAATTTCTTTTAAGATTAGGATGATAAAGGGTAAGCCAATAAATGAAGGAGCATTTCATAGATATATCTTAGAAATAAGATTTTAAACGTTTCAATTTAGATTGATTGGTAAGAGTAGCTTACTACCTAACAATAGGAAGTTCTCTAACAATGCATTTAGTTATCTGGTCTTTGAGTCTTCTCTGGAAAAAGTTTTGAATTTGTTAGTATCTGTTCAACGCCTTGTTTCTTTGACAAAATTATAAGGTCAGTGTTTGTTGTTATCAGTTTAAACTACAATTAATTGCATATAATAATGCTTTTTCTTTTCATTGTGAAAAAAAGAATTCAAAATATGGTCATTGAAGTTACGTTTTATTTATTTTAAGCATCATAACAGAAGCAAGTACTGAGATTAGGGGGTGTTTATTAACTGGATTACCGAACGATGAAAAACCAATGTATAAACAAGTGTTCCTTTACTGGGATTTTTTCAAGTTAATGAAAATAAAAGAAAAATTTCAATTTTCTTATACCTTTTGTCATATTAAAAATCAAAATTATGTTAAAAATAAAAACAAAACTTCTAACCAGTGAAGGAACAGGCATGTTCCTTCACTGAGAATAGATTTCCCAGTGAATGAATAGTATGTGTGAAATATGATTTTACATGGATAATTAGTAGTTCAGCGACATAGAGGACTCCTAAAATTCAGTTAAATGTTGTATGAATAGTTCCTATAACAATTTCATTTAAATATGCAAATTTAATTGCTAAATTTATTTAAAGAATTATAATAATAATTAATTCATTATTTATCTTTATAAATGTAGTGATTAGTTATTACATCATACCTTAGACACCTTAATAAACTATGTTTATTAACCAAATATAACAACTAAATATAATAATAAAAGCTTGAATGGAATCTTTGCAGGATTTTGTGCCAATAATTAGCTAAATTATTATCCTATTGCCGTCTCTTTTTGTCCTAACGGGAACTGGTAGAAAAAATCCATTTAAAGACAATTATCTAGGTGAAAAATGGGTGAAGTTTTTTTAAGGTGACATCCACCGATAACTCAGTGCAATGCGAAGATAATTTCAAAAGGCAATACTTCCCTTAGAGAATAATATTCGAAATACTGGTTTTAAGAACTTCAGAGAATCTTTAGGAAGGAAGTAGCCCCGGCATCCTTTTATAAAGTGATTGCATTTACAATGCGAATGAAACAAGAGTTGAATACTGCCCTTAAACGGGAAAAATCTGCGGCCTTAAAAATTATAAGGATTTATATTCTAAAGTACCTAGGAAAGAAAAAGTACCTCCATTGGTAGTTTTTCCTTACAGAAGAATTCGTTGAGATATTACAGAATCAGTCCCTGCTACATATTTCATTGGAAAAAGCTATTCATGAAATGAAACGATGACCGCAGCAATATTTTACAAATATATTGCAATTGTTTCTACCCATGGCTAATTAAAAATGCAATCAAATTCCATATTTTGCTTCTTCTGGATAGGTATAAATCTCATATCAATTTGAAACTGAGCAAGGTTTGTTCTTCAAAACAAATTTTCTGATTTAGTTTTCTACGTAATTCTTGGAAATCTCGTTAGATCTTGAAAACAAAAGAATTGTAAAACAATATGTCTAGAAAATTTTACATCCATTTTTAAATAAGATTTGAGGCATCAACTGATGAAGTTAAAATGCTTTTATGAAATGCGATATTTTTTCATTCGATGTAGAAAACGTTGACTGTAACAAATGCATGCAAAACAGACACCAAGAGTTCATGAGCAAGACAACTTATCAACAAAACACATGCTTCGAGAGTAACGATGCGCTATTTCTTCAGAAGCTTGAGAAGGAAATCTCACAAGTTATGTTGCAAATTTTTAAAGGAACATTGACAGAAAAGTTTAATCTCCCAAATATCCAATAGTCTGTGCTTTTCTCAATATTGAAGAATTTATTTCAAAAAGAACAATTGTATAATCAAATTTTGGCTCTGAAGCTGAGACAACTAACATTAATAATGAAAGTATCTTGAAAACTGATTTTGAGATAAGTCCTCTTGAGACATTGTTAGTTGCAAAAACGATTGGTTTCATAAGTAACTACTAGATATAAGTCAATGAGAGATGGGTTTTACTCAAACTTCGAAACTCCTTTTTCTCATTTATTATCCAGTGAAGAATTCTGGAAATGGAACTGGAAAATCAAAAGAAATTTCGAAGATACATTTACATTGGCCAAAAATTTGGAAAAAAGAGGAAGGTTAAATCAAAAGAAAAAGAAATAAATTACTCATGACGAAGAGAAAAAAAATACTTAAAAAGATTTTAAAAAAAGCTTAAAAAATATGAGGAAAAGATTAAACAAAAAAATTATCGAATTATAATAATAATAAAAACATCATCAGATTACACAATGATAAACATTCATAATTTAGAACGGACTATTAAACTGTGAGCAAAAAATGAAAAACATTTTTTTTAAAATTATGTATTCAAACATATTTTACTTTCCATTCCATGCCTGAAAAAAGTAACATTTTCCACGTTAATGTTGTAATTCCAAGAAAAATCTTGTTTTTAGGCATTTGTGTGGCCTATGGATTCCTAACGAGCATTAAACATTCTCAAAATTAAGTGTTCATTCACTGGAAAATTTAGTGTTTATTCACTGGTAAGAACTGTTCCTTCACTTGGTTATCTTACTACTTATTATTTAAGCCACCAAAAGCTTAAAACAATATTATGTAAGTTATCTAACTTTTTTTACATAATTTGCATTTAATAACAAATATGTCGACACCATCATTTAGCTAAAATTACAAATTTTGAAATTTTTATGAATTTTTTTTAAAGGCAAGCTAAGCTTACGTGTTCCTTCATTGTTTAGTTTACCCTATAAGATGTTGAGAAATTTGCGATGTTGTGAGAGATGTTTAAAAATGTTGACTACGTATTTTTATTAATATTTATAAAATATATATTCAAGAAATTGATAAATATATTATTCCAAATCTATGCATACGCACGTATATTATTGAAATTGTATCAGTTATTGAAAAACAAAATAAAAAAAATAAAAAATAATCACATTAAATAAGCACAATCTGGTGTATTCTATCAGAAGCACGCTTTTTTAAAACTAGACATTTGTTGAATAAAGTGTTTTTTATTCAAAATTCTTTACTAAATTGCAAATAAATTATTAAATGACTGAAAAAGAAACATCGTATTTTATAGTGTGAAAGAAATAAAAATAAAAAGATTAGCAAACGATTATTAGCGAAAAAAATATGAATGAAATTTTACGCTACGCGCGCGAAGTCAAGTTCCTCCCAAGTTTATCACATTTTAATATTAATCGCCCCAATTAGTTATTTCCTTATTGTCGCCAAATTATTTTTTTAAAATTAATTAATTTTAATTTTTCTCAGCTTTTAATAAATAAAAACAGTTGAAACTTTAGATTTTTCAATTGAAAAATATGTAGATTAATATGGTATAAAAAAATTCATACCTTATAATTCAATATTTTTTCACCTCACTTTAATTAAATAATAAAAAATAATAAATAATTATTAAAAATTATTTTTTGAATGAAATTATCTTTGGGTAAATGAGTTTTATGAGTGGGTGCAATTTTTTTTCAATTGCTTCATTAGTTTTGAAAATATGACTGAAAACGCAAAAAGCGAAATTAACATTAAGGGGTACGAACTTTGAATCGCTCTCCTGACCAAACTATGGGGACCACATTTCCCAGATTGCGGGTACCCCCTATATTTTGAAGATAAGGAATCCAAATATGCAAAAAAAAGTACATGTTTATTCAGAGAAAGTACGTTTTTGTGTCTGATTTCGTAACTTAATTAATAGTTAGCACTAATTAATTAGCATATATGAAGTCACCCCCCGGAACCATTAAGATTGACACTTAGTTCGTGAAAATCCGATCAGTAGAACGAAAGTTATTCAGGGTGATTCGTTTTTTTTTTTTTTTGCGGACTGTACACGAACCTATTACCTATCAGTCTCTTCTGACTAGCTTTATATACTTCTACATACTTAATGATTTTGAGATATCTGCAGTCGGCTAGTTCAGTCGAAAACTAGGTTATCACCTGAAACTGAAGCTGTCGCAAATTCATTCCTCGATGGTAGAAAACCGTGGCGCTTACAAAAAAATTATACACAGACGCTTCATTTAGAGGCAGAAGGGGTTTGCTCCTCTCTGATTATTTGTCTTTAAGTCATAAGCTACATCAGCTTTCACCCGACTCCTACTCTAAGTTCTTGTATGTAATTTGTTTGTAAGACAAATAACATACAAGAACTTAGAGTAGCTAATTGTAGTCCTTTATTAATTTATTGTAATGAACCTGCCACTCCCTGTGTCTGGATTTACAGTCATTTGGCGCACCAGGCTTATTAATCCCCTCATAGATATATTCGTTTTGTTGCGATTTCTGATATTGGACAAAGTCTTGGGTAAAGTCATAAAGTGAAGACACTCTAGTGAAGTGGTCTCAAAATTCCGCTACATGCTCTGTAGAAGGAAGGTAGCAGGCTCATCCTAATACATGCCATCACAGTTTTTATTCTCTTCAAAAGGAATAACTCCCCCGATGACTCGCATGCAATATCTAGCATATTTTGGGAAAATATTTTAACAGGAATCATTATCACGAGCATTCAATCTCTTTGCCGGCCGATCAAAGTGACCAACTATTCACTCACGGACCTCTGTCAATAATGCTTGACTTCGGTGATCTACTTGGAACGGGGTCTTTCTATAATTAAACAGATAGGTAGGAAGGTACTTATTTACATCTCACTGGAGCTGCGCAATAGACAATTGGCGACGGTCTGGGAAGCATCCCTGAGGAGGATCCGAAGACATGCCATCGTAATTTTGATCCTCTGCAGAGGGGATTGCTCCTATGCTTTGGTAGCCCGACGACCTGCACGCGAAGTCGAGCACTTTACGGTCACGAGCACTTCGTGAAATCGAGCACTTAAAGAGGACTGATACCGCGCAACCTCGGTTTCTACGCAGACTGATCAAAGTTATCACCCGCCCGCTTACTGACCGTACTCAGTGATGCTTGACTTCCATCTGTGTTCTACTGGGAACCGTATCTTTACGATCAGTCTATTGCGGGACAAAACTAACTTGAGTAAAATAAAGCATGAAGTATGGTGTTATATTTCTGCAAAATCTAAAATAATATATTTAACAAACCAGGATCAGAACATAAATATTGAACGATCTTAAATAAATTTTAAAAGTAAATATTTTTACTTTATAGGCTCAATCAGAAAAAAAAATATTGTTATATCTACTACATAATTTTAAAGCAATGCGAAATGACCTGCGTAATCATATGATATGTATTCTAAGACTAAAAGTCTAAATTTGAAATCACCAGCTATGTTCGATAAGTAAATTAAATTTAAATTATTTTTTACTTATTTAATGCAATAAAAAATATTTAAAAATGAGGTTTAGATTCTATTCAACCAACACTTCCATTTTGATTAACATTTAGATTGAATGGCTGTTATTATAATTATTTAAAAATTTAAGTATTGGGCAGCTCTCTTCTTTCTCATATATTAGTTTTAAAAATGCCCTCTAAATATTTTTCTTTTTAGTACTTGCAAATAAATATGCACTGCTAGGATGACTTTATTATGAATAATATGTTTCATCTTGAAAATAATGAAATGTTTTGCTCAGTCATCAGATATCAATCTTTGTAAATCGGCAAGCATTTTTCTTGCCGATTTACCGAGTTTCTTCAAAAAAATACAAATATGGGTTAGCTAGATATTTTCAACTGCTATTGAATAAATTATATAAAGTAAGTCTAGGACAAAAATAAAAGTAGTTTAATCATTACAAAATCTCAATTTATAGTTTAAAATACTCAAACAAGAATGTCTAATACCGAATGTGATTACAATAAGATAAATTTGATTGCAGAAATAAGTAAAGAGGAGTTGAAAGACTATTTCGAAATCAGCTGATTTCGAATCAACGATTTCAGTCTTCAAAATCTAATTAAATATGTTTTGATGTTTATTATTGGCGCCTTCCTCTATTCAATTAATCAAACTTTAATAATGATTTTTTTCCTAGCTTAAATATTAATTTGTTAAAAATGTGTGTACTTTTTCGTTTTCATAATGTTAATTCTAAAAATACCTATATAGGATAGTTTTTACGGAACACCCTGCATTTTTAATAAGAATGTAACAAAATGTTTATTAAGAACTGTAATATCAGAAAGCTTAGCATTCATATTATAAATTAGTAAAAATGCAGCCCTCTTCATTAAAGTAATTTCGAAATAAGTGCATGGAAATTTGAAAACATTTTGTATTAAATGTTTTTAACATTTTTGAATTAAAAGGCATTCCATTTTTACATAGTCTTGACAAAACCATTCAGCCTAAGTTTCAAATAACAAAAATTTCAGTTACATTTAGAGAGATTAGTTTAGAGAAAAGAACTACCATTTTCTTTTTAGAAATAAATATAGTAAAAAATGGCAACAACTTTTAATTAACTAAACGTTTAATAGAATACTACTAAGTAGACTTATTTTTAGACGCAAATAAGACATATATTTCTTTCAGCTGCAACAACGTCTTCTTTTAAATGCTAACAAAAAGAATAAATTAAATACTTCTCACTTAATTGTTTTCAAAAAGAATTTTAAATACTAATTAACACTCTTGTCACAATGAATGTTTTTTCTTATAAAAACTTTTTAAACTAAAAGTTACGTAACATATTCAAAACTATTAATTGTTTCTACTCCATTGTATAGTTTAAATAAATTATGTTTCTTTATGTTTACGTATAAAAAGAGTCCGTATTGTTCTAGTTTAAATAAATGAGAATTTAAACTTTTTATCTCCAAACGAGATATTCATAATCATTGTATATAAGTTTCTTATTAGGAGAGCAATTTAATTATTCCAACAAATTTTTATCGTTCACAAACAATTTAATTTGTTTGCTACAAAGTTTGCATTTATCATTAACGAACAGAAAAGTTAATTATTATATACTTTTATAATAAAAGTCAAAAGTTAATTACTATATGAGTTTGCATTTTAAGTATGACAATTGAGTAAGGAATTCCAGTTTCTTAATTATTTTTAATTTTTATTAGCTACATGAATTGTTTAATCATAATATTTATGATGGAAGTTCTACATGTGTGAGCTATTAAGGATAAATACGCTTGAAAAAAATAATAAGTTAAATCTCAATTGTTTCTCATTTAGCTAAAGGAGAATTTATTTTCTTTAGTATCGGGAAAATAGTTGCTCAGTTCATAATTAAGTTCTAATGTAAATTAAATGCTCTTAATGAGAAGTACTTAACTTAACTTTGATGTTATTGAAAAATTAAAACATGCTCTAATTTATTATGATTTTCTTTATTTTTTATTTTTTGCAACTTATCACTATTTCACAAAACTGCTCACATATTTTGGTAAAATTATCCATAAAGTATGGTTTTATAGTGTGTGATAAAATTTGTAAATGCGACCAAGTCAGGTAATTTTATCATGACGCCTTCGAACATGGCATAAAATCCATATTTTTGGTAAAATTTACGTTTCAGTTTTGTATTTTTTACTAAACGTTTGGTAATAAGAACTAGAATTTCGAAAACCGGAATTTACGGTGAACCGTTACTATATGAACGAAAAATGTCATTATCATATACTACGGAAATTTTACCACAAATTTTTTTCTCCATGTAGTATTTAAAGAGGGTTGTGATACAAAATAAAAGTTTTAAGAAGAGTTTGTAATTGTAAATAAATGAAATCAAAGCCGAATAGTTACCTATTTTGTGCAGACAATGTATTCTCCTTTTAAATAAAATAACGTTTCCTAACTAGTTTTATTACTAGCATTCCTTCGTAATAGAAAATGGTTCGTTATTGAGATTTATATTTCATCTGAGCTTAAATTTAGACATTATAAATTGCCTCTGTCACTTATTATCTATTTTTGTTAATTAAGTGAGTTTCTACTTTTGTTAATTAAGTGAGTTCTACTGAGTTTCTACTCTTGTATTATGTATATCAATAGTTTTTGGGTACTCGCTCCCCCCCCCCACTAATGAAAGAAGATGGCAACGTTGATAGGCAACTGCTATACCATTATTTTTTTCAATTATATGTTTAGACAATAAAACAGCAAATTTTGTATAATATAAAATGTTTTCTTTCCATGACAGAAGACCATAATTTGACGTTATAATTAATTTTCTCAAGATAATTTGAAATTTTTCACAATAATAACAACTTAAATAGCTGCCAGAAAGTTCAACAAAATGAAACTTTTAAGAAAAATTTGTTATAGTACATAAATGGAATCCGAACCGAATAGTTTCCTATTTTATGTAGAGAAAGTATTCTCCTTTTAAATGAAATAACTTTTCCTAACTAGTTTTATTACTAGCACTCCTTTGTATTAGAAAATGGTTCGTTAATTGAGATTTATATTTTATCTGTGCTTAAATTTAGACTTTCTAAAGTTACCCCGTTCACTCATAATCGATTCCTGTAAATGGAGTGGCTTTCTACTACTCTTAAACTATCTTCCGATGGTTTTTAGGTACTCGCGTCAGCTCCTCCACTATTGAAAGGAGATTGTCATTTGATTCCCGAAGAACGGCTTCGTTGATGGTTGAAACTCAAATTGGAAACGGTAATAGTTCCATCACTGATTCTCATTTCGATTTACCCTAGGCGCTAGGTAATGAATAATAAAGAAAAAAATGAGTCGGAAATTGGAAATGAATTCTCGTCGTGAATCTATACCCTGAAAGTAGGGACAGGGAATGAGAAGTTAGAACAAATGAAGAATAAGCCCATCTCTTAAAAGGGAATATTTAAGGGATGGTAAAAATAACTTCTTTAAGAGAGGAGATAAACGTGATACTAGATAAATGAGGGAGAAGATGGGATTGAAGAACTCCCTCGAATTTTCTTTTCGGTTCTGTGTGTGACGTCATATATTAATAACTGAAAGAAAATTCTTCTTCATCAACTGGTTCAAAGTGCAAGCAGATAGAGGGACCGTCATTAGGTAAGAAATGAGTGAAAAGCCCTCTGTGAATTATCGCTGAGCGGAAACTTTTCTTCTTTCCATCGTTCATAGAAAGATCTGCTGCGTGCAGAAAAATAATCCATATGTTAACAGTGGGTGAATAGGGGGGAACGGCATTGCTTTTCGAATAATTACTTTGACAGCTTGGCAATGATGAATATAAGAAAGAGAAACTTTTCTTCGGGAGAGAACTTTTCGATAAGTGCAGCCTAATGTGTTATGTTAGCGATTTCATGAGCGGGCTTATCACGAATGGGAGAACTTGGAAATTGTTATTTTCTTTTGATGAATATAAAGAGGGGGAGGGAGATTGATTTTTTAACCCTCCATGTGCCAAGAGACAGGCTCTTCTTTTCAACCTAATAATATATTTCTTTTCCTCAAAAACAGAAGAAAGAAGTAATAAATGCTATGATTAGTAATATATTCACGTGGTAAGAAAGTGAAGAAGAAAAAAAGGCACATGAATAACTTGTCTAGCATCCGTAATGATTAATTTATGTCTTTAACGAAAGTAAAATGCCTCACAGGAAACATTTTATACAGTATATTTCTTTTGAAATTGGTTAGAGGGTGGAGTTCTTTACACAGCATTGATCGCGTTTCTGCTGCGATGATTTCAAACTAGTTTTGTTAAAAGTAGTGATTGAATGCTTTTCAAAAACCTAATAATTTTCCATAATAAAATAAAGTTTGTATTAAAGTCCTATTTGAGAATAATACAATATTTTCATGAAAAAAACACTAAAGAGTTATTTTGGGAAAATTGAAACAACTTAAAGTAAAAGTAAAAACGCTCTAAAATGGGTACAAAACAACGCGCAGTTGAAACATTTTAGTGATAAAAGTCAAGTGTATGCATACTTTCATCATCATTTGATTTTTGCTTATAGAGAACATTGCCTTAAACAAAAAGTTAAGAACAAATGGAATACAAGTTACCATGAAAAATGTACATTAATATTAGATCTGAGTAAGTCCCAGAGTAAGCAATTACTATGATGATATTTCCTTCTAATAAAACTTTTGCTATTGTTGATAAAGTTAGGAGAAGTATTTGAAGAATTTTGACTCGCGAGACTGAGCAGAATTTTGAGTATACAACGTTGCAAACATCTTTCACTGCAAGCATTACACTTCATAGCACACAATTCTAGGCATATTCACGTTAGCATGGTTTTCATCCCCTTTAAATAGTTTCCGTGCATTGTTCAATAAGTCTTCTCATGCTCTTTAATATTTTTATATATTACGCATCCTCACAAAAGAAACAAATAAAAATTAATCATTTCCTAATTTTGAAAGAAAAAGAATCAAAGGTTCAGGAACAAACATGAATGTTCTTCTTTAAGACTTTTCAGCACCGAATCCCTTTTGTAAATCTTTCTGTAGTGTATAAAACAAATTACTAGTTGGTAAATGGAAGTATCAAGTTGTTTTTTAAGCGGATGTAATTACAAATTATATTTTTTTTTATTTTAAAAGAAGTAATTTCCTTATTTTAAAAGAAACAAATAATACGGACCCAAAAAAAAAACAGATTAGTGATAAAAAAAGACAACAATGCATAATTTTGGATGTAATTGAATCTTGACTCAATAACATTTATTAAATGTCAAACATAATACATGTTATTATGAAATAAAACATTGAAAATAATTTATTTTTCACACTGTGTGTGTTTTAAACAAATGAAAATTATTGCATCGCGCATGAAAAATGTCTTTAAATTTCGTATGTTTGAAAGGCTTAGAGATAATATAATGATAAACCATACTTTATTAAAAGGGACATCCAAACGCTTCCACAGAGATAATTTAAAATTTCCAAGATTTCCACTCAATAACAGAGCAATTCACAAAAAAATCTTATGAGGACAAAACCTTCTTTTGAGCATTATCTATTGCTTATATGAAGGTTGTGAAGTTTCACTGAAAAAATTCACTTGAATATATTTTGAATGTGGCTTAGCACTGGATTAACTCTAACCTTTTATTTGAACACATTTCTCTCTATCAATTCAATTCATTTTGATGGCATGCAAGAATCAATAATATGATAAGTTTAGTCTTACTATGCATATTACGTGTTTTGATTGGTCCGTTCAGGATGTTCATGTCAATTCTGAGGGATTTATGTTCTGCTATAGGTTTCATAAATTATATTGGTAACCTTTTGTTCCACTACCCTTTTCTATTTTACAGGCAACTTCAGAACCTCCAGAGCATTTAAGTTTTTTTCTATTTGTTACGTAAGTTTTATTTTGTCCAGAGTCAGTTATCGAGTTGTAAAAGATACATGAAGTTATACAGTTCCTTGATGAAATATGAATCCTTCCTATTCGTTTCGAATCACTGTGTTTAATTCGCCTGTTTGACAGCAATATTTTTCTGGATTCTATCTTTTATAATATGTATACTAATATCCTTTACTTATACTATTTCTGATACATTCAGATCAGTCCATACATGCCATATAAAAAAATGGACACAAATTTTACAGACAACCCAATTAATGTAACCAAGCACTCTAATTACAAAATGTTCATAAAATAACTCATCCCTTTAAAAACTATTTCTTAGTATATATCTAAATTTTCCCTCTCTAATTATCAATTGTATAATTACATCCGTATTCAGCCTTATTTTAAAATGACTATTTCCTAATTTTCCTTGAATAGAGCAGTTCTACAGTACATTAATCTGTGAAGGATTTAAAGGTAAATTAAGTTTAAATACTAACACTTTTATTCCTTTTCATCAGTAAAAGGAAAGAAAAGTTTGGAATTCTATAAAAGCGAAAACTAGAACCGATAACGTCATTCTAAAGAATATTCGTAATTGACTCCGTTCCCCCGTCTTTTTAGTTATAGGGACGTGATTTTCACAAAAGGAGATTTCATTTTCTCAATGTGAAGTACGAAGATTCCTCATTTTCGCTGAATATGATTTCCCTTCTCACAGCAAGAACATCACTCGAGGATAAAGTTCTTTTGATTTTGTTCTAGAATTTTGTTTTTCTTTCAACATGAATGACTTCATCAAAGATATCCTCATTCCGGGACAGAATATAATAAAAAATTCTGCATGGAATATAATGTTGGTTTACATTACGGAGAAACTTTATTTTGTATATTTAGGGTGATACAAAAATGGTGAGTTTTTTTTTTTTCAAAGCAATGGTTTGTAAAAAAAATAAGCAATAAGAGCTGAGAGAAAATATTATTTCTTTAAGAGAAGCACTTTCAATCTTTTAATATTGTTTTTATTTTTTTCCATCATTCTACTATCGAGCATCGAATGATTTATGGTATTCAAATCTTTCCTAGAGTAGAGGCATCGAATATATGTATGTTAGAACCAAGCATCGATATGGGATGGAAAACCCGTCGGCAAAACTGACGATTATCGGGGTTATCTATTATATTCATTTCCAGTATTTTTTGGTTACTTTTAATCTTATGGTATTTGCATTACTAGCTTGAACTTTTATTTTAATTTCATTAAAGCAAGATCCCTGCATCTACAGTGATGGATGCATTGGTTTAAGTACAATTTGAAGTGTTAATAGCGAAAAGGGTGAAAGTTTATACGCTATCAAAAATTATAGGGCCTGTTTTTTTTTTTCTTTCAACCCTATTGTATTAAACTTCACCAATAATAGTTAACAATTGTAGTCATCTAAATACATATTTATATTATTGTTGTTGTTGGAGTTCATTTACGTCACACTAGAGCTGCACAATGGGCTATTGGCGACTGTCTGGGAAACATCCCTGAGGATGATCCGAAGACATGCCATCTCAATTTTGATCCTCTGCAGAGAGGGGATGACACCCCTGCTTCGGTAGCCCGACGACTTGCACGCGAAATCAAGCACTTTACGGTAGAACAGTTTAACTAGGACCAATACCGCACACCCTCGGTCCCTACGCAGACTGATCCAAGTGGTCTCCCACCCACACACTGACCACAGCCAGTGATGCTTGACTTCGGTGATCTGCTGGGAACCGTGTCTTAACGATCAGTCTACTGCGGGACTATTTATATCATTAAGAGTAATAGTTATTGTTTAAGAAATCTCTCAACAATGCTTAGAGAAAAAACTTACAATTTATTTACTTGCGAATGTTAATCTTTTTCTTCCGTTAAAAAATCTTTATAAATATACCTATTTTTTCATGAGTATTCCTTATTGTCGAATGATTTTACACTTTTAGAAGTTTTGGAAAGCGCTGAATAAAGATGTCGCTTCCATCATGATATGATGTCAAGTTAATAATATGGTGAATCAAATTGCTTGCAAACTTGAATACACCATGGTTCAATTTGTTGGGAATCAAGTTTAAATGACATCCCAAATCACAGACTTAACATTTTGAACTGAATTTTTTGATGATTGTAAAACAAATTGTTCACAACTACGAATCTTCTTTTTTTTGTGTGCTAAAAATAACAAGGGTTTCTCATAAGCTTAGATGAATATAATATTGGAAGTCTTATGCAAAAGTTAAAAATAAAACAAAATTACTTTTACCAATTCCAAATTAATGTTGATAGCTTTATTCTTAATACAATGTTTTTTTTAATTCAATCAATACTTTTTGTAGAAATATAGCTTTTTTCCGATAAGATATTTTACTTACTACTTCCAATAAGATAAGATATTTACCAAGTTGAAAAAAAAATGCCACATATATTCAGTCAGAATATTTGTGACGATGAGCTTTGATACAGTTAATGATTGATTTTTATTTCGTTATTTATTACAAAATTCTTATCTAATTTCCACAAAGCTTAAATCTCCGCTTTGGATATAGTTTCTTCCCATAAATATATCTACGACGTCGTTTCTCTACAGTTTTACTGTTTATGCCATCTGTCTTAGTTTATAGCAAAGTTTGATATTTTTTTACATTGAGTAAGAAATCTTGATGTAGTTTTGCTCAGTATAGCAAAATTCTGCTTTTTTACACACCACCCAACCTTGCCCAAGCAATTAGATCCGTTTTTTAGATCTATCTTTTAATAGACATGATGCGGCTCTCTTGCACCAGCGTACAGTACCGAACCTCCAGTACTTGTACTAGTAGCTTAAAAGTAAACATTGAGAATTAAAGTTCTTCAATCAAACAAAGTTAAAACAATCGTCAATTAATAAAAATTATGAGGTACCAAGAAAGCTAGTTTTTTATTTAATTTTTTTCTTTAATTCTGATTTGTTAAGTAAAAAATGAGAATTTTTTTCAGACAAAATGGTACTAAATAATTTTTAAATACGGATCATATCTTATAAAGCTACAAAACACATAGTCTGAAAGGTAATATCTTATCACTTATTTTATCAACGCTAGTTTTGATAAATGTGATTCAGTTTTTAAGTTTGATTTGTTTTCATTTATATTGTTTAATAACCATCATTGAACAGCTGACCCAATTTTTAATTTACGACTACCAATATTCAACTCCGTAGCATTGTAATTTTGAACCTAATCCAGAAAAAAAGGGAACTCCTGGATCAAGCATTGGGATAAATTTGCCTTCGGGGAAGTTTTTTTGATGAAACTACCCCGCATTTGCGTTAACCACGCAAAACCAAAAACCATGACCACCGCAAAACCATAAAAATCTCTCACGGTTAGCCTGACGGCAAAAGGACTCTAACCCATGAAGATATTTCACTTCAGCACTGTGGTTAGTGACAGTTGGGTGTGGAAGCCTTTAGTTTGTGAATTTCAAAACATCTTCACTCGAAGCCTGGATTGAATTAGATGAGTTTGCAATAACTAAATCTATTCAGAATCACTCTACCGATTGCCATTTGAGGTCCGTTACATATTTTCTTAAAGCAAAAAGTTGGCTCTCAAGTGATAATGCAATGAATATTTGTTAAGAGAAAATGTTGAATCTCCAAACTGTGACAAATAAAGTTCATACGCTCCTTTCGAAAGTATAATTCAAACTCAATTCGTCTATTCGAAGTATAAGTCAATTCGAAAAGTATAAACAGCTTACTACTCTTGCATTTGTCAGAGAGCAATACATCTGAAACCAGACTTTAAGCAGAACTTTCAAACAACTGAGAAAAGAAAGAAAAAAGGTTATGGAAAAAAAGCTGTTGCTAAAATGCGCAACAAAAATTTTGATTTCATGATTTAAAAAATGGCATACGAAACGATAGAATAATTCAATGAATTTAGAAGGAAAGAAAAGCGAAATATTTTTTTCAGGAAATTTAAAAATACACTATTTAAGATCATAAATGATTTACCACTCCAATGCTCAGCCAAAATTTCAGAAACCCTATTTATGTGTAACTAAATTCGGTGTAAAAAATGACGTACAACAGAAGAGAATGGTCGCCATGGTATTTCCAAAATTTGCAATGCAAGACTCACCCGAAGCATATCTTATAGATTTGTGCAAATTAACTAGGAATAGCATCGAACAGAAATAAAAAAAAATATCAGAAATCCTTAAAGTTATTCAATATGCTTGCAATGTAGTCATGTAGTTAAAAAATATATCATTCATTTTTTAATCTTTCAATAAAAAACCAACAATTTTAAACGTACCTTTAACAAAATCGATCAGAAAAAATGGTTAGATAAATTTTACATGCTGTTGCTTAGCTACAAAAGAATTAAGTTTTTCGGGGGAAACAGAAAAATAATAGTTACAAGATTTGGCTTCAAGTTAAGCTCTTTGTTTGGATATTTTTCAAAGACTAGAAAGCTCCAGTTAAATATTTCAATATCCGTTCCTTTCTTTCCTTCGATATTCCGTGCATAATTCTCTACTAAAAACGACTCTTTTCTTTCTATTCTCTGTAAGTATCAGAAGAGCAACTTTAGTGTATTTTTCCACTTAAGAAACAGACAAGTTGTTTCAATATATCAGTTCTAAAATAAGATTGTACTTTCCTGTGCTCCTAGGTACAAAATTGAACCCAAAAAACTAGGGTAAGGATAAAGTTTTTATTCTGTTCCTGTTTTTTATTTCTTTTATCCATACTGTCACGGTAATAGGATCGATTTTTCTTAACCGGGTTATTTCGTTTTATAAAAGACGTCTTTACAAACACTGTCGTAATTGTTTCTGTAATATATTTACCTAATCTGTAGGATTATTCAAAATCGGAGGTCAAAGTTACTTAATAATGGATTTAATACTTATTGTTATAGTTTTGTCCGATTTATAAGTATTATATACTGTCTTAATGCTCAATGATGAAAATTAAGGTCATCATACTTATTAATATTTATTTCTTCAATATCAGTAACAATTGAAAAAAATGAATGTGAATTAAACAGCCAATGTGCTTAATTACCTTTAAAAACCAATTTTAGAAGTTTATTAAAAATCTGTTTAATGCTGAATAAAATTGAAAATTAAATCATTATTATTAATCACAAAATAAAATCTAATGTATTTTCATTTAATACATTCTAAAAGGACATTGCAAAACTTAATCACTAATTTATACATTTAAAAATTTAATCATATTGAATTTTCATCAGTAATTATACTGGATGCAGAAAAAATTGTGGTCTTACTTGTGTGACATCATAGACATTACTAAAACGAACAACCTTCAGAGTACAATATGGGATCGGAAAGCAAACAGCGTGTCTCGATATGCCTGCCTGCTTTGAGTAAAACAAAAATGAGTTAAACATGTGCTGTAATTAGTGATCATCATTTGCAATATTGGTGAAAAGTGACCTCACTGCCTCGCATATCCGGCAACGCTAATTCGAGCATAAATACCTTCTGATGATTCAATTAATGCTGAGTGAATAAGAAAGCAATATAGTTCCTATTAAGAACAAAATCTGGGATCATAGATCGACATACCAGGAAAGTCAAAAGACGAACACACGACAGTCAATCCATTGGTTCAGAAACTTGGTAGTTTCACCAAGCAGACGTCTTCTTGCGTTTTGCCCTTTGCTTTTCGACCCTACACTGCATAGTGAATACCGTTTAGGAAAATTCTCTAACTTTTTGTAGCTGTAACCATTACTTCTGTTGCACTCTATATATTTAATTTCACGAATTTTCTTTAACTAAAGCAAAATTAAATTTTGTGTTCGTATTGTTATCAAAGAAAATTTATAAAGAGGTTCAATAAGCAAAAAAGAAAAAAAGAACTTTAACTTCTAACGATATAATTCATAATATCTTCAGTTTCAATTTTTAAAAAAAGTTGTAGAGGTTCTTGCAGCAGTAGTTTTAAAAAATTAATAGCAGCTAATAAAACCTACAGACACCTTTTTTTTCTGACCAGATGAGGAGACTATAAGGATTTGTTTTAATTGGCAAAAAGAATGGGCTGTCACCACGTGATTTTTCATCGAATATTTTTAGAAATTTAGCAGCTCCCTTCCTCTTTTTGATGAGTCCGCCATCCACCTTGACTCACCCGCTTTCAAGAGCAGGAATGTATTGTATTCCCTATCAGCAGCTGTTATTTCTGATTTCCTGATTTCTGCGAAACAAATTGTAATTGTAATTCCATTATACTGCTCATGACCTATAAATTCATTTAATTTCCTTTGATTAAAATACTACTTAACATAATAATATAATATAATTAAACTTTTTTTTAAAAAAAATTGTAAGTTACCTACTTAAGTAAATTAATAAAAAATTTCATTACCTGTATTTTTAATCAACATAATATTTACTTTTGACACAATATTTAAAATAATATTCGAAATGCTGAAATCTATCATTGGTTACTAAATTTCCGGTATCTTTCGTTAACATTCTACCCCTAAATACATTGTTAAAAATCGTCAGTGTTCCTAAGAATTTATTAGAGAAAAGCTTAAAGTTCGTGTTTATGGATATGGGTCTAGAGAACCTGCTTCGTAAGTCAGCTACTTCTGCAATATTTCGTCTACTATTACAAAGTCGAAAACGTGACGCGGGGAATAAATGACTATTAGCCAGTGATAATTTTCTAGCCACTTCACCTAACGCTATTTTGTCCAACTTCGTGTGAAGGGTTCTGCGAACTTAAAGAATAGAATAACTTTTAGTTGAGGAACATGAACATCAATGTAACTGTTTCGGCAAAGTTTTTCGATTTCCTTTTGTAGTAAAATATTATCTTCGCCAACGTAGTTTTTAGAAATATACACAACAAGTTATCAATGTTTGCTGTTTGCTACGTTTTATTTTTGGGCTATCTTCGTAAATTGCAATTCAGTTTCCTCCGAATGACAGGTATTGGACTAGTTTTGGAAATATTCTTAGAGAAATCAAGTTTATTCTCAGAGGAAAATATAAAAATTGAATTAAAACAATTTATTTCATTGCGAATCCTTTCAATATCACTTAGATTTTATTATAATAAATTATTCATAGATTTGCCAAATAATAATAATATATAACCAAAATAAATATTACTAGTTAGAAATGTATTGCTGTATTTTTTTATATAGAATATTCAAAAACACTATTTTTTGTTTGTAATTTATAGTCCGTTTCTCCAATCCCTAAAAGTTTTAAACTTTATTGATATGTATGAAAAATCACATGATCTAAACACTTCTGAAGTTATAAAATGATTCTCTAAACATTTCTTGAGAAATATAAAAAAAATTATTTGTTCAGAAGTGTTCCTATTGTTTTGTATATATATATATATATATATATATATATATATATATATATATATATATATATATATATATATATATATATATATATATATATATATATATATATATATATATATATATATATGGATATATTTCTGTATAATACTGAGTAATAATCAACATTTTAGTATGTTTCCATTGTTTTATCATCTAATTAAATAATGCAAAAGGAATAAACCAAAAAAAGAAATGTTAAACTTAAAAAAAAATAGAAATTTAAAGAAACATGTTTTTCAGCTCTTTTCAAAATGAGTCGGGGGTACAAAAATTGTGTTTTTTGGCTATTTTTTCAGGTGTAAATGAGAATGACTAATGTATTGACAATAGATAAACCTATTTTTTATCAAAAAATTATTTTATTTATTACATATTTATATACTTTTAGTGAATTCTATCATTTAATAACAGCAAACGTCATACTTTTTATCATTATTAATGTATATTAATATATTATAATATTAATGTATATTTATATTAAATATTTAACGAAAATAATTTAATTTTAGTAGCAATAATTAATAACAATAGCTGTTTTTCAATATAAACTTATTTGTCTGATCTCTTCTTATAAACTTAATATAAAATACTTCTTATAAAATTACAAATTCACTTTGCATTTTGATTGCATTCAAATACTTCTGTAGATTGATTCGTTCACAAATAAGTGAAAATAAATGAGTAAGCAAATAGCTTATCATAATATTTATGACTTCTTGATATTAAACTTAATTTGGATATATCAATTACATTTCAAAAATATTTAATTTTTCATTTTTAAATATATAAATTTATGTTTCATATAATATTAAAACATATATTTGTTGTTAAAAATGCATATAACATTCAAATTTGAAGCAATAAAATAATAATCTTTGTAACCGTACATTTATCGACGAAGTAAAATTGGGTGGTGATACCCGACATTCATGTGAGCGGGGCTACCCGAAATCCAATTTTTTTGTAAATTTGTAATTACTCGAACAATTTTTTACATACAAACTTCTTTCTTTGTGCAAATTAAACTTAAGACTACATACTTTAATGCTGTATGTATAGAAAAAATTCTTTTTTTAGTATTAAAGTGAAGTTTAATCGAAACATTCAACCAATTTTTCTTAATTTCATGACTACTGTAATCAACATATTTTCAAAACGATTGTTTCCCATGTTAACAGCTGCATAAATACTTGAAACTTTGAAAATAATCTTTTTTTTAATATATCAATTAATGTCCGATGGCCCATTGATTTGAAAAAATATTCTATACAAATGAAATTGACTGTGGACGGGGGTACCCGCTGGGCGGGGCTACCCGACTCTCCCCTATATATATATATATATATATATATATATATATATATGGGTGAATCTTTTTAAACATGACAGTTCGGACCAAAGAATTTCATCAAATTTAAAGTCTTCAAAATAATCTGAAAAAATTTTTTTATACTTCTTTAGTTACATTTATTAATATCTTACAGACAGCAGTGCAGTTTATTGACATTTGCTCGAGAAAAAAAAATAAAATAGAAATTCACCAAATCTTCAATGCCACGAAAATGACATATTAGCTTAGAAGTTTAAAAAACAGTTATTTTAAGTTAACTCAACTTAAGCCTTTGTGTTAGATGAACCATAAATTGCTTAAATTAATTCTTTTTATCCACAGTAGATATAATTGCTGATATATACACAATAAAATTGTGTATAATAATCAATCATTAAATAAATAAATAACTTTGATTACATCTAACCATATTACAATCATGCATAAACTTGGTATTAGGTTAATATTTGCTTTTCCTCCTTAGAGTATTATCAGTTAAAAAAAATTCTGGTAGCACTTCAATGTCCTGGAATTCATAAGTCAGGAAAATGATAGCCAGGATAATGACAAATTTGCCATTTTATAGCATATAACTTTAATTTAATATTTTGGCCTAAGACGTTTACATTCTGCCGAAAACAACTGGATTTCTTAAAATAACTCAGATAAATCTATGTAGTTTATGTTATTAATGATTTCAAAAAGGCAGGAAAATGACAACACAAAAATCTACTCATCTTGAAAAATTTTTTGAAATAGATTCTGAACCAGAAAATTGGTTCTTTATTCATGCAACAAGGCATGTTCATACAGGAGGGTATCTAATCAATCTATTAATATAAGATATTGATTGCTGTCTCAAGCGGCCAGAAAAATGACAGATTTTTTTGGGACAAACAAATTACTGACGGAAAAAATTATTTTAAACGAAGTTTATGTAAATAATACCCTCTGCGTATATTCCAGAAATGCTTACCACGGTTGAGATAAAAAAAAATTAGACTTTGAAAAATTTATGGGAAACTTTGAAGCTTGTTATTATTGGAAACATTGTTTGGGACATGGCAGGAAAATGACATTTTGAAGTTCAATTAAATTTTTTAACTATACAAAACAGTCAATGCTAGTGCAAAATCATATCAAAATGCTAACAGCAATGCAATTTATTAATTGTTTTAAAAAAAGTTCTTTTAGTATTATAGTATTAGATCTTAGAGCAAGGGACAGTGAATTGCCATATTTCGTGAGAATCACCCATATATATAAAAGACTTTCTTTTGAGAAAGTTCAGCGAAGAATTAATTTTTATAGACATTTTTACAGCTGTAATATAGTTTTTAGTGATTAAAAACTGTTTCATCATTCTTAAAATAATAAGCAAAAATACTTTTCATTTGTCACTTACTTATTTTGTCAAAATATAGTTAATGCATTTATGAATAAAATAAATTCATTATACCATGAATTGAAAAAGCGTTTACAAGTTTGTGAAAGCTTCCTCTGGATTAATACTGGCATGTAAATTACGGTGGAATGACTGCGTGGTGCAAATTGACTCTTCTCTCTTTAAAAACATTTGATTTGATAAGAATAGCAATGCGGCCTGGTAAATCATTTATAAATTCTTTTATGAAACTCTTAACTATCAATTAAAATACGTTAATCATTATAATATATTAAATATTGAATTCTAATGAAATGAGAAGCTCTTGTTTGACACTATGGAAACAATACGCACACACACACATATATATAATAATAATAATTCCTACATAAATAATTTTCAATTATTTATTAATAGGGATTTTTTTCTCTGATTACATCAAAATTTACCGCATGGCGGAAAAAAATGAAATAACAATCTGACTCACACTTTATTGTAGTGCGTTTTTTTTCAAGTTTTCAGCATGAATTAAAAATTTACTCTCAAATTATGTTTACGTTAACTTATGTTTAATACTTACACGCGAAAATATGTTATATTTTTCCTATCGTTCAGCACAAACAAATAATTTTTTCGCTAATAAGGATATTTCTGCTTTTTCTATACAGGTTTATGCATTATTGGAGCGTTAAATAGTCATTTTCTATCTTTAAAAAAAGGTTTTCACTATAATGACATTTTTTCTAGAATTTATTTAGTCATATCTAACCAATTGAGCAATAAATCGAAATATTTAAAAATATTTTTTCAATATTTATTTGAATATTTCCAAAACATTTTAATTATTTAATTATGTTGTTTCCAACTATGAATGAAAAAAGTCATGCATTTGCGGAGCAATATGTTGTAGGTCAGAGGTATCATGTAGGTTAAGTCCCAAGAATTTCATGACCAATGGTATGATTATGGCATTGTAGTCAATAATGCATATAAGCCTCTTTTACATCATATACAAGCTGATGATCTGTGATCTTGACAGGAGTGGACTTAAAACTTCAATGAAAGTAAAACACTAGTCTTTCACAATAAAATGGGTTTTCGAAGCTTTTTCAAAATCGCTGTTCCGAAACTCTTTTGAAGTCAAGGATAATTAAAAGTTAGTTAGAGAGTTTATTACATTACATTATTAGCTATTACATTACTTTTAAAACCAATTAAAAGTACAGTAAATAACAATAAAATTGGAGCAAGTAAAAGAAGAAGAGTTTATAAAAGACATATTAAAGAATATATATATATATATATGTATATATATATAGTATATGTATGTATATATAATATATATATATATGTATATATATATATATATATGTATATATATATATATATATATATATATATATATATATATATATATATATATATATATATATATATATATATATATATATATATATATATATATATATATATATATATATATATATATATATATATATATATATATATATATATATATATATATATATATATATATATATATATATATATATATATATATATATATATATATATATATATATATATATATATATATATATATATATATATATATATATATATATATATATATATATATATATATATTGAATTATATTATATTGTTGGTAAAATTTCAAAACTATCACTGATTTTCTCTTTTTTTAATCTTCATTTACATGTATGTTTTAATATCTATTTCAAAGCAACTAGGCGAATATAAGGAGAGCATTATATTTAGCTATTCTTCTAAATTCGTGCTATGCTTTTCTGTAAACACATCAATAAATGGAAATAAGATTTTCTAAAGCTTAAACTTTATTTAATTTGTTCTTATAGTCATGATAAAAGAATTTACGATAGTAAATTTGCGAAAGTATTATTTTTCTCAAAACTATAATTTGTTTTTATCTTTTATGCCACGAAATTCTCTGCTAGACTCGGAAATGTTTTTAAATTGTCCGTCATTAAAGTATACCGCGTAATTAAGGCCAGAGCCTTGCTTTTGCTTACATTCTTGGAATTCTTGCTTGGCAGATCATCTTCAACATTCTTATCCCTTAAGAAGTAGGAGTGTCTTGTTTAAAAGAAAGGAAACGCAATTTTCTTCTAGATCTATTTGAGTTCCACGGTTATATTTCGCTCAAGCATAAAACGACTAAAAGCATCTTTGCGTTCTAACGAAATAATACTTCTTCTAACATTAATATTTTCTCATATGCGTTTATCTTTTACTTTTCTTGTTTTAAAGAAATCTACATTAAATCTTTTATATGGTACTAATTTTTTTCAAGTTTGTAAAAACGATTTAAATTTTGGCTTGTTTTAATTCATTTATTTAACTTTTATGTAATGTGAAGGAATATTTTAAATGGTTTGCATTCATTTTGTAATGGCTGTTTAAATTTGTACATGTATTTCCTTGCTTTCTTGTTTCGAAGAAATCTTCAATTCCGAAACAAAACATAAATATATCATTTTTTTATAAAAAAAATTTAATGTTACTATTGTAAAAATAATATTCATTTTTTTAAAGGTCGCAAAATATTTTATTTTTTATTTATCTTCTTGCCTTTTCCTGACTATTTTCTCGTATAAAGAATGCAATGCTATGATGCTATGAAACAGATAGCCGTTTAGTTTTTCAACACTAAAATTAAACTAACAAAACTAAAATGGAATCGATCCAACAGTGCGCAAAATAAAAATGGACCGCGAATAACTACTTTTGATTTAACGATCGGATCTTCACGTTCGGGGACTCAATCTTAATAGTTCGATGGTCAGATCCCAAATATGCTAATTAATTAGTGCAGATAATATTTCAAGTTACAAAACCAAACACAAAAGCCAACTTTTTCTGAATAAACATACCATGTTTTTTTAAGAATTTGGATGGTCCCTATAGCTTGGTAACGAGAGCGATATAAAGTTTGGACGTCATAATGCAAATTTTATATTTTGCGTATTTCGCCATATCTCTAAAACCTCTTAAGCGAATTGAAAATTTTTTTACACTTATTCATGAAATTCATTCGACCAAAGATAATTTAATGCAAAAAATAACTTTTAGTAAATATTTATTATTCTATATAATAATAGTTCAAAAAATGTTGAATTTTAAGGTACAAAATTTGTTCCATCATTTTAAAGAATTAAATTTCATATGGACTAATACAAAATTTGAGAGAAATTGGTCAAATAGTTCCTGAGAAATCCAATTTTGACCAAACTATCAGGACTATATTTATCCGATTGTGGCTACCTCCTATATTTTGAACATCAGAAATCCCATTCCATCAAAAAAAATGGTATGTTTATTTAGAGAAAGTAAGCTTTTGAGTCAAGCTTGGTATCTTAAAATATGGTCTGCACTAATTGACTATCATGTTTGAGGTCACCTCCTCGAACTATTAAGATTGAGTTCTACGACTTAAAGATCCGAGCATGGATCAAAACTTATTCAGGGAGGTTCGTTTATTTTTTTAGGCAACGTGCATCACAAAAGCTCAATCTGCCTTATTGTTTTAAAATATATGTAACGATAGCTTTCCTTCTTTTAATAAAAACTGTTTTAAAATAATCAGAGAGTTCATTTCTTTTTATAAACTTCAAAAGAGTTGAACCAAATTCAAATGGCAGGGTCTGAATTTTCTTCTTTCTCCTGTTTTCCAAGGTTTGCTTTGACGTTTCGAATTATTCCACTTCGAAAATCAATCATTTTGTTAAAAAATGAGAGGAAACAAAGACCAATAAAAATTAAACCAATTGAGTAGTTAATTTATTTAAAGCAATCTTTGTGCATATAAAATTTCATTTTACGATCAGAAAACTAAATGAAGGCACCGCGAAAGGATTTCACTTTATTTGACCGGCTTACGTAAAAGTCATCTCTATGAATATCAGAAAATGTGATTGATAATGTGTGACAAATATATACTAGAATTGCAGAAGATTTATTGTAATTTCTGAAGCTTGTTATCATAAACTGATCGAGAAATTGCGTGCCTGTTTTATGGTACCGGATTACCTTATGAAATATTGATCACTTTATCACTAAATGAAATCATGCGGATCATTTGTCTTTTCCAAGTATTCATAAATTTTCCCGAATGCAAAATGTGTACTAAGATTTAACAGTGTTTCAAAATATCTCTACACTAATTTCGCTTACTAATACAATTTGTAAGTATAATAAACAAAAACTATGAATAATATATTTTAAATTTGCTTTAACGGCTCGTTATCATCAACTTTTAATTTTATAATAAAGTGTAGCTAAAAATATCATCGAGCCTTAAAAGGATTCAAGTTAGTCGATTTTAGGTTTCTTATAAGGAGCTGAAGCTCACTTAGTACATCACCAACTTTCTAATGTGCTCTACTTAGATTGTTCTAGTATGACAAAAGAAATGCTATTCCCGTATTTCATGCTATTTCATAAGAATACATTGCATAGTATGTATACTTTTGCCATAAATATCCATAAAGGATTCATGTATTTGAATTTCAAATTTTATTATCTTTTAAAATAGCATTTTTTCTAATTTATTTGATCACCAATTAACAGCTGGTGCAATCAATATAGTCTTTATTCTAGTTATAACTCATTCGAATATCACGTTACAAGTAGTACAAACAATATAGTCATTATACTAACTATAATAACATAGGCACCACGTCGCAATTATCCTTTAAATTTGTCCTCCCTTACTATAGCCTTCAATCTAATTCATTTTTATACAACCTCACTAGTAGTGCCACCAATATAGCTCTTATTCTAACAATAATTCATTTGGACACCACCCCATACCAGCAACCTTATCCTTATTCTAACTATAAATGCATGGACACCACGTCATAATTATATTTTATATTTCATCTCACTTAGTATAGCCTTCATTCTATTTTGTTTGGTCACCATGTCACAAGTGGTGCCATCAACATAACCATTATTCGAACGATAATTCATTGGGCACCACGCCACAAGTAGTACCAACAATATTACATTATTCTAATTACAATCGCATGGACACCATCTCATAATTATGTTTTAAATTTTTCTTCTCTTAGTTTAGCCACTATTCTAATTCATTTATACACCACGTTACAAGTGGTGCCATCAATATAGTCATTATACCTACCATAATTTATTTGGACACCACGCTTCAAGTGGTACCAACAATATAACCATTATTCTAACTATAATCGCATGGATTTCACGTTGCAATGATCCTTCATATCTGTCCCATCCGTAGTAAGTAATTTAATGAAATTAATTTATCATCTCTAAAACGCAGATCTGATTAGTATTGCATTCGAAGATTGAAAAAAATACAAATCCTTAAAAATAAAGGTTATCTGTCGATGCAAATTTCAAACTACGAACTGATTGAAATATAAAATGTAAAAACCAGTAAAAAAACAAAAAAAAAGTTTAGTGATATTACTTTAGGGCAATGTCCACAAATGCAAGTGTATAAATATATGTAGAAACGCACTTCAGAACTTTTACGTTCTCTTCGATTTTCTCCATTTCTTCTTGTGTTGCCGTGCCTATCTTGATCGGTAGTACTCTTTGCTTTCAACCGATAGACAGGAATAAAAGGACGAAATAGAGTTTTCCATTTCTGAAGTGGAGGTGAAACGAGGGGAAAAAAAAGTCTTCTAAGAATACCTAAATTTTATGTTTTTACCCTGGAGTGCTCCGCGCTTAAGTAGTATAAAGAAACACTGCTTAGATTGAAGAAAATGTTATTCTTCTCACGATATACCCTGTGCTGATGCAATTTTACGGGGCCTATGGCGTACTGAGGCATCGCCTCGGGATAGTTTTTCTTGATGGTAACTTGTTTACTCTAGATATGTACTATTGCTTTATATGTATCGTAAACAGCGCTTTTCGAACCTGGATATCTAATAATTTTTAGTCATAGCTTTATTTCGCCAGGCTTCCAACAATAAAAATATTAGATTTTTTTTTTTTTTTTAAGTTTAAAAATTACTTCAATGCCAATTTTGATCTAATCTTTTTCAGAAATATTGAATTTTATTCGTTTAAATCAGAGGTGTTCCAAACTTTTTTGACCTATAGACCCCTTTTTATAGTCGAAACTTGCAAACTGATCCTCAAGTGAGAAAGCTACATGAATGAATATCATAAAAATTACAAATTTAATGAAACATTTTGCAAGAAGTATTTATTGAAATTATGACTTTTGTTTAAAATAAAATTTAAAAAAAAATTATGACTTGTATGAGCGTGAGGAGATTTTATGAGTGTATTTATGTCCGGCACAATGTTTGTGAGAAGAAACCACAAATCCTCACGAGCCCTAATTTCTAGTCTGTTTTTTTCCCCTTTTTTATCATAAGGTTCATAATAACACTGAATCCACGTTCTATCAAGTAGGATGACGGAAAAGAAGTCAACAACTTCTTCTTTCAAGCGGAGAAGTCTCCTCTTCCTAAGTTTTGTTTGTACAGAAAAATGCTTTGCAACAAACGCAGATATTACGCTTTTAGTTTTGATTAAATTTAATTGGTCACTTTGTAGCTTCAAATTATTTTCGTTAAATTTGACAATTAAATTAGTCATATAGGCTACGTCACTTTTAATTTAATTAAATTGTTGTGCAAATCTTTGTCATTGTTTTTCAGGAATTCCAACACTGAATCAAAGAGAGCATAAAATAGATTTAAGCATGCAATTTCAAATAACCAACGTATTTCTGTGTGAAGTAGTTAACGATTATTATATTGATCATTTTTCAAACAAAGTTGAGGAAATAATCTCGCATCGAAGGCATTCTATTTGATTTTAATAACTGCCTTAATAATGTGATCTTATGATTCATACAAATGTTCACTAAAAATGTTTTAAAGACTAAATGATGTCAATGAATAACACAAAGTACTAAAAATGCATTCGGTTTAACTTGTTTTAAGTATGCCAGAAGGCCTCAGTATCTTCCTACCATTGCCGAAGCACCATCAGTAGCAACAGAAATTATATTAGTATAGCCTTTTCCTCAAAAAAACCTTTTTAATTCAGTAAATAACGTTTCACTTTTCGTATCAGTCATCAAACATTTAGTAAATAAAAATTCTTGGATAAGTTTTTCATCTTTTACTAATCATACACAAGCTAAAAAATAAAGCTACGTTTCCTTGTAAAGTAGACTCATAAAGCTGTATGGAACATTCAGATGTTTTTAAATACTCACATAAAGAACTTCCTGCGCATTGAGCCATTTCGTCAATCCTTCTTTGTACTGTATTTCTACTCAGTGGAATTCTTTTTATGAATGTCGAAAGCTGGTTTGTGCAACACTGTGAATATTACCTACCTCACTTACAGCTGATAAAATAAGTTCTTCGTCAATAGTGTGCGGCTTTCAATCAATATATAAATGTTATAAGAAGCACATATTCCATCGTCATCTTGCTTAGATTTTATCCCTATAAGTTGTTGCAGGGACGGTGTTTTCAAATATTTTTCTTCGACTGATTGAAAAAATGCTAAATCCTTGCATTTTTTGTCGCTGTGAATTTTTATTAATTGTTTCTCAAGCTTGGAAGGTTTCATTGAATCATTTGATATAGTTTCATTACATAGAAGACACATAGGTAAATTCTGATTTCCCGGTGAAGAAATGAAGGCATATTTCAATTTATCAACACTGTACTGTCGGCATTTTTTCTTCGGCTCACTCATACTGTAATTTGTTAAAAAGAGCAAAAAAAGGCTATGCGCAAATTTGTATATCAAATGTTTTATTTGTAACAAACCACTGTTAATAATTATTAACTTTTTCAGTGAAATGGTGCAGCAGCGCCCCTTTGAATTAATTATTTGACGTTAGGATAAAATTTTCGGTAGTTTTTTAATGAAATATATTTCTCAATAATTAACTTCTGTCACTAAAACATCTCTATTAAAAAAAAACTTATAATCTCTTCCTAGCTTTTTAATAAAATGAAGTAACTCCTTAAATAATGTTAAATAGTGGTGTCAAAACGAGTTTTAACACCACTATTAAAGATTATATGGGCAAGGAAAAAAACACCACTCTCGTTTGCCCGGTACTGGTGTTTTTAAAAACTGATAATTTATGAATTTTCTCTAAGGTACGTAAATTTAATCGTTAAAATGCGAAAAGAAATCTTGTTTTCTTTTAGATAAGAAAATTGATATTTTTAACATTTAATACGTGTAGAGTTTAAAAAATCATGTAAATGATAATAAGTTGAGTGTTTTTATTAGACTTATCGAGACTATTTTAAATTTTATGTCTTTATTTTCAAATTATGCTTATTTAATTCTAGGAGATTGTAATATGCAAAGCGAGAACAGAGGATATTTGAATTAAATATTACTTTTTTTTGTGTCTTTTAATAGTAATATTCTAGTTCATATATTCCAGGGTTAATAGTAGAAACAAGTAAGTTTACAATACGAAATCTTTACTTCATCCTTCAATCAATATGCAGTAAAAAGTTCGAGACATAAAATTCCTCAAGAATAACCCTTTCATATTAATTT
This sequence comes from Parasteatoda tepidariorum, assembly GCF_982258835.1. Lineage (NCBI taxonomy): Eukaryota > Metazoa > Arthropoda > Arachnida > Araneae > Theridiidae > Parasteatoda > Parasteatoda tepidariorum. Next base: position 20,850,704 of record NC_141765.1, read on the forward strand.
TAATACAATATTATTTTAAGTCATTTGTTTTTTAATTAAAATTAATTTTTGAATGTATTCCAAATATAAATATTAAAATAACTGATTTCAATATTTTTCCTTAGTTAAACTACACTGAACTAATCTACATCTTTTATCGGCAGTCAGAGAATAATACAATAAAAAAAAGCCATTTACTAACTGTATTTTAATATGAAAAATATGAATTGATATTTTAAATGAATAATGACTACCACAAAACACTCTTAAATTAAACTCATTCAACCTTTCACGTTCTAGTTCTATTTTTACTTTCATTTCATATATGAAGTAAAATTATAAAAAAAAAGGTAACGACCCAAGACTTTAAATTAAAACTCCACATTTTAAATAAATCTCCAATTTTCCGGTACTAGAGTATTTTTAACGCCAACAATAAAGCTCGTTCCCTTCTTCAGCTTTTTCTTTTTACTTGAAAGTGTAATAAAGTAAGCCCCGTCACAACTATTACGAAATCTGCTTTTATTGCTATAGGAGTACTAGTACACTAAGAGTTCATTTTGAAAGGCCATGGTGCGTGAAAAGTCTTGCCGGGACTAGTAAAGTAGTAATTTCATTTCGCAGCATTAGTTATTTTCGTTCCATTAGGTTTGCGTTAAGGATCAATTTGCACCTTACTCAAGTGCATAATAAAGTGATAAAGGTTATAGCTTAAAAGAATTTTGGAATCGGTCATAAACCTAACGTGCATGACCTCCTAATATTTAACACCCTCTTCAAGTTTTGTCTCTACATCCATTTCAAGTGGAAAATTAAAAAAAATATTTGCACATTTTAAAATCGAAAATAAATTTCATGACTTTGCATTCATTAAAAATTATAACGGTGTTATGTATGACCATGTCACAAACAAATATAGCTACTTTGGGAATAATGAACTTACAAACAATAAACTTATACAGATTGTACTTCGTTAGAAATGTATATATATATATATATATATATATATATATATATATATATATATATATATATATATATATATATATATATATATATATATATATATATATATATATATATATATATATATGTATATATGTATATATATATATATATATATATATATATATATATATATATATATATATGTATATATATATATATATATATATATATATATATTCGGCGAAAGACCGAAATCGGTGGTTGTTGACTTTCACCGGTGAATGTCGACAAACACCAAATACGTCGGTGAAAGATCGAATATTTCATTACATTCTCGTACATTTGGACCCTCATCGGTGTATGTCGACAATCACAGATATGCTTTGGTGAATGTCCGAAATATTTATTACATTCGATTTGATATGAATTTATTCGTGGATATAATTACATTTATTCTATATTTTAACCCTACACTGATGTTTTTTTAAGGTTAAGTGCCACTGCCCGGTATACATTTGCCCGGTATACCCTACACTGATGTTTTTTTAAGATTAAGTGCCATTGCCCGGTATACCCTACACTGATGTTCTTTTCAGGTTAAGTGCCACTGTCCGGTATACATTTTCCCGGTATACCCTACACTGATGTTTTTTTAAGGTTAAGTGCCACTGCCCGGTATACATTTGCCCGGTGTACCCTACACTGATATTTTTTTAAAGTCAAGTGCCATTGCCCGGTATATATTTGCCCGATACTCCAAACACTGATGTTTCTTCTAATCTATCGTCAGTAAGTATTAAAATATAGAACAAATATAAATATATCAAATAAATATAATAATATTGACGAATAAATTAAAATAAAATTGGATATAACAAATATTTCGGACATTCACCAAAGCGACTATGTGATTGTTGGCATTCACCGGTGAGAGTCAGAAATAAGGGTATTTAGCAAATATTTCGGACATACACCAAGCGACTACGTGAATGTTGACATTCACCGGTGAATGTCGACATTCTCCAGATTTCGGTGTTTCACCGTAACATATATATACGACAAAAAATTATCTCGATCATCTGGTTTCATTTGGTTCATTATAGTGACAACAATAGTTAGATAAATTTATTTATCCTGTATTAATTATGATAGCATTTCTTTGTATGATTCTTAGGGCTTGATATGGCATGCTGACTTTCAGACCGTCGCCAATAGCCCATTGTGGAGCCTTAGTGCAGCTTAAATAAAGTACTACAACTACTTAAAATTTTTCAGTGACAATTTATGACATTTGATGTAATGAATCACCAATGGATGAACTCTCAACATATATTGCAAGTTAATGAGGCTTGAAAATATTTGTCTATGCAAAATGTATGCATACAAAGTATAACGTTAACAGCAAGCAAAAGAAATGCAGTATTTGCACTGAAGAAGCTGTTCTATAAATATAAAAATTTGAATATTTGAATATTAATTATTCAAGTCAGTATCAAAATAGCGATAAATTTTCTCTCACAAGTACACAAGTATTATTTTCAACTTCTGTATTTATTTTATAAATATATATATATATATATATATATATATATATATATATATATATATATATATATATATATATATATATATATATATATATATATATATATATATAATAAATAATCGAAAGATGTTCTTTGACAGTAGCATTTATTACGTACGAAAAGGTTATAAACTATTGATAGGCATCGGATGTTATATTTGAGTATGGTGGAAAGCTATTAACGTGTCAATATTGCTTAAGGTAAGCGAAAGAGGGGGTCGTGATTAACAATTTATGAAACTATCATCAATCTAGTCAGAAAATAAATAAATTTCGATGACGCCTATTTCTGAAAGTAATTCGAATACCTAAAAAAGGTTTTGCTAAGATTTAATTTAAAATAAAGTTCAGATTTAAAAAAAAGATATAATTTTAAGTCCATTATAATAATATAACTTGTAGCTGAAATGAGTGTATTTCATTCCAGAACTACACATAATAGCTCCATTTGCTTTACAGAGTGTTACTAAATAAAAAGAAATATACTTATACTTTCGTTACTATAAACAGCAGTACTGGTAGTATTAGTGGTAACATTAACTGATTCCCATTAATTAGAACTTTTACCTCTACTTATGTTACTAGTTTAACTAAATTTTTGAAGTAATTCTACTACTTTTTTAAGAGAAATCAACAGTGTAATTTTGAAGTTTCATACAGGCATTTGATCTGAATTTTGTATACATAAAAAAATGTGTAACTCAGTAAATAAATACATAAAGGACAAAAAGAAAAAGGAAAATGAAGAAAAACAATTATTCTCTACATTTTCTCGATTGTAGAATAAATTTTAATTTCTCCATTAATCGTAAAGGTATCCAGGTAAAATCAATAGTGACAATTAAAGTTAAAAAAAAACATATTCATTGAATATAAATATATTTTTATTTTACTACTTCTATTTTTAAAAAAAACTGAAATATAATCTGTGTTTATGATTTTATACGACTTGAAAACGTATTTTAATCTTTATACTCTCTACAAAGAAACAAACAAACTCATATTTAAAAAGAAATCATACAAAATTATTTCTATTTCAATGTTTTCTTAAATACTTTTGAATATTTTTAAAATTTATTAAAATTTGAATTCATTGAAATGCTCTGAATTTATTTTATTTACATTGTCCTTTGTTTTTAAGGCAAATTTAATTATTTAAGTGATGGAATCTTGTTTCTCATTGTCAGAAATAAATAGATGCGTTTGATATTTGCCTTTATTCGATTCACGAGTTTACGAATAAAACTCTTTACAAATAACCTTAATTTTTATTTCTCTGCATATTTCTCTGTATTTTTAAATTGTATTGAACCGTTTCGTAATCAGCACTCTTAATATTTTTAATTGGAAAAACTTATTAAAATTAAAGTGAAAGCGTACATATTATAAGTGCCAAATAATATTTAAAACTCAAAATTGAAATTGATATCAAAACCTGATGATTTATTATTGCAGCAAATCACAGTTAGAACTGAATTTAAGGAATTAATATCAGGTTGATTTTATTAATGGAAATTAAAAAATATTTTCTACTCCATAACATTCTGCAAATTTCATACTCGCATGTAGAACATTGTATGTAGATCTCATGCTTATTTCAAACTCTATGTGTAGATATCAGGTTCAAGCACACCTAAGTGTAGATTTTGTTCCTCGTAAACAACTGTTATTTCATGGATGTGTAGAACGAAATTTACACAGATTGCTGAATTTATATTCACAGGAATCAGAACTTAGACTTTGAACGTGCGTAGAATACCATGCATAATCTTATACTCTATATCTTATAATCCTAGACACTTGTAAAAAAAAAAAAAAACGTTACATATGCCTTACAAAAGAAGGAATACGTGATATTATATCTTCCGTAATTAAATTTTTTGTATTTTTAATTATTTAATAAAACAAACTTCGGTATTTCTTCAGCAAATAGCTAAAATAACTCTTACCAACCCTCCAGATCTTCCCAGTAAATAATAGAGAAAAGAATTTGGCTTTCCAATCCCCAAGCAGAATTTCTTCTACACTTTATGACCGTTTTTGTGACGTCATAAGCTATTCTTTTACAAACACTTGTCATAAACAACACCCAAGTGAATTTCGAAAACAGCCGAAAACGACAGAAAATTGGTCGAGAGACCGGCGGCTCTATTGAGGTAAGGAGAGATCGAAATGGAAACTTAGAAAACGGGAAAATTCCGTTACTTATTCATCAGTTTAGGAAAAGAGAAATTTCTAAGTATCTGTTATTCGTCGTCTGTTCCAACGAGATAGAAGAGAAAGTGAGGAGTGACAGGCTTGCAGTGGATCATTAAGGATCTTACCTATCGACTGACAGATGCTTTGTCATAATCCATCAAATGACTTGGCAAAATGACGCCCGAGTACCGGTCCTTGTTTGCAGCACTTGACATATTCCAATCTCTTCTATCGATACCCTGCCTCCTTTCTCTGGCTGCATTGTTTCGGGATTTGTGCTGCTACTGCTGTTGTATCATTATTTCCTACTTGATGGACTTGGATGTAAACGTGGGAAGCTTGCGAAGCGATCAGAAAAACTTTTTTTAAAAAAAGCTCTATTTTGCTTTAAAAGTTTAAAAAAAATTGAAGGGAACATTTTTTTTAGGAGTCGGGAAGGGACACTTGAAAATATTGGCGTTTACGATAAAATCATCAATAGAGTTGAAGCAGAAAGTATTTTTTAAATAAAAAAAATTTGTGTTTTGTATGTTTTTTTCAGAAGAAAACAGGAAAATATTTTGCATCTAAAATTTTTATAAGAATTATTTAAACGTACTGATAACAATTTTGTTTTCAATATAAAATAAAATCCCAAAACCGCCATTAAAAGCATATTTTTTTATTTTCAAATCATTTTTTCTATCCTATATTTTAGATGCAAAATGCTTGGAGAAAAAAAAAATCTGAAATTATCGAACTGTATGGTAATGACATTTTTGATTAAGAAAAACATAATTAACCAAAATATACGGTATTTAAACCATTCATTTGGTAATTTTTCCGTTCATATGGTAACGGCTTACCGGAAATTCTGGTTTTCATTATTATATTTCTGATTACCACACAATTAGTAAAATAAATGCAAAACTGAAAAGTAAATCTAATCAATAAATGGTTTTTATACCTTTGTCTAAGGTATGATAAAGTTACATAATTCTACTGCATTTGCAATATTTCACCACTTTTTAGAAAACCATATTTTAATTCTAATTTTTTGTAAATATATTTTTGCCAAAGAGCTTTGGTAAAAATTAATCGTGTTTTTTTAATGTTACCATAGAGCCACGGTAAATTTTACCATATTCATACTCACTGACTCTTCCTGTTTTTTCGGAAGATTTCCTTTTTATATCTAATGTGGTGGCAAAATTTATAGAATCACATTTTAACTGTTTAAAATTATTTTGACTACCATTACATTTGAATAATTTAAACATATACACTGGTGTGCAAAACTTAAGCAACAAGTGCGTTTTTTGTCATAACTCTACAAGAAATCATCCGATTGACATGAAATTTGAATATGATGTACATTATTTTGTACTTAAACGATGGTAAAAGAATAATGGCGCAGAAATGTATATAAAGCTTATAATAGGGTATGGAACAAAAAAGGCTTTATTTGACATATAGTGGCATTACACATGATTGCCTGAAGAAGCGTAAGTACAACTGGCAGATGTTCCCTAGTATGGGATATGCCCTCCCCTTACTGTAATTGTTGCTTGGCATCGTCTCTCCATGCTAAGCACCAGATTATCCAGGAGTTCTTGGGGTAAACGTCTCCATTCTTCCTTTAACGCATCTTTCAGTTGATGGGTGTTACCAGGAGGATAATGTCGTGTCGCAAGACGGCTCCCTAATGCATCCCACACATGCTCTATGGGATTTAGATCTGGAGAGTAAACTGGCCAATCCATTCGTGTGATATCTTCACTTTCCAGTAGCTCTTTAACATTAGCAGTACGGTGTGGCCGGGCATTGAATTATCTGATAGCACTTTTAATTGTTGGGTATATTTTCACGAAGCACCACCATACAATATCAGTTTCATTGGCTTTATTCTACAACTAGGAAAACACCTCTTTGAAAAGCATAAAAGTAGGCAGGTATGCATACTCTTGTAGTTTTGATCATAATTTTTTTCTCAGTGTAGATTTTGAGTGTCTTTCAAAAGTCTCTAGATATATATCATACATATATCAAACCCTTTTTCGCACTGATATAATATTTTCTTATAAATTAAATTATTGCTATGTGTTTACTATTTTCATTTAATTTTTAATAAATGAAATTGTTTATACTTATATTAATACAAATTCGCTTTATAATTTTCTTTGCTTTATCCATTTCAATGTATATTAAAAATACATTTTTGGTTGTAGATTAGTCAATTGAATTTATATTTATGTTTTCTGTTATATTTCTTCTACGCTACCAAGGGATTTTGTAATCAGCTAATGTATTATAGTTTCATTATTCTGAATTTTTTTAAACAATCTATCTAATTGGAAATAGGCTTTTTAAATCCGGATGCAATTAAAAAATAGCCTCATTTTTTTTCTCATTTTGAACTGCTGCAATCGCCCTTTTTTCATAGTTCAGTTAATCTAAATGTCTTGGAGTAAATTTTCGCATTTCTCAGGAGAGTGGTTTTTTGATGAGCCCTTAAGAAAAAAAAACTCTACAATGTTGTAGGCAATGAAATGTTTCTGTGTATTGTGTTGTTTTATAGTCGCCGAAACACGTAGAGAACTAACCTGGAAACAATATCAAGGTACATTTTTGTACCAGAACGCAGCCTACGAAAAACAAATGTGACTTTACTGATTTGGATAAAAATATTTAAATTAAGTTTGATTATGGAGCACATTATAAGTGTATATTCTGCTTTTATTTTAATAATATTTCTTCTTATCCATTTTCACGACAGCAAATGTTTCCTATAGGGAAATTTAAATGGGTCAAGCATGCAAAACTCTTAAAAGTCACACTGCAGAAAGAAAGTATCGGAAAAATTACAGTGAGGAAAACAAAAATCCCTTAAAATTAAGTACATTCTTTTCTTAAACGTATATACTCGATCTTCCAATTAACAGAATTTTGGGGAAATACCAGTTTTTCGCTGTCCATTCCTCTACAGTAACATTCTTTCAGACATAATAATAGATTGAACTTTATTTCATTGTTCATTCGAAATTTTACTTACATTATTTCGGTAGTATTCGTGAATATTTTTCTGCATCTTTACAGAAATTTTCCGTTTTTAACTCATAGTTGTTTTACACGCGATTCTTAATACATGATTTTAAGTTGATTTTCTCATAAAAATTCTACAGTGCATAAGTTAATTTATTTACTTTTCTTTCATGTTTAGAAAAATGATAAAATTTTTTATCTTTCAGGAGGCGAAAAAGTTGTGATTTTAACTCAATTAGAACATTTGATAAGATTGAGTTTCATGTCGTCCCTCATTGATTTTCAAGTGTAGCTGAAATTATAAAAGCATTTTTCAGAGAATATGCAAACTTGATTATGCGATCATATTTGTATGCATTTTTCCGAATTTAGAAGCATATATCTTAAAATTTACTAAAGATTTTCGGTATACTTATGATTATTCCAGTAAAATTAAAGATTAATTCCAGTATGTATACTTAAGTTATTTTGAAACATATCGTAACAGAAATTTTGTAATCATTTTTAGACGTTATTTTATATTTGTTTTTCAAATTTTATATTAATTTTATTTTATATAATATTTTATATTTGTTTTATAGAAATCTTGAATCTTTTTAATAGCTTAACAATTTAGAAGAAAAAATTAAGTTATGATCTTGTTTCTTTTCGCAACTCAGAAAACATAAATAGTTAAACATAGTATTTTAAGTTATATCGAAATTTAAAAAGTCTATTTTTTTCGAAATAGTTAATTTTTCAAAAATGTTTCGACTATTTGTCAGAATTTCTTGTATACTTTTTCTACGGTATCTACTAGAATATGTTTTAAAAAAATTTTGCTATACAAAGCAATTAAAAATCAAAAATGACATCGGACTCTAGATTAAGTAAATATTACAAAATTACTTATTTCTTAAAAGAAAAAAAACATTCATTGAAATAGTTTCGTTTTTAAATTTGACTGGATAGATTTTTGAACTTAGAATAAAACATTTTCGTAAATAAAAAAAAAACACTCAAGGGAGTTAAAATCAATGTTAAGTATTTAAAAATAATCGCTTCTGAATGAAAATTTTTGAAATAAAATAATTTAATGAGAAACATGAGTGTTGAATGCTTCTTCAAAAAAATATTTACTTTTTTTTTCTTAATATTCTACTCCGATAATCAAAATCATCTCCCATGTTTTAGTTACTTTCTGTAAAAGACATGCACTTGGTATGATTTTTTTTCAATTAGTAAGTTAAATAAAAAAATATTTGAAGCATTAACAAGTGCATGTAAATAAACTGAGGCCCTTAAAATATCACGGTTTTTGCGCTAATGATCACTTTGCGGGAAAATGAATAAAAGCAATTAGTCTCTCTCTACTTGCTTTTATTTAATGATTTTTTATATAAAAAATAATGCTAGTTAATTGCTGATAATTTTTGCTCTTCAATAGAAAGTAAATGTAACTTAGTTTTTAAGTTTGTCTTTAAGTGAATATTTATCTCATCCTAAGGATATGAAAGACAAAAAAAGAGTTATTATAAATATTTAAATTTTTTTTCCTTTGGGATTGTCATGGAATTATACTATCGGAAGCAATCGATTCATAACAGCAGGTACTCCATGTTATTTCAAATAAAACTATTAAGTTTGTCTTATTCGGTTTAACTGTTAACGCTACCCTAGATCAACAGAAATAAGCTATTGGTGATATTTTATTATTCATCTTTAGTAGTGATTTAACAACAATACTGACAGACATTCAAAAACTTCATTACCACATTTTAGATCAGACGCAAGGTGGTAGTAATCACCCGGACTCCAGCCTATGCTCCTCAACTGTTAGTTAACCTCTCTGGCTCTGAGACCAGCAGGTATTACACTAAGGCAACGGGGATATTTGTCTACCACCAAAAAAATTAAACTCACCAACCACTGCTCCATTTTTTGGAGGAGATTCAAAATGGGATTTGTAATGTCTCCATTCAAAACAAAATTTGCATTTTCCAGCAATTTCAAAAATTTTACTTGTTTAATACCTATTCAAAGTTTTAAGTTATTCAAGATGAGAAAGAAAACTCAACTAACGATAATGATTCATTAAAGTTTACTTATTAATTTGAGTAAAAGAAATAATATTCAATCAGTGGGACTTTACAACTTCCCATCAGTGGAAGAAACGGATAATTTGATTGGTGATGCCAAAGCAGAAATACTCGTTTGCCAACGATTCTATTGCAGGTATAAGCAATTTCTTTGTATACCACCGTTTAGTGATTGAAGCTCTAGAATTTCGGAACCACTGAAATACGATTGGAGAAGGTGCAATTCGGTAAGCTACACCCTGTGCCTTTAGACGCTTAAACACACTTTCGGTAAGACACCCTGCCCGACCTTAGGCATGATAAGCAATGACTCTATCTGTTACACATAATATACGACCAAAGTATATGAAAATTTGTATTTGCAGAATATATAATTTAATAAGTTTGAGTTTAATTAAAAATAGTATAGTAGTTAAGCATGTTTAGTAAAAAAAACGTTCAGTACTGAAGTGAACGTACAACTGTTTATGTGGCATTATCTGTACGTTTTTTATTTTTTTGAAAAATCGCCAATCGTCGAGAACAATCATATATTTGGCCAACGCATGCAGCAAGTTGGTTCGAATGTCCATTCACCATTGTGATATAGAATTTAGAGATAGTTGAACCGTCTCTAAATCTCATTTCTCTGTAATCTCATAAAACAGCATAAGTGTCAACTCGTACTCGTAATTACTCGTCACAAAACGAAACAGATAAAAAAAAATTTGCCGCGTTTGTCTATGGAAGAAAGCCTGTAGCTTGGCTAAAATGGGCACCCTGAAGCACGTTTAAACTACTCTACAGTGACTCTACTACTCAGCACTACTACTCAGCACGTTAACGTGAGATAAAAACGGTACTAAACGAGTAAAATTCGCAAACTAGATATTAACTGCAGTACACTGAAAAATTAAATTGCTATACGAGTACAAAAGGATTAATGTGAAACAATAACAACAATGTTATTTTATTTTATTATTGTTTGCCTCTTGAAAATTCAATGAATGTGGAATTATCAATTAGAAGCACCAGGTCGCATTTTTAAGACACATTTTAAAAGTCTTTTCCAACTTTTTTTATTCACAAATTAACAAAACAAATTTAATTTGAATCACTAAGGACATGTATAGTGCTTGTTTTCTTAAAAGCTGACATTTTTTATTATGGGTGTTATTTTTCTACTTGAAAATTTTAATAGAAATCCCTTTGCTTTTCCACATCTGTGGCTTTTCATCATTTCAAAATAAACTAAATTAAAGTTTCGATTAAAACTCCAGTGTTAAACTTCCTTCTGGTATTAAACAAAATTTGACTTTGTTTTAATTTTTTAGACAATAAAACTAATCCTTTATAAAGTTTTGCCTGAAAAAAAAAACATTTATAAAATACTCTTTTAAATAGTTCTCCCAAGAATGCCATTCAAATAAAGTATTGCGCTTGCTTTTCTTCCATCTAAAATAAAGAAAAAAACTAACTTATGAGAAAGAAAAGAAAATGGTGATAGGTTTCAAACACAAGGCGAAAATTTTCACCTTAAGCGAATGAGAAAAAAAAAGTTTCTAATTTAATCATGAACTCACTTTATAATCAAATTACTCTTTTCTCAAGGTTTCTGAAATCATGCTAGTTTAACTAACACATGTGTATTCGAATGTATTTCTAAACAAGGCCAGGGAAAGAAACGTGGCGCCTTCTGCCGTGAAAATTACGCCTAGACGGAGTACCGGTAAATCTCCTGCCGTACGAGAATATACCATTTTTTTTTCTTTCGTTGTGAACTCGCATAAAAGCGTTTCACTTTGTCTAGTAAAAGCGTGATTGGCCACTTGGCTTTAAAAAGAAAGAAATGGAAGTGTTTCTTGTCCCCCCTACATTTTCTCATTCATTCGGGACACACAGGTAACGGCTTAAATTTTGTTTCGCTGGCCGGGGACAATCGCCGTTAAAAACTAATTTGTTGAGTGCTGGCGAGAAAAGTCTTCTCAACATTGGCCTCACGCCCGCAGGATGCCAAATTTATTCCGCCCGAATCTCCATTTCAAGATAGAAAAAAGTTATTAAGCTCCAGGATTCGTAGTTGAAGCTTCCTTTTATATTCCGTAAATATATATGGTTTACATCCGAATCAAAATGGTACAAGTAAAGAAAGTTTCACAATTGCCTTAATACAAAAAATCTAATTAGAATCAATTTATAACTACAATAAATAAGTTACATGTTTTAATAATTTATTTATTTTTGACATTTATTGACTACGAGAAGAAATTATCAAGAATGCTAATGATTTTTTACCCGATTGGAGGTTTTAAATATTTTTTTTTATATGTTGTTAAAATCTGTGAGCGTTGTTTTTATATAACTGCCGTATCCTTGTCGAAATATTCTCCATTTTAAGTTAGAAAAAACTTTTCACGTTTCTTGGATTCGTTGTAGAAGCTTAAATTTATATTCTGTAAATGTATATTGTTTGCATCCGAATCAAAATGGTACAAGAACTTTCGTATGATTATCGTCTAAGTCTCTATTTTAAGAGAAAAATTTATTAAGCTCCAAGATTCGTAGTTGAAGCTTTGCTTGTTTTATATTCTGTATGGTTTGAATCCGAATCATTATAATACAATTAATGATAAAATTTTCAGAAATTTCTTAACACGAAGGAGAAAATATGATATTTTAAGATAGAAAATTGTTATTAAGCTCCAAGATTCGTAGTTGAAGCTTTGTTTATTTTATATTCTGAATGGCTTGAATCCGAATCATTATAATACAATTAATGATAACATTTTCAGAAATTTCTTAATACGAGGGAGAAAATATGAATCAATTTACAGTTATAACAAATGAATTGCATGTAATAATATTTATTTGGGATTCTATACAAACTGAATATGACAACAGATTCTCAAAAACTGATTTTTTTTATTTGAGCTGATTTTTTTTATTTGAACTGATTTTTTTATTATTAGTTAGATTGTTAAAAAATTTCAGACAGTTTTGTTATAAATTGAAATCACTGTTTTTAAAAATTTGTCGTATGTTGCTCAAAATTGGCTACTGAAGCATTCTCTTATATTTGCATAGAGTAAAATTTGTAAGGAAAGCTATTGATTGTTCTCTAATATTTTTAAACATTTACATCAAACTAACATTGGTATGCATGCTGTTATGTATGTAAATATGCTTTAGAAAATATTAATCTTAAACATTTTTGTTTAATATTGTAGTGAAAATAAAAAGAAAATAACGCAGTTTATATAAAACTTATAAGCACATCAGCCAATATTTAATAAGATTTTTGATAGATGAAACTAAAGCTTCATATTTAAATACATATTATTGTTGAATAATGTACATATTTTTCATAATTATTCATATTTGCTTTACTAATAATGTAAAAATGAAACAGTTTAACTGTAACATTGCATATTCATTTTAAAGCAATTGAACACAAATATATGATTCGAAATAAACAAGATTATCTTTCCGATGCAAGCAAATACTAACTCTTAAAATGGATACACGTTTTAGACTGTTATTCTAGTTATGAATATCGCGAAAATGTGTAATCTGAAATTTTACTTCGAGTAAAAAAGTAGAAAATAATAACTGAGTAAAAATTATTACAATTGGAAAATTGAAGAGTTAATAACTATTCTACTTATTCTAATATAATTTAGAATTGTGCAATGGTAACTAACAGCGAAATAGGCAGTTATGGTACGGGTTAGCAAAATAAATCATGTTTTTTAATAAAAAAATTATTGTTCATATTTGTTGTCTATAGTGATAATTTCATAGTTATTGTGATAAACAACACACAGAAGAGCCATTACATTATGACCACCCTTCATTTATAACAATGGGCTCTCCCAGGTTTTCATGGTTTCTCGCCCAGGAACAATGTTTTCATGGGGCACATTAGGATCCATAATCCTCATAGAACAATCCCTGACGTCTGTAAGCTGCTTGAACATAGTTGCAGAGGCAGGTTAACCCATTCATGGCAACAGTTTTTCCAACGGGGGATGGTGTTTACCAACAGGATAATGCACCATGTCATAAGGGTCGAATCGTCGAGGAGCATTCCAGTGACTTTAAAGTCATGTCTTGGCCCCCAAGTTCACCCGACCTTAATCCATTAGAGTATTTGTGGTTCTATTTGGAAAACCCAAATTCGTGTTGCCACGCTACCCCCTCGCAGGGTGAGGGAATTGCAGACCAGTTGGTGAGCGCTTGGTACCAGATACCTCAGACTACCTATCAGCACCTTGTGGAATCAATGCCACGACGGGTGCTAGCAGTTTTGAGGGCTAAAGTTGGTCCTACATGTTATTAGTCATATTGTAATGGCTCTTCGGTGTACATGCACTAATATATTTTTTTACGAATTTACACAAACAACGCCTTTAGCTTAAACATAATATAAAATAATCTAAATATTACATATTTTTATCTTTTAATAATAATAATCTATTTTATCCTTTTATAATAATAATCTACTTTTTTCATAATAATAATCTTAAAATTATATCTTTAAAAACTGGTTTTAAACTGTTTAAAATTGTGGGTAAACATTTTACCGAAACACTTGTGTAAATGCAAAGACTTGTTGGTAGTTCCATACTGATTTTACCATGTTTACACTTTAATTAAAAATGCCTCTCAGTAAGCTTGATGTGATTTCACCACATCCGTAATTCAACTTAACGTAACTGTAACCTTGTGAATGGGGTGACTGAGGTTAAATCGTTCTGTTTTTAATTATACGAACTGTACACATAATTGCGTTAGTATTTTTAAGCGTTTATGTATCAATTAAAAAAGGAGGGAGTAATTGTGAAGATTTTTCAGATTTTCAAAAACTCCGGATACCAACATTTATGTATCTTTCAAAAATATAGTTGAATTAAACAATTATTGTTTGCCAAAAGCTTGTTTTTTCATCAGAAAATAAACTGCGAAAACTTCCTAAATTAGCAAATATCTTTGCTGCAATAGGGAGCAACAATTTATTTTGAAAGAAAAGTGCACTTAAATTTAATTAAATATTTTATTATAAAACTATTCCGCTAAAACACAACAATAAAAACATGGTTAAATATTTCATCACATACTTAGACTTAAGAAAAGCCTAAGACTAAATAAAAACCACAATAGTGCAAACCGCAATTGTGAAAGAAGGGGTTTTAATTGCGACTTGAAGCAAGTTTTTTTTTACCAAAGAATTGGTTTACCGACAAACAGGAAAATAGGTAAGAAGAATATCCATGCAATCAGTTCAACTTTTAACTACAAAAATAGCACTTCTGAGAGCAACACTACATTGGTAAAGCTTTACACCATATTAATTATTATACTGGTTGCAGCTTAGTTGGCTCACACCTATTATTATATGATACACCTTTAAATCCTATTCCTAACAGTGTAATGCATGGATCTGAATAATTGTCAATTATGTTTTAGCTGGAATTGTCCTCACATTTGGAACAATATGACATTTTCTAATTCAATTTGATTTTTTTCCTCCAAAAATTTCTAACAATATTTTATTTAATAAGTTTATTTTATAAAAAATGTTTTACAATTGCTTACAATTTTAATAATTTTGATAGGTATTAATTTTTAAAGTTTTCTTTAAATTCTTATGATTAAAAAAATCTTTTTGTGCAAACACAAACGCGCTGTTTTGAAATGATTAATAGGCTTAAATTTGAGATAATTAGAAGAGTAAAGTTTCCCAGAAAAATGTTATAATAAGCGATAAAGTGCTCATAAATTATTCTTATGGATTTTCAATTACAAGTTTTTTGTTTAAACAGGATATCAAAATGCTTTCGCAAAGAATTAAAATAAAATCTTAATTTTCTATGATTTAGATAATTGATTTTAATGCTTTCCACAATTTGAATAATTAATTTGCAATCACATTTTAAAAGGAGTGGTACATCCATTTGGGACGAATTTACAGTTTCTGATTCAAAATAGTTTTTTTCGTTCGAACTTTTTTTACATTATGTTCTATTTAATAAAGAATTTTCTTGGGATTCTCAGATACTCGAGAAGTTTCAATTTTTAAAATTTTTGCACTAAAAAAAACTAACTTTTTTTTGCTCAAGCAGAAAGTGCGATGTATTCAAATGATTATTGGATGTTATTTTAAGGTATTTTAAAAGAGTAACGTTATTCAGAAAATGTTATGATAGGCGATAAAATGCACATAAATTTCTCTTCTTTTGGCAGCTTCATTTCACCAGGCCGATTTTTGATCAATGTGGCTTATATTTGGAATGAAGCCAGTAAAGGAAAAATAGAAGGATGGTACTGAGAACCCAAAAGTTTTGAAAAAGTAAAGGAATGTTAAGAAAAGAAAATTACTTTCTAGAAACAACACTCAAGATGTCTTGAAGCTTTAAATCCTCCAAGACAAAAATTTCTTTTTATTACTTTCCTCATATAATAACTTTGCGAGTGAAAAAAAGATTAAAAAAAGAAGAATCATCGTCAGAAAATAACATTTGTTTCTTCATATCAACCTTTTCCTTTGTGTTGCCACGGTTGGCTTGAATCTCTCTTGAGAATTCAATAGAAACTTGGTGAGTAACCATTGAAAAATATAGTGCACTTTTCATTAACTCTTTTCACACTTTACGGGAAAAAACCATTAAAAACAATACTGTTAACAGGCAATTCAGTGGTTATAAGATCGGTACAGTTTGCCATCGACTTGCACTTGTTTTAAGGCAGTATTTATTATTTTTTTACTTTCCGAAGAACTAGAAGTATAGAAGTTTTAACTAAACATGTCACTCACGTGAGAAGTTTATATCTTGAAAATTCCTTTTTTTAGGTAACAGGAAAATATATTCCATATAAACTTTTAAATTTTAAGAGTTTTTTTTTCTGTTGCCAGACTTATTACGAAGTTGTTAGGAGTTACAGAAAAATTTAAAACTAAGCCTTAACTAAAATAAACAAATAAATAAAAAGAAATGTGTTTCAAAGTTTCCAAAAAATAATGATTATAATAATAAATTCCTACATATGTGGGTATAGTGGGTATTTTATGATTTGGCATTTTTTCCTTGCTTGTAAATTGCATTCAACAAAATTTGTGCATGAAAACAAGACCTAGACCTAAAATAAATTTAAAATCTATATTATTTATATATTCCGCATAAAGATATAGCTCTCATTTATTTTGTTATCATTATTAATATAAGTTTCCAAATGGAAATTTAGAAAAAAATAATTGACGATTAAGAAAATTAAATGGTTCCATTTCGTTGTTTTTTTAGGAATCGGTTAGTTCATAATCAAAGTATAAGTTGGTGTAAGAGTTATGCACTGAAGGTACGAAAAGTAATATGATATTTCCTTGCCTAGCTTGTCTGCCTGAACATTTTTTCTGAAAGTTTTGAAAGTTTCAAGACAGTTCCTTTCTAATTGACTTCGATGACAACAGTCATCGAATGTTGATGAATCGATTTCACTCCTATAAGATCAATATAATTTGAAGGTTGGTCTTGCTTCGTATGGCCATATTGATGTGGCTTGTTATTTCCTAGAGAAAGTACCTGGCAATTTCACTACAAAAATTTTACTATTTTAGCTTTTGCTTGGTACTCACTTCTAATCTTTCCAGCTCATCCAAGCAAAGAGAAAAGAGGATAAGGCTTCTATGGTTCAGGGATGTGGATGGGTGTAAAATAAAAGCGCATTATTGCAATCCAAATAAATAAATAAAATTCATTGTGGAAAAAAATCTTACAAATAGCGTTTTAAATTTAAAACCAGCAAAAGTATTTTCAAAAATACGTATTTCAATGATTCTCATTAATTACATCCAACTGTGATCGTTTTAAAATGTATTCTTAAAAGAATATAATGAAATCCTTAATATTTGTAATAAATTATTTAAGAATCGACAATAACTTTGTAAATTAGCACCAACGAAAATATAATCTTGTAGGTGAGTTTTTAAATCAGGTCACACATCGAACTACATGATTGTAAAAATTCATAAAGCTCAAATTGGGTGTTTACAAAAAAATGAACATATCTCGAAATGCATATTTACAAAAATAGACAAAACTGGAATATGCATTTATGAAGATGAACAAAGCTCGAAATGCGTGTTTGCAAAAATGGACAAAGCTCGAAATGCGTGTTTGCGAAAATGTACAAAGCTCGAAATGCGTGTTTGCGAGAATGGGCAAAGCTAAAAATGCGTGTTAACAGAAATGGACACATCTATTTTAGAAATGGACAAAGCATTTGATTCAGTTTTTCACACTTCTGTTACAAGATTTGTTCTTCTTTAAAGAATAAATTAATAAATCTAAATAAATTTGCAACATCATATAATCTATATGCATAAATCGCTGGATGCATTAATCAATTAGTTTTTTTCTTAATAATTCACATTGTAATAATTGAGATTTTTGAAACTCACTTTATTGCTTAGAGCTTTGAATACAAGTAGATCTGTGATATACGTACCTTCCTCCCCAAAGTTTAGGGATTCACCCCTTATTGATTATGTTTGTGTCTGAATAAATAAGGAAAAATAAGCACGCAATTCCTCGTTTGTTTGTTAAATTTGCATTGAAAACTGAAAAGGCTCAATTTTTTTGCTGTATCTATTTTCATAAACACATATTATGAGCTGTGTCAATTTTAAAAAAATGCATTTCGAGCTTTATCCAAATTTAAAAACACTCTGAAGATGTATAAAGAAATAGAATTTTTTTCTTTTTAATTACATTGAAGCTATTTCACACCTTTTTTTTAGTTTGAATTTACTTTTCATCAACTTAAAGGACATTGAAAACAATTTAAAGAAAAGTATAATCATCAGGCATTACAGTAATGGGATTATTAATTAAATCAGGAGCATATTTTAGAAAATAATACATCTTAACTGTCCTCTTTTTAATTTTTTGAACCGAATTCACTCACTTTGACATGTATATGATTTTGACAAAATCTTATTTTGACGAACTAATCTTTTAGAGATTTTACAATATTTTTTTCGTCAGCATACCATACTTGAAACATTTCGAAAATAAGGCTACTTTTTGTTTTGCAATCCAATTTTTCGCACATCTTTACTTGCAGATCACACAAATACCGTCAATAGGATTAAGATCCATAGGGCTTCCCGGATACTCTAAAACATCTGTTTTGTGTTTTTGAAAAATATTCCTTTATTTGTTTAAAATGTGGAAAACAGCCAAATCTTGTTGAAATAATCTATATTTAGATAAAAACCTCTTGTTTAACTTTGACATCATCCTTTCTCTCATTATCTTTTACTGGCCACTTTTCCTTATTCTTTGTAAATACATTTAGGATTGGTTTTACACTGTCCTATGAAAAACAAAGGATTTTCTTTTAAGTTGTTAAATCCTGATATAAAACAATACTTTTTCAACACTATTATTCTTTATTAGTGCAAAAAGAAAAGATTTCATTTTTTTGAATAAACAAAAGTTATTTATTTTTATTGACGGGATTATTTCATATTTTTCAAACAATGGGTTGTAGATGATATATTCTCCGAAAGAAAACAATTCTTTTTATTTCTTACTCAATTAAAAATATATTAATGATTATTTTTGTAAACAACTAAATCTATGTTTGGTTTTGTGAAACTTTGTGTCATTATAAAAATTTGATTTCTCAGGAACTATTCGAGCTATATCATTCTCATGTTGTATTTTGCCACGTAAAATTACATTTTTTTAAATTATGTGAAAATTGTATACCTAACAATTCTATTTTTTTCAACTATTATTAAATAAAATATTAAAAAGTAAAAAATATTTACTCAAAGTTATTTTTTCATCGAATTATTTTTGGATAAATAAATTTTATAATTGCTTGCAAAAATGTTTCTTCCCGTTCAAAAATTTCTCAAGATATGGAGAAATATATAAAAAAAATGAATTAACATTAAAGTGACCAAACTTTGGACCTCTCTCCAGACAAATTTAGTGGGACCTATTTCCCAGAATGCTTCTCGCTCTGTGTTTTGAGGGTCAGACATAAAAATCCTTCAAAAAAAATATGTTTTTTCAAAAAAGTACGTTTTTGTGTCTGATTTTGTAACTTAAAATATCGTCTGCATTAATTAATTAGCACATTTAAAGTCACCCCTTGAACCATTAAGATAGAGTTCTAGAACGTGAAGATCCGATCATTAGATCAAAAGTTATTCAGCGCATCCCGTTTATTTTTTACGCACTGTACATAAATTTTTTTAAATTTAATTATTGGTTGTGCTTACGAAAGACAAATTTACTGTAAATTTATGATTATTTTTTTTTTCATTTTATTCTTTAATTTTTTTCATTTTGCCAAAAATTTCATTTTAATTCCCAAACAAGTAAGCGGAAATTATGTTTTAAACAATATATTAAATAACTATATAAAAACGACTTTTAGGAAATGCATCTATTTTATGATGAGATTAATAAATATGACAGTTATGATGATAAGTTCTAAAATAATATAATAAGATATGACAATAATCATATAATAATATGATGAAATGTTGTAGGAAATAAATATAATATGTTGAAACAAATTATAAATGGATAATTCGAAATTACACACTTTGTTACGCGTGTGGAAATCTCACATAACATTAAATGTGGGGAAAAATACAACTGATATGATTTAACCTATGTTGCTTTAATGGAGAAATTCTGGTTTCAGCATACATATTGATATGTAGATAAATACAAAACGGGAATATTTTATATGCTATAAAAGATAAAAATGTCGGGAATAAATAGTATTTGAGGAATGCAAATGTATGCTATTCAAAACTTTACTACCTGGTGCTTATCGGAGCATTAAACGGGAGCGAAGGTTTTGGGAAATATTTTATTGCATTTTTCTAACCTTTAAGGAAAAAAAATATAACACATAATTTTCGCTGTTTTATGTATGAATAATTACAAACTCTTGTTGTATTTATAATGGCAAAAATTTAACTGTTCTGATTCTAAACTAATTAACTGAATTATTTTATATGTAATTTTCAACTATGAACTTCTAATGGTGTATAGTTTTTATAGACTTTCAAAACATTTTAAAAGTAGCTCTATTGAAAAAATAACTGGTAAGAAAGAGTCATAAAGTCAACGATATTCTACAATCATTATTTTAATTGTTAATATTTCTGCGGTTTAAATCAATACCAATCAAAGAGAAAATATTGCTTAAATGTTTCGATTTTACGAAAACTCATAGCTATAAATGATTCAGGCATCATGATAGGTCATTCGTTTTACAAAAACTTTCTTTTGTCTATTTTTTTAATATGGCTCTTATTGATCCTACATAAAGAAACTAATTAATTTTTTCGAAAACTGCCATAAATTAATTTTTTTCATACTTACCTCAAACTCATAATCAATGAATAAAAACTGCATTTAGGAGAATTTTTGTATGAAATATATAAAGTTTAGAATATTCTTTTGTTTAATACGGTGGAGATGCTTCCAAATTTAGTGCCATTAAATAAATGAAAGAAAAAATATATTAATATATATAGTATATATATATTAATATATATATATATATATATATATATATATATATATATATATATATATATATATATATATATATATATATATATATATATATATATATATATATATATATATATATATATATATATATACTATATCTTAACGGAGGAAAATCAAATTGCAATAGACTATTTAAAAATAATATATAGCATGATCTACGAATTTCAAGATTTCTTGAAGATTGTTTTCCCTTGAAGACCCAAAAATTTTAGCAATACTATACTTTGTTGCCGAAGTGTGTTATCTTTCTAAATATAACTGCAATTATAAGTTTTTTAATGATATTACAGTGATAATAAAAATGTTTTTTTTTCCTTAGATTCGCTAGATAATCTATCAAAGCTATTTTTTTACTCTCATTTCCACGTGCGAAAAAACAGACTCGATTGCGAGTTGAAATTTGCGATGATCAATTAAGCGCAATAGGCGTTATCATTCACAGCAAGAAAAAGATTTTCTACTCGTGATTCCCCTACCTCAAGGAATGCAATCTGTAAACCATCATCAAGCCAAACTTTAAAAAAAAAACTTAAAAAATCGAAATCGAATTAGATTTTTCGGATCGTTTTATCATCTATGTCGATAACCGACGACTATGTCATAAACAAGGATGTTATCGGTTCTAAGGCGAGGTTTGTGAATTTTGAAAAGACACCATAAATGACTTGCCATTATCTGAGGAGGGGGTGAAAATGCCATTTGCCATTAATTTGTCGTTAGCATTTTCTCAATGCTACGGCTATTTTTTTTTAAAAATGCCCGCTGTACCTCGTTCATTCATTTTGAAGAATGACTCTACTGCATAATTAGTCCCGGACTTTGACAGAACTACCGTGCCTCTTAATCAGTTTACTAATAACCATCTTTACTTCCATTAGTTGGTGATAGAGACTGGACTGGAGAAAAAATTCTCTGATGAACTGATTAATTGCTTATGTTTGATGAAGCTCGCATGCATTTATTGATTGAGAAGTCAAAAGGAAAAATAATGAAAGAACAACGCTTTTCTTTCTGAAAAAGATGTATGGAGAAAAATAATTTTTGCATAATTCAGGGCACTGATGCTTGAAAGTGAATTATTTTTATTACTCTGACTGCTTCATTTGAAATCATTTCTTAGAGACACTAGTTTTATGAATGGAGTGTATTTTTTTTTATTTTTTTTTATTAATTTTGAAGATGTAATTCGTTTACGATTAACTTTCAAATAACAATTGGTAAATTCACAAATCATAAAACAATGGAACAAAATAATATATAATACTTTTCAGCCATATTTATTACGAGTATTTATGATTCAAACGCTGTATTTTTTTTATATATATTTAAATATAACTTCCAAAAAAAATTCAATTTCAAAAAAAATTTAAAAATATACATTTTTACAAATTAAAAAAAAAGTTTAAAATTTGAAGTTTAAAAAGTTTAAAATTTGAAGTTTAAAAAGTTTAAAATTAAAAGTTTAAAATATTTAAAATTTTAAACTTTTTTAATTTTTTGAGAAAATTGCAATTTTAAAAAATTACAAATACTAATCTTCTTTAATTTCAATTTTCTGAAAAAAAAAGAACTAGAACGTTTTTATGTGCAGTGCACGAAAAATAAAAAAATAAAACGAACTATCTCGAATAACTGGTCGGAATATCATGTACTAATACTCAATGGTTCAGGAGATTAACCACAAATATTCTAATTAATTTTTTTCAGGCGAAACATTAAGTTATGGAATTACACACAAAAACGTGTTGTCTCTGAGTAAACATAACCTTTTTCGACGAATTCGGATTCTTTACTATTCCCTCAAATTTTAGGGATAGCCATAGAATCTGGGATAGATGGTCAAAATAGTTTGATCAGGAGAGTGGTTCAAAGTTTGGACCCCTTAATGTAATTACAATTTGTGTTTATTTCATAATATCTCGAGAAATTTTTAAGCGAATTGAAAACCAATTGCACTCAGTCATAAAATTCGTTTCGTCAAAGATAATTCCATACAAAAATAACTTCTTAGAGGTATTAATTATTTTTTTAAATTTTATTTAATAATAGTCGAAAAACTTTTGAATTATAAAGTATACAATGATTTGCATCATTTTAGAGAATGCAATTTTAGATCGCGAATTACAAAATTTTATTAAACTCTGCCGAATAGTTCTTAATAAATAAAATTTTAAAAAGTCGTATATTTAAAATTTGATTTCTCAAGAACAGTTCAACCAATTTCGCTTTCTTTTGTATTTTGCCATACAAAATTACGTTCTTTAAAATGATGTAAAAAATTGTATACCTTACTATTCAAAAATGTTTCAATTGTTATTAAATAAAATAATAAATAATTAATAAAAATTATTTTTGCATAGTATCTTCTTTGGATAATCGATTTTTCATAATCATGTGGAAAAATGTTTTGATTCTCTTAAATCGTTTGCTAGATGCAGCGAATATGCAAAAAGTAAAATTTCCCTTAAATGGTCCAAACTTTGCACATTTCTCCTGACCAAATTTTTGGGATCATATTACTCAAATTACGGCTACTCTCTATTTTAGAAATCCAAATCCGTTGAAAATAAGGCATGCTTATTCAGAGAAAGTACGTTTTTGAGCATGATTTTGTAACTTAAAATATCGTCTGCGAAAATTGATTAGCATTTTTTAGGTCACCTCGAACCATTGAGACTGAGTCCTAGTACGTAAAAATCTGATCAATAGATCAAAAGCTATCCGGGGTTTTTTTTCTACTGTACATACAATAACGAACTGTAGGGCTTTGTAAGTCGGTAGAATTTTCGTTAGCTTTGTATTCCAATATCCTTTACTCAATGTCATGTTCAGTTTTTTTTAAATGCTTATTCGTTACTTTCAAGGAATAACTCTCCTGTGTAATTAATCCCTAACTTAGACAGAACTACCTTACTTTTTTATCAGTTTACTAATAACTATCATTTCTTTCATTAGTTGGTGATACAGACTGGGCTGGGAAAGATATTCTCTGATGAACTGATTAATTGTTTATGTTAGATGAAGCTCGCATACGTTTATTGATTGCAAAGTCCAAAAAGAGAAAAATAATAACAAGAACAACGCTTTTCTTTCTGAAAGAGACATAAGCAAAATAACTTTTTTAATAATTAAGGGTACTAATGCTTGAAAGTAAATAATTTTTATAAGTTCAATTTATTCATCGAGATTATTACAAAAAAACACTGGTTATTTGACTGATATACAGTCCTTGGCCATATTATTACACGTACTATAAGATTCTAGGTAAAATTATAATTATCAGGTGATACTTTACAGCTGTATTGTTTTTACACGGATTACACTAGTTTGGACTTGTTTACCCTCCTGTATCAATTGATTAACATCGTAATGCAATACGTTGAAAATAAATACAAATAGGAAGTATATAAGAACATAAAAAATCTCCCGAATAAAAACCCATTACATGTATGTTAAAATATAAAAAATATTGCATATGAACTAGTGCAAATCAAGCAATTATTAAAAAACTACAGTAGGTTTAATAATTTGATCTAATTATTATAATAGATATTCCATATTTATATAATATATCATCTAATTTAACCAATTGATACACTAACGTAAGCAAGCGCAAACCGGTTTCAGTCACATAAAAGCAATAAAGCAGCATAGTATCACCTGATAGTAAAATTTTACATAGAATCTCATAGAGAGTCTAATAATTTGGCCAGGGACTGATATATATATATATATATATATATATATATATATATATATATATATATATATATATATATATATATATATATATATATATATATATATATATATATATATATATATATATATATATATATATATATATATATATATTTATATATATATGCGTCTGAGTGGTTAGCGCGCCTGACTGCGGCCGCGGGTTTGAATCCTGCTCAGGGCATGGATGCTTCTTTCTCTCTGTGTTCTATGTCCTTTCCTCTTTGTATGAATGTGACCCGCCCTATAAACGGGTTTGTGGTTGTGTGGTTCGCCACAGGTGCCAACTGGGTAACGAGAAGAGAGTAGCAGTTCTGGCATTTCTGTGGTCAATGGGACAAACCCCAAGTGCCCGCCATTAATTAATATATACATATATATATATATACATACATACTTTATCGATATCATTAGGAAGTTATAATTCCTTAATTCTTCTATGATTTACAGTTTTTCAACAATGTGGAGTTTTTTTTTTCTTTTTTAGTAAGGGGATACGAATAGTTAATACTTGTACTGATTTCTTAAAGTAAGGGGGATGAAAATAGTTAATACTTTTACCGATATTCGATATTTAACATTTTCTGACGAAGTTGGATTTTTTTTTAATGTAGAAGAACAAGTTGATTTTTCACTTTGAAAGCTAACTGTATTAAAAATTAAATGCTTTTATATTCAAGTATAAGACATGATGCTCACTTTACTCAGACCTTTTCACTGAATAACGACTCACAATTTGCTTGTGGAACATTTGAAGTTTGTGTTTATTCAATGTACAGTAGGCATTACATTAGCTAATTTTTTTTGGAAACCAAACCTTGCATAAATTGACTGATTTTTTGGTTTTTGAAAAATCCTGAACACAGAAATGGGAATGAAATATAAAAATAAGCTTTTTTTGAGATAATAATCGTTAACAATTCTATGAAAAAACAACAAACAAATTCCAAGAATAGTGTGGATTAAATTTTCCGTAAGTTCTAAAATATGAATACTTTCTTCTTCTAAAAATTATATATACTCTAAAAATTTCTGTTAAATTTAATTTCTAATGGGATCTTTATAAAATTAATAACTGTACTTAAGAAAGGGTATTCAAAAAGATAATTTAAAAATAAAACTATTAAAATGTGAATTGGATAAGTCAATAAAGGTGAAATAATTACAAAATTAGGCATACCTTTCATGTAAAGTGATTTTAATTCCACAGCTTTTGAGAAAACTATACTAAATTAGTGACCATCCATTTCTAATTATAAATGTAAGTTTTCCTTGAAAAGATGAGATTTTTTTAAGGAGAAAAATTTTCTTTGAAAAATCTATATCTTCCGTGTTTACGAATTCGCCAATAATTTGGATACTCATCTGGGTCGTCTAAAATACAGTTTTTTCAAAGCTAAAAAATGATACCGGGGTACAAAATTTTAGTGAAATTTATAAAAATACTTGATCTTGCATAATTCGGGCTAAGGGAATTTCAAATCTGGAATTGCTTTTGTTGTCAAAGTTACAGATTTTTTTATTTCTAAATATAATTAAAAAAAATTTTTTTGAATTGTGCTGAAGTTGAGATATAAAACTACAGCATAACATTGCATTAACAACTTTTTAAGCAAATTTTTTCAGCATTATCCTTTCAAAAAAGGCATCTATCTTAAAGTTAGCAGGAGAGAATAAGTTTGAAAGCAAATATAATTGTATCTCCATAATTGTTTGTTAATTTGAAAAGCAAAGAACGCTGTTGCATTTTTTGTTCTGCACATATACGCATTTACTTTTTCTTACTCAAATAAATTCGAAACAATAAAAAAATACAATCAGTAATCTATCCTAATTTTTCAAAAAAATAGTAGGGGAGAGTGGGGTCAATTGTAACATTTTTTACATCACTATATTTAACTAACAAAAGATCCAATATATTATTAGTATTAATTGACAGACGAGTAAAGTAGACTATCCTCTACTAGAAAAAAAAAATAAGTACCTTATTTCAAATGTTATTATATTAGTTATTAACAATTTTTGACAGTCGTGCACTTGTTACAATTGTCCCCACTTACGGTGTCAATTGTAACAGTTCATAAATTCAACTAAAACATAGTTAATTATACATATTATCATAGTTGTGATATATTTTTTTATTGATCAAAATAGTAGTGATATTTTAGGAGTAAAAATAAAAATGAGCAGAGACCCAAAGGGTTAAACTTTTAACTTTAAGGTGTTAAAAATTTTAATTTATGCTGTGAAAGGTGACAAATAAAATAATGCACATGCACCATAATATAAATGATATAGGAAACTATTGGTGGTTCTTAAAGAGTTAAGTAGTGGTTTGTAAACATAAGATTATTTATTTTCAGCTGTTACAACCGTCCCTTTACTTATTGTTACAATCGTCCCCAAGACGTCATTTCAGCTTCATTTGTTAAAAACAATGCTAGTTAATTAACAAAACTAATCTTTTTTTTTTAATGTTAATTAAGGTGTCCACTTACATATTCGGTTAATAATTTTTATTTGTTTAAACAAAATTACTTTGCTACAATATAATATTCTTATACCAAAAAAAGTACTTACGCAGCGTGAAAATATCCTTTGTGATGTAACTCTTTCAGAAGTACATAAAAATGGTTGCCAGCAGGGGTGTACATGTAGATTTATTAAATACACCTTGTGCGCCACCTAGGAACCAAATCTAGAACCCGACACTCGAAATTTTTGCTCTGTTACAATCGTACCCTGATACAATTGACCCCACTCTCCCCTAAGCTTAGTTAACAGTCAACTGTTTTGCATCGAATAATTTTGATCAGTAGAATATGTTTAATTTCTTTACAACATTCAATTCTCAACTAGCTGGAAACATGATTTCCTTTTAATAAAAAATTGACAATAGTTCAAAAGAGAATTTCACTTTAAAGGAAAACCTAAATTAAAGTACTAAAACAATTGATTAGTATATTAATGGGAAAATAATATATGTACAAGCGTAAATAGTAAGATTTTGAGAAATGTTAGAATTTAATTAAATAGTTTGTAAAATAATTCTGCAAAGGACGCGCGGACAGGTAATTAAAAAAATTACCTTAAAAATTAAGACGATTCATAAGATGTTGAGAAATTTTAAGATGCTTAAAAATGTTGATTACCTATTCGTATTAATAATTATAAAATATATATTGAAGAAAGTGATTAATATATTTTTCAAAATATATGTATGCGCTTCTATATTATTGAAATTGTATCAATTATTGAAGGAACAAACTGAAAAATGAAATTAAGAAAAGTTGATGCATAATCACATTCCATCAGAAAAATGCTTTTATAAAACTCTACATTCGTTGAATAAAATGTTTTTTTAGTCAATAAAATGTTTTTTTCAAATCTCTTCATAAATTACGAATAAATTTTTAAATGAGTAAAAAAGAAACATGGTTTTTAATAATTTTAAAAAAAGAATTAGCAATTAAAGAATAGGCAATTAAGGGATTAGCAATTAAAGGATTAGCAAAAAGGATTAGCAATGAAATTTCTCGCTACGCGAGCATAAGTCAGATTTCTCGCAAGTTATCTATATTTAAATATTAATGATTCAATTTAAATATTTCTTCATTGTCACTAAAAATTATTTCTTTTTAAAAATAATTGTAATTTTTCTCGGCTTCTACTAAATAAAAACTGTTGAAACTTTAGATTTTGCGATAGAAAAATACATGGATTAATATGTCATGAAAAAAAAGCATCCACAACGAAATTAAATAATAAAAAACAATAAATAATTATTAAAATTATTTTTTACATGAAATTATCTTTGGGTAAATGGGGGTCGAATTTTTTTATATTGCTTAATTAGTGTTAAAAATATGACTTAAAATGCAAAAAAGGAAATTAACATTAAGAGGTCCGAACTTCGGATCATTCTCCTGACCAATTTATGGAGACCATATTTCCCAGATTGCTGCTACCCCCTATATTTTGAAGGTTAAGAATCCATATATGTAAAATGAAAATAAAAAATATTTTTTCAGAGAAAGTACGTTTTTGTGTCTGATTTCATAACTTAATTAATAATTAGCACTACAGAATTAGCATATTTAATTCCTCCCCCAGGAACCATTAAGATTGACACTTAGTCCGTAAAATTTCGATCCTAAGAACGAAATTTATTTAGTGTGATATCTTTTTTTTTCTTTGTATGTACGACGGCATTTCCGAGCCTAAGCAATTTTAATTCCGATGATGTGCTTTGGAAGTTCGTGACTATATTTATGCAACCCCCTGTTATTCATACTGCTTTTAAACTTGTACATTTCGACATAGACTAAAAATAGCATTGAAAAATTTAAAAAAAAACTGTAGCTTAGAGAAGGAAACTGATTACTAATCATCGATATGAAAGTGTCTGAGATGTGTTAAAAAATTGCATGCAGCAGAAAACAAAGAAAAAATGCAGCGGAAAACAAAGAAAAAATTCCCCCAGGGTACACAATGATGAAATATATTACTTAAAAAGTTTTTTTTTTTCATTACAGCAAAATTCATATTTCGATACTCACTAGTGACCAGTCGATATCATTTTTTCCCTTTTTTCTTGATAAATCTTTCAACTTTATGATGAAGCTTCAGACTTCTAGCACTCTTTGTCTTAGAAAATATAATCCTAGAGCTCCTCTTAATTATCCGAATAGCTTCATATTTCGCGGAATTAGGTTTGACTTTTCTTCATACTTCTTTAGAAGATATCAAATTTGACACGGTTACAAAAATTTTTCTATTTTCCCAAATAGAAAACTTTCGAGGACATCCTGTAAGTTTATCCAATCCATAACTGCCATGATTGGTCAAAAAAAACCTCATAATTGCACTAACTGAGTGATTTCTCAATTTAGAAATGAACTCGCTATCCTTTACCTGTTTTGAAATTCCATTATTTGACCTTTTTTCAAAGTTGAACCGACGAGATTTACGAGGCATGATGAAAAATTTATATTTAAGCTTTAAAATTGATTTGGATTCAAAATAAATGCCAATTATGTATGTTTTGTGTCGGTGATTTTTCCAAATTTGCTTACTTTAAAATTAATTAAAAACAAATTTTAAAAAAGGTGAAGGCTCATAAGGCTTTTTAGAAAGTTCTTTTTTTTATCTTTTTCTTTTAAAAAAACTTAATAAATTATTCAGAACTAATATATGTACTGGATTTGCATATTACAGGAGGGTATACATAATTTGGTATAAATACGTATTAAATTCTTGTTCCAATTCATGCTTATCTATTCAAAAGAATTTGTTAGTCATCTTAATTATATTAATGCATATTTGTGTAATCACTTTCTTTCAAAAGATTAGTTCTCTATAAATTAAATCATGATAACAGAAATGTAACATTTCTTGATTTGCAAATTATATAATTCTATTAAAAGAACTTTATAACAATCATAACAAAGTACTCGTACTTTTACTAACGGTAAAAAAACAAAGCAAACTAGTATAATTTCACGAATTATTACACAAACTATGTGAATTAACGGAATATTTGAAAGATGCCAAAAGTAGAAATGCATAAAATATGACATCTCTCACTTTATGTCAGAAGACAATCCACTGATGAAAAGAAATGTAGCCATTAGCGAGGAATGCATGTGGGATAACTTACGTTGCTACCTGAATCTCTGATGAAATAAATATGAAATATTTCTCCCCGAAATTCACATTTATTCAATGCTTATTTTTTTCTCACATACTCTATTTCAAGAGAAAAGCGTGTTTTAGCGAAACGTTAGATAAGCAAGATGGTTTGTAAGATTCACGAAGTAGCTCGTCTTCCCAAAATGCAATGTGTCTTATGCCAATATTCTTCGTAATCATAGCGTAAAGTACGTGCTCAAAATATTCTCAGCATTTTCTAAGATACGGAATAGGGTTTTCGCCACTTATCTTATTTTTTTTATTTTTTCCCCGCCAACATCTCCTTTTCCCGCATTCTTTCTGGTTGAAATCGAAAAGTAGTTGCTCAAAGAATTTATTTCCTTCTTCATGCTTTCATTCCTTTTCCAATACACACACACACACAGCCACAACAGATAGAAACCATCGACAGTTTCATAATGCAAGCGACAAAATGAGTAAGAGACTTTATTTGAGAATAATACGCGCCTAAGAAATGCTTTCGTTTTCAGCTACGTTTATTTTAATGAATAGCGAAAATGTTTTTCGCTTTTCTTTTCAGAAGAATATCGTCTTACCTGTCGGAATGGAGGAATTATGGTAATAAGTTACGGTCTTAAAAAAAATACGTTGATGGTTGATGTGTGGAACAAAGTACTCTGTTGAGATAAAAATGATTTTTGTGACTATAGTATCTGTTAAGCTTTTTGAAATTCAACACCGTTTAAAATATTTCTTAGTGCACTAATCTTTCTGAATTTCAGATCAGAAAACCTAAAGTTCTTTTGAGATAAGAATTAATTTTTGGTTTTGAACATTTTTATCCCACAAGTAACGGAGTTTATTTTTTAGAAAGTGTTATAGGATTTTATTTTTTAGAAAGTATTTTTATTCTTATAAGAATTATTTGAAAAATCTTCTGTATGGATAGAAGAAAAAATCACATAAATGTTTCGGCTTTTACCATTATGATACACTTATAGTAAAGTTTAAAATGTAGTAGTTTTATAGAAGAGCCTTAAATAACAATATTACAATATTAAGGGTTCTCTACTATATTTACCCCATTTTGTTCTAGACTTTCTTGAGCGCCTAACACATATAGGTTTTCGAAAAGTTTCTTCTCTGTTCAGCTTGTGAAATATATAGGGTTATGTGTTTTGATTCCCCTAACATGTCAGTGGAAAATTTTATCCATTGATAAATTTTTACATCCCCAAGCCTGCAAACATCAGTGTTGAATTTCTCTTTTTAAACCAGTCTAATATGTTGATTACTCAATCATTTCAATGTTGTTTTTCTCCACATAGACCAGTCTACTTAACTGATATCAGTATTTCATCCTCCGTACAAATTAGTTCGTTTTACTGATATGAGTATTTCATTTCCCTGTGTAAACTAGTCCATTATACTGATACCAGTGCTTCAATTCATTATATAGACCAGCCTACTGCATTGATTTACTCTACTGATATCAATATTCAATGACCAATCTACTGCACTGATCTATTCCGCTGATATCAGTGTTCCATTTCCCCTTACAAACCAGTCCATTCTACTGATATTCGTGTTTCAATTCATCATATAGACCAGCCCACTGTATTAATTTAATCTACTGTTATCAACATTCAATGGCCAATCCACTGCACTGATCTATTTGATTGATATCAGTGTTCCCGTATAGATTAATGCATTCATTTTATTGATTCCTCCTTATTATTTTTTGTAGGGTTATTTTTCCATCAAGTTAATTTTGGTAATTCTCTAAAGAATATCAGGTGGCAAAAAACGATTACACATTAAACTTTTAGAGCTCTGTTGATAAGACTTGTGTTGATAAGATAGAAGTAGGAGTGCATCCCTCTATTTATTGGGTATACGTGAGAATATAATCAATTTGTAAAGCGACTGTTGAACAAGCAATCTGAGTAACTCAGCTACTTTGGTCAGTGAAGTCTAACAGCTATAGCCACAAAGTTTTTCATAATTTTTCTATTTAATATTATTTCTATTTACTTATAATAACCATTTGAGAGGCATGATTGTGAGATTTTTATACCTTGATTTTATACCATTTTTTGTTTGGTTGTGTTATTGCATAATCCATAGAAAAGTTGGAAAGACTTTTCTCACCCATTTAATGATTAGAAACTCGAGCATTGATACTTTTACTTCTAACTTAACTCTTTTCAATGTAACTAGAACGATTGAAACTGGAAAAAGCATTAAAATTAATTGAACATCTCTGAACTTGCAAGCTAGAAGTTTTGTTGTTGATAGTACGTCAATACCGAATTCCGATAAATATTATACCACAGTCTTTACAGTGTAGATACATCCTGAGTTTATGGTTCTTACTCTATATTGTTTAGTAAAAATAACTTTGTTGATTCTTAGGAGAATTATACCTTAGTGAGATTATAAATTTTAGTTTTACTGAATATAAAAAAGTGTGTCATCTGCTTTACACCAATAGTATAAAATAACATTCTTAAGTGTTTCACTACATCAGGAACTATTATTGCTTCTTGGTAAAGTGGATAATTGCTTTAGTGCAGAGTAGTTGTCACTATTCTTGGTGTTAAAAAACTAAAAGTTTTCGCTATGTAGGCAAAATATTTTCTACAACAACAAAAACTGAGTAGTTGTTGGAATCATTAGAGGCAATTTTTAGTAGGAAGTTATCCCGGTTGCAGGGATAACTTCATTCTCAGTATTTTTGAATTTTTTATGAAACTGAAAGCCATTAAAATATATTTAAACAACTCACATAAATTTTTTTATTCCAGAATCAGACCCAGGATTTTTTTCCTTCCTTAACTGGTAGAGACGCACACCGAAATTTTACTTGTGGTTTGAAACGGGCCACACTGTCAGATATTTCTATGAAAAAATTGTCAAATAGCAATTTATTTAAATGATATTTGAAAATATTCTAACGGAACCTACAAGTAACCATAAACTAGATGGTAATCAAACAGTAACCGTGAGATAAACCATTTATTTACTGATTTCCCCTAACACGGTTAAACAACAAGAATTTTATCGTACCAACTGAGCTCAAACAAATGAAACCTCATAGTTCCTTACAATTTACATATTATTACCAAAAGAGCTAATCTGTCAGTATCATGACTGACGGAACAGGGCTTCGAATCCCAGTGCTGACACCACAATATTTTCTGAATTCCCCTCAACACAAGAATTTTTTCCAGTGTCCTGCACTCCCCAGTTTTTGTCCTGTACTCTTCAATGTCCATTACCTAATGAAAATCCTAGTTTCTTTGCCCAGTTAAATTTCTTTGGAATTTGAAACCATGCTAGTTGTAAATAGTTAAAAAACCGTAAAGGTAAGAAATGTTTTTACCGTAAACTTTACGATAAAATCGGATTGACAGACTTCTGCCGGTTATTATACCAAAAGTTTAGAATGAAAATTCTAACAGTGCAAAGTAACTCCAGTTGATGGTGTGTTATACAACCACTTATTTTTATTATTTAAACTTGTTGTCATATAAAAAATAAATATATGAAAAAAATTTTATTTCGTTAAAATTTTATTATAACACTTTTCAAGTTATTTATATATTGATGTATTGAATAAATCCAGAGTCATACTCCAGAGGTGAACATTAATTGAAGTGAGAGATATTGTCGATCTTGCGTATTCAATTAACCATTATACCTGTCAGTATTACTATGAACATTAATCTGCATTAGTACAGCTTTAGATCGAAACAGTTGAGGTGATTGAATCATTACGAATATACCGATTCTGATTTGATCATCATAGTAAATAGACAGACGTTAGACTACGCCAAAGAGTTAATAATTATAACTATAGCAATAATTGCTGTAGTTTGCTATGCAAGAGGACTGCATGATTTTACCATTAGAATGTATTGACTAGAGACATATATTGGTGCTCAGTATTTTTTTATTTTAAATTTGAAAAAAAATTATTAAGTTTTTGTGTTAGAATTTTTAGCATATTTGGAGCTTTTTACTATTATCTATTGCTAAATTTTAAGCAGGTTATTGCATTGAATATTCTTTAATGTAACACGGGTCCGCTTAACTTCTAAGTGTGGCATTAATCATTTCTCCTATTATTGTTTTCTTTGCTAAACTTAGTTTAGCGTAAGTAAGTAACGGCGTTTTAGTTTGGCGCGGTATAGCTGATTCAGGCTCTAAATCTATATGAATGAAATGTAGAATACTGTTTATATTTCTTAATTGTTGCTCCTCTAGTGGATTCTCGGTATATTTTCAATGGATTCTGTAGTCGCTTACATTTTTCTTGCATTTTTTGTCAGGTATATTGAATTAAATTGCAATTTCTTAAAATATTTATAATTTTTTATTTGTATTTTTGATTGGTGCTTTTTAGAGGGATTCTGCTGTCTCCTGTTGTTTCTTGGGTTTTCAGTCAGGCATTTTGCATTAAATTACTTTTTCTTAAATTGAATAACAATTTATTTAAATACTTTTTTCCAGTTATAACATAAGCGGCTTTGCACTGTCTTAGCTTGGAAGTATATGATACGTTCAATTTCTCTTAATTCAATATAGCTGCCTTTTATATTTTTAGTAACACTGCTTTGAATTCTTCTTAAAAATTAGTAAACGTTAAGGCACTAGAGAATAAAATTTGTCTCAAGTTTTGCATTATGAAGTCCTTTAAAAGAAATACGATGTTTCTTCTGGCTTTAAAATTTAATTTAATGCTAGTATTAATACCAGTATGAAGTATTAAATACATCCAGAGTAGTCCCGTGTAGTTTGCTTTTTTTCGAGTCTATTACCCTTAATAACAATTATCCAACCCGATTTCCATATCATTTAATGTTTTGCTTGTTTTTTACAAAAATACATTTTAATCAACGTGGGCAGTTGGGTAATGTGATACGAAGATAAGGTATTTACTACATTCTTTCATTTCTCTTAATTAAGTACACTCATTTGGCACACTAATGCATCACAGTGTAGTACACTCAGATACAATATTTTCTTGAGTACAATACTAACAATGAATCCGAGTCAGTCGCCAGTAGCTTATTTGTATAGCATGTAGATCTAGTGTAAATCAGTGTTGATTTGTATAGCAATCTAATGAAATAAAAACTTTTGTTTTGTTTCTCCATGATAAACTTTCTAATTGCTTATAGTTTTATGAACTTAAATTAAAAAATTTATTGAAAAGCAATAGAAGCTTTAGGAGTACATTAAAAAATTTATGTACTTCGTAAGAGGCAAAAATTACATTGTAAGAGCCACTTGAGATTAGATATTATTAAAGTAAAAAAAAAAATACTTTTCTGATTACACTTATTTATTTTTATGTATTTACAAAGAAATCTTTGATCTTCTTTAAAATAGATGATAACATAAATCATGATTTTGTTTTGATTTTGATTTACAAAGAAAAGTTTTGCTAAATATTGTGCTAATTTTTAAATCATATATAATATAATAACGAATCTGAGATAAGAATAAACTAACAAACTATACTCCAATTTCTTATGTAGAATAGAATTTATTTTTAAAATAGAAACTAAACCTGACTGCAAACCAAAACATTAAACGTCACAGTATTATTCTTCGATTAGAAAGTAACTTATCAAAACCCGGAAATAAACAAACCAATACTTCTACGACCATTGCTCATTTCAAATATGTATGCTTTCTTATATTCAAATAGTACTAAGAAAGCATAAAAATTTTCGATTAAGACATGGATTACTGACACATTGTTAAAGAAACTATCCTTTTCGAAGTCTCCAAAATCCTTGATCAGAAAGCAAACTTTTACCATGCCAGTTTATCAGTCAAGTTGCACGCGCACAATTGAAGGATTTATTTACACTGGAACCATTCCCATGGATACTTAAGAGTAACTGAAAGCACTGTTAAGATCCCAAGAGA
Source organism: Parasteatoda tepidariorum (assembly GCF_982258835.1). Classification (NCBI taxonomy): domain Eukaryota; kingdom Metazoa; phylum Arthropoda; class Arachnida; order Araneae; family Theridiidae; genus Parasteatoda; species Parasteatoda tepidariorum. The sequence goes on from NC_141765.1 coordinate 20,887,435, forward strand.
GAGTTTCATCACTTCTTTAAAGCCTTAAAAAGGGGAAGAAAATGTTTAGGTAGCAAAACTGCAATTGGTGAATACGTTAGATCGTTTATTTTCATTGTCGCTTTGAGAATGGTTTTTATAAGTTTGAGACAGGAAAAAAAAAACCAGCTCGCAGCTTTAAGATTATTACCATTGCGATTTCTTTCAAGAAATAGTTAAGGCAAGTAATATTGGGAGCTATTCATTCCAATGAAAAACATCAACTTAAATTATGTCCTTTTATTTATACTACATGCCTGCAAGATAATATAAATATATATATATATATATATATATATATATATATATATATATAATTAGTGATTAAATTTAGGAGATGTTGATAAAATGGCGAAAAATTATATTGTTTAGTAGAATTTTCTAATTTTCAGAATAATGTCTGTAAAAAGAATATGGAAAAAAAAGCAGGAAAGAATAAAAAGAATATGGCATTTTAGATTATTCCCAGAAAAGTACTATTGAAAGATATCCATCCTTTTGAAAAAACATCAACTTTAATTATGTCCTTTTGAAAACATCAGCTTAAATTATTTTCTTTCGTTTTTCTTACAACACTACATGCCTGTAAAATAAACGAAATATAACTAATGAAAAAATTTTGAGATGCTGGTAAAATGGAGAAAAATTATCTTGTTTAGTTGAATCATCTAATTTTTAGTATAATGTCTGAAAAAAGTCTATGAAAAATCTATATAATGTCAATGTAAAGGTGGAAAAACTTTTCAACTATTTTTACTCAATTTCACACATTTTTGTGGGTTCATCTGCATTTTTACTTGATATCTATTACGCTGAAGCATCATATTGGGTAGCTTAATAATCTAATGATTATTGAAATCATAGAAAATGATAATCATAACATGCTAATAATTGAAGAAAAACAATTCGTAGCTTTAAGAATTGTAACATTGCGATCTCTTTCAAGAAATAGTTAGAGAACTATCCAGACACATCCCTATGAAAAACATTAACTTAAATTACTTCCTTTTTTTCACTTCATGCCTGTGAGATAAAAGAAGTATAATTACTGATAAAATTTTGAGATGCTCATGATTATCGATGAAATTGATGAATAGATGATATACACTTGAGATGTTAGAAATTATATTGTTTAATCGAATCATCTGATTTTAATATAATATTTATAAAAAGAATATACAGAGAAAAGCTTGGAAAATTCTTTTAAATTTTTCCTTAACGCAAACGGTTTTTGTGGGCTCATCAGCATTTTTGAATGATGTCTATTATGTGGAATATCATATTGGACATTTTAATAATCTAATGATTATTAAAATCATAGAAAATGATTATCATAACATGTTATTGATCGTATTAAAAGACGCCATAATATTCTAATAATCATAATAATTGGAATCCTAATACTCTAATGATCACCATAATGAACGAGAGCAGATAATTTATGCCCACGATATGTAAAAGTATATTCTGGCTTTCAGGGGACAGTCTTGGTCACTAAAATATATTGTAAAGAGGTTTTAGTGTATCCCAACGCCAAAAATGATGGTATCTACTCTACACCAAAATTGTGTAGTGAATCGCAATTCATGACTCTAGGATCTAGTGTTTCACAACACCAGTTCTTTTGCACATTTTTGGTGTAAAGTAGCAGCCTACATTTTAGTTATTCAGAAACACTGTTGTGTTGTTTCTTATGCCACTTGCCAATACCAGCATGCATGCTTGGTGACATCAAGCAAATTTAAAGGCAGAGGGTGCATTTCTTGTTTTTCGATGGTGCCAGCTTAGGGCAAGTATACGACTTCAGCCACACATATGTCACTGTCCGTTTATAGGGTGGAACCATTCATACATCCGCAGGTCGTAATTTTGACCTGAACCAGAGAACGATCAATCTCCAATTCAGCACCTCCAGAGGTATGATTTGTTATAGGAATGTGGAGGACTTTTTGACTCGACAGATTTAGCATGCGCCAGTCACCATTTACTTCACGGGGAGTCTTCGCCAGTGGCGGGGATTGAACTTACGATCTCTGAAACATGGGCCAAACTCCTTATCAACCAGGCTATCTCAGCCCTTCAGAATCACTAAAATTTATAATTACAGTAAGGTTAGATACACGTAAGAGCCAGTAAAGTTAGTTTTTCAATGTAATATAAAGTTAGAAGCGTTAATCTAGAATGCATATAAATATTAAATTTTAAAATAAAATTATCTTGTAAATCAAACTTATGCGCAGCACAGAGAGAATATTAAGACGAATTTGAACTAGTCTTAACTGAACAGAGGTTAATAGAAATTATACATTATAAGATCATTGGATACAGTTCCCCGAGATTTAAAAATTAAAATATAATTATCCTTAATAAGCAACTAAAAATATTTTTTGTTTCTATTGATGAATATCAGCGTAAAAAACAGCAGTGACCTTTCATCTCATTCTGGATTGCAAGTAAACTCCTGGCACACCAACTAAGGACGCCAACATTGGCATTTTAGGAAGTGTAAATAATTTTCGTATAGTGTGAAAACGCAAGTGTTTGGTCTAAGCTTATTCAATTTTAAGTGTTTTGATTTACATCACCCGCTTTAAATCGTACCTTCGAGTTTGAGTAAACCTGGAATAAAGTATTCCTTCACCCAATTTTTGAGTTTTTCAACTACATATATATTTTACCGCAACTACATTTCAACTACATATATTTCACCGCAGTTATTACAGTGTATTAAATTCCCCAAACATATTATGGATACAATACTAAAATAACTAGATATTATCATAAATACACATGCTTTTTTTATTATAAAAGATTTTTTGAGCAATATTTTGTAATATATCTAGAGGTGTCTACTTATAACAACTTACAATAAGTGCCACATACTGTTAAGTGTTAAGTTATCTAGTTTAGACATTCCAAAACTGCAATCAGATGAGTGAATCATAAGAAAATGTATGCTTTGCTGTATAAATCGAAGAAAATATTTGGATATGTAGTTTTACAGTATTGTATCCATGGTATTTGTAAGTCAATTCTAGCTTTTATAAATTAAGTAAAGCTTTTACTCGAATAGTAAAATAAAGCATATTGGCTGCCTTCTTACTAGAAAGCAAGCTTTATCCGCTTTTTTGTTTTTGTGAAAAAATGTAGATACAAAAAATAATTTACAAGTGCCCAATTTTACTCAATATAAAATTGTTGATAACCGTTGCTATACAGCCTTATGGAGCTATACAGCCCTATAACGGAAGTTTTTTTATCCTTTGTTTAGAGTATTAAATTTAAACTTATTACTGAAAATAGGAACTAGTAAAATTCTTCCTTGCATAAAACTAAACCCTGTGTTAAATTTTTCAAAATATTGGTATTAAATAAATATTAAATGCATTAAACTTAATTTAATTAAACAATGCGCTTGAGTTTTAAGTAATGAATTATTTTTGATTCCTAAATACAATTTAAATTAATTATTTAATTTTTTTGTCAGAAACCTTTTTGAAACAATGTGCTGGATATCTATGTAAAAGATTACTTTTTTTTTCAAACATAGCACTAAATTTAATACATTTTATTTTAAAGTTTTCTTATTATAATAACTTAATTTCCCAATTTCTCCAAACAACTCCCTACAGTGTCATCTTTTGTTAATATTAAACTCCAATGAAGTATTTAAGATCAAAAATCCTTTACTTAATATAATATTTCTTCAATGAGATTAAAGGCTTTCAGACTTGATTGAAATTCAATTCTTTAATCCTATATTGCTTCTAATTATTCTTTCAAAATAATTCCTCCATAGAATACATGAATAAATTCTTAAAATGCTCCGAAAAATTATCAATAATCTACTTATCTTACCGAAGTGACAGTGGTTTCAAGTTATCAATTTTCTTTACAAAGAAAAAATCTAACATTAGTCGTTTTTAGTATTATTTCAAAAACCTAGAGATTAGGAGTTCTTTAATTTTTTGTCCATCCAAATCCAGTTATCGCTTCGTCATTCTATAAAAAAGATAAAACAAAAATGATAAAAAATATCCATTTTAGACAGTTAAGAAGCGTACGTACGTCGTAACAGTTCTTGGGACAATGAGTTAGGCAAACAAGGGCTGGAGGCTTATTTTTCCAAATCGACCACTAGGATAACAAATACGAGGGATCTGTAAAAAAGATCAAGGCTTCGGAGGGCAATAGCAGCTTCAAAAAGAGATGGGAGACAATTTTTTACACCGATTTCTATTCTTATCTTCTGTTTTGTTAGAGACTCAGCTAAAGTTTCGAATGAATGATTATTATCTTTTCAATGGATAGCCAGCGATTTCTTCAAATCCTGCATCACCTGAACATGAGAAAGTGTTCTATCATGATTTTCAACTTTTCTTTTCTTTCTCGTTTTACGTATTGCTAAGGAAATTTCGCACCATAAAAGGGATTTGAGTAAAGACCATGTTTCAAAAAGCAATTTTATTTAATGATTCAGTCTGCAATGATATCTTTAAAGTCTTAATGTAATTTGAAATAATTTAAACGATAGACAGTGGGTAAAATACTTATTTGAAGTCAGTGTTAGTTGTGGAAGAAGTACAAAAAGCGAAGTACTCTGAATAACTTTTAAGCTAATGAACAGAATTTAAAGAACTGAGTTACAATCCTAGTAATTCAAATCTTTAACCCTTTGAAGCAGAATTTTCATTAAACATATTTTTCATACTATCTTCATTATTTTGTATTAATTTATGTCTAAGTGAAAAGTTTTGTATTTAGCATTTTAATAATTTACGGCAATGAAATAGAGCATTGAACACCGGCTTCCTTTTCCAAGTTAAAGATAGCATTTTTCAAACACTGCTCACATCTAAACATTAATTTTCAAATTTATAGTTATTTAAATCCAAGTGAAACATTATTGAAATTTCTTTAACTTACAAAATCAATAATTGATAAATTTTTGAATATGAATGATAAAAAAATTTCCTAACTACTTTTTTCTTGGATAAATACAACTCTAGGAATCTAACAGATTTTTTTTATTAACTATTAAACCATTTCTTATAATAAAAAAATACCAAAAAACATTTTTACTTATATTTACTTATATAAATATATAAATATATATTCCGCGACTTTCCCCATTTCGTCTATTTCTTGAAGAATAAGGTGATCGTAGGCGTATTGCACTTAAATAAATTTATTTTAGTGTCATATTCGCAACATTTATATTGATCTATCAACTATGTTAATATAATATGCTTTTACTATTTCTTCTCATGGTATTTTTATGAAGCCAAAGTGATACAGTGCTCTCTGCTGATATAAGTATAATGATATAGAAAAAAATAAACTATTACTTACACATCATGATAAACTATTCTGTATAATGTGTAATTTGCTGGAGGTGTTAAAGCAAAGTATTTTTTTCTTTAAAGGAACATGTTATGTATTAGAATTGCACTTATAAACGAGAATGAACTTTAAAAAGCGCTATACAATATGATTAAAGTATAATGAAACATTACTAATAAAAATAATTTAAATATGATGTACAGATACAAGAGTTGGAAAAGCTTTTAATGCGCTCAAGAACTATTCTCGGTTTAAAATATTTATTGTTAATAAAGAAAATGTGTTTTGTTTCATAACTGATAAATTTTTTGCAGACTTTTGAAAAACTTTGTTTGAATGAAATTGAATAATGGCCAGACAACGAAGTATAGCCTCACTGAAGCCAAAAAATCAAGCCAGCATAGTTTATAGCTCTCCATTGTTGTTTTCCGTTTCCAATCATCATACCTTTTAGTATGCTTCATCTAAAGTAACTGAATCAAAGCAATTTTATATCAGTGAACTATAAAATTCACTAAACTGTAATGCTTTATTGTTTTTTTACTTGATTAGTAAATTAGTACGACTTAATGTTTTGACTTCCATAATAAATGTTTTAGAATGCACGTCAAGCAGAACTTTAGTTACAGCTATTTTAGTAACAGATGAGAGCTGTCTAACTTATCGGAAATTACAAAAATGAAACCGGTAGTAGGAAATAGTTTCGGTTCCATTTCTATTTTTGTGTTTTTTTTTCTTAGATATTTAATTTTTAAAAGCTCTTAAACTCTCGGCTAATAATCTGAATTATATTTTAATTAGATTTTACGTTACGTGGTTACTGTTTGTAGGTAACATGAAAAGTTAGCATATTTTCTGATAGTTTGTTAACATTTGAAGCGTACTTTCTATATCTTGATTTTGATTTGTTTTGAAGAAATTTATTGATTTCTTTCAAAAGGATTTGTTATTTACTTTGATAAATTTATTGAGATGGGTAAAGGACGTACTTCTCGATCTAAGAATCGTAAATATTACGGTAATCAACATGCCAACAAAAGCGATGATTTGAGCAAAGTTGATTATACCATTTCTTCAAAATTGTGTAAAGCAGATGAATCTATTACTTCAAGCTCTTCAAAATTACCGTTTTCTATGGATGTCAATAAAGAACTGATCCTTTTGGATAAAAACAATCTGTGTGGCAATCGAATAATTGATATTGAGATCCTGATGATGATATTAGCTTCATTATGTTGTCCGGTTTGCTATGATAACAAATTGCATTTAGAAGAAAATTCTAGATTTGGGCTATTATAAATATTATAAAAAATATTTTTTTCTTCTAATTATTAATAAAAACTATATTTAGATATATATATTAAAGTGTGAAAATACAGTAAGATGGTTGTTTAATAAAAAATTGTTCCTGTGCTAAATGCTTTATAAGTAGTAGACTTTTGATGTTAATCACTAAATACTTTAAAATATCGCTAAATAATACGTTAAAATATCGCTACGTTAAATAAAACAAAGAAAATGTGTGAAGGAATGTGTCCCCTATAAAATATAATAACTTCTTACTGACAAACATTCATAGTTTTTAGTAGAAATGTAATTATAAACTTTAACTGTGTTTTTCTCAAAATTAAAATTTTGCTGTTTTTTGTGTACGGAAAACAAGATAACTCAGCTAATTATTATAAATTTGTTTTCAAACTTTCAGAGATTGTTTCTTGTATTGGTGGTTATGTAATAGACCTCCAGAATTCAGATAACTGTATTATTTTTTGTTTTATGAGATATTTTGCAGTAGATAATGTGAAGAAAATGTGAAAAAAATGGAAAAATATGCTTAACACTCCATAAATTTTTTTAATTTCATGATATCATTTAAGTTGAGGTTCATAACACTTCAGAGGGTTATACGAAATGGCTCAAAAAGTTTGATAGCTGTATGTACAATAGTTTTCTGTGTAGAGTGTTTCCCGTCAATGAGTTATTTTCATTAAAATCATCTAAAAAGTACTCTTTAAACAAAAAATTTCCTGTATATTTAAATTTTCTCCATTAAATATGTTTATTTAAATTAATATACAATATAAATTGCAATAATGTTGTGGAAAATATTTATTTTTCAAAAATTTTGTCCCGAAGGTAGTCGGATACCTTAATTAAATAATACTGTAAAATTACGGTATAATATTTTACGATAAAAATGGATTTTGCGATTTTTTATGCATGATCCAGTCAATGTTCCGGTAATTTATACCGCAATTTGATGCAGAATTTTTTAATGTGTAATTGAGCTCAAGGCATATTTAAATTTCTTTAAAAATAAAGATAAAAATTTTATATTAAGGCGAATAGAAAAAACAAATAAGCTTGTTTGTTTGTTACATTAAAACTTTGCTAATAAATACAATATTGAGTATTATTTTGGTTGCATCCTTTATTTATCTAAAAAAAATGCAACTACGGAAGATTATACGTTTCGTCTTTCTAATAAATAAAGATTTTGCTTGCCCATAGACACAAAAGTAATTGCGCCATTCCATAAGGCGCCCTCTATGTATTTTACAGAAAAATTTGTTTTCTAATTCTAGGTAATTTAAATGTTCAGACACATTTCTTTTAGCATATTTTCTGTCTGAAAGAAACATTTTCCCAAACCTAATAAACGTCATTTCATGGATAATTTATATTGATTACAATTTTTCCATTCATAAATGTTCGAATCAAAATATATCTATTAAGTAGAAATAACTGTGATTATGTCTGTTATCATTTATCACACATTCATCTAACCTCTTAAACTAAGGCAAAAGTATCTTAAATACCTCATAGTCACGAAAGAGGCTGACTAATAAGTTAGTCTAACGTAATTTTTTTGGCTTCCATATAGAAACCTCGTAATTTTCATATTAAAAAAAACAATCATATTTCTTATGGATACCTTTAAACCAATAATCAGCAACTACAAAAATCCAATTACATTACCTAATTAAACTCAAAGTATTTTTAAATTTTTTTAAAAAATAAAAATTTAAAATATTAAAAATGAAATAAACTTGTAGTGTTATATTAAAATTTTATTAAATTATACATTAGTAAATATTATTTTGGTAGTGTCATTTATTTATCTAAAGGAAATGCAACTAAGCAATATTATCTGTTTTGGCTTTCTCATAAATAAAATTTTTATTTGCCATCAACACCAAAATCATTACGTTATACCGATAAAGAGGCGCCTTATATATATTTTAGAGAGAAATTTGGTACTTAATTCTACGTAATTTAAATTTTCTGGTACATTTCGTTTAGCATATTTTCTGTCTGAAAGAAGCATTTTCCCTTTCCTAATAAACGTCAATTCAAAGTTAATTTATTTTGATTGCAATTTTCCCATTCATAAATGTTCGAGTCAAAATATATCTTTTAAGTAGAAATAACTGTGATTGTGTCTGTTAGCATTTTTCACACGTTCCTCTAACCTCTTAACCCAAGGCAAAAGTCTCTTAAATACCTCACAGTTATGAAAGAAGCCGAAAACGTAGCAGAAGTTACATACTAAACAAACGTAGAAGAATCCAGTATTAAAATCAGAATGCGGGAGAAGTGGAAAAAAATATAGAAGAAAAGAAATTCGCCGCAAAAGAGCTGACAAAGGCTATAGCTGGAGGGAATGTTTAGCTGAGTACGTACAGAAAAGTTCTACACTTGGAAGAAACGATATAGAACAATATCCTTCCTTTAAGCACTTCTTCTACACAAAAGAAAACGACATATTTCTGCTTAGACAAAGAAAACGTATTCATTGTGCATTCGCAAAAATAAAGAAACGAAATCATCCGTTCAAAAATCGATTGCTTGGCGAATGAATTGGGTAAATAAGAGCCATTTTTGGCATGACCTAGCAAGAATGAATTGTCATTAAAAGAAGAAAAGAAAAGTAATATTTTTCTTTTCAACCACTTTTTTTCATAAATAATACAGAACTTTAAATTATGCATTGAAACGTCTTTTCTTTTCTTTTAACGAATGCAGAGCAGTTTTGGAGTGTCAAAACAGGAATCGAAGCGTTACAAACGGTTATATTTGTTTTTAGAAAGAAAAAAATAGGATAAAAAGACTGTGGTTATAACTTAGCAATAACGTGGTTTCTTTTGTTTAGTGAACCTTGATATTTTACGTTATTCATAATGCAAGAAAGTTCGTGGTAAAATATTCCTGTTTCTTTTTCAGTCAATCAGAATATTTCCAAAGATTGTAATTTTCGACGATTTCTAAAGGATGAATAGCACTAAATATTTTATTCTAATACTAATTTACAGAAATTAAATTTAATTTATTTACTTACTGTAGAATACACTTAAAATCAATGTTTAAAAATATTTCTATACCATTTAGACTTGAATATTCCCTTTAAAAATATTTTAAGTTTTACTATACAATAAAATCTGTGATGTAATAATTGCATGCATTTAAAAGGAAGTATGAAAGCTCTAAACAGTGAAAGAGCAGAAATTTTACACCAAGATCATCTCGCTTTTGCAATATACGTTAAATATTTTTCGCTCTCGAAAATTCAAATGTTGGCACTTTTCGATATCGTCTGTAATTGTTCATAATCGATAACGCGTTGGCGAATGTTTAAAACGGTCTTCAAAGTTGCTTTTCATCTGCAAAAGTTGAATTTTACCGTTATAAATACTTATGTTTGCTTGTGTCATAAGGATATTTATATTTTATTTTTCAAGCCTTTGTAAACTGTATTTAATAATTTTATAATGTATAATTTCAGTCCGCTCCTGTTCTGTTAAGACTAGTTTGAATTCCTAGTAATATTCTCTCTGCTGTGCGTATGTTTGATTTCCAGTTTTGGTTTAATGAGTAAAAGAAATATATATAAGTATTTTCATTTAATGCTTAATTTGCATATTGAGTAAATTATAAAAATGAAAAATACGAATTTTTCAGAAATATATTTAAAATTGATCCCTTTCTCTTATTTAATTTTATAACATTTGTTTTATAACTTCTGTTTTTCTAATTTTCAGAAAATTAATATGCATAAAAAATTGATATATACTAAAAAAATAATTAATGAAATACGTTTCAAATATAAAACATTTATAGTGCACTTAATTATCTTCATAATATATCATGACTCACTGTAAAATATAGGTCCTCAAATTTCAAGAAACTTTCTTCATTTTTGACAAAACCGTTACTCCGAGTGAACATTTCGTCAAAGTGAAGAAATAACTGTCGTCAATTCTTCGAGATTTCGAGTTGGGGAAACATTTTGAGTATATATTTTAAAATCCCCCATTTCCGTCACAAATCACATGATTTCGTAAAGAAATAATTCTCAAAATTAACGAAATATAGCTCAAGGATTGCTGAATCCTTAAAAGTGAAAGTTTCATTTCTGAGAAAGTAACAAAAGAATTAGTAAAGACAGGAAAACAAGTTTAAAAAAAACAATTCCAAACATTTTAGAGAAAATATCATTCGTCATTCTTTAAAATAAATTCGAAATAATCAATGCTCCTGACATTCAATTTATTTTGTTTACTTCAGAGATACATTATGATAGAAGTAGTTACAGTCATGATTTAAACATTGCTGCAGCAAAATACTGTTTATCAAACGATTGGTAAAATACACAAAAATGGGGGACAATTGATTTATTTATCCCCAAAGGAATAAAAACTTGCATACAAGATTTCTTTCTTTTTCGATCCCTTTTTCATAGTAATTTTTTTTTCCGGGGGAGGGGAGATAAATTATAGGAAGAATTTGAAGAGCACTTCATTATACATTTAAACATCTAGGGAAATATAGAAAAATTAAAATGAGAAATGCATTTTCATTTTTAACTGAATGTTTCTGAGGAAATAAATATTAAAGTATTCAATCAAGAAAGGAAAGAATTCATTTGTAAAAATTAAGGCAGTTTAAGGAATCCAATAAATAAAAAAGAGGATTTTTATCTTAATTAATATTGGTCGCGTAACTTTCTTAATAGCGAAATAAGAAAATAGGATACTCGTAGTCGGCTATATATTCGCACATCGTGTTTATAATTACCATAAATGATTGTTTTATGTACAAAGTATCCCCTAACCTCATTGATCACTATCATTCGTTCTATCTTCAGATCCATCCAATGATTTGAATATATATATAACTAACTTAAAAGATGTTCCTTTGAGTTATTACTATGATTTTAAAAATTTCCTTAATTGCAATTTTGATTATTGGGAAATTCAAATTAATTTTTGTCTTCTTAATAATTATTTTACAGTGGAAAAAAATATTTTTATTCAAATTAATAGAATACCACAAGGATCTAATTTTTCATCTTTCTTTACAAAGTTATTTTTACACTATTAGAGAAAAAATTATACTTTTTATATTAAATAAGTTTTTAGACTTTTTGATGATTTAATAATCTTTAATTTTCAAGATAATACAGTTTTATTAAATAGTATTTACCAAGATGAATTAATCTTGCTTCGTAATCATGATGATAACATTAATTTTGTTTTTTTGGATTTGGGTATTAAAAGAGAAGGAAATATCTGCCTTGTTGATTTATACGATATAAGAAATGATTTGAATTTTAATATGAATAAGCTAATTACTTGGAATTCTAATGTTTTTAAAAACATCTATTTAAATAACATTTTTAGTCAAATGAATAGAATTAAAAGAATATGTAGTAATGTTTATTTATCCCGAAAATAAATAGACACTTTTGAAATTTGATTAAAAAAAACAGTGGATGCCCAACTAAAGTAATTAAATTCTATATAAAAGCATTGAGTTAATTGCATGTTATTATTAATAAATTTACTAAAAGCTTCTTTGTTAATTCATAATTAACCAAGTGCAAATCCAATTCCAGCAAATTCGTGCTTAAAAATCTGTGCAAAACGGGCAAATCAAGTTTCACTCTTTCTTTCTCTCTCTCTCTTTAAATAAATGTTAATTTTCTGAAATCATTAAAATTGTATAATTAAATATCAACCTTATTAATTGTAATTCTTTTTAAATTATCCAGTGTAATATTATTACCGTGCTCACATCCATCTTCTGGCCAATCCTTGGAAACTAACAAATCAAAACGTGCTTCAATACTGCAGTAAGAACGCTCTATAAAACAAAATCCCTCTATTTACGATTTTAACGTGATTTACGCTTCTATTTTCACATCTTGTAATCTGACAATCTAACTAAAATATTTTAAATCACTCTTGAAAGATTCCGGTTCATGTAAGTTCATTTGAATTCGCTACTCGCTTTGGAGATTTCGTTTTGTGTTTTGCTCTGTTTTTTTCTTTACATTTTATTTTCTGTTTCTTGAAGGATATATTTTTTACTTAATGTGTTCTATTTTGTTTCAATTCTTGTGAGTGCTTCTCACTCTATTGTATTGATATATTTTGCTTTGGTAATCTTCATGCAATATTAGAAGGCTCTCCTTTTTGAGGATATAATTGTGTGGGCTGATGAAGAAATTATGTCATTACATTTTTTTGCTTCCGGCTTTTTAATATATATATATATATATATATATATATATATATATATATATATATATATATATATATATATAATACAAAAATTAAATACTTTTGTGTTAATAAAAGAATTAAAACTCTTTCGTTTTCATAAAATGTCTTTGTTAAAGAATAAGCGTAGAGAGATTCTATTTTGGGAATTCAAGGCTGAAAACATACCATTGAAATATAAATAGATTTATATTTCAAAGGAAGAGTTATTTTTAGAATCGTTCCCTTTTTCAATTCCAGAAAGGAAGCAGAAGTGATTTTCCTTAATGCGTAAGGTTACAAGGAATGTAAGAACTGTGCCTTTTTACCTCAAATCTGTGCTGGTATAAAACGTAAGAACGCATAGTTTTGCGTGTCCTTTTCATCATGATTTGATCCTGATAAGCTGTTCAGGAATTGTCAGAAGTCTTGTCCATTCCCCTCCCATAGGGAGTGTGGACGTGAACTGTAAGCAATACCAGCCTACATTTAAATAAACCTGTTTAGAACGTATGATGGCTTAAGACTGCAATTATTTCAAGCTAAATACAACACTGATAGCAGGGTTGGAGCCCTGTTATTACATATATATATATATATATATATATATATATATATATATATATATATATATATATATATATATATATATATATATATATATATATATATATATATATATATATATATATATATATATATAGATAGATAGATAGATAGATAGATAGATAGATAGATTACGAAAGAACTTTAAGAAGATATTCCTCTTCCTTCGTAAAAAAAAAAGTTTGAAATAATCAATTTTTCCGACATTCATTTTGTTTAGCAAAAAGTTTAAGGGAAAAAAGATAAATTTTATGAGAAATTTTTAAAACACTTCATTGTGGATTTACCCATCTCGCAAAATGGGGAAAACATCAAAATAAAAATAGTACTTTTATTTTTATTCAAGTGTTTCTATAGAAATAATGCTATATTACAATATTCAATCGAAAAAAACCCAAAAAGATGCTTTTTTAGAAGCTGAAACATTGTTAGTTAAGACTTCTATAAATCAAAGTGGATTACAAAAATTAGAGTTTTCAATTTTTATGAATATGGATCCCTTAATTTTTTTAAAAAAGGAAAGTAAGATATTCATATAAAAAAAAAACAATCAAAGCAAAAAAGTGGCAACAGATAAAGAAATTTTTTATCTTCAATTCATATAGTTTTCCCGTTTTTCTCAATTGGTAAATTGGAGAATAGAATATTCTTTAAATTTTCATTAATTATTCAGATTCGTTCACTTTTTTCTCAGAATTTTTTTTTTTATTTACTTGCAAAATGATATAATTTGAGAAAATCTTAAATTAAATAATTGAAAGAAAAAAATTATGATTTTTTTTCTGTTCATATTCTTACCTCATTAGGGAAAATCAAGGGCTGGTACTGCAGGAACTATTTAATATAACAAATAATTTTATTTCACTTTTTTTATACTTTATTTTTTTTTTCATTTTATTTTTCTTCATTTCATTTTTAGTTTTAATAGTTTAATTTTTATTTATTTATTGTAAATACACATTTTGAAAAATTTTATTATTTTCTTAATAAATACTGTTATATTAAAAGTTTGATTCAAATAACATAAATTAAAAATAATTATTAAATAATTATATAAATTAAAAATAATAAAACATACATTTAAATTTATCTTAACAAAATCTTGTTGCGCACCTAAAATAGATTATATACATTCTTTGCGTAATATTAGCATAATGCAGAATGTTAACTAAAGAATTTAAAATGGAAGAGTTTCATTTTTTAAATTTCCTGAATAACTACTGTTGTAATAAATTCTTGAATCAACTAAGCAAAAAAATATCATTAGAAAAAATTATTTTTCTTTGAGATTGTGTGTTTTTTAATTTAAATTAATATCTAAGCATCAAAAAACTTTAATTCTTTTAAATAAAATAGTTTTTTTAGTGTCACCCTTTACAAAACATAACAAAAGAATATTTTTAAATAACATTCTTATTAAATGAAGTTTTCTTATATTATTTTCTGATTGTATCTGTTATCAAAAAGCATTAAAAAAACTGCTTTGGTTATTACTTTTTCTATGAATCGAGCGAAATCCATTTCTTTTTACCCATTGTTAACAAACTCTGAAATCCTTAAGAAAGAATTTCTAGTTTTCTTCAATAGTACATTGAAAAACAGGAAATCGTGGAAAATAAATCTAGATTTTAAATGATATCAAGCAGGGAAAAGGTTAGGTTCATGCAGCATAAACCTATGAAAAGGTTGAACGAAACAGCCGTTACTTCCGATTCATTTTCAGAGTTAACTGTAACTGTAACCAAAACGATCACTCGGGGAAGGAAACTCAGAAATGTAAATGAGGATATTGTGATAACGAATATGTCGTTCAGGAAGCTAAAAGGGAAGAACATTCCGAAATTCGAAAATTCGCTTGAAAGGGTTTAGCAAAAATAGAAAATAATACAATTCACTTTAATTGACAAGCTGAAATCGCACGGAAGTGCTCCGAGTCGCAACAAAAGCAGTGAAGTAATTATCGAAATTCACTGAATGGAGTTATAAGTACATTTTAAAACATTTTATTTACTTATCTTGTGAAAGAAAATGTTTTTCTCTTTTTTATAGAATGTATTAAGAAATTTACAAATAGAATACTTGCTATTTAGAAAATTTATTCCTTTTTAACTTATTCCCTTTTGATTATTGTAACGTGAATCAATAAATCATTTCGACACGTGTTAGCGTAAATCAACGCGATGGACTAAAATAACGTTTTAAAGGGAATAAATTAAATT
Organism: Parasteatoda tepidariorum; assembly: GCF_982258835.1. NCBI lineage: Eukaryota > Metazoa > Arthropoda > Arachnida > Araneae > Theridiidae > Parasteatoda > Parasteatoda tepidariorum. The sequence goes on from NC_141765.1 coordinate 20,903,162, forward strand.
TCTTCCTGAGAATTTGAAGACTAGACACAATTTAGGGTTTTTTGGCGTAATAAATTTGCAAAGTAACACAAGAAAAACTCTAAGTTGTTTTATAAGTATTTTACATAAATCTGTTTTAATCACTGCTGTGAAAAATATTTCGGAATTGCATTGCTTTGTATTCCTATTGTCAGATTTTCTATTTTATAAAATAAATGCTAATTGCGATTATTGTCTCAAAGTAAACTTCTGACAATCTGAATAAAATTGAATGTAAATATTTAAAAATAGAATACGTTTTCTTACATAAATATCGTATTTCCCATCGCGCAAAATAAAAAAAGGACCATTCTGCATAACTTTTGATCTAATGATCTGATCTACATGCTCTTGGACTCAATCTTAATGGTTCAATAGCGTGACCTTAAATATGTTAATTAATTAGTTTAGACTATAATTCATGTTACCAAATTACACGCATAAAAGTACTTCATCAGCGTAAACATTCCTTTTTTTCGACGAATTCGGTTTCTACACGCAAAATATAGGGTGTAGTAGCAATCTGGGAAATATGGCTCTAATTGTTTGATCATGAGAGCGGTTCGAAGTTTGAACTCCTTAATGTTAATTTTACGTCTTACAACATGTCTCGAGAACTTTTTAAAGCGAATGGAAACATTTTTATGAACAATTATAAAACTCATTTACCGAAGATAATTCCATATGTAAAATGACTTTCAGTAAATAATTAATAAATCTATTTTTTATGAAATGATAGTCGAAAAGATATTGAATTACATCATTTATTAATGTTTGCATAGTTTTAAAAAATTTAATTTTGCGTGGCTAAATAAAAATTTTTAGCTCAATTGTTTTAATAGCTGTTGAGAAATCGACTTTCAAATATATGACTCTTTTAAAGTTTTTACCTTACAATTTTAAATTTTTCGACCATTATGAAATAAATTAATTAAAAAAAAACAGTAAATATTAATTAAAAGTTGTATTTTGAATGGAATTATTTTTGAATGAAGGAATTTTATTGTTGTCTTTCTGTTCGTGTAAAGAGTTTTCGAGATATGTGAAAATACGCAAGAAGTAAAATTTACATTAAGAAGTCCAAACTTTGGACCGCTCTTCCGTCCAAACTATTGGAACCATATGTCCCAGATGGTGGTTACTCGTTATGTTTTGAGGGTCAGAAACCTGAATCCATTAAGAAAAGTGGGCTTTTCAGGGGAAGTACATTTATGTGCCTGATTTCGGAACTAAAAATATTGCCTGCAATAACTAATTAGCAAATTTTAAGTCACCTTCTCGAACCGTTAAAATTGAGTCCAAGAATCTGAAGATCTAGTCATTAGATTAAAAGTAATATAGGGTTGCCCGTTATTTTTTTTTTTACTCACTGTACCTAGAATACAAACTTTGACCTGTTTTAACTTTATATTTTTTATGCGCAAAACAATAATTTAAGTAATTTCTGAATTTTGTGAGAATTACCTAATATATTTAATCTCAAATTTTTCTTTCTTTTTTTGTGAGAGAATATTGCCTTACACTTAAGCAAACCAAAGTAAGAAATATCCAAGGTATAACATAGTGCAGTCTTGGATCACTATTTGCTGTACCTTAAAATAATGGATGTTAAGATTGGATATTAATCATCTGATTCTATTAGCTTTGAATCATTGGATATTAATCATTGGAGCTAGACTTTCAGTTAATCAATGAGCACTGCAGAGTGCACTTGAAACTATCTAAGTGCTGAAAGGAATAGAGGGAAACTATTGTGGTGTCAACTCTGGGACTCGGACCTTCATTATCTCGTTCATAAGAGTGGTAGATTAGCCCTCTTAGCTATGATATGTACACAGCTTCAAGAAACTGAGTGGCTTCCTCAAGTGGACATAGTTGAGGCGTCAAATTCTGTTTTTTTAAACGTATTAGGTGAAAGCAGTTAATAAACGGTTTGTCTCACAATTAACAGTTTGAATGCCTCCTTATGTATGATTATTTGACTGTTTCGAGTATGGTAAAATAACAATTAAGTAAATTGTTTAATCATTGCTTTTCAAGAAATTTCTAACAGTATATGAAGTTTTTGACAGTAACCAATCACCAATGTATTTTAGTGCAAACATTTGCTGATAATCCTACTGTAATATTCAGGTTAAGTTTGTTTTGGCTGAAATTCTTTCGAAACACAAATAATTTTCCGATAATAATTTCAGCTTTCCTCAAACTGGTTCAAACGAGGTGTTCTAAATGATAAAACTTCTATGTCAATGAAAACGAATGTAATGTTACGCCAATTTTTTATTTTACATTATAGCATGACTATTATACATTTGGCGCAATTTAGTGCATGTATTATTTTGTAATTTCTACCAGTGTATGGGGCCATTACGGTTGCCATGGACGGGTAGGAAAGTGAAATAATGGAGAACTCTAGTAAAAATTAAAATGTGTTATTTACGATGAAAATTTGTAAAATATTTGTCAATTGCGCTTGTAATGCTAAATATTAAGAGACATTTTCATGGAAAAAAAATCTATTATAAGGTAGTTTTTGGAAAAAAAATTAGAATTGGAATAAAAAGTGCATGTCACCATTTTGAAAATACATGCACAAAGGAAATTATTTATGTAATTAAATAAATATATTCCTCAGTGCCCTTTTGTAAAATTATGTTTCATAGCGTCCTTTCAATCTTTAAAAGATAAAAGTCATTTTTTATAAAAAAAATATTTTTGAGTATAAATTTTTGGAAAAAAAATTACAAATATTATTCAAATTGTATAACTTAATATTAAAGATGGACATACTTCACGATTGGACACTAAGCATTTTAAAGATAGAACTAAAAATGCAGTTTTTAAAGTTCAAATAAGTGAAACATCCTTGCAACGGAAAAACGTATTAGTGCTTAATTTCATATTCTTAATATACTCGTGGATACTCTCTATTCCCCAGTTGACGCTCACCTTTTTAAGGATGGACCTAAACACTCAGTCTTTAGAGTGCAATTTTGTAAACCACTCTTCTGACGTAAAAATGTATTAGTACTCGATTTTATCTTCTGAATATACTTCATCTTTAGAAGGTGTCATACTTGTCTTCTATACAGAATCTTAATGAAATCGATTATCACCATGAGTTGCTTAGGTTATCAAAAGGAATATAAGAAACTGAACTAGTTGGCTGTTGTAATTTCCCTCACTTTCTTCAGATTGCGTTTTCTCAACTGGGATCGCAGTTACAATATACTTATAAAGCTTGAAAGCTTCCCTAATATGAAACTTTTATTACTCGTTATAAATAACTGAAAGAAACACATTGTTGATGAAGAACATTTAATTGGAACTTTTTAGTAAAAACTTATTGCATCGTGTTTTTAAATTGTGTCTTTCTAAGACACTTTTAAAAATGAAACGCGTCTAAGAAATAAATTTAGTCATTAAATTTGACTAGAGTAAATATGTATTTATACTTTGAATTTTAAGCAACTAAATTCAGCATGTGATAAGTATATCCCGGTCGCTATTTTAAGCAAATAACTTATCCAAGAAGATCAAGGTTATAACTCCCTCATGATAATGGAGCTTCTCCCTATTGTACTTTATGCAATCGCCTGCTCACTTTATCGCAGTGGGGGTGAATAAGATTCTCAATACACCTCACCTTTAGTAGTCGTCGTACTTGTCCTCCATATAGAATATCAATAGCATCGATCGTCGTTATGAGTTGTTGATATTGGAAAGGAAACAGATAGGAAATTGTACGATTCGACAGTGGTATTTTTTCCCTGCTTCCTTCAGATATCCTATGTTTTCACACCTGGGGTCTCAGCAAAAATCCATTTGTATACCTTGAAGCTTTCCTAAATCAGAAACTTTTATTGCGTGTTAATAATAAATTTATGAAATGTATTGTTGAAGAAAAACATTTAATTGGATTATTTTAGTCTAAGTTCGATATCGGAACTTATATCGTGATACAATTTGGATTTAAAATTGGAGACGTTCTAATTATAAACTAAAGCATCGATTTTAATATTTAAATACTTAGACGTTTCAGCCATAATAACATTTTTAAGATTCAGTTATCGTAACCATTTGCTAAAACTAACTATCCGGAAGTAAAAAAAAATAATTGGCAATATATTGCGTATAAACAGATGAGTTCGACTTTTTCTTAGGTTTTCATTTTTTTTTTTGTTTCTTTTTAAATTTTTATTGCTTTTGTTTCTTTTTAAGTTCTTTTATGATTTATATTTTTTTATTCTTTTTGCATTTCAATTTTTCATGGTGTTTTTTTTAAAACTTTTTTTTCTCAATTATGGTTTCTGTTATTTTTTGTCGGACAAGTACATTGTCAAACAAATTAGTTGTGGGGCAAATGAACCTGTTTGGCAAACGTACCTGTCTAAGAAAAAGGAACTGTCGGGCAAACGTACCTGTCAGGAAAATGGCTGTCGGGCGAACAGGATAGGGCAATCAAGCTATCCGGCAACCGGGTTTTGAGAAAATGTACCAGTCACGTTTTAAGCAACATAATGCTATATATTTTTCTTTTGTTTAGAACTCCTGATCTGAAAACAGGAGCCTCAATTTATCGCATTTTTATACAATTTCAGTTACTACAGATACTGTAACAAAAAGGTAATTCCCAGAATATTTACTTAAGCAGAAATGTTAAACTACTTTTATGTTATCATTTTCTTATAAAAGTTACTAATTTTAAATTAACGAAAATACCACAGCATGATAAAAAGATTTTTCTCGGCGATAATTTTAAATCAAGATGCCGCATTGGAAGAAAAAACTTATTGTTTCATTGCACAAGCGAACAAACTTCAAGGTCCTTCTAAAATCTCAATCTTTATCTCCTTGTTTTAACAAAGGATTTCAATTAAGAGTTTAAACTCAAATAACGCTTTTGCTTTAAAAAAAAACTACCAGTACGTAAAATGTCTCGAATTATAGATAACAGATGACTGGATCATTTTTCAATCTAAATTTTTCGCCTGCATCCTACATTATGTGAATAAGACCGATCATTTCCTTAAAAAATCTAAAATGTTAGCTTTCCTAACTACAGATTTTGACATGTCAATGAAGTGTCCCTTTGAGAAGTCACTTTTATGAGTTAACATAGGACAAAAGAAAATCATTCATTTAATCCCAAAGCTAGATAACATTGTCTGAGGAAAGTAAAGAGAATACATTCTTCTTGACATCTAATTAAAGAATTTTTAGGATAGTTTATCATTATTCACAATGATGCTCCCTTTATGAAATTGTCTTTAGTTTTAACAAATTTTTATATATGATGTTCTGTGATATGTTTTCGTAAATTATTATTGAAACTAATGTAGGTAGATTATTATAAAAATTTTACCAATAGCTTTCGATTTTTAGACATAACGTAATTGCTAAAAATACGTTTTGATGTCTTAAAGAAAGTTGATCAAAACTGCTAGAGTAACTACCATTATTATTATTTGAAATCGTAGAATTTTACAAAGGATTTATGTCCAATCATTTTATTAATAATTATTATCGATGCATATATTTTCATAAATTATTATCATCTATAACCTCCATATAAATGAAATAGAAATGTCATTATATTAAAAGCAATCTTTGAAACTCAAAGCTAGCAATGGGTGTCTCAATAAATCATGAAATATTGATGCTTTTATATCGTGATAACGATATTTTAAAAGTATTCTCACAATTTATCTTGAGTATCAAGTTTTGCAATAAGTATTACAAATATACGATAAATATAGATAATGATATTTAACGAGTTCAATAATATCTCAGCTTTGATCAATTACGATATTATCGACTTCTATAAAATCACAATCTTTTTCCGAAAAGGATAAACATCGCGTATAATACTTGTCTTGAGTCCTGATAAATTTCACCCATTAGTAAAAATATCGACCTATTTGAATATGTTAAATAGTAAAAAACATAGTGAACTATCGATTAATTATTAATATCCAATCAATCAATAATTATACCCAATCAATATATCAATATTTATAGTCGAAGCCTATATTTTCTTAAATTATTATCATTAATAACACCTAGATCAATGGAATAGAAATGTCATTATAATAAATGCAATCTCTGAAACTCAAAACTAGCGATGCGCTTTAGGTCTCGAATTTATTGACAAAAATTTATTGAGTTTAAAGGATCATCTGAAGTGCAAAAAAGTTAAGTCGTCAAATATCGATAATTTTACATAGCGATAACGATATTTTAAAAGCTCTCACGATCTATCTTGAGTACCATGTTTTACGATAAATATCACAAATATACGATAACTACCAACAATGATATTTATCGAGAACTATAATATCGCAAATTTTATCAATAACGATCGATACTATTGATTCCGGTAATATCATTATCTTTATCGAAAACTATAAAAATCGTGTGTAATAATTATCTTGAGTCTTTAGAAATTTCACTGAAGTGCACAAAAAATAAAATTTTAAAAAAGTGATGTATCGTGAAATATCGATATTTCTTTTTGATATAACTTGGTATTAAAATTCCAATTTCATCCAGAATTGCTTAAAACATCATATCTTGTGTGACTGAGTTTTGCAGAACATTTGTTAGAAATGCACGGTCCTGATATAATTCAGCCATTACTTTAAATTTATATCTAACAGGAAAATTTCCACCAGATTACCTAAAGCTTATTTGACTGTAATAATTGTAAGGAATTGTTATACATTTATGGGTTGAAGGAACAGTCTCAACTTACAATATGGTGCGAGTTACTTATAATTTATGTTAATATAAGTTTTACACGTGTCAAATATTATCCAATACTCCCGCTCTTTTAAGAGTAATCCATGTAATCAGAATGCAAGCCTGGGAAATTACCTAAGGTGTAGAGTTCAATGGAGCATTGAAGCTATTACAACACAAATTAACTTGCATAACTTAACGAAGGATGTGTCTGGGTTTATGCTTACTATTGTAACGAATCTCACGTATTTCACAAAAATTTATTGAGTTTAAAGGATCATCTGAAGTGTTTCTGTTCTGGCTAATTGTATTATAAATATGCATGCTTGATGCAAATACTATTCACTTAATCCTTTTACTTACATATAAGGGTTTTTCTGTCAAACGAAGTCGATCCACAGCTCCAAAGTTGCTTAATGTATATTTCTCTACTCGAATTGGTTTTCTCGTTATTCTTCAATTTTCTTTTATTTCAGACAAAGTTTTAGAGCTATTTTATTTCCTGTCTTTTACCATAACTTTTTTACCATGAGTTTAGTGCAGTATAGCAATGAATTCTATCTTTTTTCTCCAAGAAATATATTAAATTCAAACCTACACATTTGGACAAATAAAAAAAAATTTATCTGGCACTCGAAGTTTCTGCCGCTATTTGATTTCGAACTTGCAAACAAAAGTTTTTTTTTACCACTCGCTCAGGACAGTATATAAGTGCTATCAAGCAGTGCATTCAATCTTTTCTCATCAAGAAATACATTAAATCAAAACCTATACATTTTATTTATGCATTTGTACAAATAAAAAGAGTTATTTTGTGTCAGACAAAGTTTTTAGCACCATTTGATTTTGAACTGACGAACATGATTTTTTTATCATAAATGTAGTGCATATAGCAGTGCTATCAAGAAGTGCATTAAATATTTTCTCATCAACAAATACATTAAATTCAAGACTAAACATTTATTTCTTCATTTGGACAACTGCAAAAATTGTTTTTCAGCCAGACAAAGCTTCTAGCACTATTTGATTTTGAATTGACCAAATAAGTTTTTTTTTCACTATGAGTTTAAATGTGCAGTAAAAATGTGGCATCACACAGAGCATTCAATCTTGTGGTATCAAGAAATACATTAAATCCAATCAATTTTAAACAATTATGGATTATATTTAAACATAACTATAAATACAAAATGAGTCTTTACTTGCAAGCCCTATTAGACAGATTTATTATAATTTTGGAGTAAGAATTTGCCGTGATATAATCCAATCGTATACATTCCTAATAAGTTTTTTTATTTGGCAATGAATTTGTCGAATGTATAAAAAAAATCTGACCACTGAGTTCATGGGCTAACTCTAAAATTTTTATATCGAGAAATAGTATTATGAATAAAAATTGCATTATGTAGCGAAATTACCCAACATAAAGAATATGCTAAGGAATTGTCTTAATATGTTTGTGTATATTTACTTACAGTACAATGTTTGATTACAACCGTGGCAAAAATTATGAATTAATTTGAAAATTATGTACAAGAAAATGGTGAGTATAATTCTTAAGACAAATTATCTTGTAATTTTAATGAATGATAAATAAATTCATTTATTTAGTTTTTAATTTTTTTAAGAAATAATTAAAATTATTAGGAGTTTTATTTGTTTAATTATTATTCATGTGTATGCAAAAATATTATAAACTGCTTAAAAAAATTATATCAGCAAGTGTCAAACCGCATATTTTTATTGCAATTATTTATTTAATTGCAATGAAAAAAATTTATTAAAACCATAAAAATTACTATTTATTTAATTTGAATTTACAGCATATGCAACAAAGGAAAATTTAATGCTTTGTTCTATGTAGTCTAAAGCAAAAATCAATATGAATAAAGCACAAAAGAAAGCACACACTATAAATTCAGTTCTATTAACAAGAACCTTTTTTAGTGTCTAAACGTTAAAAAAAATTGCATTTTGTACTTTATTCACTTTGGTTTCTGCTTTAACAGCATATGTTTAAATCTTTTATAATGGAGCATTTCATATTATTGATAAACAATCAAATGTGGCACCTTAATCGCATGCATCTTGGAACTTAATTTTTTTAAATTTGTTATTGGTTTAATATTTTTAATTAATAAAATTTAATTAACTGACGTATAAAAACAGAAGAGTTTGAAAACTTTTGGAACGAATAATAGCTAATGACTCAAATTAATGACTCATTTTTTTTTGTTACAAAATACTTTGACGAAAACAGACCTACAAATACAAAACCTAAAGTTCATGTTTACTTACATATTTTGTATCAATACACTTTTTCTATTACAACCATAGCAAAATTAAATAATCTTTTTCTTTACAATTTAAATTAACAGCATATGTTTAAATCATCTAGCATAAGACATTTTTCAAATGGTGATAATAGCCTCAACATCTGAATAACTCTTAAGATAAGTTATCTTCTATTATTAATGACCAACCAAATGTGTCATCTCATTTATTAAGCAGTTTCAAACTTCTTTTTTTTCATTTTTAACTCAATTTACTTTACAGCGTTTCTGTATGAATAAAAAAGAGAATTTATAGATAGAAAGAGAAAAGAAAGATGTCATATGGATGAAAGACTATTTTCTGCTTTTTTAATGATTTATGTGACTTAAAGCTTTTTGGTTATGCATGAGGACTATGCAAATTAAGTTTGGAATGACTAAAACTAGCGAAGCAAAAAGGAAAAAATAAACAGCCCTCTATTGAACAAAACGCTTATTTTGTGTCTTCAACGGCCAAAAGATTCTTTCATATTCTTTAATTTTTTCTATTTATTTACATTTCTTTTCAAAGTCAACAACTTAAAGAAAAATGAATAAAGATAGTTTTTCAAAAAACAGCAATACATTTACAAGTATTTCAGAAGCGTCAGAATTCTTATTTGAATTGCAAAACAACGGCAAAAGTACATAAATCTAATGTAGAAAATGAAGATCATAACAGCTAGAAAAAAGGATGTTTTGCTAACAATTCGTTATGTCGCTGTTCATGAAAATAAATTCTTTGTAAACTTTTTATTAATCAAAACATTAACTCGAGCCATTATTTATAAGATAAAAATGCATGTTTACTTTTATATTCTTACACTTCCTTAAGTTGTTTAAATATTTTTGTGATGTTATCTTTCGTTAAAATAAATATTTTGATCTAATTGTTAACTGGGAGATAAAATAATGATAAATGGATTAACTTCACACATTCGGGAATGATTCATTTTCTAATAACTAGTCATATCAAGATTTTAAAAATTTCTAGTTGGAAAAGTTACGAAAAAAATCTGGTAAATTTCCAATATTGTATAAGAATGATATTTTTGATAACAAAATCCCCATAATTCTGGTTAGTAAAACCAAAATATACGATATTTAAATTATTCATTTAATAATTTTTTCCGTTTATATGGTAGCGGTATTTTTGGAAATAATATATATATAGTACAATGAAATATATACTACTTTGTAAGTAAGGTTATTAAGTAGAAAGGTACCCAAAAATAAGATGAATTCTATTTGTTTGTTACAACAGTATCTCATAAAAATTAGCGATTTTTTTTTCTTTATATGAAAAAAATTTCTTTGTATGATTTCAAAGGTTACATTTTAAATGTATCTACGCTTGAATCATTTTCTTTATAAATTTCAAAAAAGTAATGTTTGTTTCCCATCTATAACTGGAATGGAATTGTTCTATGGAATTGTCCTATTGTGAAATTAATAGTATTAATAGTAATTATTTACAATTGAATTGTTTTATTGAGAAATTAATAGGTTTTTTTATTTAAATTCTAACCGTTGAATACCTGAATTGTCAATAAATAAAATATTTCATTTTTGCAATAAAACATATAATACTTTATGAGTGATGTTATTAAATATAAAGGTATCTAAAAATCAAGATAAATTCTATTTGTCTGTTATAACAGTATCTGTTAATTCATTAAATTTTTTTCATTTTTTTTATTTTTATTTATAAAAAATTTTTTGTATGGCTTCAAAGCTTACACACTAAATGTATCCACTCTTGAATTATTTCCTTTATGAATTTTTAATAAAGTAATGTTATTTTTTTCATCTATAGCTGTTAGCTTATAACAATGAAATTGTCATATTGTATATTTAATAGTTCTTTTGTTGGTTTTAATTATCTTTGCTAACTTATTGTAGATGAATAAAGCATAAACGAAGCAACATTTTAAACTCCACGTGCCATATAACATTAAACATACGGAAACTAATGATTAATAGGTTTATTTGTAACAAAAGATTGTGATATTCTATTCCTAAAGAAATGTTTCGATTATTTATACATTATTCGGGACTCTATGTCGGAAAAATATATATTTTGATAATTTTTGTTGACCATACGAAAATTAGAAAATACTAGATATGCATGCATTTATTAATATAACTCTTTCAGAGCATTGATAAATTGTTGAATTATTAAAAAAGGGGAAATAGATATTTTTATGAGGTTTATTAGTTCAGGTTATATAATGGGACTTTATTGTATTGCTTTTCAATCGATGAAAATTCATAATGCTGGTGAGTAACAATTGTAACACAGCAGTTTCCATCTTATTTATCAATGTTATTGTTTAAAGGTACTTTTTATGTTAAAAGTTTTTTTAATATCTTTATTAATTTAAATTGTAGTTATTACAAATGATCAACTAAAAACTAAACTCAGTGGCGCAACAGCCCGTAGAGGACCAAGGCCTACTGTGCCCATCTTAGTTTTCTTGACCTTGGGCTCTGGGTGCAGGAGCAGATGTTCCGGTCAGGTGGTCAGCCGAACGCGGAACCCCCAGTGTTTAGCTCTCAGCAATGCTTGGTTCTCATTTATCGATCCACTGAAGGGATGAAAGGCTGAGTTAACCTTGCCCGGCCCGAGAATCGAGCCAGGGACCTGTGGCACGACGGCACGAAGCGCTACCGCTCAGCCACCGGGCGTCACAAATAATCAACTATTTATCAAATAATATTCTAAGTTAAGATGCAGGTGAAATATGTTTGTGAGAGTAAGATGGGCTCATATTTACTCATTGACTGGAGTATTTTTTATTTTATTTTATTATTATTCTGCTTACTTTATAATTAATATAGATTCCAGATTCTTCCACTCGAGAAATCTAGAATGCTGCTCCATGAAAAAAATATGAGTTCAGACTACCAGAATATGGAAAAATTCACTGTGTTTCGTTATTTTTCGTAAAATTTCGTTAATTTTTGCCGAATTGCTTTTGTAATGATTTAGATGAAAATAAAATATAGTTTTCCAATGTGTGATAAAATTTGATAATTTTATCGTGATATCTCAGAGAATGACATAAAACCCCTTTATTTGGTTAAATTTACTCCTCAGTTTTATATTTTTTAATGAATGCGTTTAATAAGAACTATAATTTTGAAAATCAGAATTTCCGTTAAGCTGTAATCGTATAAATGGAAAAATTACCAAAGAAATGATGTAAATACCACGTATTGTGAATTTTCAAATTTTGGATTTTTTTATTAATTTATTATTATTTTTTTGTCATTTTTTAGTAGAAATGTCATTACCATATAGTACGGAATTTTTAACAAAATTATTTTCTCTGTGTGATATTGACAAGATATTTCAACAAAAAATATGTTTACAGGTATGTATATAATAATGTACCCACAATTTACGTTAGTATTTCCTTTTTACAGTGTTGATTTTTTTAAGCACAAGTTTGCATATGTGCTGTACTAAAAAAAATAATTCACGTTTATGAAATTTGTATTTTTTTTTCTTCATAACCTCTTAAAGAAAAATTAAACCTAAAAAATATTACTTACATAAAAATATAAAAAAATTTAAACTAAACAATTTACAATGATCCCTGTAATGGTATGAATAATTATTCGATTATTTTAACATTAAAACAGAAAAGTCTTCAACGTCAAATACATCAGCCAAAGTATTGTCTTGGGACACATAGATTAAATTATACGACGAACACACCCTTACGGTCGTTTGCTTTCTTAAATAGATTAAACATCAATTAACAAAACTAACACCCAAACTGATGGGCTTAAAGAGAGTTAAATTCTCTTAAGGCAGCAATTAAAACAATGACTAACAAGGTTTATAGCATATTTGGTAACAGACATTTCTGCGCACTTATAAACACCGCATTCAATTAGTTACTTAACTAAATTCAAAAATATTGCTGTTGAAATAATATTTAAATCTATATTGAGAACTAAAAATTACATTTCTTGCTATTTCAAAAATAGTTTTAAGTTTACTAGTGTAATAAGCAGGATAAAAACGTATTGATTCGGTAGTGATATAACTTTCTGCAGTTTTTTTTAAACCTACACGAAGAAAAAAAAACATGGTCAAAACTACCAGAGTATGGTCAAATTAAATATGTTTCAGGCTCTATTGAAACACCAGAAAGCTCGGTAATCTTACCGTATGCTTCATTAGTGATTATTATTACTAAAGCACTTTAATTGTCAATTATTATGCTTTTTTTTTCTTTTTCATTTTTTTTTTAAAAAAAAGAAGAAGAAAAAACTGAAATGTCACCATTCAGTGTTTTCAGTAAAAAAAATTTCTGCTTGTACTCACGGGCAAATCTGGTTTAAATTTCTTTGTTGAATTCTTTTGGTTAAAACATGGTTTTACCCGAATAAAGTTTCTCCAAACCTAAGTTTGGTCATTCAGTTTCGGATTACCGTACAGTTTCATTGATACGTACTTTAAAAATTCATTCTGCTTTTAAAATAAGGGAGAAAATAGTATAAAAACATAAAATCAAATCTTAATCAGACCAATTTCTTATTAAAACAAATTTTATTCGACTCAGGTGATGAACTATTCAGATTGGTTGTTTTTTATTCATGAATGAAAATTGTTACAAGAAAAATTTTATTACCTTTAAATTATTTTAGTGCAAAATGAATGTTAACATATACCCAAATTTCTTTGGAATAATTTCTTTCTGATCATTGAAATGTAGAGTTTTACTAAAGATTTGGTGTGTTCACTCTTATTATCTCAAGAGGTCATCTTCTTATTTACAATGTAAGGTCTCTACAAGGTGTCCAGGGAAGGCAAGAGACTTTACAAGGATTCATATTTGCATACGCATGGTCGGAAATGTCTTCGTTTGCCTCTGGGTGGTGTTCAAAAGAAGGATTATGTGTGTAGAACCAGCTGGCCACCACACTCTCCTGATTTAAGCAGCATGGACAGCCTCCTTCGGGTTGCACTTAAAAGTGTTGTGTACGCAACACCTGGTGATTCCGTAATGAATCTGGTTGTGAGATTCGTCCGTGCTACTGCGGATATTGAAACAAAATCTGGGTGTATTTGAGAGAATCCACTAATCTATGGCCCGACGATGTAACGCCTGCATCGTTAGCAATGTTGGAAACTTTAAACATCTTTTGTGACATTATCACAAATCATCTAATACACCAGGTTTAATATCTTTGACCAAAAAATATTTCAGATGATCTCAGTTTTGGGTTCCTTTGTTTCTTGTACTTGTCATGCTATTTTCCCTTGACGTTCCCACCCATGCGTAGCTATCAATTCTGAATTCTTGTGATGTCCCCTTCCTCCCCTTAATGTTTGTTCAAATAATCCTGGGACACCCTGTACAGATGATATTATAACGAATGCTGATGACATTGTTAAAAGTGGCATTTCAATAACGGCTAAATAACATATTGTGCAGCTCTATTGTGACGTAAATAAAGTACCTACCATAACGGCTGTTGAAGTGAGAGCTTTAAATAAACACTTTATAATGACTTTGTGTTTTGCTGCTGCTGTAATCGAAAGATGAATCGAATTCAAACAAATTGAAAAGAGGCAAAATCTCATTGGTTTAGGAATGTGTCGTTGAATAATATAATGTATTGGTTCGTAAATAATTTTTTTTAACTTTTCCATTAAAAAACATGGTAAATTAGTATCTTATGCAAAACATCATCTAGATTCAACAATCAATCTTTAAAGTCTAAAGCAAAATACATCAATACAATAAATGATTTTTACTTTTTTTCTGTAAAACGCAGAGTGCGGACTAACTTATATTTAATTTAAAAATAGACCGGATTTTTTATCATCCTACAATATTTTGCTTCCTTCAATATCATATTAAAACTTTATAATAATTTACATTAAAAAACGTGTACTAAAATGTTTCTACGAGAGTTAAGATAAATGAAGAGAAATTAAATCTTCGCGCAAACTAATGCTGAAAACAAAGTTAAAGCACATTTCGACTTTTTAAATAACACTTTTATTGAATTAACTTAAAACACTTTTTTTCACATAAAAATGTTTTAGGAAAAAAAGCAACATATTTTTATGAACACATTATTTAACAAGAATATTGAGAGTAGAGAGCTTTAACTTTTATTAAAATACCTTTGGAAAATGTAAATGCAATTTATCGTTCACATCGTCAACATTCCATTTTATAAAAGCGTACATTGTAACTAGGTCTGAAATAAATAAAACTGGATGAGGAGAAGTAGACGGCTAAAGCTTTCAATCTAATGATCAACATTTAACTATGCTTTATTCCTGCATCACTCATCAATTTAAATTTCCATATCACTGATCATTTCGAAAGCTATTTATCCTTATCCAGTTGGATATTTGCCAGATAGGCCATTGAAGAAATAAAATTGCTTATTTTATCTTTATTTCTTAAGTCTTAGTCAATGAATTTACTTTTTATTCATTTTTTTTTCTTTTCGTACAGGTAGGTTTATTATTAGATTAAGATTAACGCAGAGTCAATATTGTTTTTAATATTCTTATAAACTTTCCTTTCTTGATAATCAGTTTTAGACTTGGGGCTCATTTATTAAATTTCACGGAATGTAATAAACGGTTTAACTGCTTTCATTGTTTGGGGAAAAGGGCAAAATGATTTAAAGGATAACAGCAGCATATGTGGTTTAAAAATTGCTCAAACATAACTAAGATTTTAAACGTTGGACTTTCAAAATGAGTAGAAATTTTCTATTTTGTGTTGGCTTCGGTCAATATAATTCTATTATAACAGAAAATAAAAATTTTAAAATGTTTGAGGTGAAAAAAGAGTAAATGTTTGTATAAAGCAAACTGTAAATGTAATAATTTGGTTGATTCATGAATGCTTATTATGATTTGGAAGTCGCTTATTTTTATGACTTTTTCTTTGATATATAGTTCATTATTGTATGAGAATTATTTCTTATGGTTTGTTAAATATAAATGTACTAAATTATTATAAATAACTTAATACATTTATATTTACAATATATATAATTATATTACCTCTCAATAAGCATGGGTTTTAAACCTTGAAGCAAGCCAGGGAAATTTACTTTTTTTTTAAATTCAAACTTAGCTTATGAAATCATTTTTACATGCATACAGCCATTTGCATTATTGCATTGGCCCAGAAATCATAGATATGCAATCTAAATCTTTCTGATCACCAGCATTCCTCTAATTGGAACCATTCTCCTATCATGGTAAAAATTATACACAATAATAATGCAATCTTAATGCCTCTAGGAGCTTATCTTAAGTACGCCAAAACATTAATGCAAATGATATTTTAAGTTATCAAATCCGACACAAATGTACATATCTTCTCTGCACAAACATTATCTTTTTATTTTTTACGTTAAATGTAAATTCTTCACTCTCCAAACAAAAGGATAGACAAAATCAAAAAAGTAGATTCCCTATAATTTGCTCATAAGAGCAATTGGAAGTTTATCCCCTTAATGTTAATTTCACTTATTGCGTTTTTCATCATGCTACTAAAGCGAATAATTATAAAAAAATTTTATTCAAAGATAATTTCACTCAAAATGTAATTCGTTAGATTTATTTATGTATTATTTTTTATTGTTTGATTTAATAATAATCATATATATTGAATTAAAATATAAAAGATTGTCAAGTAAAGGTATATATAACAATACAAAACTTTCATTTTGAACTGGAGCTAAACCCAGTAGGACATGCGGGGGTTATTTGATGACCCCATGCGTTCTACGAGTTCTGGTGCCTAAACAACTAGACACCTGTTCATCCCTATTTCATTAGTAGCTGAGTTTTGAAAAATCTCTCTGTTAAGAAGAATTTCCGTCATTTTTTCCCCCCTGTAGACGTTTCATCAAATACTGGGGTCATAGCGTGACCAAACACGTCTTTTAGTCTGTTCTACAATTATTGGAACTGCCGAGTTCAGTCCGTTCTTTTTCGTTCCCAATTAAAGTTATCTCTACTTATTTACCATACTCATGGAAGTTTTGCCACAATAAATGCAAAAACTGCTTTTCTATGTAGCAAAAATTCACTAATTGTGTATAAATGGTTACTGTGTTTAGAAAACAAAGATTTTTCCAGGCAAATTATTAGTGATCAACGCTAGAGAACATGCGGTTACTCCACGCTTGAGTTATGAAATATAAATTCAAATCTTAAACAGTTTTTGCCGGGAATCATCAAAATAGAAATTAAAAACTTCCTCAAAAAGATGTTTTGCTATAGAAATACTGGAACTAACGATTTGTGCTCAATTGTTTTTCCAGTGAACATATAATTTCCGTGTATAACTGTTTTCTCCAAGAAAACAAAGTATAAATAAATATTACTATATGCATTCATATTTATATTAAGACAATCAAATTGAGTATAATATAATAATTTATATATCAATTATTGGACAAGTAAATATCATGGCTTATAAAATTTTATTACGCAATGAATAGTAAAAAACTTTAAATAGTCTAGAAATATCAATTCAACGACAAAGACTCTTAAGTGTAAGATTTCTAAAAAATATTATAACGTTTTTTTTACCAGCGCATTAATGAATTTTATTTGGGGTCAATCCATGACCCCAGCGCGCTATAACGCTTTTTCAGGAGGCACGCGTCCTCCAGAGTAAATAAGAGTTCTTTCGTCGATTACTCGAGTTCAATTCGTTAGATCCATTAAAATCAAAATCTGTATGCTGAATAATTACCGAGAAGAAAAACAAACATTTTTATATGAAAAAAATTATAAACTTTGCCTATTTTGGGAAAATTACCGCACAGTATAGTAATAACATTTCTAGTAAAAAAAAATCATAATTATAGTTATTTAAACCAAAACATACGGTATTTAAACATTATATTTGGTAATTTTTCGGTACATATGGTAACGTTTACCGAAAATTCTGGTTTTCAATATTTTAGTTCTTATTGTTGCACATTTGTTAAAGAATACAAAACTGAAAAATGAAATTTAGCCGAAGAAATGTTTTCCGTGCCTTTTCCTAAGATCATAAGTTCACCAAGCTTTACCACATTTAACAAATTTTATCACATATTATAAAACCATTTTTATTGTTAATTTTACCAAAATTGTTACCGAAGCGATTTGGTAAAAATTACCAATCTTTTTGCCTTTCCCATAGAACCAAAAACACGATAAAATTAACAATATTCTGGCAGTTTTGACCATTCTTTATTTCTCAGTGTAGTGTTCCTTTTAGTAAAATATTTTTCTATATTTTCTAAGCGCTGGACATTTCATAGTAAAATAATGAAAATTATACGAAAGGTATAAGTTTGTAACAAAAGCTAAATAAAATATAACGAAAAATAAG
Source organism: Parasteatoda tepidariorum (assembly GCF_982258835.1). Classification (NCBI taxonomy): domain Eukaryota; kingdom Metazoa; phylum Arthropoda; class Arachnida; order Araneae; family Theridiidae; genus Parasteatoda; species Parasteatoda tepidariorum. The sequence continues at coordinate 20,921,619 of NC_141765.1, forward strand.
CTGTACTACGCTCTTAAATTTTTTACACTTTCAAACTTACTTAGACTACGTAAACATTTACTTTTGTTCCATTTTTAATGCAACGTCAATCTAGTTTTTGTTATGCGTCCAAAACTTTTTTTCGGGAAAGGACAAATACAACAGTACAAAACTTTCATTTTGAATCGGATCTCAATAAGAGTTCTTTCGTCGATTACTCTAGTTCAATACCTTAGATCCACCACAATCGGAATCGGGAAATAGAAGAAGTACCAAGAGAAAAAAAAAGATAAATAAAAGAAGAATGAAGAGAAAAAGTTGATAAAAAATAATAATAAAAGTTAGAAGCCGAGCTGAATTCTCTGTGGGCGGCATTGTGCGAGACTGAGCCAGATGCTGCTTCAGAAGCCGAAGGGGTCAGCAAGGAATAGCATCTTCTTTTTAGAAGACAGTGTTTAAGGGATTTTCCTCTAGTCTATTGGATGCCTTGGAAATTGCTTTCGTCCGTTCTGTCCCTTGGCACAATAGCAGCTACAAAAGCTTATTGCAGAACAGCAGTATCTCTCACTTACCTTCAGACCTGGATACTTGTCACTCGAATTCAAGAGGATATTTCCTTTTTGTCTAATCACTTTTATCCTATGAACAGTTTCAACTGGGATTAGTTTTATTGAAAGGATTTCCTTCAAAACAAATGTATTTCTTCTACGCAAATTTAATATAATTTAACATCATAAAAGATTTGCATTTTGAAGCATATTTTCTTTATTTTAGAAAATTCATTTTAAATATTGATTCACTTATTTTCAACAGCTTCCTGCAGAACAACAGTATTTTTTATTTTCCTTCAGAACTGAATGATTGTCACTCGAATTGTAGAGATTATTTCCAGTTTAATAAATAAATTTTATTCTATGAACAGTTTCAACTGGGATTAATTTTATTGGATGGATTTTCTTCAAATCAAATGCATTGTTTCTGAGCGAATTAAATATAATTTAACAACACTAAAAATTAGCATTTTTAAACTTGGATTTTTATTTTATTTTAAAAATTACTTTATTCGAATATTTGTCCTTATATTTTCAACAGCTTCTTGAGGAACAACAATACCAGATCTTTTTTCAGATCTAGATACTTGTCACTGAAATTCTAGAGGATTTTTCCATTTTGTCAAATTAATTTTATTCTATGAAAAGTTTCTACTGAGATTAGTTTTAATGAATGGATTTTCCTCATATCAAATGTATTGTATCTAAGCATACTTAATTTTAATTTAAAGTCATAAAAATTTGCATTTTGAGACATAGATTTTTATTTTATTTTATTTTAAAAATAACATTTTATTTTATCTTATTTTAATTATTTATCTATTTCTTTTCGACAGCTTCTTATAAAACAGAATGTTTGTCACTCGAATTCTAAAGGAAGATTCCATTTTTTTTCAAATCGAATTTTATCCTATGAACAGTATTGACTGGTAATGTATTTATTAAATGAGCTTATTTCTAATCAAATGAATTAGTTCAAATCAAATATAATATTATTTAACATCAGGAAAAAATTTTACATTAGAAGCATAGATATTTTTTTCAAATAAAAACTTTGTGTAGAATAATCTTTATAAATAAAAAGCAATATTAAAAGATTATGAATATCACTTGATTAGGGCATAATAGACCTTTTATCTATAAATGGACCTTTTATCAATAAATATCTAATAAAAATATTCATATTTCTAATTTGTATATTTCTATAATATTTGCACATTTAATCTATCAATTTTTCTAAGTTTTATTATTAGCAGTTACTAATGAAATTTAATGATGAACATATTGCTATTTAAATGTTCAATATTAGTTTTCCGAAATTAGTAGTTAATATTATGAGTAGTGTATCAATTGTGCATTTTATTCGAACTAAATGTATGGTGTTAATAAAGCAAAATTTTAAAAATAATAAAATTTTGCAATTTTTTTTGTTTATTTATTTTTTTTGGAAAAATAAATTTTTCCATTGAAAAAATACTTAATATTGTTTGCTTCATCGGAAAATATGCGAATTTTTGATACAAAAAACCGAAATTTGGCAATGTAAGAAATATTACTAACTGTCATTTTTCTTAGAATTCAGAATAATAATTTAGTTTCAAAGTGGTAATAGTATTTTATTTGCATTAAAATAGTAATATTAATTTAGTAGAATCAAAATAGTAATTAGTCTACACGAGATTTCCTAATAACTCCTTCCCAAATTTTATTAAATTTTGTTCTACATAATTAAATGACTCCCTGTGATACTATGAATAGCAAAATAATTTGCTTTTTTACTAAGCTGATTTTAAATTACATTATTGGACTTTTAACTCAGTCAGAAAAAGAGTTTTGTTTAAAGAAAAGTAAAAGAGAAGCTGGCAACACTTGCAGAACGACAATTGCGAGTCATTTTTTACTCTCTGGTAGGGTGTAAAAGATAATTATGCAAAAAAAGTAGTAATTGTAATAGATTTGGTGTATTGGCATTCCCCTTAATCTAAAATTATTGTTTTCTGTATCAAAACTGCTATGTTGCATTTGTGATTAATTTTTCATCATTCTTTAAAAATACAAATTCTTAATAAATAAACAAAAAGCATTTATTGGATACCAATTATTTGTTTTTGAAACGTTTTACTTTCCTGCAAAGAATAAAGAATAAAGTGACATTGTTTAAAGACAAAATGCTTAGGGTTTAAGTTTTCTTCAAATTTTGAAACTTTTTACGAAATATTTCGCCAAATTAAACCTGAATTTAAATTGCCATATTACAAATGAGTTAACAGGGGACAAAAAAAATCGTTTAAATGACCCATCTAAGAAAAATTTGACTGCAGCAAATTTACCTGTCTCATTGAAACTTTTATTTACCTATCATAATGAAGTTCTGATTCACTTGTCGTAATGAAGCTCATATTTACCTGCTGTAATGAAGCTCTGATTTACCTGTCGTAATGAAGCTCTTATTTACCGTTCGCAATGAAACTTTAACTTATAAGTGAGGAATAAAAGCTAATTTGCGGGAAAAACTATTATTGAAAAGGAATAAAATTCGGTAATCAAAACTAGTTTAATCCTAATTATAAACCACTTTAACCTTTTCCTATAAAATGGCAGCCTTTCAAGCAAAGAAATAAAACAAGCATGCGGGTGAAAAGATGTCCTTTATTTGATCATTTTAAAACAGAGCGAGAGAAAATCAAGTTCCCCAAAATCAATGCGCTTCATCTTATATATTAGGGAACTTCAAAAGGAAAATTTTGTAAATCAACCCTATCACAAGTAGTATAAGGGATAATTCAGCAATTATAAGAAGCCAAAACAATCTGTGAATTATCAATAATGTGAATATGTGAACCGGTTTCGTTGTGAATAATGAATTATGAAAGATATATATATATATATATATATATATATATATATATATATATATATATATATATATATATATATATATATATATATATATATATATATATATATATATATATATATATATATAATATATATATATATATATATATATATATATATATATATATATATATATATATATATATATATATATATATATATATATATATATATATATATATATATATATATATATATATATATATATATATATATATATATATATATATATATATATATATATATATATATATATATATATATATATATATATATATATATATATATATATATATATATATATATATATATATATATATATATATATATATAAAATAAATATATATATATATATATATATATATATATATATATATATATATATATATATATATATATATATATATATATATATATATAAATAAATATATATATATATATATATATATATATATATATATATATATATATATATATATCAGCATTGGCACGACAGCCCTTTGCGAGCCTGGGCCTTCCTCTTGGCCTTTTATTGGAGGGGGTTGCATTAGAGACTCTCAATACTGTTCGCTCTGGGCTCATTCTCACTACATGCCCGGTCCATCTCATTCTACTTAATTTAATAGATTTAATGATACCATCGCCATCAAAGATTCTATATATTTCAAAATTATATCTTTTCCTCCAGTTGTCGTTATCGAGTATAGGGCCAAAGATGGTTCGTAGGACCTTCCTTTCGAAGGTTGCTAATAACTTCTCTTCCCTTTTTGTTAAAGTCCATGTCTCTGAAGCATAAGTCAAAACTGACTTGATTAATGCCTTATAAAGTAAGATCTTAGTCTTTCTTTTTATTAAGTGAGATTTCAATAATGATCTTAAACCATAGAAGCAGCGATTGGCTGCGATTATTCTTTTTTTGATTTCAGGATTGATGTCATTTTGATAGTTTATTTTTATGTCATTTTGATAGTTATAGATAGTCTATTTTGATAGTTATTTTGATAGTTATTTAGAAATTTTACTGATCCTAGATAAGTAAAATTTTTTACAGATTCAAATTTAAAAGAATCTATTTTAAACAATTTAGGGATGGTTTCCATTGTACCACAATATATATATTTTGTTTTCTCCACATTCACTCTTAAGTTAATTTTTCTAGCTGATTTTTCCAGTGCCAAAAAATTTTCACTCAGTGCTGTCCTAGATCTTGCGATGATATCTACATCATCGGCGTATGCCAAAATCTGCACTGATTTATTAAATATAGTACCTGTTGTATTTATGCCAGCATCTCTAATAACTTTTTCTAAGGCTATGTTGAACAGAAGACACGCTAATGCATCTCCCATATATATATATATATATATATATATATATATATATATATATATATATATATATATATATATATATATATATATATATATATATATATATATATATATATATATATATATATATTATATATATATATATATATATATAATATATATATATATATATATATATATTTATATTTATATAAGGTATTGACAGTTGTTATTAAATTTAGTCTCATGATACAAAATGATATTTGTGAAAAAACCCTGATCATTTTTAGCTTTCTTTGAAAAATACAGAAACTGCTTAAATTTTTAAGCTTGAAACTTTTAAATTTTAAGGATATTCAAATAAATTTTTTTACTGGTTGCCAAACACGATTAACTGCAAAATTATGAAAAAACTTTTTTGCACTGCATGTGCAGTATAAAAAAACTAGCTTAATTTCTCGTAACTTACCAAATTTTAACGATTTTTTTAAAATTTTAAATCAACAACTTTGTAATTAATCTTTAATTCCTCCAAAACATTTGTTCAATTCCCTTGAATATCTATAAAATTATAACGAAAACTCGTAGGGAGAATTTTCTTTTTGATAGAAATGTCTATATCTCCAAAAATATTTACTCTAGGTTTACGAAACTTTATGCAGTTATTAAAAATAGGAGTAATCGATACAAGTTACAAGCTTATTGCTTGATTTTCTAGCATAGGATGCTTTATTTCGTAACCTGGTTTACTTGTTTTATTTCGTAATTTATTGTAGGTCTCTTAAATATTTAAATTCTATTGCTCGGTATAAAAAAATTGCTTGAGCTAAACATCTCTAAAGTTGCAAATTAACCCCTTAAGTATTTCTTGAGAAATTTAAAATATTTCAAAAACTGAAAGTGTCTTTTCCTTTATTGTAGGGTAAAATATATATATATATATATATATATATATATATATATATATATATATATTATACTAATAAGTAATATTTATTGATTCAATGGAAACAAAAACAATCTTGGTTTTTCGCAAAAACAGAACAATGGCAAAATTCCAGTTGTCTGAATGAGTGGCTTTCTTAAGCTGCTTTGGAAGTTTGTTTTGAAATGAAATATATAGTTTCATTTAAACTGTAAAAATCCAAACAGAATATTTTGCCTCATTTTAAGAAAGCTGAATTTAAATTACCATATTGGAATTGTTACCCAGACAGAAAAATGAGTTTTGTTTAAATAAAATTCAAACAAATCTTTAACTGTCGCTATTTTGCTGTCGCCAAGAAACCATCTGTTACTCTTTAGTAAGGTATAAAAAGTAATTTCGCTGGCGAAGTCGTAATTGTAGATTCTCTGACTAATCGAAAGAGACCGTTCGAAGTAAAGACGAGTAACATTTGGTTCTTAATGGGAAATCAATTTTCTTTACCTGTATGACACTTTAGTTTCTCTGAAATATTCTTCTATACAGGATTATTCAATGCGCTTCTGAAAATTTTCCCATCAGAATGAGAATGATTAAATATTAATGATAATTCAATGTTACTGAGATGTTGAAAGGCAGACGCCTACTGATGAATTGTGCTGACCGACGCAAAGCCATTACGTCTTTCTTAGTTTTTCTTCGAAACCCATTTGCATATATTACTTTTTACTGAAAAAAAAGCGAAGAAGTATAGGCATTAACTTTTAAAAGTGTTTTTTTTTTCTTTTATTTCTCTTTTAGTAAGTCTCTCGCTAATACGTATCAAACTGATTTGATGATGATACTTTTAATGTTATTTTTAGATTTTTTGTAATTTTTTTTTAAACTCAAGATAAGTATTTAAAAAAATGATGAGTATGTGTTTCTCAGATTAAATTTTAAGTGTTTATTCAAGTATATTAATTTAAATTTAAGGAACTATATGAGCAAAGTTGATTGGTTCAAGTTTACTATTTCTTAGTAAACTATTTTATGAGTATGTTGATTAGCTTAAATTTGTTATACTCTAATATTAGAAACGATATCGTGTATCATAATACAAAATTGTCTTATCAAGCATTAATTTTCTTTTGAAATAAAAACTATTTTGACTAAAATATAATACTGAGTCTTATTTGAAATGAAACTGTAACTTCTAGTCTGTCATGGTCTGTTTCAAAAAGTATTTTCTTCATAGAAGCGATAAAAATACATGCATGAACTTCTTAAATGTCATAATATTCGACTTTCAGTAACCATAAATATTTACAGCTGGAATCACAACAATATGTTTACTTTCTTGAGATAACAATGTAAAATAATTGTGTTATTAACTAAGTCTGACAAAAAAAGGGGGAGAAAAGAACGACTGATATACCTTTGCTTACTTGAAATCGTGCATGTTTTTAACGAGAAAACATGCCGACAAACAAAGGTCTTTTCAAAATCAATGTAAGACGTGAAAATTGTAAAAAAAAAATATTTCACGGCAAAAAATGGCAATATCAGTGCAACAAGCGCATAATGTAAAGAATTTTTTTTTGGTGTGTGTACAATGTGCCAAGATAAGAAACGGATCACCCTGAATTACTATCGATCTAATGTTAGGCTTTTTATGTTCTAGGACCTTATCTTAATGGTACGAGAGAGCAACCTCAAATATGCTAATGAAATCAGACACAAAAACTTATTTTTTCGAAATAAATATACCATTTTTTGACGGAATCGGATTTCTGATCCCCAAAATATAGGAGGTAGCCGAAATCAGTGAAATATGGTCACAATAGTTTGGTCAGGAGAGTGCTCGAAAGTTTGTTCCCCTGACTGTTGTTTTTACTTTTTGCGCATTTCGCTATATCTTAACAACTATTTAAGCGAATTGAAAAATTTTTATGCACAATTATAAAATTTGCTTATCCAAAGATAATTCCATGTAAGAAATAACTTTTAGTTAATACTTATTTTGATTTATTACAGAAAAATTTTGAATTTTAAGGTAGGCGAGAGTGGGCTCAATTGTAACATTTTTTATTTAACTATTTTTAACTATCAAAAAATCCAATATATTATTAGCATTAATTGACAGACGAGTAAAGTAGACTATCCTCTACTAGAAAAAAAGTACCTTATTTTAAATGTTATTATATTAGTTATTAACAATTTTTGACAGTCGTGCACTTGTTACAATTGTCCCCACTTACGGGGTCAATTGTAACAGTTCATAAATTCAACTAAAACATAGTTAATTATACATATAATCATAGTTATGATATATTTTTTTATTGATCAAAATAGTTGTGATATTTTAGGAGTAAAAATAATAATGAGCAGAGACCTAAAGGGTTAAACTTTTAACTTTAAGGGGTTAAAAATTTTAATTTATGCTGTGAAAGGTAACAAATAAAATAATGCACATGCAACATAATATAAATGATGTAGGAAACTATTGGTGGTTCTCAAAGAGTTAAGTAATGGTTTGTAAACATAAGATTATTTATTTTCCGCTGTTACAATCGTCCCTTTACTTATTGTTACAATCGTCCCCAAGACGCCATTTCATCTTCATTTGTTAAAAACAGTGCTAGTTAATTAACAGAACTAATCTTTTTTTCTGAAATGTTAATTAAGGTGTCCACTTACATAATCGGCTAATAATTTTTACTTGTTTAAATAAAATTACTTTGTTACAATATAATATTCTAATACCAAAAAAAGTACTTACGTAGAGTGAAAATATCTTTTGATGTAACTCTTTCAAAAAAGTACATAAAAATGGTTGCCAGCAGGGGCGTACATGTAGATTTATTAAATACACCAATTGCGTCACCCAGGAACCAAATCTAGAACCCGACACTCGAAATTTTTGCTCTGTTACAATCGTACCCTGTTACAATTGACCCCACTCTCCCCTATACAATTTTTATATCATTTAAGAGAACGTAGCTTTATACAACAAAATACAAAATTTGAGCATATTCGGTCGAATAGTTTACTGAGAAATTGAATTTCAAAAAAGTCAGCTGATGAAAATTTGGTTTCTCAGGAACATGTATACCTTTTTTTGCGAAATGTTTATGTACCTAGTGAGGATCTTATAGGAGAAGATTTCAAAGAGACCTAATCCATACAACAAAATACCACAAGTTAAAAAATATCACCGAAATATTATCATATTAATCATGCAACCACTGTAAAATAAAGATTTCTCTAAATTAAGCATACATATGTAAAATTTCTCCGTGACAAATATAATCGAATTAGAAAATCTCAAGTAATAATAATTTAGTATAGAGACTTGCTCAAAACAGCATATGCTAGTTTTCAACACTGTCAACTCTCGTTTAGACAACAAATTACTCAAAATAGGTACATGATTTGTCATTTTTGAGACTGCATTTAAGAAAATGAATATATGCTGTTTTGAGTATGTCACTATGCTCAGTAATAAGTACATGGGTTTTTCAAATTCTACTATATTTGTTTTGGAGCACTATTGACACATTTTCCTCAATTTTGAGAAACCCTTTTAAACAGTATGTGTAGAACCATATCTAGGTACATTATAATAATGTGAAAACATAGGATTTAAGCCAATGTTAAAAACGAGTTAATATCTGACAAGTCTTGTTAAAAAGAGATTTTTCCCAAGCGAAAATTGTCCATCTGTAATTCTACCCCCGAGAATTCGCTCTGGAATATATTTAAATGCAGACGAGACTTGCTTGAGCATGTAGAAATAATTTCTTTAAAAAATTAAGGTATGAAAAAACTGAAATGATATAAGATAGTTTATATAATAAAAGACAAAGATAATATAGATATAAAAAAGATGCAAAAAGAATATAAAAAAGATATAGAGAGATGTTAAAAAAGATAAAATACGAAAGATAAAATAAAAGACAAAGCAAAGTTTACAATTTAGAATTAACTTTATTTTAGAGAATCAAAAAAAATGACGACTCCTATATTGTCATATGAACTAATATAAATATTAATTTTCTAAGACATGGTTGAAGTAAAAGCAAAAATACTCAGTATCGATATGATAGTGGATTTCAAAATATACAATTCCCATATAACAATTACCATAAGAAAAATATTCAATTTTAAGGAAAGACTTTTAACAATAGCTTTGCATCAAAAAGTGCTTTTCCTCTTTCAATTTTTTTCTGTAAAATAGTTTAAATAGAATAAAGTATCAACACAAAGAAAATTAAATGATTCTCTTATAGTAAGAAAAAAATTGCACCTTAGAATAAATATACATACATAAATACTCATATTCTAAATGGAAGCTCCCACCAAAAAAAGTAAATAAAAAAAGAATCACAATCCCATCACAGTTTAAAACTGTTTACCTACATTTCGTTAAATAAAAGAATTTCCTTTCCCTTTGAAATCTTTGTTCTTTCAAAGAACAATTTAGAATATTGAGAAAATGGATCCTTTTTAGGCTTTTTTTCTCCTGTCTTAAAAATAATGTCTTTAGATTAAAAACCATGAAGAAACATTTTAAAAATAATTAAATAATGCATTTTCGATTCCAAATCATACATCATAGAATCCATACACTTTAGAATCAGATTTTAGTAACCATTACAATTTAAAGATACTTCCAATTTTAAAATGTAACATATTTTAGAAAAACTTAGTTAAAGCTTATAAAATTAAAAATTAGAAACAAAATTGATCAATTTTAAAAAAATCAATCAGGATTCTATTAGTTTTTACCTAAATTATTGGAAGGACATTTATCAATAGATTTAAACTAGACATTTTGTCAATGGATTTAAACAATTTTAAAAATAATCAGTCAACCTATTTTTGACCAATGCAACTGACTTATTTTGTATTACAATAAAGCAACTGGACTAAAATTTTGCGGGACTTACAGCGTGACTAGAGCTGAACTTAAACTGTTTCAAATAAACAGGATTTTCTAACTAAATTTTTGAAACAAAATCAGAAAACATAAGACTTAAACAATTTTTAAAAAATCTGTCAGCCAGTATTTGACCAATGTAAATGACGTGGTTCGTTTTAAAATAAAGCAATGAGACTGAACTTTCTTTCAAATAAACAGAATTTTCTGACTAAATTTTTTAAACAAAATCAGAAAACATAAGATTTAAAAAATTTAAAAAAATCTGTCAGCCAGTATTTGACCAATGTCACTGACGTGGTTCGTTTTAAAATAAAGCAATGAAACTGAACTTTCTTTCAAATAAACAGGATTTTCTGACTAAATTATTGAAACAAAATCAGAAAACATAAGATTTAAACAATTTAAAAAAATCTGTCAGCCAGTATTTGACCATTGTAACTGACGTGGTTCGTTTTGAAATAAAGCAATGAGACTGAACTTTCTTTCAAATAAACAGGATTTTATAACTAAGTTTTTGAAACAAAACCAGAAAACATAAGATTTAAACAATTTAAAAAAATCTGTCAACCAGTATTTGACCAATGTAACTGACGTGGTTCGTTTTAAAATAAAGCAATAAGACTGAACTTTCTTTCAAATAAACAGGATTTTCTAACTAAATTTTTGAAACAAAATCAGAAAACATAAGATTTAAATAATTTAAAAAAATCTGTCAGCCAGTATTTGACCAATGTAACTGACGTGGTTCGTTTTAAAATAAAGCAATGAGACTGTACTTTCTTTCAAATAAACAGGATTTTCTGACTAAGCTTTTTAAACAAAATCAAAAGCGTTTATAAGAGAATGTTTTTTTGAAAGAATACTGAAAATTATTAAGCTGTAAAAGAAATTGTTTAAAGTGTCTCTACTCACATTTTCTCTAATTCTATTTCTTCCTGAATTTCGTCAGTTTAAAATGTAGTTTTTTCATGATTTATTTAAATTCATCATAAGTTCCGAAAATAGTAAGGAAAATTACATTATTTTTATAAATTAGAACATTTAATAAATATATTTTTAACTACTTTATTAATACTTGCTTTTATAATTTTGAACGATATTTTTTTTTATCTTCATCTTAGCTTAGATACTTTTAGAAATACAAAATTATTTCTAGCAATAAATAATGGCTGGAAACTTCAGTAAATTTACCGCCATTTTTTCCTATAATATAGGCATAAATAAAAAAAGGCGAGTCTAACTTTAATATTTATTTTATCTTACTGCAAATAATTTCACGAAACAGTCAAACTACATAGTTAGGATAAAATATATCTCAAAGTAAAAATTTTTTTCATAAATAATTTTCACTATTAGAAGAATTTTATTTCAAAAAAACCTTTTGGCGAGAATATGCGTTATTTTCAGTGACCTATTTTACACCATATTACGTTATTAGCTATTATCTTGTGTGTCTTTACCAACTCCTTTGTGACCAATGAATTTTGCACTTTTTTCTCCTTATTTCAATTGAATATTTCTATGAGCAATTGTTTTCCCGTTTGAAAATTCATTCTTTTATTATTTCCCTTTTTCTCTAGCATTCATCATAATTTCCGAACAAATACTTTGATGGGATAATAATATGAAAACTTTGTTTAATGTTCTAAATAATTTGGCTCTTCATAAAATAAGAAAATTTAACTGGATATACTTACATAACCGTAACACAGGTTTCGTACACTGCTAGAATTTTAGTTTTAAATTTTGGTAAAATAACTGGCAGCACTCTGACCATCTAGTTAACCATAAAGTTACTTTAAGGAATATTCTTGTACCCTTAAAAATTTGTAATCATTTACAACAAGCATGGTTTCAAGACCGTAAAAATGAAATTCAAATAGGCATTGAAATTATATATTTCATTTGTATTGGACATGGAGTTAGGTTTTGTCAAATGAACCATAAAATTAGGCTTAATTATTTTATCTGGTGGTGCCATCTATCGTGAGACATCAGGAATACTAGACTTTTGAGTTAAGCAGCTCTGAGGTGTTGGTACCAATGCGTAAATGAAACCTTCGTATTTTAATAGTCTAGGATCTGTGATTAGGAGAGCAGAACACAAGAAAGGAAGGATTATTGTTGAAAGAATGGAAGGAATATAGAAGTGCAAGCGCTGGAATTTAAACCCCTGTTCAGCTAATCATAAGATTCACAGATTAGCCCTCTCGGCTATTAGTATGTACTCAATTGCAAGAAACTTAGTGGCTTCATAAGGTGGGCTTAGTTGATTCGTATAAAATTCGGGTTGTTTATCCGTATTAGTTCAAATCAGTTAACAAACGATTTTTTCTCACTTTTAACAGTTGGAATACCATCTTTTTTTATGGTTATTTGACTGTTTTGATTGAATATGGTAAAATAGCAATTCAATAAATTGTTATTTAAGTATTTTCTTGAGAAATATTAAATGTTTTTTAACAATGTACGTTGTTTGAAAATTGAGAATGTTGGAATAAAACTAACAAGATTATTTGTATTACACTGTAAAAAATTTCGAGCTATGTTGCGCCAAACATTGATTTTCATTTGCTGGCTACATAAAGTGGTGCTCAGTTTTACTATATATTGGTGCTTTCCCTAGCTCCAAACAACTAGAGATGGTTGCACCAAAAATGGGAATTTTGAAAGTACCTAACAGCAGCGAAAGGTTGCACCAAAAATAAGTGTTTTGAAGGGAACTAAAAGAAGGTTGCACCATGATTTGATAGTTTTGAAGGGTACTAAAAGCGAGGAAGGTTGCACAATTATTAGGTATTTTTAAAGTGCTGAAAAGCAGGGTAAAGTTGCACCATTATTAAGTATTTTTAAAGGTCCATAAAGCAGAGAAAGTTAGCATCATTATCACATATTTATAAAAAAAAGAGAAGATAATTTAAATCAAACTTATATAAATCAAATTATAATTTAATTATTTGAATCTATGGAAGATAAGGAAATTACTTTTATTTTTAATTTGTTATGTAAGATTATTCTTGTCGGTATTTTGTTCAAAATTTCTGTAAGACTCTTGGCGAATAAGAAAAAAATGTAGCGCTTTGTTTTCTTAAACACCAATATTCCTACTTTGTGCACCCAACCAACTTAAAGAAACCCAGTTTCCATGACAACGACTTGAGGTGAAACGGAGTATAATTCACATTGAAAATTTTACTACAAAAGCATTTAAGAATGCATAGACAAAAATTCGTGTAATTATGTGACGTTACAAACAAAAATAAGCAATATAGAACATGAAAATCAAAACAGAAGCACAGATATTGATAAAAAGTTTCAAGTCCAACAGAAAGTACTTACTATTATTATTTTTTTGTTCAATAGAATGCAATTAAAACACGGACCTAGAAAATTTTCACCGGCAGTAAATTTGACGGAAAGCTATGCTGCTTACAATTGCCGTATTTACCGTTTATTTGTCACTAGTACTGCACTTTCTGTGAGCATAAAATGGATGTAATATTTAATTATTCATAAAACAAATATAGTTTCCTAGAAGAAATTTGAAACTAGCACTTTCAAAACACGCAACAAAATTTTTAAAGATGATATGAAAGAAATGAACTGTAATTATTGCAAATGAATAAGAAAAGTTTACTTACCCGCAAAAGAAATAGACAATTTCAAAGACAACTTACATGAGATGATAGCAAGCTTCGACAGCAAAATCGTTCATTCGTCAACAGGTACAAAATAAGTTATCGGTCACAGTTAAAGCTTGTGCCCCTCATAGTACGAAAGTTTGGTGCAATCGATTGCGCCATGAAGTTATTTCTCGATCATATTTTCCAATTTATGGTGCAACCTAAGCAAAATAATTTTTTATTTAACCAATTTATCGTGCAATTAGAAACTTTGCACCTTGCTTAAACATTTACTGAGTTTTTTACAGTGCATATTACGTTCGTAATCACTACAAAATTACAAAAAATCCGAAAAAATACATTGAGTTTCGAGGCCCATGTTTTAAATTCCTATTTTAAAAAGTGAAAACTTTGTGCACTCACTTTGGGATTAGTTAATAAGCCAAAAAAACCATCAGAAGTTAAAATAACACTCTTCATAACACCATGAACTAAAATAGGCACTAAAGTGTAACTTGTCGATCTACTTTCTTACGTTAACTTTCATGTTTTCTTTAAATATGAAATGTTTTCCTCAAAAGAAGCCTTTTTTCGTTTTTCAACAGATCGTTTCAAAACTTATTTAGATTAAAGTAGCCGAACATTTAAACATTTGAAATAATTAAATAACAAAGGCAGATATGAAATGCTTAAGAATGCGACAACTTCTTTGAATTAAGAACTGTTTTAAGCAAGTCGTTCAGCAAGGCTACAAAGAAATAGAAAATAATATTTTTTTCAGTTAAAAAACTATAAAAAATAACTTTAACGAGTTTTAATAGGATAGCATTTAAGTTAGAAATGCAAACCCTAAATTGAAATGTTAATTTTAAATTGACTTGAAAGTTTATCCATTATGGGCATCGATTAATTGTCTGTTATCTTAATTACTAAGAGTTCAAATTTAAGAGAAAAAATAGTTGTTTATAAATTAATGAACTCGTTGGTGCTAATAAAATAGAAAATGATTGATAATCTATGAATCTTCTTGAAGGTTATTAAAATCCAGAGCATTTTTACTTCGATTATATTTTACTTTCAAATTTTAAATTTGATGCAGTTTAGTTATAACTTTAGAAGAAACTTATTGGCATGTTAGAATTTTTAACTCTTCATGTGTAAAATAAAATTTCAACGCAAGTTTTTTTCAAATTATATTTCTCTAAAATTTATAAAGATTAGACCATTTTTAAGTAGGGAAATTTTTCGCCTGAAAGCGTTTACAAACTTTAACACCATAATTTTTATCTATAAATGAACTATGCTTTCTTCGTTAAAGTTATCTACAAATAGTTCAACCTTTATTTTATTCAAACTACAATTATGTAACGAGGTAGAGGGAGTTTATAGATTTTTTCCCTGGAATCCTTTCAATTAAAACAATTTTGTGCTCCAGAATAAAGTACTCCGAGTAAACTTTTCAAAATTTGAAAATAAGTGCAAAAAAAAGTAACAAGTTTTAATTATTGGATTGCAACTTTTATGCGCTTTTTCAGGAAACATTGCATTTATTTATTTTTTTAAATATGGAAAGTTTCTTCATGAAATGAAGGGAGTTTTTTGGTTTATTTTTTTGGTGGTTAATTTTTTTACTTCATATTTCAAAATTTTATACTGTGGGGTATATGTGGGAAAAACTGTTTAGCACGGAAACTGTTAGATATAATTGAAAAACACGATCATGGGACCTGTCGTTCCACTTCTTCAAGGGGTCACAGACGGCACTGGGGCAATCAGTACTGGAAGCAATTAGGCCAGTATACGAAGATCTATCAAATTACAATTTATTGGAAAGATGTGTTAGAGCGAACAATCAAAGCAATAACTTATCTATAATTTCGCTTATTTGGACGTTTTCTCCCAAACACATCTATTACGGAAAATATATGGTCGAAATGGTCAATTATTTGGTGCCTGTGATCTTCAACAATGGTTTCATTGGGATTGCCAGCATAAAGTATGTCATGGGTATTTGAATTGAAGAACGACGTTAGAATTATTCAAAAGCCAAAACGCAGATCGTCTTGAACATTCGGAGCACTGCGCGTTAGAAAATTTAGGAATTAAGTTGACATTATCAAGATTTTTTTTCTTTACCAGCACTGTATATTTTTTTGAAAACAATGCATTTAAAATTTATTCTAAATTATATTTGCAAGCAGAATTTAAAAAACAAAATCGTTTTTTTCTGGCGTTTTTAATTCATTATCATACAGGCCAAATAGCCCAATGCGGGCCAATGCCTTCCTCTGAAGATTTCTCCATGATGACTTCCAATTTATCTTTGATCTCCAATTCTTTTCAATAATAGCAAGAAAATCAGACTCCACCGAATCAGTCCATTTCAACCGCGGCCTTCCCCGCTTTCTCGTCCCTGTAAAAAGCAGCTTCTTTTTTATCGTATTGTCATCACTCATTCGAATCACGTTTGCCATCCAATTCATTCTATTTATTTTTATACGTTTAATAATATTGGGTTGATTATAAATCTTGTACAGTTCAAAGTAAAATCTCCTTCTCCAGTTATTGTTTTCATTTAACCACCAAGTATACTCCACGAAATCTTTCTCTCAAATATTGCGATACAATTTTCCTCGAGTTTTGTGATGTTCAAATCCTCAGAAGTGTATGTCAAAACTGACCTGATAAGAGTTTTGTAGATTAAGAACTTTGTTTTTCTAGAAAGAAACCTAGATTTAATAAATCTTCATAGCCCATAGACAGCCCTATTTGCCAGATGGAGTTGGTTTTTTATTTCAGAAGTCATTCAGTTGTCAATAGTATTAATTGATCCTAAGTAAGTAAAACTCCTTATTGTTTCAAATCCATAAGAATCTATTTCAAGATAGGGGACTCTGTTTCTTGAGAATAATATTTATTTTGTTTTCTCTACATTTATGACTAAGCCCATTTGTCTTGTAGCCACTTCAAGGCCAAGAAATGTCTCTTTCAGGGCAGGAAGAGAACGAGCAATTACATCATTACGTTTTTAATTATACACCGCATAAAAGTGTTTCAATTAATAACTCCATAAATTTTTCATATCCATTACATAAGTATGCGATAAGTTTATATTAAATATCATTTAGTTATGTAGCTGGAGCATAAGAATTAAAAATTAGGTTCTAGCATTAAAAATTAAAACACTGATTGTCTCAAAGCTGCTTTTAAGTTTTAGATAGATAAATATTGCATAGTTATTCTTTTTACTTATAGAATGGAAAATAAATCTCACTTGTTTACCTATAGAGAATTAATTATATGATTGCAATTTCCTTTTTATATAATTAACACTTTGGGGTTTTTATTGTTTCATATTATTGAACATAGTGTTTTGAATTTAGTGACCAAATTTCCAAATTTGATGTTATTTATTAATGAGCTAATTATTATTTTGGATATTTCTGTTTCATTTTTTTACATTATTTTTTATATATTATTAATATATTATCCGTTATTTGTATATTATTGATATATTTTTGAAACGAATGAAGTTTTAAATCAAGTAACATTTAATTTATTTCTAGGAAATAAACAACAGCGTAAATTATAATAAATTTGATGTTTATTCAATTAAAGTAGCTTGACTATCATTTAAATTCCAAATATTTAAATCTTGTAACCGATACAAATATTTAAAAGTCTAAAGTACATTTCTCTTTTACACTCTTAAAATAAAAGATATCGTTCATAAGAGTTATAAACTCAGAAAATTTTAATATTGATATTTATTATTAACATACCATTTTATAGTAATGTTAGAAATCAATTCGTCGAACTCTTGAATTTAAATAAGTTCTTTTAATTACCCTATTTAAGGATTAAATTAAATTATATTCCACGAAATTTATAAATTATGATAAATTTCGAAGAAATTCTTTAGTTTAACTATTAAAAGCAAAACAAATACCAGTAGAATACTTTTCACGATTCCTCTAAACTACATTGCTGCCGTTAAGCTGATTAACTTCTCCTCGTTGTTATAGAGGTAATTGAAAAATATGTTCTTAAATTTCGTTTTAATTTAAGAACTGTCATTAAATATTTGCTTTACTTCTTTTATTAAATATTAATATTCGGTAATTTTAATTCATTTCATTAAATTTAAATCCACTAACAGTATTCTATTAAATAAAATTATACTTTGTTTTAACAAAATTTTACAGATATTGTTCTTAAATGCCTAACATTATACGCACAAAAGTAAAAGTTTTACTAGTATGTTTCGCCTTTATTTTTAATTAAAAATAAATGCGAATGATTTTATTATATTCCATGTTTTAAATTTCTGTATAAAAGAACTAATTATTTGCCCTGAATATTAAGGATAAAATGATATGGCATAACAAAAAGTGTTCAATATTTCGGTAATAAAAGCATTTTGCACAATATAATATCTACGCAAAGAAATAAAAAAAAGTAAAATTACCGTACTGTATAATAATAACAATTTTGTTAAATAGGAAACTATAATTCTGTCTAATATAAACAAATATACGATTATTTAAACCAATCATTTGGTAGTTTTTTCGCTCATACTGTAAAGGTTTACCGGGAATTCTGGTTTTCAAAATTATAGTTTTATTACCACACATTTAGTAAAACAAATACAAAACTAAGTAGAAAATTTAACCAAGTAAATTGTTTTAATGTCATGCTTTAGAGTATCATAATAAAATTACCAAATTTTATCACGTCTTAGGAAAAAATATTTTATTGTTGATAGTACCAAAATT
This sequence comes from Parasteatoda tepidariorum, assembly GCF_982258835.1. NCBI lineage: Eukaryota > Metazoa > Arthropoda > Arachnida > Araneae > Theridiidae > Parasteatoda > Parasteatoda tepidariorum. The sequence continues at coordinate 20,940,604 of NC_141765.1, forward strand.
GTTATCAAAGCACTTCGATAAAGATTACCGAACTTTTTAATGCTCCCCTAGAGCGAGATACATGGTAAATTTCACTATATTTTGTAGCTATAACAAAACTTTAATTCGTAGTGTAACTAGCATGAATATAATAGCTTAATAAATTCCCTAACAATTTATTTTAGAAATGAAAGAATTATCAGTATTTTTCAAACAGCTTGGCCGCCAAGATCATCTGATCTTAATCATTGCGTCTTTTTGCAGTGGAGTCGTAATTAAAGGGGTTTGTTCAAAAATCCTATAGCAAACATAACGAATTTATGCCCCCAAGGCACACATTTCTCAACACATTCACAATGTCATCCGCTTTGATGTGGGACATGTTATTTCAACTTAAGCTAGAAAACGGTGAACATCATAAAGAATATTTCTATTATTCATTATACCTTTTGCATAAAAGAAACAATGACTTTATTAACTTTAAGATGAAAGTTTTATAATAAAAATTATACTTTAATCTATTCTATTTTAACACTAAACCATACTTGATACCTGAGTAAACAGCAACCAAGAAGTGAATCGCTTAGCTCTCTTTCAGGGTCAGTCAGCTCTTTAACTATTGTTTATATTACGAAAAGTAAATCAGCATTTTTTCCTTGTTCTGTTTTAGAAACGAAATTTGATGAAGTGAAGAATCCCAGAAAGCAAAGATACAGTTAACGGGTAAATCCGTTTAAAACGTATAATCTGCAAGTACGTTTTTTGTACATATTTCACATATAAGGATAGTATTTTAAATAAATGATCTGGCTTTACATTCAACCAAGAGGTTTTTAAAGGTATACTGTGATTTCAAAGAGCTGTTTTCAGTGCTACAAGCAATGTTACTCAATAATTTAACCATTGAAATCATTAAAATAATTAAAAAAATTTATCAGCAGGAACTTCATCAAGCACGGAAATTAAACAAAGTACT